>NC_080791.1:82689552-83293552 GCF_028018385.1 Neofelis nebulosa | reverse complement strand
GGTATGTGATATAGTAACAGATAACTGAGTCACCAAATATCTAATATACCTCAAAAAACTGGATTAGAGGTAAGAAGTAATTTTACTTTCAAATACTTTTTCCTTTACTATGTTTTGATAATGTGCTAAAAAAGGGGACTGTTCATCAATGTTTGAATATTTTTCTTCCAATCTTAGAAGGTGGTAATATTGATTTTCAAAAAAATGTATTATTTTACAATGCTTTTGTAATTTTCAAAAATCCTTTTGAAATAATTTTATTAATAAAAATTATCTATAAAAAATATCCTTCTTTACTTTTTTTCAGTAATCCACTCAACACTAGTAGTGCTACGGAGACGTGTTTTTGAAACAATAAACTAACAAGAATGAGTCAATTGGTAAAAGCCCATGAAATATAATTTCAGAAGGCTATGCAGAGGTTTGAAACTTCATCCTGCAAGGCTATAAAACAGTAAAGAGAAAACTCTCTTTACACAAGAAAACACATTTATTTACATAATTAAAGTGTGTTCTAGGTTCAGGATATAGATAATCTCTCCTCTCCATCGACTGAGGACAAAATATTATATGAAATGCGGAAGCCCTCAGATGAGTTCAATGCATTTTAACATCTTATTTGCACGGAAGAAGATTTGAACACTCCCCAAATCCAGAACATTTGGTGGAATTTGGTGTGTTAACAGCTGTGGTTGAGTTCTTGTTTTGCCTAGTAATGCCGTGCAATTCCATATGTTGTATATGTCAAAACTGAAGATAATTTTTCCTTTGATTGAATAAACAAACAAACCCATCTTCTCAAAGGAGAGAGTTTTACAGAATTGGGCAGACTGAAGCTCTATGTGTGTTGAGAAATATTAATAATCTGATAAAACACACCTGTGGATTGTTAGTGGCAGCATATGGCAGGCATATGCGTGAAGCACCAGCTCTCAGGGCACATTCTATTGGCTTACATGAGCAAAGTAGATGCTGACTAACTCTGTGTATGGAAGCAGAGTGAATTTTTGTCTCAAGAAAGCAAAATCTGACAAATCATGGCAGCAAATGCAACTTCAAACATGGATGCAGACATTGCAATGATTATCAGATTGTTCAATGGCCTGTGAGTCTGTAGAAAAAAATTCTAAACCCAATGCCTCCTTCACCAGAGGTTGAAAATATAGGTTTAGTTTTCTAAGGGCCCATCACCAGCTGTGTCCTTCCTCAACTAAGAACTATAGATAATCAGGGGCGCCTGGGTGGCGCAGTCGGTTAAGCGTCCGACTTCAGCCAGGTCACGATCTCGCGGTCCGTGAGTTCGAGCCCCGTGTCGGGCTCTGGGCTGATGGCTCAGAGCCTGGAGCCTGTTTCCGATTCTGTGTCTCCCTCTCTCTCTGCCCCTCCCCCGTTCATGCTCTGTCTCTCTCTGTCCCAAAAATAAAATAAAAAACGTTGAAAAAAAAATTAAAAAAAAAAAAAAAAAGAACTATAGATAATCATAGTACCTGGGCTCTGCTGTCAGAACGGAGCCTGCTTTGCATCCTCTGTTTCTCTCTCTCTCTCTCTCTCAGTAAATAAATAAACATTTAAAAAATCGTAATGCCCATCCACTGAGTTTACAGGAAGACAAAAATGATACTTTTATTTAAAGATGTCCATATTATTTATACTATTAAATATTGAAAACTCTAAATGTCCAATGATAAGGGGTCCATCAAATACACTATGGGTTATCCATGAAATATTATTTTATAACCCCATAAGTGCTTTCACCTTAGGGATCACAGTATTATTTACAATGATATATTCATAAACTTATATGTTTAATAAAAATTGCAAGGTAACACACCAAAATGTGAATTGGGTTTGTGTCTGAGTTGTGGAATGTTGAGGGAGATTGATTTTTCTATTTGTCATATCTTCTATAATGATCTTACAATACTTTTAAATCAGAAAAAATTATCTTATAAAATGAATGAATGCAGTTTGCTTGCCAGAGACACAAGAGTAAAATTTGCTCTGCTACTTACTAGCTGTGCTCTAGCTTATGCAACTCACTAACCTCCTTGTCCCTGTTCTTTCCTCTGCCCAAGAGGAAAAAAAAAATACCTACCTCAAGAAGTTGTTGTGAAAGTAAATAAAACTGAACATAAAATTTCCTTATATAATGCTTGTCACAAAGTAGATGTTCAATAAATATTTAATAAATACTCCACATCCAACTATATTGCAGCATTTTAAGAGCCTGGGAAAATCTTTCCTCAAGCATCCCTCTTCACATTTGTTGCTAATTTAAGAAAAATGACCCAAAACTTGGACATAAGGCAAACAAATTACTACACTGCCTTTCAGAGCCATACAGGAGTACTGTTGAACAGGCCCACGTGAGGGTCCAATTTTGCTGTAAGGAAAGGCAATTGTGTTTGATTTGTAGTTTTCTTGATTAGGGCCTGGACTTGGTAAAGTTAGAGCTTAATTTGCGCAAGATAGATAAGCTGCAAATTATTTTTGTCCAGTAGAGATGCAAATAATTTCTGTCCAGTAGGAAATATAACTCAAAAGGTTAAGATTTTATTATACTGCAGGACATTAATCAATTTGGAATCTAATTTTGCAGCCTTATTTTAGCATTCTTTTTTTTCTACCAACCATATAAATAATTTTTTTCTCATTTTCTCCTTTGAACTAGGTTTACCATCCTGCTGGTTCCCTTATTAACGAGGTAAATAAATCTTTGACACATGCTTACTATATATTTGTATGAGAGCCACATTTTTAACTTACTGAAAATCATACTTTAATACTGATATTGGACATTTTTTTCCTTAGAGATTCAAAATGTATTGACAGACATTTAACTTTGTAATTGTAACATATAAAGTTTTATCAAGCAATGAATATAATAGTTGAAAAGAAAGATGCTACAGGGCATCTTATGTCAGGATACCCAGATACTTCCTGGGAAGTTATATCCCTCCCAGTGAGATTTTCAGGAAGCAGATTTTGAAATAGGGAAATTGAGGGAGGGAGCTGATGGCTGATGACTTCAAAGATGGAATTAAACCCACGGGTCTCACTTGAGACACTGTGTCTCTTGGCCTGTTAAGAGTGTTGGAGGCAGGGGGAATATGGAAGGGTGGAAGTGGGGGAAGGGTGCAGGGGGAGGAGCACATACAATTGAGAGAGGCAGTATATCCAAGGCAATTCTTACCTACTTTAGAATTTAGCCTAGATCTAGTCATGCCTCAGATAAGAAAGTTCTTAAAGTGTGGTCTATGGAACCACAGGAGTACCCAAGAACTTTTTAGGTACAAGGCACAATGATCTTCCTAACAATGCTGTGATGCTTTTTGCATTTCGTTGTGCTGACATTTGAGCTGATGGTACAAAAGTAATGGTGAATAGCACTGCTTGCACCTTAATAGTGACACTAAACTAATACTAAACCAATAATCATTAGATTTTTCACCAAAGTAACTCATGAAAAGAAAGCCAGTTTCACTTAATATCCTTGATGAAGCAGTAAAAATTATTAATCTTATTAAATCTTAGCCCTTCAATGTATATTTTTTAATATTCTGTGTGACAAAACGAGGGGAAGCACACATAAAGCATGTCTGCTAAGTACTGAAGATATATTTTTTAAGTATATTTATTTTTACAAAGAGAGAGAACAAGCAGGGAGGGGCAGAGAGAGAGAGAGAGAGAGAAGCCCAGGCAGAATCCACATTGTCAACATGGAACCCCCACACAGGGCTTGATGTAGGGCTGAAACTCACCAACTGTATGATCATGACCTGAGCAGAAGCCAAGAGTGAACATGTAACCTACTGAACCACTCAGGCATCTCAAATATCTTGAGAAAAAGTATTTGTGTGATTGAGCTGCAAACTGAATTAGCTCCTTTTCTCATGGATCATCATTTTTAACCAAAATAACGACTGACAAACTATGGTTATTCAGACTTGGGTATCTTGCAAACATTTTCTCAAAAATGAATGAAGCAAGCCTGTCACTTCAAGGAATACAACCAGCAGTATCTGTTGTCAATGAAAACATTTCAGCTTGCAAGCAAATGTTAGTAGTTTAGAAAAGTTGTATCCATCACTGTGAGCTTGACAGCTTCCCCAAACTTAAAGAGTTTTGTGTAGAAATAGGTGTTAATATTCACAGGTGCAATTTTTCATGCTATGTAATAGAATGAGTCAATATTTAGAAGAGCTGCATACCTCAGTGAACTAATATTTCCAAATGACTTTTGAATGATGTTACAAAGTTTTACATGATAAAGAGAAAAATTCATTCAAAGATAAACCAGTGGATTTTAATATATAAAGTACCACCTGTCAAGTTTTGGTATAGTATCACAGAAAGATGTCCTCAATTCCATATGTAAAATATTTAAAGCCAGTTATAGCACTAGTGGAATAGAAGAACAGTATAGCAGGAACAGAGCTTTAAAATAACATTAGATGTTCGGCAAGAATGTCCCAGATGATCTGAAAAGGCTAGTAAAGTACTCTTCCCTTTTCTAACTGTTTCTGCGTGCTGAATCTCCTTCCTATATTGAAACCAAAACCATTTTTTCAATAGTTTGAGTGCAGAAGCAGATATGAGAAAACTGTCCTCTACTATACCAGACACTAGCGAATTTGAAGAATTTTAAATAATGTTACTCTACTAATGTTTTTTTTTTTGCTTTGGAAAATATATCTATATCTTATTCTTAAATGTTATTCATGTCAGGGCTCCTGGGTGGCTACTTGGTTAGGCATCCAACTCTTGATTTCAGGTCAGATCATGATCTCACAGTCATGAGATTGAGCCCTGCATTGGGTTCTGCACTGACAGCACGGGCCTGCTTGGGATTCTCTCTCTCACTCTCTCTGCCCCTCCTCCACTCACCTTATATCCCTCTCTCTCTCAAAATAAATAAGTAAACATTTTTTTTTAATTTTTATTCATGTTGACATATAATGTGTTAATTATTGTTTTAAAATTAATATATATGTATTTTAATTTCTAATATAGGTAATATCAATACATACGACCCACATAGCAAAAGCTCTTTGGGGGTCCTCAATAATATTTAAGAGTGTAAAGCGGTCCTGAAAACAAAAAGTCTGAGGATTACTGTTCTTATACACTGAAGCAATGAAGATCTCTCCATGCTCAATGTAGTCCTTCATCTAAAGAACAAAATAATCTTTTACTTGACTTATCATAGAAAAATGAAGATTTGGGGAACCTGGGGCATTACATAGTTTGGAGCTTATTTCAAGTACAAAAGTTTTGTGAGGTTTTTATAATAGGTTGGAAGGCAACCAACAAAACTGTAGTTTGACTTGTATTTCTATTTGTTAAATGTCTGGGAGTAGCTCATATTAAGGCTTTCAATTAAATAGACACAATGCTTCTTTTAAAAAGCATTTACTTTATGAGTATGTACATAAAAGACTTTCCTTTGCAACAGCGTTGATATTAGTTCCATTTCTGTGTGTTAATCTATGATCAAACATACAAATGTACCTAAAGTTTGCACAGATGTCTAGAATGAGAGGTGGAGGGGCTACATTTGATTTTCAGTTGGTCTCAAAATGGAAGCAACATCTTTATCAATCTGGCAACAGACGTTTTAGAAATTGTGTCATTAAATGTCCTTTATTGACTTAATTTGTTTTTTTCCACATGAAATTTTCTTTACCATAAAGAACCATAGGGGCACCTGGGTGGCTCAGTCAGTTGAGCTTCCGACTTCGGCTCAGGTCATGATCTCATGGTCTGTGAGTTCAAGCCCCGTGTCAGGCTCTGTGCTGACAGCTCAAAGCCTGGAGCCTGCTTCGGATTCTGTGTCTCCCGCTCTCTCTGACCCTCCCCCTTCATGGTCTGTCTCTCTCTGTCTCACAAATAAACATTAAAAAAAATTTAAACAAAAAAAAGGGAAAAGAACCACAATATTCCATTTGGGTGCCAGGCAAAGTTCTGGATGACTATGGACAGTCTCTTCCTCAGATTAGCATTCCTGATATGTTGTCTATTACCTTTTATGACTGACACCAAGAAATAATTCCTGAGAATCTGAATCCTACGTGTTTCTGGTAAACAGAAAAAAATGAGAAAAAAATACAAGAGTACCAATCTCACATTGACTGAAAATGTACTTTTACACTGATTGAAATGTCTTTTTTTCAGTTCAGTTTTCATTAGTCAAATAAGGCTAAAAATAATGATGATGATGATGATGATGATGATGAAATAATGATAAAAGGAAGAAGACAATGATGTGGAAAAGGAAAATATAGGATTTCCTACCTTTAATTTTGTCAAGTAATATCATTAAATTAAACTCCTACTATCTTCTATATCCACTATTTAGTAAAAGCAAAGGCACTTTAACATCAAGAAAAATGTAAAGGATACAATTTCAGAACAAAAGACAGTCTTTCCTAAAATAAGCTAGCTAATAATCTTATCCTGATTAGACAGATAGGTAGGTGGATAGGTAAGTAGATAGGTTGGTAGATAACTAGGCAGGTAGGTAAAATGTATATGTATAGTTATGTACTCTCTATATATATACACACACACACCATAGTGCCTGGCACTGGAGAGTGATAAAATGATAAC
The DNA here is from genome assembly GCF_028018385.1 of Neofelis nebulosa. Lineage (NCBI taxonomy): Eukaryota > Metazoa > Chordata > Mammalia > Carnivora > Felidae > Neofelis > Neofelis nebulosa. The sequence continues at coordinate 83,286,943 of NC_080791.1, read as the reverse complement.
TATTAACAATTAGGTTGTGCACAGTTCACTTTTTAGAAGAGGAGGGAATAGCAGGTATAACACTAACAGGAAAAAGTGAATGTAATTTTAAAATATCTCTGCTTTCCTGTATTTTTGCCTCATTTTATATTCTTCCACTTCAGAAAAAGTGAAATCACTGAAGACAAATCTCATGTTTTCCATGAAGTCATCTACATGGGCCTCCAAAATTACATAGTAAAAAATCTAAAATAATATCGAATGATATTTCCAGATGTGCCTGCCACTGTTTAGGAGACTTTCAACTTATGTGAAAGTAGGAGCTGTTTATTTTCTTTAGAAATACTCCCTTTCAAGTGTTTATAAGTCAAGCAGAAAAACTTGCTCAGCAATTAAATTAGCAATAGGTCCTTAGCTGAATCACAGTAGCAATCCTGTATATAAATAAGTTGATAACAGGCATTTAATCAGAAAATAAACTATCCATACAAGTCTTTAGAGTTACATGAATTTAGCCCAATATTCTAGTCCAGGGAAGTCAAATAACTTAAAATGAATGTGTTTACTTCCTTCTCCCATGTCCATCTCAGCCCTCCTATTAACTGTGCCTCTCTCTTCCAACCAAGGGCAGATAAAAGGGTCTCAAAATACCTTTTTATTGACACTTGAGGTTAAAACTACCAACTGACCAGATTTGGCAAAAAGGATGAAATGCATTTTTATTCCCATTCTAAAATTTCTATTTCAACATGTACAGATATTGTCAGTGAGGACTTTTACCACAAAAACTTCACAGACGTATTCATTTAATACATATTTATTGGGTGCCTTATACATAATGAACACTTGGCTTAGGTGTTTGGAATATGGAGACAGAATGAATTTACCTCAAAAAGCATACAAACTAGTGGGAGGGATAGAAAATAAATTACTAATTGCAGTACAGGATGCTAAGTGCTGAGTGAAGTATACTAAAGGTGCCATGAGGACACAGAGAAGAGGTACCAGCCCCTCTTCAGAGAAATAGTTTTGGAAGACTCTTAAAAAGATGGCCCTTGTTTGGCTGTTTGAGTCTTGAAGGATGAACAGGACTTCACTGAAATTAATGGAGTTTATGGGGAAAATGCATCTTAAAGAAAGAGAAGAGCATTGGTGGGTCTATAAAGTTATAAACCAAGATGGAAAATTCTGGGATACATAGAATTGATAAGATTGGAAAAGGAGAGATGTTGAGACAAAGTTATAAGAGGAAAGAGTGGTTCAGGTCACAAAAGCTTTATTATTGAAATAGGGCCATTCTAAACTACAAGTCCTCCATAATTTAATAAAATTCAAATGTGTCTAGGATTTTATACCTACTAAGCAAATTTCTCAACAGGTTTTAAACAATAGGTTTCATATAATTATATGCATATATAGGCATGTATGTATATATGTATATATATATATTAAATATAATTATTTAGCTATAGTATCATATAGATATATACACACATGATACTTTAATATTGATTTACAGTATTGAAATTAAACCCCAATTCATTCCACTGATTGAGCTGCATGCCCTGACCAGGCATGCCTGTGTGTGTGTGTGTGTGTGTGTATATATATATATATATATATATATATATATATATATATATATACTACTCAGGATTACTTGTAATTTTTACATTTTATGGAGGACAATGGTGCTGGTGGTAGGTAATGCTATACTTATAGTATAGTTGATAGGAGCTTCCAGTTCTTTCTTAGTGGTTTTGCATCAACTCCTTTAAAAATTCTACATTGTGATTTTTACTTATTGCTAAAATAACTTAGCCTTCATGACATAGCATTTAAAAATATATCAAAATCTAGTTAATCACCAAACCAGAAGAATAGAAAAAATGTGTTTTATGATTATCAGTGTATCATATCTCTGTTGGAGTTGGAAACCAAATGATCTAGAGCTGTGTCCCTGGATAAGCCATTAAACATTACTGAGCATCAACTCTTTATTTTTAAAATGAGGGAAAAAAAATGTTTCGAGTAGAGCTACTATAAAGACTAAGTAACCATGATACGTATGATGACATTTTATGAGCTTTTCTCTCCCAGTTTCCACCTCTTTGCAAATGACAATTCATCCTTACAGTTTCACATATTAGCAATGTTCAATTTGCCCTTGACACTTTTCTCTCTTTCTTTCACACCCCACATCTGGTCAGTGTGCAAATCCTCTTGACTCCATTTTCAGAATATATCTATAATCTCACCCTTTCTCACCTCTCCAGTGCTATTGCTCTCATCCAAGCCAGCATCATCTCTCACCTGAATAATTCAATAGACTTTCTCCACACAGCAGCCAGAGTGATCCCATTAAAGTGTACATGAGATAACATCTCTTCTCTTTTCAAAATGTCAATCCAACTCAGCACTAAAGCCAAAGTCTTCACAATGACCTACTAGCCTCCTGCTCTCTCTTTGACTTTTTCTCACTCATTCTCTCCCATGTTCCTTCCATTTCAATCATCCAGACCTTCTTGCTGTTTTGCAAACATGTCAAGAATACTCTTGCCTCAGGTCCTTCACCCTGGCTATCTTCTTGTACAATAAAACTCTTCCTCCATATAAGGCCTTCCCTCTTACTGTCTTCATTACTCCACTTAAATGCCATGTTATCTTTCAGACCCTCTATGACTGCCCTATATAAAACAGCATTCTCCCCACCCAGTGTTCACTAGTCCCTGTGACCCTGCTTCATTTCTCCTCCAGACCTCCTCTTCCTGTATGAAATCACCTTTGGGGAAGTTCTACACCCCACCCAAGCATGTGGCAGCCTTGTATTCCCTACCTGCTTTGACATTACACACATACATATGACCTGGCTTTGCCAGTGAAATGTGGCATGTGCCTCTTCTTGGTAGGGGCTTTAAGAGTCAATGCACACTTCATCATGTTCCTTTTGAGGATCATGTTGCATGGGTCATAATGGAGCCTCTGTCCTGAATTCCTATTCAGCGGTGTGTTGCAGATCCCCTTGCCAATGTGCTTTAAATGTGTAGCATGAGTGAGAAGTAAACTTTTTTGGGTTAAGCCACTGAGGTTTGGGGTTATTTTTACTGCAGCACAACCTAGATGATCCTTAATGTATCCCCTGATAATATTTATTTTTCACTCAGGTATTATCTGACTTCCTCACTAAAACCCAAGCTTCATGAGGGCAGGACTTTCATCTATTTTTTTCACAGCTATATCCCTGGCACACAGAATAATGTGTGGCACATAGCGCATGCCTAGTAACTATTGGTTGAATAGATGAACATATGGATGAATGATGTCTTAATGTGAGGTGAGCACTGTTCTAAGTGCTTTATAGCTATTATTCTGATTTTCACACTGTCACCTTATAAGATTGGTACTATTGTTATTATATCCATTTTGCAGATAGTACGTATAATTTCTCTGTCTTTCCTGAGAAGACGGAATAGGAGTAATTAGTTTTCAATTCCCTCACTTAATAGGTGCTCAATTAATAATGGGTAAAATATTTGGATAAAGGTAGTATCATAGAATCTACTGAAGCAACTTAAAAATGATTAACTTCTACCTTCTTTGTTCTCTGAAAATGGTGTATTATGAAGAGAAGATTTTAGGAGTTATTCTCTTGGTACTGTTTATTCACACTGAAATTAATATTCATCCATAACATTGAGGGCCTTTCTCCATGAGCATGCATTCCTTTTTAGGGCTAAACTCATAAAAGAGGCAGAGTGGACAAGTTTATAAAAAGCAATTGAGGGGTGTGTGGAGAGCAGATATCCCTGGATTTGATTCCCGGCTTGGAACCTTACTAGATGTATGGCCATAGATAAGTTACTTAATAACTCTAGGTGTCCATTTCTTCATTATAAAGTAAAGTAAATATATTAAATTCTAATAATAATGTCCCTGTGAAGAATAAAGTGAAATTATGTATAAAAAGTCACTGACAGAGAGTTGATAAATAAAAGGTAGTAAAAGAATAAATAAAAAGTGTGAGGTCCTTCTCCCTCTGCTGTACTCTATGCCAGTGTTTCCTGAAAGGTATTTCGGAAAACACTAATTCTTTGGAATTTAAGTATCTGTTACAAGAAAAGGTGTTTATTGTGATTATATACTTGAGGGAAAGATGACACTCTTTCCAACAGCATGGGTTTTGGAGCTGCAGGGCTGGAAGATTCATCCCCTTTACTAAGTGTCCATTATGGGCCACTTTCTTAAGCTCTTGGTGACTCCAGTTTGTCACCTGTAAAATGTAGATAATAATTGTATCTAACTTATAGGGTGATTTTAAGTATTGAAGGAGATAATCCACATATTGGGTAACCATATAATATGTCACCCAGCATTTTATTTTGAAAAGTTGAAAGAACTTTTATCCAGTACCACATGTATCTACTACTACTTAGATTCTATAATAAACATTTTTTTTCTGAATGTCTTAATCACATGTATAGCCATCTATCTATCCTTATATCTTTTTTTTAAATTTTTTTCTTCTAGGACACTTTTAAGAGTGAAAGAAGACATTATTAATATTTATTCAAGGACAGACAGGTAATATAGGGACTCTCCCAGGCACACCTGGGTATATAGTTTCCCTATATATAATTTATTTAGCATAGTAATTTGCCATGGTAAACACACAATAAATGCTAGTTATGATAGCTTCTATTAAAGTTTTGAAAGTTCTGGATAAACACACAGAATTTTGTCCTGGAGGAACGATCATGAATAACCTCTAGACTGTTCAATTCAATGACTGTCTGACATTGCCTCCCTATGACTGCAAATTTTATTTTATAGCAACCAAAAGATTCAATAATGTCTAGTGGTCACTGTGGCATTCTTGCCCCACCCCTGAAACCTTCAGAAAATTAATAAAACTTAAAGGCCATCTTGGCTAAGATGCATAGAATATTTGTACAATTTACAACATTGTAAAATAAGGCCCACTTCTGCTTGCAAAGTTTCCCAAATGACCACTTAATAATTGTCCTACTCAAATTAAGTTTCCAGCATGTAGACACTTGTTTAATTGTTTGCAGCTGAGTGGTTTATCAGAAGGGTTAAAGAATGGGCTCACTAGCTAGGTTTATAGACATCAGCCAACTTTGCCAAGGAGAGGTATACTTACAAATCACTTTAATGTAGAGAATAATAATAAAACTACCATATATTAAACGCTTTCATATGCCAAGAAAATGTGTTCAATACTCCACATGGAGAATCTCTGGACTTGACATCCAAAACCAAGTTTATGTGTCTTTTTTTACAATCTGATTATGTGACTTTTAGTGAGTCACTTAACCAGCTCATCTATAAAATCTGGACAAGGATACCTGACCACCCTGCTTCTTGGGGTTGTTGGAAAAACTGGACATGATATTTCAGATAAATGTACTCTGTTAAACCCAGATTGCTATACAGAATATATTGTTTTATGTTGCTTATCATCTATATCAGTACCTGGTAAAGCCATTTATGGATTCAACTAGTTCAGTAATAGAGGCTAATAAAAAAAATACTAAAGCTGGAAGGTCTGGGAAGGGAAAAATATGCTCCTTTTTGATAATAATATAATAAATATATAATAATATTATAAACACACTTTCCTACAATATGTAGAACTTATTATACATTAGCTTGAGGTTCTATGACCCTAGATAAATCTTATGATCCCAAATCCCTCATCTTTGAAGTAGAGATACTATCATCTATAATACAGGGTTGTTTGAGAAATAATATATATAAAAGCAAGTTATGAAACTAAAAAGGATTACTCAAATATAAAATAATTACTCTTTCCATGTACCTAAATATTCACAGTTTCTGTAATGGAGAAAATTTAGATTTTAGAACTTCTTAGAATTAGTACTTACAAATCTCCCAGAATGGATATATATTTTTATTACATTCAAAAAGGCATTTCACTTAAATTTTTAATAGTTATTGCATTTCTAGATATCCAAACTGTGCTACAAAAAAAGTAGTCTGTCATAAAATATTCTGCAAATGTGTATTAATTATCTCCAAGACCCTCCCAAAGTAATGTTTTTACCCTGGCATCATTTAACACTACTGAGAGACACTAGTTGGATATGTCCCCCATCCCTATAGGATATGTAAAATTCTGGCTGAAAGACTGTGTTTCCAGGATAAATAAAAAATAAGAAATAGTGATGCTGTCTTGTGTCCCTACCTAATATGTTTTTTTTTAAGTTTATGAAATATGCTTTCAACAGAAATCAATCCTGCAATGCAAAATTAGCTTCTGGCCTGTGACTCTGTCGCCCCTTGCTAATAAACATCTTAGAGTCGTCTTTTACTGACATGTAAATAGTAAGACACAGAAAGAGAGAAAGGAAGGTCTGGAGAGAGAAGAGAAATAGAAGAGATAGAGCTGTAAGAGTTTTGGGGCATGAATTCAAAATATCCTCTGAGTGCGTTTTTAAATTTCTATGTGTCTTTTATTTCTACTCCAAAAGGGGTCTGTCATGGCAGATATAATGTAAGCTTCAGCACTAGAGGTTTGGAGGTAGGGTTTAATCCTACCTTCAATTCTCAACCTTGAGGCAATCTGTTAAACTCTTCACCCCAACCTTATCTATAGAGTGGGTATTGTGATTATTCATCCTTGTTGAGATCAAGAGAGGTCATGATAGCACCAGTACAGTCAGCGATGAACGAATCAGTTATCTTCTACTTCCTTTCTCTTTTTTAATTTAATTATTAGCTCATTCATTCATTCACTTTATATAATGTAAACAAAGTACAATATTTAGAGACACAAATTCTAGTTTTGTTATTTACTACTTGTACAAATTGCCTCTGAATTTCAAATTCTTCATCTGTAACACTGGGCTCTATAGAAGTATTTCTGAGGCTATCCTAGGTGTATGAGTGGGGTGACTGAAAGAGAAGGATGGACACAGGGGAAAGTTCAGGGCTGCTACACCTCTACCTTCTACCATAGCAGCTCTACATTTACCCTCTTTATAAACTGAGATCTCCTGAAATATACTCTTGTCAAGAAATATCACTGATGAAAAGTAAAGGAAAAAAATCTCTGAACCAGCCACATAGCTAATGATAGCTTTCCATTTCTATTTGAAGTATTCCTTGCAGGCTTATTAAGTGCTAAATCTCAAGAAGCTACAGGAGATACAGGAATACAACACGGCTTCTACTCTAAAGGAACTCGCACTGTCATAGAGAAGCTGACACATCTGCTCATGGACCGGTGAAAAATCATGGGAGAATACAAGCACCACTACAGATGGGATGGTGGTAAGGTGTGGGAACTCAAAGTGGGAGAGCCCCTCAAGGTCTGGCATAGTAAAGATTTCAGCCAGATGAGGAAGGAAGGGGACTGAGGCTGTTAAAGGGAAAAGGGAAGGATAATATGCAGTGGCAAAAATAGCAAAAGCCAACATGTTGGGTGAGAAAAGAACATGAGAGGTGCAGGAACCTCCAAGAGATGAGCCATTTTCTACTAGGCAGTGATGAGCAGGGAGGTTTTATGAGGCTTAAATAACAAGCTAAGGTATTTGGGCTTTAGTTCCTGACAACTAAAGTCAGGGGAAGTTTTTTGAGTGGAACATGATAAAAACCATGTTTTAGGAAGCTAAATCTAATAGTATTGAGCAAGCTGGAAAAAGAAAGAAAACAGGATTCTAGCCAAGAAATACTTCAATAATCCTCATCTTACTTGGTAGGATTTGATCTCTCCCTCAACACACTATCTTCATTTGACTCACAGAACACTATGGTCTTCTGGTTTTCCTCGTACCACATGAGCTAATCCTCCCATTACTTGTCCCTCCCATATCTCCAGAATATTGACCTTAGAATGCCTTGGGGATCAGCCCTTGCACCTCTTCATTTTTCTGTCTACATGAACCCCCTTGGTTATTTCATCCAGTCACATGGTTTTTGATAGCATCTATATGCTGCTAGTATTAAATGGTATTTGATGCCAAACAAATCTGTCATGTGAACCTCACCCTTGAGCTCCATATTGTTATAAACAACGGCCTACCTAACATTCTAATATGCTTCTCAAACTTAAGGGCTTCAAACATACTCCTTACAAAATGTCAACTCCATTTTTCTAGCTCTTTAGGCCAAAACCTTGCAGTCTTCCTTGAATACATTTCGTTTCTCAAACTCTGTGTCCGATATGTCAGAAAATTCTCTGGGTTCTACCTTCAAAATATATGCAGGACCCTGACATTTCTTTCAGTTTCCACCCTTCCTACTCTGGTCCAAGCCATCACCATTCCGCACATGTGTTACAGCAATAGCCTCCTAACTGGTTTCCTTACTTCTTCATCTGCCCTTTTAGAGCCTTATCTCAATATAGGAGCCAGAGTCATTTTGTTCAAACCTAAGTTATATCATATCTTTTCCCTTCTCAAAAAGCTCCAATGGTTGTATATCTCACTTAGCATAAAAGCCAAAGTCCTTACAATGGTCTTCAGGCCCCTGCCATCTTGCCCTCTGTCCCTGCATCTCCTACTTCTTCTCTGACTTACTATTCTCATCTCAGAGATTTTGCCATAAACTGCTCACTCTCCCTGGAATGTTCTTCCAACAGATATCTACATGACCTGTCCCTTACCCTTTTCAAGACTTTAAGCAAAGATTATTTTCCTTTATTATTTACTTAATGTTGTAGCCATCACCCCCAGCATCCTCTACCTACTTGCTCAGCTTTTTTTTTTCTCCATGGCTCTTAATCTGCCAATATACTCTTTTTCCTAAGTGATTTATTTTTATTTAGCTTCCGAATTTATTCTAGAAAGTAAGTTTCATGGAGGCAAGATTAAGTAGGTTTTGTTTGCTACTGTATCCTAGTGTCTAGAATCATGCTTCTAATAAGAACACAAAAAATAATTGTTCAATGAATGAACATTTTTAAACTTATCAGGATTTGACTATGATGGCAACAGTGATTTGGAAGAAAGGAAAGAAAAAAAAAAGAAAGAGAAATGAAGAAAAAATCAAAAGTCCTAAGTGGCCTACAGAAAATAAGTGAAAAAGGAGAAAGACTAAAATTGTCACACCAGCAACTCATTGTCACTCATATTTCTTACCATCGGTACATAAATCTGCCATTCACATAGGTTTCTGCTCTCCTGAAAGTGAAAATAACTTATATTAAGAGGAGGAAACCTCATATTTTTAAGGAAACATCACTTTTCATAAAACATATCCTCTCAATGAATTAAAAAGACAAAAAGTAACTCAGCACTTCTCAATTTCAAAAGTTTTATATTTTTTTTTCAAGAAAGAGTTTTTGTCCCCATTGTTTGGTAAGAAAACGTGTCTAAATGTTAAATGACTTCCTCAAAGGTACAGTAACCATTCCTTAAGCACAGGGAGCCTGATGATTTTTTTTCTTTTTGGTACCTAGGACAATGCCTGGCATTTAATGGACACTTAATACATGCTTGGAGAACTGAGGAGAACTGGAATGCATGAAGAAAGTTAAGAATTTGGTCTCAATCACAATATCAAAATGCTATAATCTCTACTACAGTTATATCTTTCAGATGATGTCATAGGCTACTCAGTTGTTAACAAAGGGTTTTGGTAACACTTAAAATTTATGCTCAGTACCACAGGTTGAAATAAATTATAATATGTGCCATAAACATAAAGAGAGCTCAATAGAAATGTTTTAAATTATTTAAAAGCATGTGGTCTCTTGCCCTCAAGAAACCTCCAATCTGGTTGGGAAGGCAAGATTCGCATGCCAGGAAGAAACTATTTAAAAAATCCAATAAATTATCCAAAAAAAATATCAAAAATATGAGAAACACAATAATTTGTATGGATATTCATGTTAGGAGAAAATAATGTATGCAAAAAGGCTTTAGGTGATGAAATAAACTAGTCCCTTTTAGGGAAATAAAAAGGAGGGAGACATGATGAGAAAATGGCAGCAGGGGCTAGGGGAACAGGATAAGCACATTCCAGATGGGAGGATCATCAAGAAAGGGAATTCAAAAACATGTCACAAACAACATAATACAAAAATATAACTCTTTCCCCATTCCAGAGGAAGATACAATCTCCCAGAAAACATAATGGTTAGCACTTACTTGGGAAACAGCCTCTGGATCCTCAAATCTTGCCAGTCCCCTAGGAAAATAGATGAGAGTCAACTCATTTTTAACTTCTCCATGTTACAGGGAAGATCCAGAGCCACAGAGAGATAAAGAGAGGGAGCAGCTTTCTGAAAGCCCTCCTGCAAACTAAAGGAAATAAAATCATTGAAAGGGGAGGAAAGAAGAGCTGAACTACTTCTAAATCTTGACTTTGCTCAGCAAAGCACCTTGCTTTAATAAAAATGAAATCTTCACAAGTTATACATATTTAATTTACTGATTCAAAGATGAGTCAGAAAAGGAAAACAATAGTTGTGAACCTTTCAGTGGTATAAAGAGATGTTTTCTAAAGTGTTCCCAAAGCCTTTCCGAGGTCAGACTCATCCTGAGGTTGCAGTAACGCAAAGGATTTGTATTCATAGATGTGGGTTGATGAGACCAGAGTAATCATAATTCTTGCGTAGTAGATGTCATTGATCAATAGGAGGGGATATAAAAAGTTGCATTCCTCCCTCTCTGTGCCAGGAAAGAGGATGGCAGTCCATTTCCGGATGTATGCCACAGCCGGCAGAGTGACTCATCCTGTGCCAAAATACCACAGGGACGTGAGGGGAAAAGGAAGAAATGAGGACTGTGACAGACCAAGAAAGCAGTGGCCACCACAATCAATCTGAAACAAACCTTCTCTAATAGCTATAATAAGGGATTTGCTGAATCAGAGGCCTTTTGAGTCGGAAGGGGCTTTAGTCCAAACCCCTTGTTTTACAGATGAGCAAACTGAGTCCCAGAGGAGGATGTGACTGGTCCAAAATTAGAAAGCAAGTGAGGGATACAGCTCAGCACAGAGTCAAGATCTCAAGATCTCGGTCTTCTGTACTGCACTGACTTTCATAACAATTGTACTAACAATGAAAACATCCCAACCAGCTGTGGTCCTGAGACTATTTGCATGTTGGCTATTGGAACTTAGACTATGGCCCCAATGGAAATCATGATGTGTGTGTCATTGTTTGGGTATTTAAAAGGACTAGAGCTGAGGGTAGAGGGTTATGATGATAATTTCCAGATTTGCCTCAAAAGGTTACTGAATTCAGAATCTATTGGAAGGACAGTTCTACAAATAAAATTTCCTTACAATTGAACCTCTTTCTATGGAAAATTGAAATTGGAATACTGGTGCAGGAGGCATGCATATACATCATATCCTGAGAACAATGTGAATCACTCTTCCTCAAACATCTTGGGAGACTAAGCCTTTAGATGGACAAAGGGTAGTGGAGGCAGTCATGTGTCCCTGTATCATATTACCAGGAAATGCAAACCTGTTACTTCCTAGTTATCCTGATAAGAAGCTAAAAGGGAAGTCTACCAAAAAGTAGAGCCTGGCTGTGCCAAGTCCTCATTTAGATGTATGCTTTCTTAATAAGACTGGTCTTCTGAACCCAGGTGTTTTGCACTATTCTTTCATATAGTCCAACTAATAAACAAAAACTGACAATTGTTAAATGGCTAGAGAGGTTTGGGTTTAATAGCACAACAATAATAAAAATTACAAATAGCTAAAGATTATTGTTTACCTGTTATGTGCTAGGTATTATGCTAACCATTTTATATACATTATAAATAATCTTTACAAAACCTTTTAGGATGCTGATATTACCCCTATTGTATAGAAAATGAGACTGAGTTTCAGGGCAGTTGTAAAACTACATATTTTTTCAACATGGCTAATAAATAAGGGAGTAAGGATTCTATCCCAGGACTGTCTGACTCCAAAGTATAGTCTTCTAAACATGCTGCAAAGTAAAGTCATCCCAGGGGTACCTGGGTGGCTTAGTCAGTTAAGCATCTGACTTTGGCTTGGGTCATGATCTTGGGGTTTATGTGTTCAAGCTCCACATCAGGCTCTCTGCTGTCAGTGCAGAGCCTGCTTCAGATCCTCTATCCCCCTCTCTCTCTGCCCCTCCCCTGCTTGTTCTCTCTCTCTCTCTCTCTCTCTCTCTCTCTCTCTCTCTCTCTCTTTCTGTCTCTCTCAAAATAAATAAATAAACTTAAAATTTTTTTTTCTTAAAAAGTAGAGTCATCAGGACCATATTGGGTTCTGTCTCTAGCTATAATTAGCACTGGATATGAGTCAAATGCCATGACCTCCAGGTGTCAGTGATCTGGGATATGGTAAGTCTAGGATATGATAAATTTTCATTCATCAAATACATTCATCAAATGACTACCTGTAAGGAACACTGTGGAAGCTGCTAGAACAACAAGATAGTCAAAGTCCCTGTCCTCATAACATTTGAGAACCATATATTTGCTAGTCTTCCTCATCAATACTTTCAAGAAGGAAATCCAGACAACATGTTTTTTTGTTGATGGAAACCATATCCCCTGAATTTTTCAGACCAATTTCTATTTCAAAAACCTACCACATTGTCAGAGCATTCAGTCAGTGACTTAGCTTAGATATTTATCACCATTCTCACATGCCAGTTTCTGAAATAGTCTCCGACCAGTGGTTTCTCTTGATTCCCTAGTTTATCATATGTACTTCTGCCAAATTTATTCCCCTAACGTCATAGCTCCATGTTATCTTCTATTTATAGATGAATAATCTCAGGCTTAGAGAGTTTAAGAAAATCAGCAAGAGTATCACAACCAAGAAGTGGTGGTTCAGAGACAAGTTCACCTGACTTTGAGTCCATGCTCTTCTTTTCCATCCTCATCCCCATTTTGGAAGCTGAACCTGAATAGTCATAAAATTATAAAGTCATATCTCATGGAGGAGCAGTGTGCATGAAGGAATCCACTTTTGGCTGAATAGAGGAAATAACATTTATAACTTTTAAACAAATTTACCATTTAGGGAAGGTGGGCAAGCACCAAACTACAGAGTGGGAAGACAGTCTTCTTGTAGCAGAAGAGAAGAAGCATTGGACAAATATTCTCAGAGAAGAAGGGACATAAGATGGCAGTTAACACCTGTTTCTGAATAAGCGGTGAACATATCTCTGTTAAAAAACAGCAGAGCTCTATGTCAGAACTTTCCTACCCAGCAGCCTGTAGAGAGAGTCTTGATCAGAGAGATCCACTATAGCCTCTGAAGTCAAAGCACTAAATCTCTGAAATATGCATTTGACTGCTAAGCACACACTATTCTGTGGTTTCCAATGTTTATATTTTTAATTTAACTTCAGTATTATTATTTGTGTTATGTCTTCCTGAGATGAAGACTCTCTTTCATTCTTTCAGATCTCCATGTGAGTAGCTTGCACAAAATGAGGGGAAATAGTTACTAAATATTTGTTCACTGATTTATTCACTAATCCCTTCACAAATCAGTCAACATATGGAGCCAGATTATGCTTTGAATATAAATACAGAGGTGGCCTATCAGTGATTATACAATAATGTGCCCCACTTGTTTAAAGATTTATGGCAACATCATCTATCTGAAACATAGCCACAAAGCAGAACTTGGAAGGGGGAAGGTGTGGAAGAGAAAGAAAAATAACTCTCACAAAGACCATGTGCTTTTTTCCAAAAGATGAACTGAAGCCAACCTCAGACCTCCATAAGAGGTTAGAGGTCTCAGGATTTTGAATGTTTTTGTGTAATACTATTTAAAAAAAAAAAGCTTTGGTATTAGTTTCCCAGACATATGAGTTTAGTGTTGGCAAATAAGAGGTAGGAGAAGCGTGATCAGTAATTGAATACAGAGAATAGAGAGCTAGCAAGCTATCAACGGTGTAGGAGACTGAAGGAAATAAAATTACTAAAAATAAAAAAACTCAAAACAAAACACTCTATAAAATATCACTCAAACCTGAGATCAGTTAGCATTGGTTCAACTAGTTCTACTCACACAGTAATATCTGAAAAGATTATACCTTTGTGTAGTAAATTTTAGAGTATCTAAGGACCATAGTGATATGGTACAGCTAGTTCATTCTTTAGGTGGTAAAAAAAAAAAAAAGGCAGAGAAATAAGTGTAATATCCAACATCACTCAATTAGTTACCAAGATTCAATAAGCTTTTAGCACAAATATATACACACACGTATACATGTTATATATAGATATATAGAGACACACCAAAAACTAGAAAGAAAGAAAGAAAGAAAGAAAGAAAGAAAGAAAGAAAGAAAGAAAGAAAGAAAGAAAGAAAGAAAGAAGGAAAAGAAGGAAGAAAGAAAAGAAAGAAAGAAAATACCATCTTTGCCCTCTAAGGGCTCAGATTTTTTCAACTGAGCATTGATACTGTTATACAATCCCTTGGCTAACACTTCTCTGTTTCAGCATGGATACAGAAGGGATTGATGCCATAGCAAGAAAAATACTATGAAGAAAGGAAAGGGGTCATTAAGATATCAACAAATTCTAAATTCCTTGCAAAACCAATGTGATCAACATCTGCAGCATTTCACTAATCCAGGTTAGTAATTCTAACCTAATATAAGATGAGGTTAGTAGGGTTAATATGTTTCATGTGTATTTAGTGATCCGTTACTCATTCCACATGACCATTAGTTCTTTTCAAGTGCTCACAACAACACATTCAATAATCCACTTTGGAATTTCACTGGAAATTGATTTGACATTATTGAATTTATGCTTTCTAGAATCTATTTCTCTCCTGTAGAGAGAACTAATACAAAATTTGAATATGAGGGATTCATGAAGCCAACAAAGAGTTAAGGAGGGCAACTCATGGCAAAAGTAGAAATGTACTGTCATCAGGTGCCAGCAGGGGGCAGCAAATAGCAGTTGAGGATGGGAATTTAGGTTGTACACTTGAATGAAGGGTAGAGATTTGGGGTACCCAGCACTGTAGTTATTGAGTGTGAAAAATTAACCTTTCTGGAACATGCCAATTGCCAAAGTTACTATTTAAGGAATGTCTAACTGAACTAAGAATCTGTATGTGTGTGTGAGTGGGTGTGTGCCTATGTGTTAGGGGGAGAAGTGGGGAGGAAGGGAAAGAAAAGAGGAACTGAGAGAGAAAAGAGGAATAAGAAGAAGAGCAAGAGGAAGAGGAAGAAGAAGAAGAAGAAGAAGAAGAAGAAGAAGAAGAAGAAGAAGAAGAAGAATCAACTCCAAACTTAATTTCCAAGTTTTCCCATAGTCTCCTTAAAAATAAGTTCTTCTTAACCTAAAGATGTCCACACTTCATCTGACTCTAAGTTGAATTTCTTTAAAAAGTTTCATTTGAATGCATTCAGCTTCTTTTTCAGTAACATTGGGATGAATAAAGTAAAATTTTCTATTCTAAAAAAAGCCTGCAATGATTTTTTTCTCTCCACTCCTCTAACTTAACAAATATTTGAAGCTAGAAAGTTCAAGGTTGGCAGGATTTTAGCTCTCCTGGAAGAAGGAAATCCATGCCAAATATTCAGGAAAACAATGGTTAAGTACTTTTAAAATTATTAAAGCTTGAAATTATAGGTCTCTACACAGGTAGAACACTTCCTTCTTGGTGCTGTGGGAATCTTTTGTAAAGTGAGTTCTGCTGAAGTATTCCACAGTTAGAATGTCAGCTATTCCAGTAAGACCAAGGTGCTACTAAAAGAAAAGGACAGACATTAAAAACAAATAATTTTAGGGAGGGCTGTCAGTTGTGGATTTGCTTTGATAAATTGCCTTCACTTGGTTTCCTGAAATTATGAAAGCAGAAACATCTTGGTCATTAAAGATTTAGGGAGTTGTGGGAAAGGAACAGAGGTGAAAGGGAATTTGAAATTGTTCAAAATAAATCCTCAACTTGCCCTTCTGCCTTCGGTCCATGTTTTCCATCGCTTGCCATGCTCTTTACCTCTTAACCACACCTGTTTCTTCCCAGACTATCACAAACCTCCCTGCCTCCCCAGTTTTGTTCTTGCATCCATGCATAATGTTCCCACCCTCAGCATACTCACAGTGCTCTATCTAGCAAACTCCAAAACCCCTATTCATATTTCAAAGGCTAGTCTAAATGTCACCTTTTCTGGAAAAACTCCTTGATTTTTCCAAGATAGGAATAATCACGGAATTCTAAACATACCTCTATTATAATACCTAGCATAGGTTATTATAATTGTCTGTATATGTTGTCTCCCCAGTTAACTGTGACCTCTTTAATGACATGGATTCACCAGAATCTCTGTATCATCAGCATTGTGTCACATGGTGTGGCACATAGGTGCTTAGCAAATTTGACATTAATGAATAAGTGATGTCATACTAAGTGTTTCATATAAATATACAACAGTGAACATTTTATCAATCAGTGATTCTCAGGCATATTGGTAAGATTGTGTATGTTTAATATAAGGAGAATTACTCAAATATTTTCAGTAGTATTACTTAAGAATTACTTTCTTGAGGCGCTAGATAGCTTCCCAAAGAATATCCTATTGTTTATTGAAAATTTTCTATTCTACTATTTAGAAAAGGGAGGTGACCACATGCAGCCAAGAGAGAAAACTTAACCACATATGGGGAGCATCACCATCGATGCATCACCAGAGAGCATCCCCAGAGAATTAAGATCGAAATTCCTTTGCAGAGATTATCTCAAATCTATATCCATCTAATGAGATTAAGCTCTTGTGTCATCCAGACTGCCCTCTCTCTATTTGAGTTGACCATTTCCTTTCCATGCCTTCCTTATTTCCCTCTGTCTTTGCACCTTCGATATTTGACTGCACTTGCCAGTTTACCTCCCTGCTTCCCCTCTTAGACTAATCGAGCACATACTAGGAGTTCAATAAATAATTAATAAGAGAATAAATGAATGACTAGAGAAGAATTTGGGAAGGGGAGCAGTGCCTCCTGTATCCTTCTCCCAATTAGGAACCTAGGCAAAAGTTGTTATCATCATCTTTGAACAAATGGGCAGTGAGTGAGACTCGGGAAAACACCTTGAATATTTGTCAGCAAAGCTTTAAAATTCACCACTAGAACTTGATCTACCAACTGAAACTTCTTTCATGTACAACAGGTATGTTAATAAAAATATAGGATTATCCAAAATAAACTATGCAATAATCAAGTAGGATGATAGTGTGTTTCATGATGAAATGTTAATTTGGGAAAGCCATTCATGTCTCTAAGCCTCAATAGTCTCATGTATTAAGAGACAGCTAATGATAGTGGCCTTTTCATAAAGTTTAGTGTGAATTAACTTAGATAACCAATGTAAAGTCAATGGCACAGTGCCTGTGACCACTCAAGTGTTATTAATAACAACAATAATAATAATAAACTCTGAGAATGCCTCTAATAACTGGTCTGTCCTACAAAATGAGGAACAAATTTTTTAATTTGGTATTCCTCAATGATCTAACTCCAATTTCCAACATAGCCTATTATTCTGGGACCTGCTTGGACTTGAGGAGTGTGCTCTGTCTTTTGTTTTTGTTTTTGTTGTTGTTGTTGTTGTTTTTCCATTGACAGGAACCTGAGTTCATTGACATGAGCCAGGAGATTGAGACAGATCAAGGAGTTTCACAAATCCTTTACTTTCCACCAAAGGTGATTCCAAGTGCCATTCTCTCTAATTCATCCCACTAAGAGAAGGTAAGAATCTTCACTAGCCAGCATTGCTCCCTGAGTAGTGGTTGGGGGAACAGTAGAAAATACACACATAGGTTTTGTCTATAGCTTACAGCTGAGTCGCTCTAGAAAGACCTCTCAAGCAAAGTAAATGGTGTTTTTAACCCTTTTCAGAACTTTTCTTGGGATGAGAATGGTGGCCCATATATTGGATTTGGTTTTCAATGACTATCAATGACTTCCTATAGTGAAATTTTATTACAACTTCCTTTTAACTTACTTGCCTCATACATTTTGCATTCAAGGAAACCAAGTCTTCCTTGATCTGTTTAAAGAAATATACACACTGAAAGAGCCTAAACAAAGGACCCTCAAGTGGAAAAACATAATATGATATATGCTATCCATTAGTATGGTTATAGCACATCATACTGACAAGCAACCAGTCTACTTGAATGTATCAGTTAAGATGGTGTTAAATTGCATGTAACAAAGACAGGATTATAGCCCTCTAGACAAGTAAGACTTTGTTTCTCTTTTGTAATACGAAGTAGGAGGCAGGTAGCATAATGCCCATGTGGCTCTTCAAGGACCTCATCAAAAATTCAAGCTCATCTGGCATCTTGATCCACAGGGTATGGCTTTTTCCTTATTGTGCAAAATGGCTCTTCCTCCAGACATTGTTTCTATATCCAGCACATAAACAGGAAAGGACTGGGAAGAAGTGAAGGCAAAAGTTGCTTGCCGGATGAAATGCTCCTTTTTTTTTTTTTTTTTTTTTGTCAGGAATATAATGACTTGCCTTGGAATTTTGCTTGAATTCCAATGGCTGGAACAGGGTCATATAGACTTGTCTAGCTGCAAAGGATCAAAGGAGGTGGACATTTTTAAATGGACATGTTAACACTTTTCACCAAAACAGTTCTAGAGGTAAAGCAGAAGGAAGAAGGGGAATGGTGGAATTAGGTAAGCAACTAATAGTAGCAGACACAGTTAAGAACAATAATAATCCATTTGTTCCTGAAAAAAGAGATAATTGTTGTTTTTTTTTCTTTTTTTTCAACTTTTTTTTTTTTTTTTTTTTTGGGACAGAGAGAGACATAGCATGAACAGGGGAGGGGCAGAGAGAGAGGGAAACACAGAATCGGAAACAGGCTCCAGGCTCCGAGCCATCAGCCCAGAGCCTGACGCGGGGCTCGAACTCACGGACCGCGAGATCGTGACCTGGCTGAAGTCGGACGCTTAACCGACTGCGCCACCCAGGCGCCCAATAATTGTTATAGTGTAAGTGCTACTTGTGAAGTTTCTGTAGAATCTCTAATAGCACCAACCCTCTCTTCATGATATAAATGATGCCTTTCCCTTATCTTGGCATTCATGTTACTGCCCCTCTTCTCATAGGGAGGGTTTTTTTTCCTCTCTTGTTTTCCACTGAAACTTTCCTCACGCTTTATGAGCCAAATCCAAAATGACTTTAAAGACTCCTGCAGACACCCTATGTCACTCCATTCACAGTGTCAGTATAAAGCTTCTCATCCTCTCCACTCACTCCAGAAGAATATGCTAACATGCTAGCTGTATCTGGCTTTTATTATAATCACTTATTGATCATTAACTAATCACTAATAACTCATATTGTATTGAATACTATGTTCCAGTGCTGTGTGTTTCATATGCATTATTTTATCTTCCCAACAACACTTGCAGGCATGTGCTAATATCTCCATTTTACTGATGAGTGGGGATCTGAGATTTGAACTCAAGTTACACTAACTCCAATGTCTGAGCTTTTGATCACAGTACTATTCATAAATTTCTCTTCTTAGGGGTGCCTGGGTGGCTCAGTCAGTTGAGCGTCCGACTTCGGCTCAGGTCATGATCTCGCAGTCTGTGAGCTCGAGTCCCGCATCGGGCTCTGTGCTGACAGCTCAGAGCCTGGAGCCTGCTTCAGATTCTGTGTCTCCCTCTCTCTGCCCCTCCCTGCTCATGTGCTGTCTCTCTGTCAAAAATAAATAAAAATTAAAATTTTTTTAAAATTTCTCTTCTCAGAAATTATCTTTTTTGAAGACAAAGACTACTTCTTATATTTGAATTTCTTTACTATATCCTTTATAGTATTGAGGTTTGTTCACTATAAGGGCTTAATGTTTCATTTTGCAGATAAACAAGTTGAAAATGAGGATAGATATTAGTCACAGCTTAAGAACTTTTTTCCCTACTCCAAGTCTACTTCTCTGTATACAACACCATAATATACTATTCAATCTGTCAACAGATATTTATTGAGCACCTATCGTGTGCTAGGCAGGTTCTGTGTTTTGCCTATGTTGAAGGTCCTAGCCCTAAGGGTTACAATCTAGTTCACTGGGAGGAAAAAACAATCCTGGAAAAGATAAGATGAAATATTTTCATCTTTCAGCTTGGGGTTCTATGAGATTGTTGCTAGTTGTGGGTCCAAGGGAATGCTGGGATGAAATCCATCATCTCTGAGGTCATTTATCATTCTGTTGGTTTCTCTGCCCCTGGTTCCTTCTCTGCTCCCTACAGACCATTTCCGATGTCATAACAGCAAAGCAGCTCCACAGAAGACATATGTTTGGAAATCCTCCATTTTCACTCTCCTGAGCTCTGAGTCGCAGCACCTCTCCCACCAGCCTTAGGATAAGTCTATCAGAGGACCTCACAAGACTTTGGAGTATGTCAGAATTGTCATTATTTGCGATGCAATATTTTTTTCTAGGCTCTGCAGTCTTTGAAACTATTTGCAAAAAAGAACTTCAGGCAACTCAAGCTTTTATCCCAATAAAAGAGTAAGAGAAGCCTTTGACCCTTGCCTTTGGGCAAGCCAAGCCCTCCATCCCCTCTGACATCCCAGAGTGCCCACAAGAATGTAGCTTGCATTGAACTCTATCTGAAAAAAAAAAAACACCTCTTTTCTACAAGAGATCTTACTGACATTGTAGTAAACGTTGAGGTTATCTGTTTCTTCAGATCTGAAGTAAATGTCCAGGTATATACAGATGGCCTTAGTGGGAAGAAGCGAGGAGTCAGCTATGGCCAGTGCTTGTTTGTGGCCCTCATCAAAATTCCTACAGAGAAAATGAAGCAAACTGGACAGTGTGGTAAACTATTATGAAGATGGACTCCAAAGCTCCTTTTGTAGCCATTACATAAGTGATAAAAATATACTTCCTACCTCCACAACATGGACAAACTCTTTCTTCTTCTTTTTCCCGGCCCTTTTTTAGAGAAGCTGAGGTGATAAAAATGCTCCTTGATGCAGACGTTTTGAATTATACATGCTTTTAGAAATGCATTTTAACAGAAATTCTTTTCTTTGAATTTTCACATCCACTTCTGAGAATACAGGGGTATTTATGCAAGGCCAATGAAAATTATTTCTTTCAAAAGATCTGGTTTGATTTGACACTCACTCTGAGGGAAAGAAGGTAAATAAGATGTCTAAAGAGGAAAGAAAGGCCACGTGTACCTATAGGAGATATCTTTGGTGCCCCTCTTCAGATCCTCTTGGCCCGCCCTTCACGCAGCTGTAACTGTGGTGGATAATTTCCACAGACCTGAGACTCACTTTTCTCTACTAGCATCCTTGGCTTCAGCTCTGCCTAGAAGCCTTCTCTCCAATAGTAGTCTCCAATAGTAGTCCATTAGTAGACTCCAATAGTAGTCCATTCAGCTGGAAGTGCAGCTTAGTAATTCAGAGAATTACTCTGGGGGTAATACTTGACCAATGGAGACAGCAGCTGTTGGGTAAATACATGCATCCATCTCTTTCTCTCAGATGGACAATTCTGAAGGACATTCTCCTACCTCTAAGCTGCCCCAGAAGCTGCTTCAATTGCTTACCCTGATTTTGGCCTTCCCTCCTTCCATGTCTTGTTCACCCATATTCTTCATTCCTGGGACCATCTCCAAGGCTCAGAAGTCCCTGTCTTAAGTTCTTATTGCCTTAGAAAAAATTTTTGATTAATTTTTCTGTGATCACATTGACAGCACTTGAAAGAAGACTATATGCAATGTTATACTTAAAACAACTGGTTTAGTGTAACAAAGGATTATGTAAAATTTATTAGCATGAAGATTGCATACACTAAGCCTACCTGCCTCCTTTCAATTCTTACTCAACATAGACCTTTCCACCAGGCAAAATGTTCTGCAATTTGGTAGTCAGGCAATAACCAAATCAAGTATCCTGAAATCTAACTATATTCCACAGTATAGACATGTCCTACACTATTGAGGTATTTATAATTTCAACAAGAAAATGCAGTAGACCTCACTTTGCCATAATCAGGTCTTTGTCACATGCTAGTATTGTACATTAGGACTCTGTTTTGGCTGCAGCCTATTTGACAACATGCAATAACAGACCAGTTAAATGCAGTTCAGCAGCACATTAATAATTATCCTCATCTGGTCTGGTTTGGCACAGTTTCGAAATGTTATGATTATCTTACTTGTCTCATTTTGTTGGGTCAGAATAAATGAAAATCAAATAAATGAAAACTATGTCACTAAGGTCTTTGTTCTCAGGCTAGCTAGTTGGTTCCCTCCCTCCAGGTCCATCTGTGAAGGAAATTCCATGACATTTAACACAACAAATTTTGATAATTTTATTTACTTATCCTAAGTAACTAGATGAATGTTGAGGTACAACATGCTTCATATAGAGTTGGTGCTGAATAAATATATGTTGGATAATAAATTAATCCATTAAATAGTCAATAAACCAATATAGAATGAGAGAGTCCACTTAATTGAAGACTTATGGAAATCCCAATCAAATTCTGAACAATAAAAAGAGTCAACACTGTTATTGGCTAATGTATTTATCCTCTTCAGAACTGGAAGCAAAGTCTCCAAAACTGGTGATGTTTCTCAGTTAAAGCCACATTTTTTTTCTGTCCAAGGCTGCAAATGTGTGTTCTCATCAAGTCACAGAGTCTGCTCCCAGGCTGCTGAGTGATCCCACCCCCAACCCTCGGAGCCTGTCTGTCTGAGACCAAGAGTTAAGTTAAATGAAGCCAATTGGCAATCCATTCCACTACCAGCGTGAACAGCTTTATCATGTCAAAATGGTTCCTCTGCTTATTTCTCCTGAAAATTTATTTCCTTAAGATTTTGCCAGTCTGGCCAAATTTGCTGAGCTGGGAAATGCTTGGAAAAGACTGTAAGGAATGTTTTAACTCTGCCAGTGTTTTGTTTCCACTTAGAGAATCAAGCAGTATACCCCAAAGTGCAATGTGTTCATGAGATCTTGTAGCCATATTATAAAGTCTGCTCTTATAACCAAGCTACCAAATCCCAAGAAGGAGTGCAAAGGCCAACGACTCACAAATCATGACGTTTCATTTTCTTGCTATCATTTACTGTTATCCATAGCTCAGATCTGAACGAACTTTGCATGGCTTATTTCATTTAATCTTCACAGCAACTCTAAAAATTCATTCCATTGTTATTTTCTCTCTTTAGGAAATCCAGTGTGACAAAAATTCAGAGATTTGCCTGGAGTAATACAGTTATAGGTGAAAATAAAGTCACAAAAAAGCCAAATTTTAAATATTACATATAATTGTTAAACTATCCCCCAAAATAACCTATTGATCAAGCAAAACTGAGTTTACTGTACGAGAAATCACTGCCTCAACAAAGATGAAATAATGTCTCAAGGAAGAAGGACAAAGCTAAGATATTTATGAGGTTTGGAGGTCTGGTGTAAAGTGGGTCTTTTGATTTGATTAAGGTTTGTGCTGCAATACTTTCAGATTAGTGGACATAGAAAAGTTAGGATTTTAAGGCAAGGGTTTCAAAGAGTCAAGGAGAGTAAATAATTATTTCATGGTATTTATTGAAAACTGAGCAGTTTTAAATGTGTTTTAGGGAAGTTTCTAGAAGAAAGAGAAATAATTCTTCGGAACTTTTAACTTCTTGGGCAAAAGTTTTCTGGAGGAGTAAAATCACGTTGGAGAAGACAATGGAAGGAAAAAGTCATGTGGATGTAGAACAGTAAGCTGTGTGGATGCAGATGTTTTTGGTCTCCATCAATGTCAGATGATTGGTCTTGACTTATTATTTGAAAAATATGGTTACATGATTTATACCTCAAAGAATCAAAGACTATATGAAGATGAAATTTTCCCAGACTGAAGTACCCCCCAAATGAAAATTATCCACTTATGACTAGAATCTATTTCACCAACTTCCAAGTTCACACCTCCTGTTCTGCCTAAACTTACCTACAAACCTTCAGAATGAAGGTCTTTAAAAAGAGATAAAGGTCACCTCGAGCTTGAGACTGGAAACATTTAGAGGCTTGAAGGAGAAAAAAGAATCCATTATATTCATTTAACCTACTATATTCTCTAAGGATCTCCAGATCCTAAAACTGTGCTTGCCATATAAGATGTGCTCAATAAAGATTTCTTGAACTGATGTTGAATGAACAGTAAGTGATAATAACAAAAGTTAATATTAATATTTAATGAGTACTTAACTCTGTACTAGGTATCAAGCTAAGCATTGATATGGATTATTAGATTTATTCCACATAGGCATCCTAAGAGATGGGTACTATTTAATTCCTATTTTCCAGAGAATAAAACTAAGTTAAAGACGAAGTAAAAACACCCAAAGCTTATAAGCAAAGACACAGAGCCAGGATTGGAACCTAAGTATGCCTAATTACAAAGCTGAGAATGCTGAGCCCAACATCTTATTTGTCATGTTATAAAAAGAAAAGGGCATGGGGCGCCTGGGTGGCTCAGTCGTTAAGAGCGGCTGACTTCGGCTCAGATCGTGATCTCGCAGTCCATGAGTTCAAGCCCCGCGTCGGGCTCTGTGCTGACAGCTCAGAGCCTGGAGCCTGTTTCAGATTCTGTGTCTCCCTCTCTCTGACCCTCTCCCGTTCATGCTCTGTCTCTCTCTGTCTCAAAAATAAATAAACGTTAAAAAAAATTTTTTTTTAAAAAAGGGCAGAAGAATATTAGATTATGAGTTGGGAAGAGGAAAATTATAGTGTGGAAACCTTGATTCTAGGATTTCTACAAATGTTTGCAGTGTATGTAAACTCCCAGCCTTGCTGTTTCTATCATGACATGTTTGTTTTGTTTTTGTTTTTAAGTTTCCTTCATACTTTGTACAAATTTTATTCTTATAGCAAACATCACAGTGCAAGGCAATTCTTCTTTTCATGGGGTCTTTCCTACTGAATCATAAACTCTTTGAGGAAAGGAAACTTATCTTTGTATCCATAGGACCAGGTATAATGCTGGGCACAGATATGACAATCAACATATATGTTGAATAAATAATATGTGACTTTCTCATATAAAATAGTAACAAGCACTTTAAATGTAAAGGCCTACGGGTTTTTTTATTGGTTGCACCTTGAAAGAGTCTAATAAATAATACCTTAACTCTTCCTCATCCAAGTTCTGAACACATTGAGAAATAATAATAATAAAGCAGACAGGCACTAAAATATCATCCTTATAATTGAATCCTTGTAAATATAATTGAAATTATCATCTTTATAATCAGCTTATAATAGAGCTGATTTGGGAGAATATAGCTTGTATCTCTTGGTGAGTGGGCTTCTTTATATTTATATTAAACTCCAAAATTAGCAAACATCTATAAAATCAGGGATAGTAGAAACCTGTGGCCTTCTGCATGTAGTTAACACAGCCTTTTTCATTAAATACATGCTCTCTGCAAGCAAGTGGATTCCCCCAGAAGGAGAGAACGGGACTGAATTATTCAAACACAGCCATTGGGTGAAGTCTCTCCTCTACCCTGGGAAGGAGTAAGTGAGAGGCAAGGGGACTGAGCTAGTGAAGCATAATCCACATAATAAGAAAACATAAGGAAAGGGTATCTGTGGTTTTCCCAGCTGTACGGAGGCAGCATAGATAGAGGGCATCTTGAGACTACAACAAACTGCAACTACTCTGATACAGTATCAGAGAAGGTGACAAGTTTCTGAAGAAAAACAAAAGAAAGAAAAAGAAATAGCTACTGAAGTCATAAAAGTCTGAGGAGGAAAGAAAATGACAATACAGGGAGCCTGCAGAAATTAGGAAGGGCTCTTGAACTGGTAGAAAACTTATTTATTTTCCTGAAAAGACTAATATCTACTGGTGCAGTTTCTGACGCTATGAGGCTGACAGAAAAGGGCTCCTCTTTGAAATTTCATGCAAGATCCATAAAGGATACCAGATCTGCTCCATGAAGACTATACTTTCCCAGGCTTGGAGATGGCTTCTTACTCATCCTTATAGTCAATGCTGAAGGAATACAAGAACCAGTCAATCCATCAATCAATCTTTCATTTACAAGGCCAATATTGTTTGTGGTACAAATGATCACAGACCAGCCTAGAGCTGGTATTTTCTCACAGGAGATGCTATACAAAAAATCTGGCCACCATGGAAGAGGAGTCCCCCGTGTGTTCACAGCAGTGGCTTCAGTATGGGAAAAGCACTGGTACCATTTACCGGCATTTCAGCAAATAAATGAGTGAAGGAAGAGAAAGCAATTTTATTTTTAAGTTAGAAAATCCTAAAACCAGCATCACAGGGAGACTTAGAATTCAACTGTTTCCCTTACTGGAAACGATCTCTTAAATAATGCAAAGAGAAAGCTGCATGTACATCTTCAAAGAGTGAGTGTTATGAAAAGGCAAGAAGCAGGCCGACCAGATCCCGGAAAATCCCAGTGCTGCTATGGGAGGTGCCCAGGCTGTCAGTGTAGGCTCTGCCTAGGCAGAAGCTTCTGCAAATAAGAGATGCCCAGTGCTCAGGCCAGGTAGTAAAGGATCAACTCAAGCATTCTTATCACCTCAAGGTACAAAAGATGTGTGGGATTAGAACCATGTTCTGAACACATCAGCTTTTGTTCTTGGGGCTAGTTTCTTTGCCCACAGACTGGACATAACACTTTGAAAAGAGATATAAGTCTCTTATATCTTATATCTTAACCTCTGTGGGCCTCCAATTACAAATCCATGAAATGGGAATACCAGTCCATGCTGTGCAGGTTTTTTGAGATGAACAAGGGAGGTAATTATATAGTTGTACTATACAAACTGGAAGGTGTATTAAGACTGTCCATGGTCAGTGTTCACAGAAGGTTAATAAGGCAATTGCCTAGGAAACCACCTGGAAACAGCCAGGTCTGCCTTTGGCCACAGATGTAGTTGCTAAGTTTTGATTTTGATCTTCTTCCCTTTCTACTCCTGTGACCCATCCACTTTTCTGGGCATTTCCAGAATGCATTTTCTTTCAGGGTGTATTGTTCCTATAATTTCCCCTTAGGGTTTGCTTTCAGTGACAGCATCTTAAGTAAAATTGAGTACGTTCCCTTGCTTTTCTCTCCGGATCAAAATGTACTGGTTCCTCTTCCCATTCCCTCAAAACTTTTGATTTCTATTATGGAGGGGAAAGGCATGACTTACACTGAGTGAGGTACTCACTAAACAAAGAACTTTATATATCTTATCCAATACAAACATTCTCAAAGTGCCATCCCTGGACCAGCAGTATGAGCACCTCCTGGGAACTTGTAAGAAATATAAATTATCAGCCCCCATTCCTGACCTGCCATAGCAAAAACTCTGGGATAGTCTATGTGTTAACAAATTTTCCAAGTGATTCTGTGAACCCTCAAATTTGAAAAACATTGATCTAATGCAACTGTCCCAACAAGCCAGCCAGATAAGCATTATACAGGTAAGGAAAATGGGTTTGGGAGGTTAAGCAACTTGCCTGAGGTCATACTGCTGCTTATAAATAGCAAGGCTGGGATTCAAATTCAAGCCAGCCTGGCCATATCCATGCTGTCTCCCATAATACCGTAAGAATCATGACTGAACATGGCATCTCATTCCTCTGAGATAACAGTTGTATTCTAGCAGCCACCTGGTACAAGAGCTGGAACATAGGCTGTGGAATCACTAGGACAAACATATAAACCCTGATTGTGCACTTCCTAGCTCTGTGACTCTGGGAAATTGGTTCAACATCAAGCCTTAATTTCTTCATCTGTGTAAATTTGACTTGATTTTATTTTTACAAATTTTGCCAACAAAAGTTTCAGATTGTGCTCTTTTCATTTATGGAAGAGTACATGACATTGAGGCATGGAAGTTCTCTTACCCCCATTCCTGAAGATAAACTTTTTGTGTTTTGAAGCTCTTTAGAGGCATTCAAGTCCTATTGACCAAGAGGGGGAGCAAAATCAGCTGCTATGTGTAAAGGAAAAGGAGGAGAAGTTATAAAATAGGTGCGTTATGTCACCTTCCACACCCAGAGTTATGAACAAACAAACTTAGCTCCTTAGTGATCTCATCTCAGTTGAAGACAACAAGATCTCTTATCTGAAACAGGGGAAAGTATAGAAAACACTTTCGCATCTAGAAACTGAAAAGGAAAACAGCCTGACCATTAGCTGATGTACAAAAAAAAAAAAAAAAAAAAATGTGTTCAAATCTGCAATGGACAGACACCAGAACAGAGTCTGACTTGGCATTTCCCAGAAGGCTGGAGCTGTGGAGCTTGACCCCTGATTAGGACAGATAGAGTCAAGAACTTGGAGTTGTCATCTTGGGAGAATAAGCAGGGGCACACTTTTCTTGACTCAAGTCTAAATGGAAGATATGTAAAGTTTTTTTTCCATTCAGTGAACCTCAGTTTCCTCATCTGTAAAATAAGGATGAAATGAATGTTTCTAGAACTGCACTGAGACCAATAACATTTATAAATTCAATTTCATTGCCAATTCCTATTCATTCTTACTGGCTACCGAGAGAGCTGTGTTGAGAAGGATTCTGAAGCTCATTGTCACAGTTGATTAATGATGAATAACATAGACATGGTACAAGGGGATAGAGGTTGCCTTTAAGATAAAATCTAAATTACTTAACATGGTTTAAAATAAAGACCTTTATGATTTGGCTGTTGCAGACTTCTCCAGTTTCATTTCATCTCTCAGTTACTCACTTTATCCTTGACCATCCAATATGCTCTAACCAAAATGAATACATTACATTTCCTCAGAGATAGATTTACAATATTGTTTCTCCAGCCTGGAGTGTTCTTGCTGCCTACTTTTCCTCTTTTCAACCTTTACCACATTCTTACTTCCCAGGTACACATGGGTGTGCACGCACATACACCACATTTTGCACAGCTAGTACCAAGATTATATGCTCCTGTGGTGTGCTCCTTAGCACCCCATCGTATCCCTAAAGTGTGATTATCTGCTTCCTCATCTTTCTCTTCACTGGACTACAATCTCCTGGGTCATAGATCCTGTGCCTGCTGTCACCCAATAGCAACATGCCCCACCGAGTTTAAGTTCTAGGTAAATATTGTTGAATTAACCAAATTAATGAAGCAGTGATATATGCCTAAGATAGTCAAGTTAACAAAGTAAGGAACTGGAATCACTAACTGCTCCCTATACAAGCCTAAAGCTGTATGCAATTAAGTCATTGCATCCATGCTTCAGTTTCCTCAACGAAAGAATGGAGACATAACAGTACCTACCTAGGGGTGCTATGAGTAAATACATACATGGAGAACACTTAAAAAGTGTTGGGCACTAAGTAAACACAACACAAATATCAGCTTCTAGTGTTATTAGTTGTGATGGACCAGTTGTTTTGAAATCACCAAAATCTGGACAATTCCTTAATCTTGATCATAACACATTATGAGATTGAGCATGTGAAAGCCTTTAAAGTTAGGTAGTAAAATCAGGAATAGCAACTTTAGCACTCAATTCTCAAGTCTGAGCTCTCTCCACTGACATTACTCATGCAATAACCATAACACCTCATTTCTTAAGCATTTAAAGATTAGGCATATAGATCATACAGTAAACTGAAACCAATTGTAACATAAATTGCCACATATAATACAACCAGTATATACCTTTTTTGTTAATATTGAAACATGTATTGTTTTCTACCTTTGCCTGTTCTAGGCTGGTAGAGCAAAACCAGTGCCTCCTACTATGTGTACTACCTGCTGATACATTAAAATATTAAATAACTGTGAGTGGCTGTAGCCAATAAGTCATTTTTCTCACTTCATCTATTGTCA
Organism: Neofelis nebulosa; assembly: GCF_028018385.1. Taxonomy (NCBI): domain Eukaryota; kingdom Metazoa; phylum Chordata; class Mammalia; order Carnivora; family Felidae; genus Neofelis; species Neofelis nebulosa. The sequence continues at coordinate 83,257,173 of NC_080791.1, read as the reverse complement.
TCTATTATCACTTACATAATCAAGATTTTTATATTCTTAAAACATGATTACTTAGCAATATAAATATATATACACATACACACATGCATATGGCACTGAACTGTGAGGAAAGTAGATATTGAGTCATGGCTGAAATCTGGTCCAGACTTAACTCTCAAGGGCTTTCCTTGCTTTGGTGCTCAAATTCAGAATGAATTGAAACTCTGGACTAATGACATGTCTTCATTTCACACAATACATGTAAAAGCATCAACTGAGTAGTACTAAACACAAACATCTTTAATAAGTTTAAATTCAGATCACTTTTCCCTCACCCCATGGAAAATGACACAATATCCAGGTGCCTTGCAGAATCAAAAGTCAGTGGTAATATCTCATATACAAACATAAGAGAAAAACTCAAATGTAGATCCATTATTGTAAATCTTCAAAAATTATAGATTGTAGAGACAGTGGGAGAGTTAAAGTCACATTGGCCCTAAATAACTGATAAAGCTATGAATTTATGAACTCTGAAAAGTGTGTTTCTTTAAGTAAATTTCTCTAGAAATAAAAGTTGTCATTTCATATAACCAAAGGCATAGGGGAAGAAAGCTACCATTTTCAAAAAACTCAATGAACCAGTCCCATGACCCTCCATGTAGAAAACGGCAGAAAACTATCTTATTGATCTTTTTAGCCCTTATGCCTATCAAAGAGGGAAAAATATAATAGGAACTCAAAAAATGCCTGTTGAGTGGATCTGGGGTATCAAAATGGAAAGTATCTGATTCCTGATAGGATTAGTTAATTCCAATCAGATATACAATTTATTTCAAAACATTTCTCAAGTGATGTTTATGTCATAAACTGCTACATGTTATCTATGGAATGACTTTCAATTTGAAAGCCCAACAAGTTTAAACCCAAAGTTCATGAGTTCAGGTGAGTTTTCCTTTACACAGCATAAAATGAATCAGAACTCATTGGCAAATAAGCAAAGTAAGCAGAATTCAACTCTCAGAATAATTTCATTTTCTAAAGGAAAACACTGCTGCACCTGTACAATAGCTAAAACAAGTACCATCAGACAAACAAGCAATGAATAGGGAATACTGATACCCTTCATGATGCCCCAAGAAGAAAGAATATACAAGGAGGAATGACTGAACGAGTTCACTCCCTCAGAACCTGCATATGATATTGATACCAGCTTAGTGAACAGGAGGACAAAAAAGAATAAAAGACTTGGTTATTAAAAAGGATCTATGAGCCTACAGAACCCTGCAGATCCTACAGAATCCACTTGAAAAGGTGCCGAGTAGTGAGTCTGTCACTACACAAGCTCCAATGACATATGGCCAATAGGTTGTTGGTAAATATTTAATACATTGAAACGCGAGACTCTGATGCCAAGCTGCTAGGGTTACAAAGAGGTAGAGCCATTCTGACAAAGCCAGGGCTGCTGGTGACAGTGGTGCTGTGTTACAGAGCTCATATCTGCAGACTAAAATTAAAACTCACTCCATTCATATAACAGCTCCCGGCAGGAGACCTCGGTAGATTTTCTCTTTAGTTAAAGCTGTCTTCTACGGTTCACCAGCTTTAGCACAGAGGGAAATTATATTGTTGGACCTTCACATCTGTCTTACATACTCTACAGTAACTTGAGTTGTTGTTTGGTCTTGGAATTCCCAAGTCCCCAAACCAAAAGTAGTGTTTACTTTTTGTCAAATTTGTCACAATCTCCTTATTCTGGTCATATAGGAGACATTCTGTGCAAGCTGGTCCAAGGTGAGAAAAGAAGTCTGTCTGATTAAATTTTTTATCAGAGGTCTGAATTTTGGATGACTATAACCATGGCCCAATTCCTGTATAGTCCTGAAGAAGTTTTAGAGTATTCAACAGTCTACTAAATTGGAGCATTCATCTCTGTTCCCTACCACCCAATACTGTTGACTCACACCAAAAATTCAGGTCACACAGAAAGTAACCAGAGAAAGAGAAGAATGTTAATAATATTATTAGTTACTATTTTTGACTGCCTGTTTGCACAAGTTCTGTGCTAAATGTGGTGGGTACATTATTTCCCTTAATCTTCACAATAACTTTGTGCAGCAGGTATTATTATCTACCCTTTATAGAGGAGAAACTGAGACTCAGAAAAAGTCATCTGTCACAGTGGGAAAAGCCCAAAATTAGAACATAGGTTTGTCTGATGTAAAGCCTATGCTCTTTGCCACCAAACTGTGAGGATAGAATCTCTGAAAAGTCCTCCCAGGGGAAGGGTCCTATGTGACCAGGCAGGTTATACAGATGTGAGAAGCAGGCTGAGAGTAAGATAGAGACATAGGTATAAGAACTATTTTTCTTTTCCTTATAGAAAAAAATGACTAATTGAAATCGAAACATTGCCTTAATATTAGGGATACAATTAAAGGGAAGTTGGGGGTGAGGGACTGTGGTGATTCCAGAACTAGCAAAGACGGGGTGAGTCTCATAAGACTAGATCATGTCCCAGTGTTGATCATGTGCTGAGGTATATTCCAGAATAAGGTTCAAGACCAAATAAGAGAAATCTGTTGTATGTATAAAATCAGCATGTCCCAGGGAGCAGAGCTAAGGTTTAGGACATGGAAAGACCAACGACGAGGAAAGCTCAAGGGGGAGAACTTGAAAAGTTGGTAAAGGGACTGCATCTTACCAGTAATGAATTTTGGCTATGCTGAGAGGCAGGTCCCGCACTAGAAGCTGTATATTTTATAGTCTTGCTGCAAGGAACATCTTCTAAGAAGGTCACTGGAGAGGGGTGGCAACATAGTACCTGATTTTCTCTTTGGATTCAGTCTTCCCTTGTTTCCTAGGTACAAAATATAAGTAAGACACACGTAAGTATATTTAGTTGCTAGGTGATGGAGGCCTCTATTAATTATTTATGTCCCTCCTGCTACCTGGCTTTGGCATTTATTCTCACCTCATTGCAAGGCAAAGCTCCCTCTGTCCACCCCGCTCCTCCCACCCCCCAACACATACAACATGCCCTGACTGGCCACTCTGGTTAATGCAGTGGTCTTTAGGGCACAGTCTGACTCACAGCCCCAGGGTTTACACTAGGATCTTAGCTCCCAGCCAACCAGCACGGCTGCCTAGAGGTCAGGTGACCAAGTCTGTGTTGCATTACTCATTGTCAAATTTCAGCCAAATGAGGAACATATGTAAAACTTATAGGCATTCTGGCATCACTCTTAATTAGTAACCACGATCTGAGCATTTGTTATTTAAGCTCATTTAATTCCAGCCAGATTACAGGGTGTTGCAATGCAAGCTGCCTTCTGCATCATCATGCGAGGTTCCATTAGCAGGCTTCAGGGAAGCATGAAAAGTCACATTCAATCATTTCTCAGAGCATACTGTCCTGAGCTAGAGGCAACGTGAGCCTCCAGGGCCACCGCTCTGGCCAGGGTGGACCACCAGGAGTCACTATCAGGGAGGGACTGCTAGCTAGCACACCTTAGTGACTGCTGCAGGCCTTTTTAATTTTCCACCATATGTTACATAATAAACATCATTTAAGAACCATGCTCTTGTGAGTGTGTATACTCACTCACCCAAGTCATCAGAGAAAAAGATTTTTCCTCATAAAGACGGTGGGATCAGGAAATGCCAGTGCTGACCTGGATGGAGAGTACAATGCCTAATGAAGATTAATGAACTTTTAAAAATAAAAACAAGTGTCAAATTATGGGTTCAAAGGCACTTAGTTGGCCATGTGGTTGCGTGTCAGAGGGCTTGATGTACTGTGGTCAAAATGTTACAGCTCTTTCTAATAAAGCCTAAAACTTTTGAATGCAGAATCTGGCAGAGGTTGTCTCTCCACAGACACGCAGGGAAGACTGTGCCAGAGTGTGCAGAAAATCAGGAAGGCCAAAAGAACCAGGAAAGAGAAAGATGTTCAATAAACTCTCTCTTCTTGTCCTTAGCAGGGAAGGAGGTTATTTCAGGACCTTTGCATTCTGAGGACGATTTGGCTTTGAGGTTCATGTTTTGGACTAGGGAAAAGCAAAAACAAAAACAGAAAATGGGGCAAGTGTAGAATGGAGCCCAAGGGGAGAGGAGGAGTTATCTAAATGTGGTTGGGAATAGTGCGGTGTCATTTGGTCCATCTCGGCTCCCACCTGGGAAGTGTGAGCCCTGGATTCTAGTTCTACTTCTACTCCTATAGAACTTGGGCCAAGTATTGCATTTTGCTGGGTCTCGTTTTCCTTATTGGAAAAATGAGGAGTTGAATTACATGACCCCAAAGATCTTTTCCAATTTGAATATTCTATTATTATTTTAAGTGTTGAAGTCTGACTCCTCTATCAGACTTCTTAGTGTTTGATATAAAGCCCTGTTAAAAATGTTCTCTATTTTAAATGTTTGTTTGTTTGTTTGTTTAGAGAGAAAGCACAAGTGGGGGAGGAGCAGAGAGAGGGAGAGGAAGAACCCCAAGCAGGCTCCATGCTGTCAACGCTGAGCCCAACATGGGTTTGAACCCATGAACCATGAGATCATGACCTGAGCAGAAATCAAAAGTCAGACGCTTACCCAACTGAGCCACCTAGGTGCCCCCAAAATTTTCTCTATTTTATTTTATTCTTTTTAATTTATTTTTTTAGTGTTGATTTATTTTTGGAAGAGAGAGAGAGACAGAGTGCAAGCAGGGGAGAAGCAGAGAGATAGGAAGACACAGAACTCGTAGCAAGCTCCAGGCTCTGAGCTGTCAGCACAGAGCCAATGCAGGGCTTGAACTCAGGAACCGTGAGATCATGACCTGAGCTTAAGTCAGACACTTAACTGAGCCACCCAGGTGCCCCCAATTTTCTCTATTTTAAAGCAAAAGCGACAAATACAGTAACAATAAGCCTTTACTAAGGATTTTAGAACTTAAAAACTTGTTTCAATGAACATGTGAATTTAGGGCCTTCTTTGTGCTCAGTCCTCTGGTAAGAGCTGCTGGAGAGATAAAGAGACATGTAAAGTAACTTCTATCCTCAAGAATCAGGCAGGCCAGTCTGAAGAACACACACATACACATGAAGTAATGAGTAAGTGAGACAGTGTGGGACACAGTGGAAAATTGTGACAGGTCATCTATCTGTGCAAGGGATGTCTGAGGACTGAGTGGTCAGCATGAGCTGGAGCAATCTTAGATCTTGGAGGAGGTAGAACTGACATGGGGCTTTGAAATATACCTACAGAGGAGTGGGAGCAGGGGATAGCCTAAGAAAAGATGAGAAGTCATTTATAAATTATATGATGTATGTAAGCAGAAAGAGGGGCAGAAAAATAACCTAGATGGTAAAGAAAGAGTCATTTCATGATGTAGTGGGAAATATTTGAATGATGTAGAATCAAAAGGAAGACCTTGAAAACCAGCAAAATTTAGAATCTATACCTATATACACATGTGTGTGTGTGTATATGTGTGTGTGTGTGTGTGTGTGTGTGTTTGGTTTTGAACATAGTTTTGAATCATACAGTGGTCTCACTTTGTATCGGGCTGTTTTAATTTAGTATTTTCCTAAGTACTTTTCATGTATTATGTATGCTATATGAACTTATTACACACCTATAAATTATCTCATCAGTCTAAGACTACCTAGATTTGAATCCCTGCCTGGCCACATGCTACTTGGGTGACCTTGAGCAACTTATTTATCCTCTGTAAGCCTCAGTTTCCTGGGGCTCCTGGGTGGTTCAATCGGTTGAGCATCCAACTTCAGCTCAGGTCATGATCTCATGGTCCGTGAGTTCGAGCCTTGCATTGAGCTCTGTGCTGACAGCTCAGAGCCTGGAGCCTGCTTTGGATTCTGTGTCTCCCTCTTTCTGCCCCTTCCTCACTCATGGCTGTCTCTCTCTCAAAAATAAATAAACATTAAAGAAAATTTTTAAAAGCCTCAGTTTCCTATCTGTAAAATTGGAATAATAATGAAGTTCTTATGAAAATTAAAGGCAGAGTCTGGCACAGTGTAAGCAGTCAATAAATGTTGCTCTTAAGTAGATTTACAATAATTTACTTAATCACTCTCCCAATTCAGGAATTTATGTTGTTTTCAACTTTTTACCATTAAAAAAGTTACTGCTGTTCACCGCAGAAAGCTTTTTTGTTGTTAGAATTAGCTATTTCTTTAGGAGAGAGGTTCCCAGAATTGGAATTATCAGAGTCAAAGGGTGTGAATGTTTGAAGATGTTTGTGACAGCTTGCCAAGTAAGTCCTCAATGGGTTGTGCAACCTTGCCTGCATGGAGGAGTATCGTCTTCTTTACAAAGCAAAAGAGAAGTCACCAAGTTGATACGGGGGACTCAGTGTTGTTGGTTTGATTTGCATTTCCTACATTACTGATGAAAATGAACATCCTCCCATCTTTGTATATGAGCAATATTTTCACTTTTGTGAATTGTCTGTTCATTATTTTTGCTTATAAATCTGTTGAAGTCTTGATCACCTTAACATTGTTTTTTCTTGGTGTTTTATATTCAGTTAGTTCTTAGGTGATAGTTAGCAGACACTGGTATATTCCTCCTTAAGCATTTTCATATCATTATTCCACCTGTCTCATCTTCTATATGAGAACAATAGCTCATAATTCTTTAGTATCTAAACAATGCTTAGTGTCTAAAGCAATGCTCTGTATACAGTAGGCATTCAATAGATACTTGATAAACAACCCAAATAATATCATTTTTTACCACTCTGATCAATAGTTTTCCAAAATTTGAAATATATACATATATATATATGTATACATATATGTATGTGTGTATATATATATATATATATATATATATATATATATATAGCCCTCGGTGCATGGCTCTCAACTATAGTCACATGCTTTTATTAGATAAATACCAAACTTGCATCTTATTACAAAATATATCATTGAGGCTTTGTCAGGGAAGAATAGTGTCTTCGTTTGAACTGCTATAACAAAAATACCATAGACTGGTGGTTTAAACAACAGACATCTATTTCTCACACTTATGGAGGCTGGAAAGTCCAAGATCAGGTCACTGGCAGACACGATATCTGGTGGGAGCCTGCTTCCTGGCTTGTAGAGCCCGCTATACCCTTATATGGCCACCAAGCGCTTGTCTCTATCTCTTTTTATAAGGACACTAATCCTGTTATGGGAGCTCCACCCTTGTAACCTTATCTAAACTTAACTACCTTCCAGAAAGCCCCATATCCTAATATCATCTCACTGGGGATTAGGACTTCAATGTATGAATGGGGGGGAGGGCACAAACATGTAATCCATAATGAATCATATTTGTTGATAATTCCAAACATATAATCAGACTACTTGTGCCCAGGGAAACACTTCCTCAGTCTAAAATATTAACTCCATTATTCAATAAGCACTTTGGTCTGCAAAAAAGGGGAAAAGATAAGGCACTATTTCCCCCTAATACTCTTTGGGCACAGAAGTTTTGATGGATAGCAGAGGAATAATGAAGTGCATATTCTCCTGGACAGTCTGACGTAAGCAAGGGAAGCAGAGTGGCCTATATTTCATGAAGGAAACATTGACAAGGGCCAAACTGCATGCTCTCAGCACTTGGGTCATTTCATTAGCATTTGTTATTTTTATACATTGGTAGTTATGGATGTCAATGGCATTTTAATATCCCAGAATGGTCATAGTACCAATATACTCACTCCCACTAATATTTCATGGCTCATGGATCATTTTCAAATCAAGAGCCAGGGTGGTAAAATTCTTAACACTTTCTATAACAGAGCTAGGAGGAAGAAAAAATGATATTCTCTCCTGGGTATACAATATACTCTCCCACTTAGCTCATGATAACCAACATTATTTTTCATTTATTTTTATGAGATTTATAGGATACATTTCCTCCAGAGAATTCTTTTCAGAATTGCAAGTACTTAGGTGATTTGCTTGCATGCTATTAATTTTTATTTACTCTGTTATAGCTTTTAAACATTTTAGACTCAGGGATTGCTGTGCCACATCATCTTAAAGACCCAAACCAAAAACCAACCCCCCAGAAGGTCTTTATTTTATGGTCACTACCTCCATGCCATGCACCTTAAAAGCAGAATTAATATGAATTAAACTCTGATCCCACCTACATCATATTACTGCACAAGACATTATACCTTGTTGTAGGGAAAGACCTTTTGGGTTGTCTGCCCAACTTCTTTCTATGATAATCAACATCTTGGGGAGTAAGAGGTACAAGTGAAATTCCCCAAATCCACCTTTTATTTTTTTGAACTCAGGGAGGACTCTACTAGGGCTGCTTTCGGCCCTAGTCTCAGATCTTCCCAGGGAAAATGGGGTAGAATGACACAAGACCCTCAGTTCATGGCCCTACCAATGAGCTTCCCTCTGCCACATACATTTCCACCTTTTTTTTTTAAGTTTATTGATTTATTTTGAGAGAGAGGAGAGAGAGAGGGAGAGAGGGAGGGAGAATGAATGAGTGGAGAAGAGGCACAAAGAGAGAGAGAATCCTGATGCAGGGCTCTATCTCATGAACTGTGAGATTATGGCCTGAGCCAAAATCAAGAGTGGGACACTTAACCAACTGAGCCAGCCAGACACCCCACAGATCCACTCTTTAAATGTAACCCATCCTGTCTACAAATGATTGGCTCAAAAGTAGCCACCTGACATGTTGGGCCAACCAGAGTCTTTTCTGAGAATTTTAAATCAGGAGCAAGACAGAAAGGGGAGAAAAGTGAAAAAGCACTTAAAAGAATGGGAAGGTAGAGGACTGGAGAATGGAAAGACAGAGAGATCAAAAAGCCCTAGAATAGGTTTGACTTGTTACAAAAGCAAAAGTGGCATGGCATGGCCAGCACTTTTCTGTCACAGGCATCAAAGGAGCACAGGTGCTTATGTCCAGGGACAGCAGAAGAAGCAGATAATTAGAAAGGAGCAGAATACAAGGAGGAGAGAATCTTGATGGCTGTCTGGGTCCTGTGTTCAGTCTCTTCCCTAGGTCCAGTTGTATTCTTGCCTGTGGCCTTAGTAAGACAATCTTTTCTTATCTTAATAAATTCCCTCTCTTTAACTTATACCAGATCAAATTGATTTCCATTGGTTGCAATTAAAAGCACCTCGATATATATAAGTGTCTCTGTCTCCCCAATTGGACCATGAGTTTCTTGAGGGCAGGACTATATTTATCCATCTTTTTTTTTTTTTTTAATTTTTTTTTTAATGTTTTTTATTTATTTTTTTTTTGGGACAGAGAGAGACAGAGCATGAACGGGGGAGGGGCAGAGAGAGAGGGAGACACAGAATCGGAAACAGGCTCCAGGCTCCGAGCCATCAGCCCAGAGCCTGACGCGGGGCTCGAACTCACGGACCGCGAGATCGTGACCTGGCTGAAGTCGGACGCTTAACCGACTGCGCCACCCAGGTGCCCCTATATTTATCCATCTTGACGTTGCCTTAACATGCCTAAAACAGTGCTTGGCAATAATACGTGCTTAATTAATATTTATGTTAAAATGTTGTTGAATCATCAAGTCATTCAAACATACTCATGAATATAGCATCAAAGAAACCCATTGTGAACATTTTGGGATAATTTTGGCAAATATTTAACAATTGCCACTCCACTTGGGAGCTAATATACTCCATCCACCTTTGAATGAGATAGTCAGATAATTTCAGATTATTTCAAAGTTGCTTTCTGGCAAGAAAAAGAAAAAAAAAGAAAAAGAGAAGCTAGTTTTTACTTCTCTCCAAATGTTCCTTCTAATGTAAAACATTTCATACCTACATGTATATTTTTTTAAGTATAACTCTGAAATTTTCCAATTCATAATATGTGGATACCTACTCAATTTGCAAACATATGCTAAACCCTTACCTCATCCTAGGTACTATATCAGGGACCAAAACAGAAAGGAAAGAGATTAAGAGAGTCTCTGATCTTTTCCCACTATCTAGTGGGAAAGAGAGTTACAAAAATATGTAACTATAGTGCTTGCAAATGTTCTAGAGTGGAGTTCTAAGTGGAGGAAAGGATTAAAAATCCTCCCAAAGGACACAAGCTTTGAACCAGATATTGAATGATAAATAGGAGTTATTCCAGAAAATTTTTAAAAAATTACATTAAGTAGTATAAAATGGAATATAAAATAGCAAGGGTGGGGAGGTTGTTTGGGTTGATAGTGAAGGCCTTTACTGTAATTCGCACTTAGAAGTTCAGATATCATCTTGTAAGCCATGATACAATGAAACGATGACTTTTTAAAAAGATTGATGGTATAAAATGATTACAGGTGTGTGATTTAACTAATTATTCAATAGATGTCATTACTGAGAATTTACCAAGTGCCAGGTACAGTAAATCAATACGTGTATTACTATGTAACACTATGAACCTATGGGAGAAAAGCAACTCTCCTACAACTAATTGTAAAAGGCATTATCTGAAATTATAAGTATAAATAGCATATGCTAGCTATCCTCAAAATGTTAGTTCTTTTTCCTTGATCTTAGCCTTAGAACTAATCCACTAAACAGAAAGCTCTTTGAGAGTGTGTTAGAGGAGGTCATCAAGAAGATGTGACCACAGGTTGACTTGTGAGCTGGATCCGGGCAATTGAAGGCTCCTTACCCCCTCCCATGTCTTTGGAATGGGACATCCTGCCTGCTATTTCCATACTAGCAGCTGTTTAGGATGTATGTAGTCTTAAGAAAAGGTGTTGTTGAAATCAACTGGACTGAATAAGTAACTGAACCCAGTTAAGGCCTCTGTATAAACTTTAGATTCTGGAAGGCAAGTATGGAGATGGAGTCATCTTCAGGCTGCTCAAGTTAAGCTTTCTATGTAAATTCCTTCACTTATTAAACCTGTCACCTACCAATCTGGAGAGGTGTGCCTCATTCTTCAGTTGCTCCTTGCCCTCTGGGTACAGGGACCAGTTTGGGAACCAATGTGGTGGGTGCTGTGATTTATTCCCCTTTGAAACTGGAGGCACATAGTAAGAAAGTAGGAAATGTTTTGATGAATAAATTTATTGACAAATTACTAAGTCTCTAGTGAACAGTGGAGGCACAATAGAGTAAGGTCTTATTTATAGTCAGGAAACTCCCACATCCAACTTGAAACCCTCTCTAGTATCTTTAATACCTATCCTCTCCTTTCTTCCCCAAGGAAACTGCCACCACAATGACAGAAATTAATAGGAAAAGAAAGGGCAGCCAGGGTGCAAGGCCCATGGTCAGGGTTTTAGGGTTTCCAGGTTACTGGTCCCATACTACTTATAGAGCATATATTACCTTGGACATGCTTTTAACCCCTCTAGAAGTACCCTTCACTCATAGAAGTCTACTTTCTGGGGAGTACCTGGGTGACTAAGTTGGTTGAGCCTCTGACTCTTTATTTCATCTCAGGTCATGATCCCAAGATCATGGGATAGAGCCCTGTGTCAGGCTTTTCTCTGAGTGTGGAGCCTGCCTAAGATTTGTTTCTCTTTCCCTCTGCCCCTCTCCCCTGCTTGCACTCTCTCTAAAATAAAATAGAATAAAATAAAATGAAACAAAACAAAATAAGATATAAAAATATAAATAATAAAATAATAAAATAAAATACAATAAAATATAATAAAATAAAATACAATAAAATAAAAAGTTTACTTTCTGAGTAATGAAATAATTTAATAGTATGTAATGTGAAGTACTATATAAATAAAAATATGTTAAATGGTAAAAATGGGTTAAAATAGGACCATTACTAGTCCAGTGTTTTGAATGATATGGAAATAGGAGTAATTGAACACAATCAAGAAGAAACAATTATTTTCAGGCACCTCCTAAAACCTCTACTACCTGTGTCTTTTAATTCCTCCTCAACCAATAGACTTTAACCAGCTCAGACTCCATCTCTGAGGATGAGGTTTAACTAGCATGAATATTTCTACATAATGTGTGCAATAGTGTCTTTGGGGGGAAAAGTCAAGATTAAAATAGTATGACTGACCTACCTCTTCAACCCAACCATCCTCAATCAATACCATATCTTAGGGCCCCAGGCAACCCACTAGCTCAGGGAAAAAAGTGTCTTCTCCCCATAGATCTGGCATTTTGGTCCAGGTGCACCAGAAGACAAGAGCATTAATCTTCTTTAGAAACTTCTAAAATAGTCACTTGCCAGAGGCAGGGCAGCAGGCAGCAAGACCCACTGGCCCAAGAAATATTTTGAGAACTGAAGAAAATTGTGTCTACCAATGTGACATTATTCCTATTGGCATAACTTCTAAAAGACTCTAGAAGACCACACCAAGGTTAAACAAAATTGAGGAACCATTTGATAAAGGCAAACCAATACCTACTGTTCATCCCCAAAACCAAGAGATCCAGATTCCAGTCCTAATGCCACCACTTAATCTGGTGTCCTAAAGCAGGGAATTTAGGGTCTGTGGGTTTCTGTTTCTTCTCGTATAAAATAAATGTGTTGGATTAGAAAGGTGGAAGAGTGACTCACGTAGTCTCTGGCTAACAAGTCTAAAAGCAATTTACTGGAAGGATTTAAATGGCTCACACAATTGAGGAGACCTGGAGAACCAGGCCAGGAAGTGGCAGGGACCAGAAAGGCTCTGGAGACCTTGGAAGGAGGAATTCCTGTACATTCTAACTAATATGTCCATACCAAAGCATTTTGGTCCTTCTTTTCTGTTTTTCTTCTTTTTTTGAATCTGTCTTTCCATCTCTTCTTACGCTCTTGAGAGAGAGAAACCACTGACCTAGTTTATCTCTCTGACTTCCCACTGGTTAGGTGAGAACAAGACTAGTACATTATAAATACAATGAAATCTGCACATGATTGGGAGTGATTATTTCCTGAAGTGAAACATGGCTATCATAGATCAGAAAAAGGTAGAATGGACTGAGCAGCCAAAAATCTCTAAGTACCCACTTCAATGGGTGTTAGGTTCCTTTACAGAAGTAATATCCTGGGAGTCCATTTAGGCTTTATTTTGATAGAGGTAATTGACAACACAAGGTGAGGATGTACACTTAAAGGCAAATGGCAGCTCCCCTGAGAGTCTGATTTAGTGAGTCTTGGGTGAACCCATGAATATATAGCTTCAAAACATTCCCAAGGAGGTATGCTTCCAGGTCAAGTTTGGGATCCACCACTGTCCTTCCATCTGTTTAATAGCAGAATACACACACACACACACACACACACACACACACCTGTCATTATATCATTTGGTAAATATAAAAGCACTTCAGGAAAAGAGAGAGAGAGATGAGAGACAGATGATAGATACATTGATAGATAGAAAGATAGATAGATAGATACATTGATAGATAGATAGATAGATAGATAGATAGACAGATAAATGTGACAACTGGATACCCTAACATCATAGTTACCTAACCTTCTCTATCTTACACTCTAGGCCTGAAGGGCAAAAGGGAGGAGTATTACACAGTATAGTTTAGCCCAAGCAAAAGCAGCAAATACTCTCCCACTCTCCTTTATTAGAAACACTCTATTTAGCAATCCTCCTCCCTCCGGCTGTGCTCACTGCTCCCCCTCCCCACCTCATACGCCATATGCTTTTAATCATGCCCCCACGGTTTCTCTTCCTGCAATGTCCCGGGCAAATTAAACTTGAAAAACAGAAATCTGAGAACTTGGAGCAAACATGGAAACTCGTGACAATGGTGGTAATCAGCAACCAGTCTGAGTCTTCCAGCCTACAGGCAGGCAAGGATATTGTTTTGGCGCTCAGTACAATGAAATCCATAGTATACACACTTATGGTGAAAGAGGTTCAGTGCACTCTTTGTGACTTTTCTTAAATTTTCCTCATAGGCTTCTGAAAGTCTATTCTAGAAGGTGCTGTTAGAATAAATCTAGTTCAGATTTGAGGTGGGTGGGGTATTCTTTTTTCATTGTTTTTTTCCCTGAATTTCCCAATTGCTACATTTTAGGAAACCTATAATATCTTTGACACTGCCTCCAAAATATTGAGTGATATAATTATTTTGGGGGAGAAATCACACTATAACTCCCATCAGATTTTTACAAAGAATTATGCACTACAAAAAACAAAATCCATTCCAAATTCACGCATTTCAAAAGCTAGAAATATAATGGCTAAAGTCTTCAAATCTATAGATCAGAGGTATCTGCTTCAATTCCTTTTCCTAACAACTTTTAAGATGTGAGACCCTGGGCAAATTACTTCTAAATCTCTGTCTCCATAGTCGTTTATGGCAATAAAAAAATCTGCTTGATAACACTTTCCTACAAATTAAAATAGATTAAAAATAAAAAATGATTGCATATATGGTACCTGGCTGGCTTAGTCTGCCCAGGCTGCTATAACAAATTACCATAGACCAAGTAGCTTATAAAGAACATAAATTTATTTCTCATGGTTATAGAGGCTGGAAAGTCCAAATCAAGGCACTGGTAGATTCAGTGTCTTGTGAGAGCCTGCTTCCTGGGTCATAGATGGCTGTCTTTTCACTGTGTCCTCACATGGTGGAAGGGACAAGGGAATTCTCTGGGGTCTCTCTAATAAAGGCATTAATCCCAGTCATGAGGGCTCTGCCCTTATGACCTAAACACCTCCCAAAGACCACCTCCAAATATCACCACGTAGGGAATTATGTTTCAACATATGAATATAAAGGATACACAAGCATTCAGCCTATGGCATTGGCAATCCATGAATGTTAGATTATTATTATTAATTATTATTATTATTATTATTATTATTATGCAATATTATTATCATTGACTGAGAACTGGAAAGCCAAAGAGGCCCAATATCATCAGGTGATGACAGAACCAGAATATGGAGGTAGGTCTTTTTATTTGTAGTAAAATCCACCAATGTGAACAGATGCCCAATTTTACTGGATTTATTGGGATACCCTAGGCAAGAAGGAAAAACATCATAATATTAGAAGAAGCATGTTTGCAGCATGGCCAATGTCACGTATGACAGGCTTCACTTCTCTCAAAGATGAGTTCATCTAAAATACCTACTACTGAAATTCACACATTCACAGCCTCACAAAAATTTATGAGACCTCAGAAGTCGTTAATTCAAACATTTCATTTCATAGATAAGAAATTAAAGTTTGGATTGGTCAGCCATTGAGACACAAACAAGGTCAATTGAGAGATAAGCTAAGAGGCCAGTTTATGGTAGCCTAAATGACCATCCTAGGTCTCTACTGCATTTTCTAAAACTTTATCTGAGGGTCAGAAGAACTCAGTTTGGATTTGGGGCTGGATATACATACTAAATGTACATTTTCAGAAAATTTATCAAGTACCAGTTAGGTATAAGGTTCATGAGCATCAAGAAATTAAATAGTAAAGAGTAAAAGAGTAAAACAAATCAGGTCTGTGCGTAATGAACTTACATTCTAGAAAACAAAATATACATGAAATGACAGATTACAAACTGATCTAATTGCAATTGTGCTATAACAGCTGAGTAGTCTAAATACACCTGCCTCACACACAGTGTTAGTGTGATTATTACATGAGTGAATGCATGATGGGCATGTAACAGAGTTAGTGAATAGCACTCATCAGCTATTATCATATCAGCTTCCCGATTCCCTAGATTGTTTGCCAGTTAGGACTTTATGTGCAAAATGCTTCAAGTCAAGAAATTACATCTCACAAAGTAAGTTGTTTTTGACTCCAGTTTGTCAGAGGTCACCAGGATTTTCATTTCTTTCACAGATACCACTGAAACACTTTCATGTTTGAGAGCTCTTTAGTGATCTTCTCTAGGTTTTATTCATTTTTTCCCCTAGTTCTGGTAAAGCTTGTCCTTTGACAGGTGAAATCATGAGTGACTTAAAATGAAATAGCTTTAAAAAAAAATTAAACACAGAGGATGTTTCTTTTTCTTCACTATTTAAAGAGGTGGGGCAGAGAGCAATGGTCCAGGAGGTTCTTTTCTTCAGTGCTGATCTAAAAGGTCAGGACTCTGTGAAGTTAAATTGTATCTATACTGGAGCTCTAGCAGCCTGCTTGAAGCACAGCTATCCATGATTCTATTCATCTTTCAACCATCTCCTAGCATCTCCATTCTTCCCTCTGTTCCACACTGACACCACATATTCCTCCAAGGCTTATTTTGTGAAATCTCGGCCCTGCTCAAGCTCCCAAGTTATCTCCCTGTTATTGAAGGATCAAATTGAACTTCTGATGACTTTCTAATCCCAGCTCTGCCTTGCACTCACTGTGTGGCCTTGGGCTAGCTCCTAATTGTTCTAAGCCTATTTTCAATGCATATTAAAGGGGCAAATACCTACCTTCCAGGGTGATTTCAGGATTAAACAAAATGCCATGAAATAGTTTGCACAGGGCTACATTCAGTAAGTTTTCAAAAACTGTTACTGTCCTCTTCTTATTCTAACAGAGCATCCAGCCAGTGATGAGGGTCTTCAGAGGGTGCTCTGCATGGCCTTTGCCTTTGCAGATGGGACTGAGGACTATGATGGCAAGTAAGAGAAAGGACAACCAGCCAGATGTGAAGCCTATGGCCCTGCTGCAACTGCAGCAATTCCTTTTACATCTGCTGCAGATAGTGAGGTCCCTCAAGTATTGGGCTTTAAAAAATTATTTTAGCTGTGCCTGGGTGGCCCATTGGTTAAGCATCTGACCCTTGATTCCAACTCAGGTCATGATCTCAAGGTTCATGAGATCAAGCCCTGCATCCAGCTCCATCCTGAGCTTGGAGCTTGCTTAGGATATTCTCTCCCTCACTCTCTCCCTCTCTCTCTCCCTCTCCCATTGCCCCTCTCCCCTTTGCTCTTTCTCTCTATCTATCTCCCTCTCTTAAAATAAATAAACATTAAAAAAATAATTTTAGATCTAAACTAAGCTGGAAAGTGGGAAAATTAGAAGGAAGAGTGCACAAAAGATTCCCTCACTTCTGATACCAACTGTAAGTTCTCAAAACCACCCTCAGGTACAGTCATTCACTGGAAGGACTCACAGGACACACTAAAAGTGGTTAAATCCACAGCTACAGTTTGTTACAGGTAAAGGATACACATTACAAATCATCCAAGGTGATAGCCCCATTGGGTAGCATCCATGAGGGTTTCAAACATGTAACTTGAAATTGCCTTTTCCCTGTGGAATCAGGGCAGTGTTATTCTCCTGGTCCCAAAGTGACAATACACATGGGATATTGCCAACCAGGGAAGCTCATCCAAACCTTGTTGTCCACAGTTTTTATGGAGATCCATCTTCATAGGCATGATTGATTGCCTATGTAGATGATCTCACTCTTGACACCATG
The DNA here is from genome assembly GCF_028018385.1 of Neofelis nebulosa. Lineage (NCBI taxonomy): Eukaryota > Metazoa > Chordata > Mammalia > Carnivora > Felidae > Neofelis > Neofelis nebulosa. Next base: position 83,239,862 of record NC_080791.1, on the reverse strand, counting down.
TAATCCAAAGCCTGTACCCTAAATCTCATTGTCAGACTATCCAGTGTGATCCAAGAGCCCCACGCAGATAAAGACATTCCTTCCAGGCATGACATTCTAAGATTACCTCCCAGAAGCCAAGGGCAAAACCAGACCTCTCTTTGAGCAAGGTTAAATTCTTTGCTACACAGAAACCTACTCTCAAATGCACACTGTCCACTCTAGCTAAGTCAGTTATGATTTCCTGCACCTTGACCTTTTATTCACTCCCGCAGCTGGAATTCCCTATCCTCTTCTCTCTGTTTACCCTTAGTTCAAGACCTACCTCAAGTCACACCATCTCTGTTACAATGAGTAGCTCATTTTAGTCCTTTAGTTTTTTTATTTCCAGTAGTGTGTTTTATCAACGTACTTCCTAGAACTTCACTTCAAAAACATTATGTCTACAATGTTCTGGAGGGGAAAAAAGAGATTATGAGAGAGAGAAATGACTAACATATTAAATCCTGATTTAAGGGAGCTTAACATCTAATAGGACAAGACAGGCAGGTGATTTTTATTCATTGTTTAGTGCATATTAATTATATATATATTCTATACAAGGACCTAAACTAGTTGTTAGAATTTATAATTTTCTAGAATTACAGACAGAAAGAAATGTAAAACCCAATAAGAGAGGATGTGGATGGTGGAATCAGATTCTACTGGGTCCTAGTATCACATGAAGGAACTAAGCTTTTATTCTAGAGTTCTTAATGGTGAAACATTTACGCTAGTATGATTTTAGGTGGTATGTAGGTAACTCTTTTTAGTTAGCACTTACACATTTAATGAGTCTCATATAAAAACATTATGTGACTAGCATATTCCAACCCGTGATTTGTTACCATTTATTTATTCTGATAGAGAACATGTACACATGGGAGGGGGAAGGGCAGAGAGAGGGAGAGAAAGACTTCCCAAGCAGGATCTATACTCAGCGTAGAACCCAATGCAGGGCTCAATCTCACAAACTGTGAGATCATGGCCTGAGCTGAAATTAAGAGTCAGACACTTAACTGACTGGGCCACCCAGGCATCCCTGTGATTTGTTATTATTACTTAAAACAGGGAAATTATAAAAAGTGGGTAATTTTACATTATTTAACAACCACTGTGGCCATATTGCCGTATAACAGCTGAATCAGCCCTGGGTATAGATAGTCTGTGGCTATGACTAAAATCATGTAATATCTGGAGTTTGAGAATTGCTGCTATGGTTAAGGGAATGGCATACTTAGGTATGGCTTTAAGGAAAGTCTCCAAGGGACCATGGTGGAAAATGGACCAGACTGGGATGAGGCAGGAGCTAGAGAGGCCAATGAAGATACCACTGGAACAGTTGAGAAGTAAGAAAGATAGGAATGGGACCAGAGAAATGGAGTTAGAGAAGAGGGGATAGAAATTTAGCATTCTTTATGGCTTGGAGGATGGACCTGAAATACGAGTTGGAAAGGGGAAAAAAATCTCAGTTTCTAGCTTGTGTTATTCAAGATAATGGTGGCAATAACAATAGGAAATATAAAATGAACAAATATGGAGAGAAAGAAAATGATTTTTCTTAGAAAATAGAATGAGTCCTCAGTATATTCAAATTTATGATATACTATCTCGTTTCATGAATGTTAATTTTCTCTTCAATTAAACTTTAATCAAGGCAAAAAAATAAGTGATATACCTTTTTTTATATATGCCAGAAAATGTTTAGCAAAAGAGCACCAGCTATTTATTGGAAGGCTTTGAGTGCCAGTGCCAATCAGCTGTGTGATACAGTCCAAGTTGCTTAATCTGTTTCCACATCTCCAAATGTGATGATGATGATGATGATGATGATGATGATATTGATATCCACCACACAACAATGCAAAGAGCTACATTAGTTTTAGCTGGGTGGAGGTTGAGAAGTGGTCTTACGTTGGATAAGAATTTCTTCCTGATTGTCTTGAATAACTTACCAACATGCCAGTAGTGAGAAAATGTCTATGAGGAGGCCAAAGTCAATAACCAAATGTATATTTCTCTCTCAATCTAACTTTCAAAAAGCAACGCTGCCTGATAACTGTATCCAGACATCAAAAAGGAAACATGTTGCCCTACTTAACTCTGCATTTCTTCATCCATGAGAAAAACAGGATTTCATACCTCAAATTCACTTGTGTAGTCAAAAGGGCTCTCTCCTTTTCTCCTGCCTCACCCCTGAACCTTAGTCATCTGAGGTTATGCCCAAGCCTGGTTGTGATTTGCGTTGTATATTGTAATGCCTAACTGATGGGTAATTCTCTATTATTAAAAAAAAAAAAAAAAAACAAGTCAGGCTCTCCAAATATAAAATGAAACCCACCCAGGTACATCTTAAACAGTGTGTTTCTAATGTGGGGAAAAATGTCAGTAAAAGGCTTCCTAGACTCCTCTTTGTGAGAAGACAGAAGGAAAATATCATACTACCAGAAAGAAGAACAAGAGTTATTGCATGTCTCTTTCATTTGGTCAGAGATCTCAGTGCCTGAGAACACAGGTCATTACTAGTTTCCAGGTAAATTGTGCTGGATATCTTCCACTCGATCCTATAGATCCACAGTCTCTCTTTCTGCACATGAACTTAGTGAGTTACATTAACAGGCCCTCTCACCCTTTGGCTTCTTTTTTGGTCCAGCCAATGAAGACCTTATTATTAAACTCTCTTCAAGTTGTCCAATCCAACTTGTGCGTAGTTTCTGTTTCCTGCTGAAATCTGACTGATACACTGGTCTCAGGAATAAAATAAGGTTCAGAATGCAAAAGCCATACTCTAACATTCAGATTTCTTGTTGCCAGGGTGTCTGATATCCCCACACCTCTTACTCCTTCAGATCATAGAAGGCAGCACTGTCTGACAGAACTCTCTGAAATGAAAATGTTTAATTCAGTATTGTATAACCAGCATGGTAGCCACCAGTCATATGTGGCCATTGAACACTTGAAATATTGTTAGTGCTGCCAAGAAACTAAATTTAAATTTTTACTTAATTTTAATCAAGTAAAATGTAAATTTAAATAGCCACATGTGACTAGTGGTTACCATGTTGGACAGTGCAGCTTTAGAAAAATTGCAAATATTATCAGGAAAGAGTTGTACCTTAATTCTTGGCTGGTTTTTTAAGTGTTATTGCTAACATTTCATGTCATTTCTAAATCCAGAAGTCATGGGCAGGGGCAAAAGGATCCTTATTTCCTCTTGTCTGTTTTTTGTTTTTCATTTTTATCTCCCAGGATTAAAATCCAAACCCACTGCTCCGATTGAACAGGGTTGCTTTGTTTGCTCATCTGGTTTCGCATCTACTTCATCACCACCACCACCATCTCCACCTAAATCTCTTTTACAAATTCACTTTCTTCTTCCTAGTAGGTGTGAACAGTGTTTCCTGAGTCAAGGTCTTCATTCCTCAACTTACTTTGCTGTACCCATCAGTCACTTACCCACTTCACCTATTATTGCTCTGTAGGTGGTTCCCAAATCTCTGTCTCTAGTCAGGAACTAACTCTCTACATGCATTCACCATTTCTTTATTATTCTTTGAACAAACACTTTTGAGTACCTACTATGTATTAGGTTTTTAATAATACTGCTATAGCTTAGAAACTATAACACAAACAAAAATAATGGCTAATATTTATTTAGTATTTTCATTTGTCAGGCACTGTTGAAGAGCTTTAGATATATAATTCATTCAATCCTTTTACAGCACTAAAATTGGGAGCTGTTATAATCTCCATTTAATGGTAAAGAAACGGGGACAGAGAAATTAGGTAATTGCCAGAAGCCACACAGCCAGTAGGTAATAGAGTCGGCATTTGAATGCACATAGTCCAGCTCTACAGTCTATACCCTTTACTATGCTGTACTGCCAATTGCCACACCTCTGGTGAGGGCAGACCAGGAAAGTCTCCAACTATCTGTTCCTAGAAGCAATATACTTATATCTCTTATATGAGGCGTATTCACAGTGCACCCAAATCCAGAGGTTAGTACCCTTTTTACAATTTTCTAGAAACCACAAGATATAAATCGCATGTAACTTACATATATGAGTTTTCTTTTTTTCCCCTAAAGCCTTTTGGTGGTAAATATTACTAATATGGATCAAAGCCATTCTCTTACACTCTTACACAAATAATAGTATTTGGACAAGGAAATCAGACATTATTAGCATTATTAGGACAGAGTGTTGTGATAAAATAATGCCCACCTCCCCACTCTGGAAGGCAATTTGTCAAAATGTATAAAAAGTTATAAAAATATACATAATCTGTGACTTGGAAATTCAATTCTAGAAATATACTCTGAGAAAATAATCAGAGAAATGTGCAAATATCTATAAACAAAGATGTTTACCTATAGCATGATTTATAATAATGTCAAACTTAAAATAACTGAAATGTGTGGCAAAAGGGAATTAAATATTTTTATATCCATAATTGTATATTAGCAGTGATCAACAATGAGGCTGTGTATGCATTCATAGAGAAAATGCTTATAATCTATTTTTACAGTAGTTTCAAGAGTCTATATAGTATAATAACTTTTTTTGTTTAAAGAATTATACATATGTGTAAAAAATTTTTTAAAATCTGAAAGCATATATACCAAATGTTATCTCCAGATTGTAGCATTGTGGATGGGTGATTTTTATACTCCTTCCCTTTCTTATCAATATTTCTATGTAACCTCAATTAATAATTATTTTTAATAGAAATTCACTAGTTTCCTTAATAGGAGGCATATCATTACTATTTTTTTTACTGAAACTGAATCAGAAGTGGATATATTAGTATTTATTTACTAGGACATGCTTATTTCTAAAGTCATGGTTCCAAAGAAATAAAAAACAAGTCTGTTTATTGTAAATTTAAACCCATCAATCTCATGATAGATTTCTATTTAAATTGTCAGGGTTTTAATTTATGGATAACTTTCTTTGACTTTCCCCTTAATTAAAATTTGATTAAGGAAGGCTAACTGTTCCTTGACTAGATGGATGACAAGGGAAACAAACTAATACAAATAAATAAATAAAACAACTGGAATGCAGATCTCTGTTTTGGTATTTCCTGGAGATAAGGATCTCAGAAACAGTTACTTAATCTTTTCTAACCTCAAATTAATTTCCCTGTATGTGGAGATAAAAATAATAAATAATTCAAATAAATTTAATGAGAATAAAAGAAGCCACTTATGGAAAAGGCATTCTGTAAATTTAAAGTATTACATAAATGTTAATCAGGGAAGGGGTGAAAATATTCTTTTCCTCTGTCATTTACTTATTGTGAGGCTTCAAGCAAGTCACTTAACCTTAACAATTGTCAAATGCTTCTTCCTTCAAATAAGAGTGGAATAGGGCTGGTGACCTCTCCAGTTGTTTCTGACTCTGTCATACTATGATTCTACTGGCCTGTTTGTGGCTCGTGACAGCTTCTTCCAGAGCCCTGGAAAATGATATCGAAATTGAGCTCATCAAGTTTGGCAGGAAACACGAAGCTGACTTCAGTGCTGATATGTTGATGGGTAGGATGACTTTAGAAGAACTGCTCTGTCCCAGCGTCCTCTCTGAATCATTTCCTCTCCAAGTGAGGGCAAAGATGAAGAATAAAGAAATTCTGAAGTGACTGTATATGTGGAAACCAACCCAGAATGGATTCCTAAAGAACCTCATGGAGAAAGCCCTGCCTGGAGAATGAACTCTGTCCCTCTTGAAGGCTGCCCTTGCTTTCCCAAAAGGCTCAGCTGACTCTCCTGCACTGCTTATCTTGGAAAGTCCTATGGTGAAACTGAGTGGTAATGACTCTTTAAACGTATTTATGGTAGCAAAAAAAAAAAAAAAGTGTGAGAGAACACTAGCAGAAAAGTTCTTCTGACCAGAGGATATGTTACTTATAGAAAATAACTTCTGGGGGAAAAAATGTGCTATTTTTCCCACTTGTGAAAGTTATAAAAATGTCCAGGAAAGTAGAATATGAAAGAAGGAAAGGTATTGATTAGTTATTTCAGCCCCGTCTTGTATAAAGATAGAAAGTGAGACCAAGTGGGGGTAAGGGGGCACAATAAGGAAATTGAATTATCCAATACATACTATGCTCTACTACTGAATAGGACCTTCATATATATTTATACACACACACACACACACACACACACACACGATAAATGCATATTTCATATCTATCAGTTGGTATGATACTGAGATATGCAGACAGATTTCATGATACCAACCTATAAAATAGATATAATTTACTCTCTTTTTTTTTAGATAAAGAAGTAGAGATTAAGCTAGATTGAGTGACTTCTCAAGGTCACAAATCTAATTAGTAGCAGAGCTTGAGCCTTTTGTCCTTGACGATCAGAATCAGAAAAAAGGATAACTTCTTTTTTCTCCTTTTTTTTTTTTCAGCTAAGAACATCCGGCCCAGGGATGAGTAAGCAGACACTAAGGTACTTTTTTAACTTCCTAAAGATATAACAACTTGGATGCCTCTAAGTATCAGCCAGTTATTTCTTTATAGTCTTGCTTTCTATCCTGGCCACTGGCGAGGTGGCATTATTATACTGTGAGTCATCATGCTAATAAATAAATCTAATTTGAAGATACCCCTTCTTCACTTTTTGGCACAATTTAACCCTCCCTACTTCTTCCCATCCATTTCCACTTCCAGCAACACTCCCTGGTATCTAAGAAGAAAATGTCACTGAAGCAGTTGCATGAAATAAAGAGAGGACAAGAAGATGCTAAAATATTACAAAACCATGACTTTGGAACAGAACTTTGGGAGACGTTTGAGATGACATAGAGAGTGTCTTTGATGACAGAAAGAATGCAGAAGGATTGTTCAAGGATATACTAGAGCTTGCAAAAAGACTGTCTGAAAATTATTGGTAGTGGTCAATGGGGGATAGAGAGGGGAGTGGTCAGGTAACAAGTCCATATTTTTTAAGTTCCTCTTCAAAGCTCCCAAAGCAATTCTTACTTTGGTTTGCAATTTTATAGGTCTTTCTCCATCTTGGCCATTTCTTTTTGTATCTGTATCTTCAAGGGCAAGGCTTATTGATTAAAAAGATAATACCCAGGGCCTATCCCAGAACTTGGCATAGGGAACATTTTCACAAATATTTGCTCACTTCAAAAATATGGTCCATAGGAACTGGAAGGGTTAAGTGGGTGGTTGAATAGTCTCTGTCTGAATAGCATTTCTTCTTTCAGGGAAGCATCTCTCTCCAATGCTATAATAATTCTTCTTGCTTCAAAATATTCAGGCCCACCTTGGCCCCAGGGATGTGAAACCTGCAAGAGTTTACTCTCTCTCAGACATCTCAGGTCAGGTAAACATGTGTGATCTAAGCCAGGCCAATCAGGGCTTTCCCCAAACATTTTGCTAGAACAATCAGAAAAGCTTTTTTTTTTCTTTTTTCTGACTTCATGTACTCTAAAGAACAGATAATTTGGAACTATCATGAGGCCTTTTACTAATAAGAGAAAGAGAAATGACAGACCGTATGTCTTGGGACCATCCTATAAACTTTTGAATGCAGCCATACCTGAATATCTACCTTTTGTTTTTCCAGTTATATGAGTCAATAAATTCTCTTACAGCTTAAGTTGGGGTTCTCTCACTGGCAACCTAAAGAGACCTGGCCAAGATGTTAAATCATGTGGCTTCATACAATCTCTTTCCACACTTTAGATTCTGTCACCCCATTCAGAAATAAATGGGAAGGATGAGCTATAGGCCCATAAAAACTCCATGTAAAGGAACCAGCTAAAAATTTCATGAGTGATTTATATTAAAGAAAAATGCATATTGATAAGTCTTCTAGGGCTGTGAGAAGAGTCTAAGAAAAAGCAACAGTAGAGTATTTTTTTCCCAAGTTTCAAGAGCTGGAGCTTATATATTTAACCTCTCCTCTGCTCTTAGGACAGTTATAGGGCAGTCCACGTGTAGTGAAAGGATTACCAAAAGTGGATTCAGAAGACACAGGCTCAATCATCTGCTATGCTGACCTCACTACAAGCTGAGATAAGGGCACATTCATCTTTTAATGTCTCACATTCTTTATTGCTAACAACGGGATCATAGTAGCTATTTCATGGGTGGTTGTGGGCATTAAATGAAATTATATATAAATATTAAAGTTTGGTACAATGTCAGACTTAAAACACTCTGCATGTATCTCTATTGCAGCAAAGTGAATCATGCAAAAAACATTTACTGAATGTCTACTCTGAACCAGGGATTGTTTTAGATGCTGGGTTAGAATAGTATTAAAACTAAGGCTACTGCCTTTGGGATACATACACACCACTGGAGGAGAAATCCAATAAGAAAAAAACAGACATATAATATAACATAATGTAACATAATAAAATATCTGGAATTGATAAATGCCAAAAAATAAAAATAAAGCAAGATAATACTAACTTTTTACACGGGAAGGTCATGGAAGTCATCACAAAAGAGGTGATTTAAGCGGAGACCAAAATGAGGTAAAGTGATAAGTCATGTGACTGTCTGGGGTAAAACGTTCCACACACTCAACTTTAAGATCCTAGAAAACAGGGACAGCATTTTCTGCTTCCATATTCCCAACGCCTAGCATAATATCAACAAAGAGTAGATGGTAAAACACTCAGTAAATATTTGTAATAAATTATGCATGTATGATTGAATTATTGGGATCTCAATAAGTGATTGTCAGGTTTTGATCTAAATGATACATTCTGTTTGGGCCAGATGTGGCATGCTTAAACATTCATAGCTACAGAAATAATATATGGAAACAATAGTTAGTCTTGTGTTTTGACACTGTTCAATCAAATGAGATCACCTACATGAAAGGCACTGAGGTATTACAGAACTGCTAGTGGGCATATATTTGTATTTGGCTCCTGACTAATTTAATATAATAAATGTTTTAAGAATGTTATTTTATAGCTTCTGTGATAGAGCAATGTAAAAGACAAAAGAAAACAGCAATGACGCGCTATGAAGTGAACACATAAGGTCTGATCTGAATCAAGTCATCTCCATTGAAAACAAAAATGATAATTACAAAAGTGACTTCTTTGTCATTGAAATGACCAAGAAAATTCTCACCTGTTTGATTCTTTTTTTTCCTGTTCCTTTTTTTTTGTCTTTTTATTTCTGTTTACTTTTCGTTTTTTTTAATTCTATTTAATTTATTTTTTTAATTTACATCCAAATTAGTTAGCATATAGTGCAACAATGATTTCAGGAGTAGATTCATTAGTGCCCCTTACCCATTTAGCCCATCCCCTCTTCCACAACCCCTCCAGCAACCCTCTGTTTGTTCTCCATATTTAAGAGTCTCTTATGTTTTGTCCCCCTCCCTGTTTTTATTATTTTTGCTTCCCTTCCCTTCCCTTATGTTCATCTGTTTTGTATCTTAAAGTCCTTATATGGGTGAAGTCATATGATATTTGTCTTTCTCTGAGTGACTAGTTTTGTTTAGCATAATGCCCTCTAGTTCCATCCACGTAGTTGCAAATGACAAGATTTCATTCTTTTTGATTGCCGAGTAATACTCCATTGTATATATACACCACATCTTCTTTATCCATTCATCCTTCGATGGACATTTGGGCTCTTTCCATACTTTGGCTATTGTAAATAGCACTGCTATAAACATTGCATGTACCCCTTTGAAACAGCATACCTGTATCCCTTGGATAAATACCTAGTAGTGCAATTACTAGGTCATAGGGTAATTCTATTTTTAATTTTTTGAGGAACCTCCATACTGTTTTCCAGAGTGGCTGTACCAGTTTGCATTCCCACCAGCATTGCAAAAGAGATCCTCTTTCTCCATATCCTCTCCAACATCTGTTGTTGCCTGAGTTGTTAATGTTAGCTATTCTGACAGGTATGGGGTAGTATCTCATTGTGGTTTTGATTTGTATTTCCCAGATGATGAGTGATGTTGAGCATTTTTTCATGTGTTGGGTGGCCATCTGGATGTCTTCTTTGGAGAAGTGTCTATTCATGTCTTTTGCCCATTTCTTCACTGGATTATTTGTTTTTTGGGTATTGAGTTTTATAAGTTCTTTATAGATTTTAGATACTAACCCTTTATCTGATATGTCATTTGCAAATATCTTCTCCCATTCTGTCGGTTGCCTTTTAGTTTTGCTGATTGTTTCCTTCTCTGTGCAGAAGCTTTTTATCTTGATGAGGACCCAATAGTTCATTTTTGCTTTTGTTTCCCTTGCCTCTGGAGACATGTTGAGTAAGAAGTTGCTGCGGCCAAGGTCAAAGAGGTTTTTGCCTGCTTTCTGCTTGATAGCTTTTGATTTTGATAGCTTCCTGTCTTACCTTTAGGTCTTTCATCCATTTTTAGTTTATTTTTGTGTATGGTGTAAGAAGGTGGTCCAGGTTCATTCTTCTGCATGTCGCTGTCCAGTTTTCCCAGCACTACTTGCTGAAGAGACTGTCTTTATTCCATTGGATATTTTTTCATGCTTTGTCAAAGATTAGTTGCCCATATGTTTGTGGGTCCATTTCTGGGTTCTCTATTCTGTTCCACTGATCTGAGTTTCTGTTCTTGTGCCAGTACTAAACTGTCTTGATGATTACAGCTTTGTAGTATAGCTTGAAGTCTGGGATTGTGATGCCTCCTGCTTTGGTTTTCTTTTTCAAGATTGCTTTGGCTATTCGGGGTCTTTTCTGGTTCCATACAAGTTTTAGGATTGTTTTTTCTAGTTCTGTGAAGAATGCTGATGTTATTTTGATAGGGATTGCATTGAATATGTAGATTGCTATGGGTAGTATTGACATTTTAAAAATATTTTTCTTCCTATCCAGGAACATGGAATATTTTTCCATTTTTTGTGTGTCTTCTTTAATATCTTTCATAAGCTTTCTATAGTTTTCAATGTATAGATTTTTCACTTATTTGGTGGGATTTATTCCTAGGTATTTTATGGTCATTGGTGCAATTGTAAATAGGATTGATTCTTTTATTTCATCTAGATACCACCTAAAGATGTTTATCTAGATATCCTGAAGAACAGATAATTTTTCACATTTCAATATATGTTTGAAGTTTTTGATGATATTTCACTTAAATTTCAAAATATCTTTCAAATAAAACTTACTCAGAGAGGCTACATAACATGATTAAGTTACAAATGTCAGGAAAGAACTGCAACCTGTGTCTTATAGTTCTCAGTCTAGTGTTCTTTCTATTCAAGAAGGATTCAATTACTAGCATGGGTTGAAGAATCAGTTCAACTAAAGCAAATGTGAAGTTAAAACTTCTGAAAGTGGCTAAGTGCAATTCTTTTAAATTATCTGAGGTTGGATTATTTAAATAGGAAACAGATAAGCATCATCATCTAATTTCATAATCATATTGAACTAACCATGAAAATATAAATAAATATTATCCCAAATATAACAATTTCTATTTATTTAGGATGTCATCGGAATAGAATAAAACCCAATTTCAGTTAACTTAAATTTTTACATTCCTTGCCTAACCTGCACTTTTATAAATTTACATGATGCCTAAACAAGGTTGTATAGAAGGTCCTCCTCACATCATTACCCATTATTTAAATCCCAGTAATTTCAAGACTATCTAGGAAAGAAACTCATTATAAAATGAAAATATTCTCCCATAATCACAGGTAAAAATTCTCTCCACTTTAATGTTGCTTCTTTCTTAATAATAATGTATTTTCCTACCTTTTAGATTATCTATGAGTGTCATTTTCTGCTATTTAGAAGATACTAAATACCCAAAAAAGTATAATACAAACACAATGTAAATTAACTACAAATAAAACTACAAATCTTGCAAGAGATTCACAGTTCCATGAGATACACTAAATTCTCATTGCAGAACTTCTCAAATTCTCCCAAAGTCCATGACAAAGAGGAATCTGATAAAATTAGATCACTTAATTAATACAAAAGAGAAAATCATCATGAATGATGAGATATGCATTCCAAACTAGAAGTAGTTTAACTGCAAAGGATTAAGTATAGTCCTATGAAAAATTAGTGCCATTCCAAAATATTTTTGTATAAAAGTTACCCTCTTAATTATGGTGTTGCAAAAGTCAAATATGTAGTTAAGGTTGTAATATCATACTATCCTACAATTATTCTGGAAAGGTATGGAAGAGTGAAATCGATACTCAATATACTCTTTGTTCCAATACTGAGAACATAGTTGCAATAATAATGTAAATGTTGCTAAATGTAGGATAAAATAAACTGTGTTCAGTGGGGTACCTGGATGGCTCAGTCGTTTAAGTGGTTAAGTGTCCAATTCTTGAGTTTGGCTCAGGTCAGGATCTGACAGTTTGTGGGATCAAGTCCTGTGTTGGGTTCTGCACTAACAGCACAGAGCCTGCTTAGGATTCTCTCTACTATTCTCTGCCCCTCTGCTGCTCATGCTCTCTCTCCCTCTCTCTCTCTCTCTCTCAAAATAAGTAAAAATTAAAAAAAATTCTAAATAGACTGTGCTCAAGCTTTAAAATCATAGAAAAAATATAAAAGTTGTTTCCTGATTCTTCCAGAAGAGACCTCCAAAGCAACAAGGCTAACATGAAACAAAAAATAAGATCTTTGTTCAGCAAAACTATAGTTATCTATCTAAACCAAAGTATAATAACAAGGAGGACTACATTAAAAAGCATACTAAAGTATGGAAAGACATGAAGATATCCATACATTTAGAGCTAAATAAATAAATAGATAAATAGGACAGATTACTTGTCTAAAGTATGTGGCTCTTCATAAGAAATAAGACTCATCAAAATATAAGGAGAGAAGCAAAGCATGTATGTGGTAGTGGGAGCTTCCTTCAATGTAATCAATGTAAGCATGAAGTCTAGAGAAGCTGGGAAGGTCAAGATCAAATGTAATATATATGGAAAACAATCTATCAGTGAGACATAGGAAAAAAAAACAAATTTGTATTAAGAGGAGCACTAGGGCACAAATTTAAAGCTAAGTAAATTTACTCACACTCTGGCCCACACTAGCACTTTTGTCTCTCCCTCACATTTACACCTGTAAAACTCTATTTGAAGGCCTAAAAATGTTATATGGGGAAAAGGAGTAAAATAAACAGGAAAAATGGCACAAAAAAGAAAGTCATGCACCAGAAATTTTGGAGAATACTTTGACAAAATATATTACAAGTTTTTAAAACAATAGAGCAACAACTTCCATAAAACAAGAGGACAAAGAAGAGATACAAGAGCTTAGTAATGTTATAATGAAGTACCACAAGATGAAACATTAGTGCACAGAATTCAGAAAAAAATGGAAGAAAAATTAAAGTAAAACAAAAAAGTAGCACAAAAAAATTACAACACTGTTGAAAACACAGGGACTGTGTACAGGAATGAGAAACATAAGAAAATGAAATAAACAGTGATAAAAGTGTTAGAGAGAATATAATATAATATAATATAATATAAGTAATAAAGGTTTGGAAATACATGAATGCATGAGTGGTAGTCCACAGGAGAGAATATGAATTGTAAGAAAACAAAAATGTTTAGAGCTCAAACTGAAAAAAATTCCAGAAATTTCAAAATAATTTTACTGATTAAAAGAGAATAATATATCCCAGGTAAACCTGTCACAAAATGATTAATACTGAGATATATCCCAGTAAAATTTCTGAACTACAAAATTAATATTCCTTTAAATATCTTAGAGCAAAAGATGAAGTCATTTACAAGGGCAAAAAGTATGGACTGGTGTCACATTTCTCTACAGCTTCATTTAAAAATATAAGGATTCAATGCCTTTAACAATCTTTAAGGAAGAAATAAAAGGAAAAAAAACAGGGAAAGGAAAGGAAGAGAAAGGAAGGAAGAGAAGGAAATAGAAGATAGATAGATAAGAAAAGGATGGAAGGAAGGAAGGAAGGAAGGAAGGAAGGAAGGAAGGAAGGAAGGAAGGAAAAGAAAGAAACAAACTAGAAATTTAACAACAAAAAGAAAACAACAAAAACCTACTTTCTGGAAAGTCTAAACTTTTAACAACTACTGGATCGAGGAAGAAAAAATTGAGTCTGTAATACATTTTGAAAGTAACCATAATTTAATTTTTTTATGTTTTTATTTATTTTTGAGAGAGAGAGAGAGAGAGAGAGACAGAGCACAAGCAGGGGAGAGGCAGAGAGAGGGAGATACAGAATCTGAAGCAGGATCAGGCTCTGAGCTGTCAGCACAGAGCCCAATGAGGGGCTCAAACCCACAGACTCTGGACTGTGAGATCATGACCTGAGCTGAAGTTCGGACGTTCAATGGAATAAGCCACCCAGGTGCCTAGAAGGTAATCATAATTTATACACACACACTGAGTTCATGGAATAGAATTAAAACAGTGTTCTAAGAAAAATTCATAGTCTTAAAAAAGTATGTTAAAAAATAAGAATGAAATACATAAATCAGTGGAAGATTTGATTAAGCATTATTTAATGGACAATAATAGTAAAAATATACAATTATTTCCAAAGATGTGGTAAAAGAAATTCATAAAACTTAACATCCACTCTCGAAAGCACCTCTTAAGAAAAATAGAAATAGGACTTGGAGCATTTTAACTCATGGAAATAATATAACCATTCCCATATAGTAAAAAAGTAGATAAGAATGTATTTACCAACATTAGTATTTAATATTTTTTGGAGGAATTAACCAATGCAGTCAGGAAATGGAAAAAAAAAAAAAGAGAGATGTATAGACATTTAAAAGGTGGATATAGAATCATTATTTGTACAAACACACACACAACTATTTTTTAGAGAAACATTGTGCATATATAAGAAACTGTTACAAATTTAAAAGAATTTAGTATGGTAGCTATATACAAAATTAATGTCTAGAAAATGGCCTAAATATATGCCAACAAAAACCATCAGAAAAAAATGGATGAAAATTCCTTATTTACAAAGGCAACAAAATAGATAAATTTCAAACTTAAGGAAACAAATGTAAGATCTACAGGAATAAAATTTTTAAATGCTAACCATGGACCCAGGAGTAGTAGACAAATGTAAATACTTGACATGATCTTGAACAAAAAATCCAATATCACAAACTTCAGTCTTCTCTTAATCAATAATCTGTGTCGCCTGGATAGCTCAATTGGTTAAACACATGACTCTTGGTTTCAGCTCGGGTCATCATCTCACCTTTATGAGTTTGACCCCAGCATCAGGCTCTGTGCTGACAATGGGGAGACTTCTTGGGATTCTCTCTCTCTCTCCCTCTCTCTGCCCCTCCCCTGTTCGTTCATTCTCTCTCTCTCTCTCTCTCTCTCTATTAAAAAATAAATAATCTTAATGTATTTTTATTTTTTAATTTTATAGAAACTAAACAACAATAATCTAGTATTTTTTAAAGTGTGCTAAAAGGATATAGCCTTACAAATACTAAGACATGTTATAAAATTTCACACAATGTAATGTATTAATTTCTGGACCTTTTCTTGGAAAAGACTAGCTTTAGAATCAAATAATCTGAAATCCAGTCAGGCAAAACTCTGGGCCCTGGAAACAAAGAATTCTCATCCTTTGAACTGCTGTGACTTAAGAGTAACTGCTGAGTTGATGAAAGGAAAGAGAGAGATAGCAGAGCTAGTGATTACTGAGGGATTAGATCACTTTCAACAATTATTTACTGAATAGTAGCGAGACCCATACCAGCCACTGAGAGATAGAGTTTTATAGCATATAATTAGGACATCCATCCCAAAGCAGCTAACAATATTTTCGTTTTTTTAACGTCTTTTATAAAGTTGGAAAAGCCAATTACTTTCTCAGTCTTCCTTGCAGGGGAAGACATGAGTAGTCATCATGAAAGAAAATACAATGGGGACTTTCAGGAAAAGATATTCTCCCCCAGATAAAAGATAATGGTGAGGAGAGAGGCTCTCACCACTGTTGCAGTTCTCTTTATTTCTGACTGTGAATGCGGGCATAAAGTTCTGGATCTGTTTTAGACATCTTGAGAGCATGGACAATAACACTATGAGAGAAAGCCAGAGCAGAAGGGTGTGCATTGCCCAGGTCCTTGTCATCACTAAGTAACTGAATTAGACCAGCAGCTGCCTATCTCCAAACTTCTTTTTTTATGTTATGGGAGAGAAAAAAAAAACACTATTTGGTTAAGCAACTATTAGTAGGTATTCTGTTATCTGAAATGGAAAACATTCTTAATTTTTTTTCTAATAAAAGCTAAGCAGATGTAGTTCCTGCTTTCATGGAGCTTAGAGTAATTTAAAAAATATTAAAATGCAATGTTTAAAAAATGTGTTTTAATCTTGTTATTGGCAATTGTTTTGAAATGGTCTTTTACTGACCATTGTCTAGAAATAATTCTTATTCACTGACTCTTTAACTTGTGTAAAGTCCACATATGAGTCTAAATTATGGATTCATGTGTATGTGTGTGTATGTGTGTGTGCGTGTGTGTGTATTACATGCATGCACTAGTAACATAGGGCACCAAATTCAAAGGATGGGCAAGGAGTTGAGTGGATGTCTGTGCCCCATCTGGAAATAACATGGAGAAGATGCCTCTCCTAACTTCTGAAGGGTAGAGCCCAAATTCAGTAGTTAGACCAGTGAGTTAATGGTTAATAAGAAGGGTCATCACTGAATTATCAAGAGGAAAAGACATGAGTCATCTTGCCTTTACATTTCATGCCCTTCATTGGAAAGGCATGAATGAGAAATTCCATCCTCAAGCTGGTTTCCCTTCACAAGTGACCTGAGGCTCCAACTAAGAGACTGTAGTTGTTATGACTCACACTGGACAAGAGGATTTGCTCCTAAGGGTACAAGGACAATCACTCACACATGTGCACAAAGCCAAACAGAATTTTCCATGAAAAAGTGTCTTCACCATCCTGTGTCATGCTTATTAATTATCCTTCCATCAACTGGAAGACAGAGGGCCCCCTAGAATGCCAAGCTGGCTGAGGTAGGCACCACATTCATCACTGGACAACTGGTGGAGGCTGACATAACGTATACAGACCTGATTCCAGACAGAGATAACCCTCCATGGCAAAGGCTCACAGCCGTGTAATTTCCCAGACACCTAGTGTTTAAAAGACAGGTTGACCTTTTCAAGTTTAGCTTCTCAGGATACATGTTCACCTCACCAAGAAAAAAGAAAAAGTAAAAGAACATTCTGCTTATAGTTCAACACAGGAAGTCCCTGCCTCACCTGTAGATACACCGTCGGTCTTCAGGTTTCCAGTATGAAGTAGAGCTAGCAAGACACTGCCCTGTATATAGTTCAACATGTAATCCACTCATTTGCTAAAGTGCATATCAAATGAGATCAAATATTTTAAAACCTTTGAAAACTAAAATATTGTATCGATATACAGTATCAGTGCTGTGAATACTAACACAAAGTGATAATGGCTATTAGGCCCTTGTTCAAAAAACTTCAAAATTCCCATTTTCTACAGAATTAAGTCCTAACTTAATTAAGTCCTAATTTTCTTCTCAAGAGAGACTATTTATTCCCCTTCCCATGAGGCTCTATAAAAAACAAAAACAAAAACAAAAACAAAAAAAACCACATAAGAGTACTCAGTTCTACTTTCCAAAAGACAGTGACGCTAAAGGCACACTTCCTGGTCTTCTCTGGTGCAATGATCAATTGATAAGAATGATAACCAGAGAGTGAGGCTAGCCCACTAACCATTGACACAGGGCACCTCAACGCAAGAGCAGATCTCTACTTCTCCATTTCAAGTTCATCTATCTTCTTCAAGCAGATGGGGGAGAGGATCTAGGTCATACAGGTTCAAGATTTAGGCTTAATTATTTTCTAATCTAATTATTCCTAGAAAGCTCTATCTAATGTTCCTTCCTTGTCCCATCTGGCTCTTCAGCCAGAAACCTGGAAGTGAAAAGGGTAAGTAGGAGAATTCAAGCACAAACCTATGCTGAGACCCCAACAGCATAGAGCCCTCCATAGATGAGGGAAAAGCATATTCGTTTGAAGAAACAGCATGAAAAAAAACAGTGGACAGGATAGAAGAAGCATCTGGGAAATATTTACTAATCCAATGTGACTGCAGCATTTGAGAATCCACAGACACACAGTAAGAAATGAGATGTAATATGTGTCTTTGTGGACTCTAGAACAGAAGCTGGCATGAAGTGCTATGTAATAGTTTGTTGAAGAAAAAATGACTTCATTTAAAATTCACAACAATCCTATGATACCAGTACCATTATGCCAATTTTACAGTGGAAGAAACTAAAAAAGTCTAACTTTAGAATCTGCGCTCTTCACCATAATTAAACTACCCCATTCATAATGACTGTGAGGTCTGACACCTGTACAAGGAAGGAATGAAGGTAGGAGGATTGGATAGAAAGAGTCGTAGACTGCAGCCCAGTTCCAAAAATGCTTCCTCTGGGTCAATGGGGGTCCTCCAGCCTAAGTTGCCTACATCTCTCCAGAATATCTAGGAACTGCCTACATGAAGAGTGCCTGGGAGCCAACACAGTGAGAGATACAGAGGGGCATTTTATCGTCTTGACACATTTTTATCATCTTGACATCCCTAACCATAGCAGTCTGAGCAGGGCTCAGAGTTCAAAAAACCAGAAATCAACTCTAGCAAACATAAGTTTAAAAGGGATTGATAGGAAGGTATTGGGAAGCCTATAGGATTTAGGGGAAGGTTGGAGGAAAGGCTTGGGAAATGGGCAGGAATCAAGTGTATGTCTTAGAAGACCTCTGATCAGTGTCCTGTTGCTGGCATTGCTGCCACCACTGGACACCAGACTCTGCCACCACTGTCTTTGCATAGTGGACACCACCATTGGCATCACGATTACCATGACTACTCATTAGATATTACTGCCACCACTGCCACCGGCTGAATAAACTCTGAATTGCTGAAGCTTCTCTGATTTACTAATTCATATTTAAAATATAGGAAGGGGCACCTCATTGATAAGGCTTAATCGTATAGCCTGGCCCCCACCTAAGGTTTTCAATAAAAATATAAGATGCACAGTGGAATTGGAGTTTTACATAAACAATGAATTTTTTATAAGTATATCCCATGCAATATTTGGTACACACTTAAACTGAAAAAATTACTTGTTTTTTTTTTTTTTATCTAAAACTCAAATTTAACTGTGCCCTTTAATTTAGCTGCCACTCTCCCTTGAAGGGGCCAGCAAGAGGGGAGAGTATGTTTCTAGCTTTTAATGTCTGGTACATAAGGCAATAAACCCTACCTTCCACCACAATTCACACAATGGTAAATTCTCCAATCATGAAAGGGAGATTATTATATTGCGCTGCCATTGATGGGGATATCTACTCCTTAGAGTCAAATTAATATGGCAGCCTTTGTCATAACCAATATAAAGGGAGACCCAGTTATCTGTTACTCAGGGACACATTTTTAACCCAAATATCTCAAGGACAGGATGAAATGAGCAGAAAGCAATGTTTGTTTTTGCTTCGCATGGAAACTTGGCTTTTACAGATGTGTAAGTACACAGCATTTGATATTTCACGGATTTTTAAATGTCCGAATCTGAGCTTCATCCAGAGACAATAACATGTAGAGACACAGAGACAACTTGACTACTACTGCATCTGCCAACTCTGCTGGGCTGGTGGGTTTTCTCAGACACAGACTCTTTGAGAATTTCAGATAGAGTGAGTACTCTGGGCAAGGGGTCTTAACTTGGGACTTTGTTAAGATAAGGTTTCAATGAGTACCACATGATCTGCAGAAGTATGGCTTTCAGGAAGCCAACCCTGTCTCTAACAGAGAGGTGTTTCTGCTAGACTCCTGGACCAATCTTCCTGTGCCTATGTTTTTCAGGTGGACCTACCACCTGGACAGGAGACATGCCCAAGAAGGACCAGGAATCCCTCTGAAATAGGGCACACATAAAAGGGGAGTATTATTGTCCTTGAAAAACACAGTTTCCCAGATAACCAGAACCATGTGTCCCAAGCCCATGGGGCTTTGTTCTCAGTGGGGTGTTAGATGCTGTCCAACTTTGGAATGTGCTTTCTCCAGGCAACCAGTACCAGGTGGGGGAAAGTATCCTCATTGAGCCCTTCCTCCAAGGCGTCTCCAGCTTCAAGGCCCCCCCAGAGCAATCAAATCACTTCATCTCTGTCTTTTATACATCCTCCTATCAAACTTTTCCAAACAGAAAAGAGGAAAATAATGTTTTCATAGTGTTGCCCCTTCCTAAGTGACACCTCACCTTGTCTAGACAGTTTCCAAAAGAGCCTCTTTTCAGAGCCCTCTTTTGTGTGCTGCGTGGAGAAAAGAAAAGTGTTTTCGAAAAGTCTCACTGTGATTTTACAAAAATGTCTCAGATGATTCTATTTTGTAATTTCCCCCTGCCCTGACACACACACACACACACACACACACACACACACACACACACACACACACAAATTTTAAATCATTTGTTAGCTTACTTTTATTCACAAATATTTATTAAATATATTTATCGCTAGGTGCTTAGCAGTATGTTAATTGCTAGTCATAGAAAGATGAAAAAGAGTAATCCCTGCTTTCACAGTTTTCTTTCTTTATATACCTCATGGAAATAAGTATAAAGCTCTATATATGTTCATTTCAGTCAAACTAGTACTTATTAAGTGAATTGGAATTCCCCAGAATGAAATCTCTAGGAAAATAAAATCTTATTGAAAGTATAGTAGATGTTCTTTTTTTTCCTGCCCTTCATCAAAAAAATATTTATTAAATGTTCATCATGTGCCAGACACTGTGCTAGAGTCTAGATATCCAAGAGTAAACAAAACTCTCAGAGGAATTGCTCTTATGGAGATAAAAGTCTAGTGGGAGAGAGACACATTAAAATATCATACTTAAAATGAAACCATAACTGCCAACTGTGATAACATTTTTGATGGTCCATGTTGGTTAAATGAATAAATGAATAAAGGGTTCTATGAAAGAATTCAAGAAGGATATCTGATAAAGACCACAGGCCAAGGAGTTTAGGTTTAATTCCAGCATGTAAGAATAGGCCAAGTGATGGAGGTGGGGGAGAGTGAGAGAAAGCAAGGCATTGGGCTATGAATTTATAAATTTTGTGTCAGCTTTTTGAGGTATTCATTATCACCCTCATTTTGCACACAAACTGAGACTCATACTTGAAATAATTTGCCTATTGTTATAGGGCTACACAGTAATGGTAGAGCTTGGATTCAAACCCAGGACTGTATGACTCCAGAATCCAATTCTTTTCATCACACCACATTTTCTCTCCCTGCGACAAGCAACATAATAAACATTATGACCTCAATTCCTACCAGCCCATTGGTCTTTGTGTTCCCCAAATACATTCCTATCTCAGGCCTTGTACTTGCCTATATGTCTGTATACCTCTCTCCTTCCCTCAATCAAACATTTGCTCAGAAGTGACTTCCTTAGAGACATCTTCTCTGACCACATTCACCACAATGGTGTCTGTTACACTCCGTTTACCCTGCTTTATTCTATTTTGTAACACCTGTCGCTACATGACAGTGAATTTGATGTTTGTTAGTTGTCTCTTCCCCACTAAAATGTAAGTTCTATATAAGTTAAGGACTGTATCAGGCAAGGTCTCAGCAGGACACAGAATTCCCCTCTGATGGTTTAATCCAAAGGATTAAAAGGATTAAAAAGGGAGGCTGACATTTTACAGAGGTATAGGCAGGTTTGAGGAAAAAATGAGGAAACCTGAGGCATCTAGAAATGAACAAAATCCAGAAGTCATTACCACCCTTAGGCTTAGAGAGAGAGGTTAGGGGAGGGAATGTTGTTCCTGGAACCAGTGATTACTGGAGTTTGGACGAAGGGTTGGTGGGCAGCAGCTGTGGTCATGGAGGAGATGGCAAATGCTGGAGCTGTTACCCTGGGGCAAGGAGGAAGCCCAACTTCTCACTACTTCACGCCCCACCCCATCTTCTGCATTGGCTGTCATTGGCCAAACCCAACTATAATAGAGTTAGCAAGGTTGTAGAGATGATGCTGTTTGCAGCGGTCAGCCTCCCAAGCACACAGTAGGTCAGAGAAGGTAGAGGATGGACCTGAGAGTGGGGGCTAGTAAGTGGAAAATAACATGGTACAAAGATTTCATTTGTTTTGTTTACCTCACTTTTCTACCACCCAGAACACTGCCTCTCACACTTGGAGTGCTCAACAAATATGTGTGAATAAATAAAATATGTCCCATGAAAGAGGACAGGAGGCTGACATCAGAGCAACCAAGAGTCACCCAGATGTGGTTCAACAGGGACTTTTAACTAAGTGGCAGCCTTGAGCCTGGGACATAAAATCATACTTGAAAGGGATAAGATTTCTATTTATTCAGTGTTAAATGCTTCTACACAGTCTAAAGGCCATATAAATTGGGAAACACAGGTCACATCCACAAGTGTTAGGGAATGCCTTCCACATGCAATGTAAAACAACATTCAGCTATTCAGAGGGTCTGATCTGAGGTGGTGTCCTTGTAGAAAGTAGGAGGAGGGAGAAACTAGAAGTCAAGTGCTCATGCTGGCCAGTATCTTAGCTGTGGTTCACCAGGGTGCAAGTAACAGAAACCCAGTCAAATGAGCTACTCATGAGATCTAAGGAAAGGAGATATAGAAGAGGGACCACTGCAATTACTCTTTCCATCTCTCTTGGGAAAGATGATTCAGTCAGACATTCAGCATTTATTGAACTTCTGCTGTGTGCCAGCCACTGTGCTAGATTCTGAGGTGATCACAACAAAAATAATCTCATCTCTGTTTCTCTGGTCATATTTGATCTTGATTCTCTGTTGCTTTCTCTCATGCTCTCTTTCCCTCTCATTGGTTTTACTTGATACTTTATGCAGATAACCCCCAACTAACAGTCTATATCCCCCAAGCTTTTACGCCCTATAAAATCTAGTATCTACAGAAGTATGAAGTTTCTGGGATGCCTGCATGGTTCAGGTGGTTAAGCATCCAACTCTTGATTTTGGCTTAGGTGATGACCTCACAGTCATGAGACTGAGCACTGTGTTGGGCTCTGTGCTGACAGTGTGGAGCATACTTGGGATTCTCTGTCTCCTTCTCTCTTTTTGCCCCTCCTCCACTCTCTCTCTCGTTGTTTCAAAATAAATAAATAAACATTTAAAGAAATATGAAGTGTTTGGGGTGCCTGGGTGGCTCAGTTGGTTAAGCATCCAACTTGAGCTCAGGTCATCATCTCACAGTTCATAGGTTCAAGCCCCACATCGGGCTCTCTGCTGTCAGCATGGAGCCCGCTTCAGATACTCTGTCTCCCTCTCTCTGCCTATCCCTCAATTGTGCTCTCTCTCTCAAAAATAAATAAACATCAAAAAGAGAAATGTGAAGTTTCTGAGTTTCAATTCTAAGTTCCATGAATTCAAGGAGATGATTGGATGATTCTATCGTCCAATCAAGTAATCAGGTAGGCCAGGGGTCAGAGTTACCCAATTCCTTGACTTCTCAACAAGGATGAGAGAAACATACTTTGTGAGGAGAACATGAGCAGTTCTCTAAGAAGGGACTGGAAGTGTGTGTGTGTGTGTGTGTGTGTGTGTGTGTGTGTGTGTGTGTGACTATTACTTAGCCATAAAAAAGGATGATATCTTACCATTTGCAACTTCATGGATTGACCTGGGGGGTATAATGCTAAGTGAAATAAGTCAGTCAGAGAAAGAGAAATACCATATGATTTCACTCATATGTTGAATCTAAAAAACAAAATAAATGAACGCACAACAGGCTTTTAAATACAGAGGACAAACTGGTGGTTGCCAAAGGGGCAAGTGGGTGGCGGAATGGGTGAAATACGTGAAGGGGATTAAGAGGTAAAAACTTCTAGTTATGAAATAAATAAGTGACAGAGATGAAAAGTACAGAATAGGGAATATAGTCAATAATATTGTAATAACTTATGGTGACAGATGGTGACTACCCTTATCATGCTGAGCACTGAGTAATGCATAGAATTGTCAAATCAATATGTTGTACACCTGAAACTGTTTGTCAATTATACTTTAATTTAAAAGGGGGACTTGAGACAGGAGATATCATTAGTACAATGAGCATCTTCACCCATTCAGCCTTTATATGCTATCTCCATCATTTGTGTACTTCATAGAAGATACTCAAAGATAGGAATGAAATGGGAAATGAAAGGGTACGCAGATGAATATAACATCCTGGCACCATTTATGAATGTCCTGTGAGAGGAATATACACTCTCCAAAGATTTATCCTTCCAAGTTGCTTGTAAAATATTCATTGTAAATCGTCAGATGACCCATCTACACGCAGACACTGCTCTTTAGGCCTGCCACAGGTAGTAATTAGCATGACAAGTGGCTGAGAAAGAGGGAGGGCATTTGTGTCTCTAATTTAGCTCTAACTAAATGAGCAACTACAGTGAAGACAGGTAGATCAAATAGAAATTCTTGGCAATCATCCATACTAATGAAAACATATATATTACAATTAAAGATACAAAACAAAACCTCCTCTAAAATGTAGGACCTATAGAAGATGGGGTGGTTCATGCTGAACCAAGTATAAAGCTGTCTGGAATCTGAGTCATGTGGTGGTCAGTATATTATTGCTTCTTGCCATTGACAGTAGTGGTAATATGTGCATATTTTTTTAAAGCTACCTATGATTTAATTCATTTAAGCCTTGCCTTGTAAGAACTAGAAAAGAGGCAGAAATCTGAAAGGAGAACAGAGTCAGGTATGATGGAGCCAATTCCTTGTGAGAAAAAGAAAAAAGCTTCCTAAGATGCTTCTAACCGTGGTAGGTATCAGGATTAGAGGAATTAGAACCATGTGTGGAGAGAATGGTCCTTATAATGTCTCTGCTTCTCAGAGCAGTCTTATACACAAATGGGAAATGGGCAGTGAAGCTGGAATGGAAGGGCTTGGTGAATGTCATGTGGAAAAGAAATGGCAAGGGTGGCCCACCCCACCACCACCCCATCAATCTAATGTGTAAAGCCTTTAAGACCTTCCAGGAGGCAATGGACACACATATTTGTTTCCTAAGGAATCACAGAACCAGCAGCAACCTAGCCTTATCAACAATAGCTCCTTCATTTTACAAATAAGAAAAATTTGGACCCAGAGAGATGAAAGAACAACACCCAAGATTACAGGTAGTCACAGGTCTTCCATGAGATCTGAATACAACCACTAGAATATGCCTGCGGTAGGCAGAACTCTGTGATGATCCTCTATGATCCTCATCGTTATATACTCCCCTTCCTTTTGAGTGTGGGTGGAGCCTGTGGATACATAGCACTCCTATAATTATGTTACCTTTTATAACAAATGGGGTTTATCCTGGGTCGACCTGACTTTATTAGATAAATCTTTTAAAAGGCTGTTCTCTGGCTCCTTGCAAAACAGGAAGTCAGGGAGACACATTCTGGCTTCCTTAGAAGAAAGCAGATATCTACTGTAAGAGCTGCCTGAGGGCACCACATGACAAGGAATTGCAAATGGTATGTAACAGCTGAGTGCTATCTCTGCCAACAGCTAACAGGAATAAGGGAACCTCAGTCCTACAGCTGTAAGGAAATGAATTCTGCTAGCAACAGATTCAAAGAGGACTCTGAGTCCCAGGTGAGAACTGAAGCCTCAGACAACATCTTGATATCAGACTGGTAAGACATTGAACAGAAAATCCAGCCATGTCATGCTTAGACTTCTGACTTAAAGAAATTCCAAGATTATGAATGGGCAATTTTTTCAGCTGCTAAGTTTGTGGTAGTGTGTTATGCAGCCAATAATAATAAGAATAATAAATTCCCCAAGAGCTTATCTCAATAAGACTTTTTTAATTTATTTTTTAAGAGTTAGAACTTATCAAACCAGCTTGAGTAGAACAGAAAATTCTTACAGGAGAGGGGCAGTTAAAGACATAGAAATCTCATAGAATTGAATAACAACAATAAAAACAAACCCTAAACTTGGTTTCTTGTAACAGCTTTTACAACCGAATCAGCCACTTCATCTAATTCTATTGTGACCTCCATATTCCAGCCACATGAACTATTCCCAGTCATTTAAACATACTTCCCTGCTTCTAAGACATGGTAGTAAATAAGTTTTGTCTTGGGTGCACAATCTGCTTGACTGGCCATAGCTGTCTGTAGTGTTGTATTGAGGAAGGTTTTGAGAGTGTATTTGGGATCTACAAGAATAAGGAGCCAGGATAAAATAACAGGTGGTGGCTAAGCCAAAGCAGGGGATGATAGCCCATGTGCCATCTATTTGCTGTGTGTCTGCCATTGTTTATTCTCTATGTTTAGCTTGAAATAACTGTTCCTTATGCTCACCTCCTAGCCCAAACTCTCCTCATTCAAGGCATCTCCAAGGAATCAATCTTAATCTCTCTTTACTCTCAACCAATTAAGAATGACCCTCTCCCTCCTCTTAGTCCCAGAATACTTTCTCCCTACCTCTGTTTTCAGATATAATATCATTACGAGTTGAATTTTGTCCTCCACAAAGATATTTAAAGTCCTAACCCTTAGTACCTAAGAATGACTTTATTTGAAAATAGGTTTCACACATGTGATCAGTTAAAATGAGGTCATACTGGAGTAGGATGTGCCTTTAACCCAATATGACCAGTGTCCTTATCAGAAGAGAAGAAGCACAGAAACACAGACCCCTTGTGAAAAGATGGCCTTGTGAACACAGAGGCAGAGAATGAAATTATACTGCCACAAGCCAAAGAATGCCTCGGGTTTAACTGGAAGCTAGAAGAGGCTTCAGAGGGAGACTGATCCTGATCCTGCTAACACCCTAATTTTGGACTTCTAGCCTCCAGAACTGTGAAAAAATAAATTTCTCTTGTTTTAAGCCATCTAGTCTGTGATGCTTTCATATGGCAGCCTTAGGAAACCAATACAGATATTCTATAGGTTGTATGTAAATTTCTGTCTCCCTCCTTAAATTCTAATCTCCCTGAATATAGGGTCCCTGTTCTATTCATCGTTTTAGACTTCATAACAGATATAGTCAGTAAATTTTGGGTATATGGATAAATAGGTGGATGGATTTATTTATTAAGCCATTCATTCAGCAAATATATAAGTGCCTACTATGTGTTGTCAGATATAATTATAGGCCTTTGGGTATGTACCAAATAACAAAATTAATCTTTAAAAACCTGACCTCAAGAAACATACAAATGAATGCTTTAAACATGTATTGATGGATAATGAACAACTGCCAAAAGAATTTAAGATCCTCCAGTCTAGGCAGGATTGGTTCAGACATCTGAAATAACTAAATCTGTAGAATGAGTTTAATACATTCAGTTTCTAAAGTTAAAGCAGTTATTCTCAACGGGAGCAATTTTGTCTCACCCGCACCCCACCCCAAGGGTGTTTGACAATGTCTGAAGACATAATGAGTCCTTGCAGCTGGGAGGGAGTGTTACTAGCAACTAATAAATAGAGACCAGGGTTGCTCTAAACATCCTACAATGCACAGGACAAACCCCACAGCAAAGAATTATCTGGCCCAAGGGGCATCTGGGTGGCTCAGTGGTTAAGTGCCCAACTTCAACTCAGGTCATGATCTCATGATTCGTGGGTTCAAACCCAGCATCGGGCTCTGTGCTGACAGCCCAGAGCCTGGAACTTGCTTCAGATTCTGTGTCTCCCTCTCTTTCTGCTCCTTCCTGACTCGTGCTCTGTCTCTGTCTCTCTCTCAAAAATAAATAAACATTAAAAAATTAAAAGAAAAGAATTATCTGGCCCAAAATATCAATGCGGAGAAACCTTGAGTTAGAGAAGTCCAGGGACCCAAGGAAGATATTGAAAAGCAAATGAATCTACAGCCTCTCCTATCAGCTAAGCCCTGTGCTGAGACATTTATATATGTTTATGTTTTTAATCCCATTTTAGAGATGATGAAACCGAGTTTCAGAATTTAAATAACTTCACCAAGAATAAACATTTAGTAAGTGGTAATATCACTATTAACCCAGGTCTGACTCCCAATGTTCCTTCCCCCCACAGCACAGCTGTTTCATTCAAAACTTCTCTGATTTGAAATTGGATTCTGAACTGAAATTGAACCCAAGGGTTAGGGGAGAGGGGAAGGATATTAAATCCCAATCAGCATACAAAAGTCCTGGGGCCATTGTTATACTGTCAGGTCTTTAAGAAAGCTCTGCAGGGACATGGGCCTCATGAAGTGGGCAACCCAGTGGTGAGGAGGAAAGCAGTCTGGGGAACAAATGACAGGGAAAGTAGGGAGATTGAAGACTCCTCCCTAAATCTGTGAACCAGTTAGAGACATAGGTAATTAAAGGCAATTCTCTAATAATACAGGAGTCCTGTAAACTAATGAGAACAATTGTGAAAGAGGAAGAGAAATAAATGAAATTGTGAGAATACAAAAGCTACAGCAAGTAGAAAAAGATGGACATCATAAATAACTGAGAAGAGGGGTTGGAAATGCAATTTATTTATTTGTCCACTCAGCTAATATCTAGTAAGTGCCTACTTTGTGCCAAGCACTATGTAAACACTGGATTGTATACTGGTGAACAAAAAGATGTGGTCCCTACTATTATGAAGTTTATAGTCTGGTAAAATATGTAAGTACACTGTCCCATAGTAGGGGTGTGTGTGTGTGTGTGTGTGTGTGTGTGTGTGTGTGTGTGTGTAAATATATTTAGTCTCAATTAGATTTAGTGGCAGTCAGGAGAAGCAAGAGGCTATTTTGCAACCTTGAGTTTCTATGTTTTCCCAAATTATGCATATTCTGTCAGTCTCTTTACATGCTTTCTTCAAGGGTAACAGCATAATGATGATAATAATTATCTTTCTTGTGTTCAAAAAGATTGCTCAGCAGCTTCTGATAAGATTTAAGAAGATGAGGAAAAAAGAAAAAATAGGACTGAATATGGAGTGGCACATTAGCAGAAATTATCTGGAAAGAGTAAGCTCTTCACAAACAGAAAGTCTCTGCAGTGACCTAGTTGAAATGATTTGAAATGTAGTTGGCACTCTAACAATATTATAATCCTAATTTTCTTGTTGTTGTTCCCATCCTCATATCCCCCTCCCACAAAGAGCTTCATAACATTCAGTTAACAAGTGATTATGTAAAATTATAGATTATTTTGGGGACGTCTCTGATAAATCTATGAAGCAGGTCAATTGTATCTTCAGAATCCATTCATGCCTAATGCCTAGAAAGATGCCAGCCCATAATAGGTGCTCACTGAATATTTGCTGAATGAATGAATAAATGATGTTCCTTTCCTTCAAAAGCTCCTCTTATCCTTATAAGATATTCACTATTGTCCCATTTGACTGGAGGGTCACTTTTCTCGCTCCTGATACCAATCATTCATTTATGTATTTAATGAGTACTTAATGTGTGTCAGATGTTACATTACTAGAAACTTCATGATAGAAGCATTATTGTGGCAACTGTTCCTACTAGGTTATTTAGCTGTGTCACCTAGGTTATGATGTGCACTCTACAATGGAAAACATCGATCTTCTTTAAATATAATACATGCCAGCAAGAGGTTCTCCCTACTAAAAGGAACAGACCTCTCCCATGAAAGAAATACAGCAGAGAATGCATTCTGTCAAAAAATATATATACATCCCACAATTACTCACTCCTTGCCCTCCACCCCCACCTCCAAAAATGATTACAGGAGAGAACAGAGACTGCTGTAACCTGGATAGGACTCAACCTAGAGCATGCCTTTGCTATGCAGATGAACCAATCAAGAGCCATGCCTCCTGTTTGGCCCACAGACCACAGGAGGTAATATCCTCTGCCTTACTCATCCCAGGATTAGCTACCTGGCAACTAGGGATGATCCCTGTAGCCCAGAGCCCACTGAAAATTTTCAAACTAGCCAGTACTTGCCCTGGCCTGACTTGCCCATGGAAACCACGATAAAGGCTCTGACCTAAACCTTTGGCTGGCTCCAGTTTTCTGCTTCCTGACCACCCTGGTGTTTCCCCATGTGGCCCTGCCTGGCATGCCATGCCTCCTGTCTCTAGGTCAACTACATTTTATTGACCATCTCATAAAAGAATACAAAGCACAAGTTCTCTACTTCTCTGACTTTATTGCCAACTACTGTCCTCACTTGTACTCTTCTCTCCAGCCTAAATAAACTGCAGGCAATGCCCTCAAAGCACTGTAACCTAATTTATATCCTGATTTCTATACCTTGTCTTAGAATTATTTCCCTACTGCTTCCTCTTTCCCCATCAAACACAACCTAGAATCTAGTGCTTTTCCTTAAAATTCTGCTTAGATATTAGTGTATTTAGAAGACTTTCCTGTAGCACTACCCCAAAATCTGGGTGAGGTATCCATCCTGGGTGGTGCACAATAATCTTCTGTATACATCTCTAATAGTACTTATCATGGAACTATAGTTGCCTGGCTTAATTTTTCTGTTTCCTGCATACATAGGAAATTCCAAGAAGGCAGGAACTGTGTCTTATTCAGTGTCATATCCTCAGCATCTGACATAGGGCTTGGCATAAAATCAGTACCCATTAAGTATCTGTTGACTACATGATAAGTAGTCAGTAATTTGGAAAAAAAATATTATACATGAAAGTTGATAAATATTTTCTTCTAAAGATGGGAGTCAACCTTAGCTGCTGCATCCCCCAGAGATAAGATCAGGTCTCATTGCAGTAGACAGAAAAAATAAGTAGGAACAGATGATGCAGCATATGCAGCTCCTTGCTCTTTTTCTGCAGCAAGAATTCGCTTTCACTTTCAGGTAGGCCCAGGCTGCTGTGCAGTCTATTCCATGGCCTCCTCCGGGAGCCCAGAGAGAAGACAACTTGGCACAGAGTGAATGAACTGCATTCTGATGAATTAGGGGGGATTTTCCATCTCATTGTCAGTCTAGCCACACTGCCAAGTGCCCAAATTTGTTGGGTGATTGGGAGGAATAAGAAAAACTAACAGACCAGCCCTAGCCAGTGATACATTGTAGCTTCCAGGAAAGAGAGAGCAGCAGACTTCCCCTGACCACAAGGAAGTCGGTGGGGTGGGAGGAAAGGGTTCTTTAGAGAGCTAATCTCCTATCTGGGTAACACAAGCCTTTCCATATAAGTCTGTTCAAAGGGTGACCTTTGCTGAGAGCCTACCCTAAGCCCACTGCCTCCATTAAACCTTTCCTAACTCTCCAGCCTATAATAATCTCTCTGTCAGGGCACCTGGGTGGCTCAGTCGGTTAAACATCCAGTTCCATTAAACCTTCCCTAAATCTCCAACCTTTAATAATCTCTCTGGCGGAACACCTGGGTGGCTCAGTTGGTTAAGCACCTGACTTCAGCTCAGGTCATGATCTCACAGTTCATGGGTTCAAGCCCTGTGTTGGAGTACCCTAGAGCCTGCTTCAGATTCTGTGTCTCCCTCTCTCTCTGCCCCTCCCCTGCTTATACTCCCTCTCTATCTTTCTCTGTCTCTCTCAAAAATAAATAAATAAACTTAAAAAAATTAAATAATAATAATAATAATCTCTCTGGCTCTCCTACTAACTACTGTAGCACTAACTGACCATACATCCATTAAATTGGCAGTAAGAACTGGCCACTTTGCCACAAAGAATGCTGGCAGAGTAGTTATATGAGTTTGATTTAACCATTAAAGCGGGTCTGACTTACCTATCCAACTAAACTGAAAGGTCAGGGACCACACTGTGCGCTTCTTTATATGTCCTTTAAATGCTCACAGTGTTGGGAGTTCCGAAGATGGCGGCATAGGAGGACGCTGGGCTCACCGCGCGTCCTGCTGATCACTTAGATTCCACCTACACCTGCCTAAAGAACCCAGAAAACCGCCAGAGGATTAGCAGAACTGAGTCTCCGGAGCCAAGCGCAGACGAGAGGCCCACGGAAGAGGGTAAGAAGGGCGGCGAGGCGGTGCGCGCTCCACGGACTGGCGGGAGGGAGCCGGGGCGGAGGGGCGGCTCGCCGGCCAAGCAGAGCCCCCGAGTCTGGCTGGCAAAAGCGGAGGGGCCTGACGGACTGTGTTCCGACAGCAAGCGCGACTTAGCGTCTGGGAGGTCATAAGTTAACAGCTCTGCTCAGAAAGCGGGAAGGCTGGAGGACAAAGGGAGGGAGAGCTGCTGAGCCCCCGGACGGACGGCAGAGCTCAGCTTGGCGGGGAACAAAGGCGCTCGCCAGCGCCATCTCCCCCGCCCATCCCCCAGCCAAAATCCCAAAGAGAACCAGTTCCTGCCAGGGAACTTGCTCACTCCGGGCAAACACCCAACTCTGTGCTTCTGTGGAGACAAACCTCCGGCAGCGGATCTGACTCCCTCCCGCTGCCACAGGGCCCCACCTGAAGTGGATCACCTAAGGAGAAGCGAGCTAAGCCTGCCCCTCCTGCCCCCGTGCACCTTGCCTACCCACCCCAGCTAATACGCCAGATCCCCAGCACCACAAGCCTGGCAGTGTGCAAGTAGCCCAGATGGGCCATGCCACCCCACAGTGAATCCCGCCCCTAGGAGAGGGGAAGAGAAGGCACACACCAGTCTGACTGTGGCCCCAGCGGTGGGCTGGGGGCAGACATCAGGTCGGACTGCGGCCCTGCCTACCAACTCCAGTTATACACCACAGCACAGGGGAAGTGCCCTGCAGGTCCTCACCACTCCAGGGACTATCCAAAATGACCAAACGGAAGAATTCCCCTCAGAAGAATCTCCAGGAAATAACAACAGCTAATGAACTGATCAAAAAGGATTTAAATAATATAACAGAAAGTGAATTTAGAATAATAGTCATAAAATTAATCGCTGGGCTTGAAAACAGTATACAGGACAGCAGAGAATCTCTTGCCACAGAGATCAAGGGACTAAGGAACAGTCACGAAGAGCTGAAAAATGCTTTAAACGAAATGCAAAACAAAATGGAAACCACGACGGCTCGGATTGAAGAGGCAGAGGAGAGAATAGGTGAACTAGAAGATAAAGTTATGGAGAAAGAGGAAGCTGAAAGAAAGAGAGATTAAAAAATCCAGGAGTATGAGGGGAAAATTAGAGAACTAAGTGATACACTAAAAAGAAATAATATACGCATAATTGGTATCCCAGAGGAGGAAGAGAGAGGGAAAGGTGCTGAAGGGGTACTTGAAGAAATAATAGCTGAGAACTTCCCTGAACTGGGGAAGGAAAAGGCATTGAAATCCAAGAGGCACAGAGAACTCCCTTCAGACGTAACTTGAATCGATCTTCTGCACGACATATCATAGTGAAACTGGCAAAATACAAGGATAAAGAGAAAATTCGGAAAGCAGCAAGGGATAAATGTACCCTCACATATAAAGGGAGACCTATAAGACTCGTGACTGATCTCTCCTTTGAAACTTGGCAGGCCAGAAAGGCTTGGCACGATATCTTCAGTGTGCTAAACAGAAAAAATATGCAGCCGAGAATCCTTTATCCAGCAAGTCTGTCATTTAGAATAGAAGGAGAGATAAAGGTCTTCCCAAACAAACAAAAACTGAAGGAATTAGTCACCATGAAACCAGCCCTACAAGAGATCCTAAGGGGGATCCTGTGAGACAAAGTACCAGAGACATCACTACAAGCATAAAACATACAGACATCACAATGACTCTAAACCCGTATCTTTCTATAATAACACTGAATGTAAATGGATTAAATGCGCCAACCAAAAGACATAGGCTATCAGAATGGATAAAAAAACAAGACCCATCTATTTGCTGTCTACAAGAGACTCATTTGAGATCTGAGGACACCTTTAGATTGAGAGTGAGGGGATGGAGAACTATTTATCATGCTACTGGAAGCCAAAAGAAAGCTGGAGTAGCCATACTTATATCAGACAAACTAGACTTTAAATTAAAGGCTGTAACAAGAGATGAAGAAGGGCATTATATAATAATTACAGGGTCTATCCATCAGGAAGAGCTAACAATTATAAATGTCTATGTGCCAAATACCGGAGCCCCCAGATATATAAAACAATTACTCATAAACATAAGCAACCTTATTGATAAGAATGTGGTCATTGCAGGGGACTTTAACACCCCACTTACAGAAATGGATAGATCATCTAGACACACAGTCAATAAAGAAACAAGGGCCCTAAATGATACATTGGATCAGATGGACTTGACAGATATATTTAGAACTCTGCATCCCAAAGCAACAGAATATACTTTCTTCTCGAGTGCACATGGAACATTCTCCAAGATAGATCATATACTGGGTCACAAAACAGCCCTTCATAAGTTTACAAGAATTGAAATTATACCATGCATACTTTCAGACCACAATGCTATGAAGCTT
Organism: Neofelis nebulosa; assembly: GCF_028018385.1. NCBI lineage: Eukaryota > Metazoa > Chordata > Mammalia > Carnivora > Felidae > Neofelis > Neofelis nebulosa. The sequence continues at coordinate 83,205,438 of NC_080791.1, read as the reverse complement.
GAAATCAACCACAGGAAAAAGTCTGGAAAACCTCCAAAAGCATGGAGGTTAAAGAACACCCTACTAACGAATGAGTGGGTCAACCAGGCAATTAGAGAAGAAATTTAAAAATATATGGAAACAAACGAAAATGAAAATACAACAATCCAAACGCTTTGGGACGCAGTGAAGGCAGTCCTGAGAGGAAAATACATTGCAATCCAGGCCTATCTCAAGAAACAAGAAAAATCCCAAATACAAAATCTAACAGCACACCTAAAGGAAATAGAAGCAGAACAGCAAAGGCAGCCTAAACCCAGCAGAAGAAGAGAAATCATAAAGATCAGAGCAGAAATAAACAATATAGAATCTAAAAAAACCTGTAGAGCAGATCAACGAAACCAAGAGTTGGTTTTTTGAAAAAATAAACAAAATTGACAAACCTCTAGCCAGGCTTCTCAAAAAGAAAAGGGAGATGACCCAAATAGATAAAATCATAAATGAAAATGGAATTATTACAACCAATCCCTCAGAGATACAAACAATTATCAGGGAATACTATGAAAAATTATATGCCAACAAATTGGACAACCTGGAAGAAATGGACAAATTCCTAAACACCCACACTCTTCCAAAACTCAATCAGGAGGAAATAGAAAGCTTGAACAGACCCATAACCAGCAAAGAAATTGAATCGGTTATCAAAAATCTCCCAACAAATAAGAGTCCAGGACCAGATGGCTTCCCAGGGGAGTTCTACCAGACTTTTAAAGCAGAGATAATACCTATCCTTCTCAAGCCATTCCAAGAAATAGAAAGGGAAGGAAAACTTCCAGACTCATTCTATGAAGCCAGTATTACTTTGATTCCTAAACCAGACAGAGACCCAGTAAAAAAAGAGAACTACAGGCCAATATCTCTGATGAATATGGATGCAAAAATTCTCAATAAGATACTAGCAAATCGAATTCAACAGCATATAAAAAGAATTATTCACCATGATCAAGTGGGATTCATTCCTGGGATGCAGGGCTGGTTCAACATTCGCAAATCAATTAACGTGATACATCACATTAACAAAAAAAAAGAGAAGAACCATATGATCCTGTCAATCGATGCAGAAAAGGCCTTTGACAAAATCCAGCACCCTTTCTTAATAAAAAACCCTTGAGAAAGTCGGGATAGAAGGAACATACTTAAACATCATAAAAGCCATTTATGAAAAGCCCACAGCTAACATCATCCTCAACGGGGAAAAAACTGATAGCTTTTTCCTTGAGATCAGGAACATGACAGGGATGCCCACTCTTACCGCTATTGTTTAATATAGTGCTGGAAGTTCTAGCATCAGCAATCAGACAACAAAAGGAAATCAAAGGCATCAAAATTGGCAAAGATGAAGTCAAGCTTTCGCTTTTTGCAGATGACATGATATTATACATGGAAAATCTGATAGACTCCACCAAAAGTCTGCTAGAACTGATACATGAATTCAGCAAAGTTGCCGGATACAAAATCAATGTACAGAAATCAGTTGCATTCTTATACACTAACAATGAAGCAACAGAAAGACAAATAAAGAAACTGATCCCATTCACAATTGCACCAAGAAGCATAAAATACCTAGGAATAAATCTAACCAAAGATGTACAAGATCTGTATGCTGAAAACTATAGAAAGCTTATGCAGGTAATTGAAGAAGATATAAAGAAATGGAAAGACATTCCCTGCTCATGGATTGGAAGAATAAATATTGTCAAAATGTCAATACTACCCAAAGCTATCTACACATTCAATGCAATCCCAATCAAAATTGCACCAGCATTCTTCTCGAAACTAGAACAAGCAATCCTAAAATTCATATGGAACCACAAAAGGCCCCGAATAGCCAAAGTAATTTTGAAGAAGAAGACCAAAGCAGGAGGCATCACAATCCCAGACTTTAGCCTCTACTACAAAGCTGTCATCATCAAGACAGCATGGTATTGGCATAAAAACAGACACATAGACCAATGGAATAGAATAGAAACCCCAGAACTAGACCCACAAACGTATGGCCAACTCATCTTTGACAAAGCAGGAAAGAACATCCAATGGAAAAAAGACAGTCTCTTTAACAAATGGTGCTGGGAGAACTGGACAGCAACATGCAGAAGGTTGTAACTAGACCACTTTCTCACACCATTCACAAAAATAAACTCAAAATGGATAAAGGACCTGAATGTGAGACAGGAAACCATCAAAACCTTAGAGGAGAAAGCAGGAAAAGACCTCTCTGACCTCAGCCGTAGCAATCTCTTACTCGGCACATCCCCAAAGGCAAGGGAATTAAAAGCAAAAGTGAATTACTGGGACCTTATGAAGATAAAAAGCTTCTGCACAGCAAAGGAAACAACCAACAAAACTAAAAGGCAACCAACGGAATGGGAAAAGATATTTGCAAATGACACATCGGACAAAGGGCTAGTATCCAAAATCTATAAAGAGCTCATCAAACTCCACACCCGAAAAACAAATAACCCAGTGAAGAAATGGGCAGAAAACATGAATAGACACTTCTCTAAAGAAGACATCCGGATGGCCAACAGGCACATGAAAAGATGTTCAACGTCGCTCCTTATCAGGGAAATACAAATCAAAACCACACTCAGATACCACCTCACGCCAGTCAGAGTGGCCAAAATGAAGAAATTAGGAGACTATAGATGCTGGAGAGGATGTGGAGAAACAGGAACCCTCTTGCACTGTTGGTGGGAATGCAAATTGGTGCAGCCGCTCTGGAAAGCAGTGTGGCGGTTCCCCAGAAAATTAAAAATAGACCTACCCTATGACCCAGCAATAGCACTGCTAGGAATTTATCCAAGGGATACAGGAGTACTGATGCATAGGGGCACTTGTACCCCAATGTTTATAGCAGCACTCTCAACAATAGCCAAATTATGGAAAGAGCCTAAGTGTCCATCAACTGATGAATGGATAAAGAAATTGTGGTTTATATACACAATGGAATACTACGTGGCAATGAGAAAAAATGAAATATGGCCTTTTGTAGCAACGTGGATGGAACTGGAGAGTGTGATGCTAAGTGAAATACGCCATACAGAGAAAGACAGATACCATATGGTTTCACTCTTATGTGGATCCTGAGAAACGTAACAGAAACCCATGGGGGAGGGGAAGGAAAAAAAAAAAAAAAGAGGTTAGAGTGGGAGAGAGCCAAAGCATAAGAGACTGTAAAAAACTGAGAACAAACTGAGGGTTGATGGGGGGCGGGAGGGAGGGCAGGGTGGGTGATGGGTATTGAGGAGGGCACCTTTTGGGATGAGCACTGGGTGTTGTATGGAAACCAATTTGACAGTAAATTTCATATATTAAAAAATAAAAAAAAATTAAAAAAAATACTCACAGTGTTAAGCATAGTGCTAAGTTTGTGATTAAAATATCAAGAATCAAGTCTGATTTATTCATTCATGGAAAGGCTCACTATAGAAGAATCTACCAAATGGACACAGGAAAGGCTTTCTACAGGAATCAGCTTCCCCTGACCCAAAACACCAGAGTATCAGTGACAGATCTTCAGTTTACCCTCAGCCAAATGACATCCGATAGACTAGATCAGGTGCTGGAAAATATGAGCTTCTCCATGGATCCTATATCATATGCTATCTATGTCCTCTTATGTTGACAATTTGTTCATAATCTGCAATGCTATCCCCAGAGCTCCTGGGGTTAGAGTTAGGTACCATTGCTACTAGTCTCTATGGGTTTGAATGGGATCGAGGTGTAGGTTTCTTAAGTCACAGTGAGATGCCTGTTGGTCCAGAGAATGAAATTGGACTCTATTCATTTGGCAGATGCAAGTGGGCCCCACCTTGCTATGACATAGGAAACAACCTATAATATTTAAGGTTCCTTCCATATTCAAAGAAAGACGTTATAAGACCTTAGAGCTTCAAGGACAATCAAAATATACATCTCCACTCTCAGAGACATTTTAGTCTAGAACTTGTGACTTAGCAAAGGCTGAGTTGACCAGACAATTGCAGTTCAGAAAAGGAAGCAAGCGCATCAAAAGGAAAGAGACTTGAGTTGACCCCCAGTAGATGCATGGAGTTTAGTTAGTGAAAGAGGTCAGTTAGTTAGTGTGAGGTCATTCCAGGACAAGAAAACTCAGAAAATCAAGGTGTAAAAGCAGAAATGTGCTAGACTCTTCAAAACATAGTGTGAAAATCAATTATTTGCAAAACAGATATGTAAATGGGTGGTTATTCATGTAACAAAAATTCACCATAGGAGTCTCTTTAACAAAATTCAAACCTACTACTTCAGTGGTTTCAGGGAGTTGTTAGAAATTTACACTTCATCTTTTAAGTTTTTCAGTATGCTTGTGAGATATGGCATTCAGTGCTGAGTGCCAGAATAGTGCTTCCTGAACTTTAATACATCTATGAGTCATCTAGGGGTCATGTTGACATGTAAACTCTTATATTTCTAACTACATATCCTAGATGATATGGATGCTGCTGGTCCATGGATCAAACTTCAAATAGAGAAGTACTAGAACACCTTTCACTTTGTCAAAGCAGCTTCTGTTTATCATTACACATTTCTCACTGAACAAACTAAGTGATTGAATCTTTGGGAGAAAAGACTAGATCTTATAAACTGTGTACAATGATAACTAATCAACTTTTCAAAAAAATTATGTATAATAATAATTATATAATCAATGTTTTTGATCACTGCTTACCATCAAATATAGAGTTCAACCAGAATGATAGTGAAGGAGGGGCACCTGGGTGGCTCAGTCGGTTAAGCATCTGACTTCAGCTCAGGTCATGATCTCACGGTCTGTGAGTTCAAGCCCTGCATTGGGCTCTGTGCTGATAGCTCAGAGTCTGGAGCCTGCTTCAGAAGCAGGGGAGCCTGCTTCTCCTTCTCTCTCTTCCTCTCCCCAACTCACACTCTCTCTCTCAAAAATAAATAAAATTTAATTTTTTTTAAAAAAAAGAACAATAGGGAAGGATTTTTATGGCCTATTAAAGGGGTCAGCAAACTATCACCCATGGGCCAAATCTAGATTGTGGTCTATGAGTAGTTTTGTTGGAGCACAGCCACATCCATACGTTTATACATTGTCCTCTGGCTTTTTTTATTCTACAAATTCATACAGAGTTAATTACTTGATACAGGGACCATTTGGCCCTCCAGCTGTAAAGTATTTACTATCTGTTCCTTTACAAAAATGTTTGCTGACCCCTGGCCTATAAGATTGAAGACATGATATCTGAGTATCTCACTGAATCTGAGCTTGGGCACCTAAGATACTCTTTAAGCTTTCTGCTCTGAAATACAAATGTCCTTCCAAGGACACAGCTTTGAAGGAATAAAAAGTCCTCCCAAATTCTCTTGACTTATCCTTCCTAAGAGGGAATGGAATTGATCAGGAAACGTCCACGTTATGTGGCAAATGAGGGAGATCTTGGAAGGTCTGAAGCAAGAGGGCTTACGTGAAACTCAGCAAAAATTCAAAAAACACACTAAATCCTTGGTAGTGGTACAACCCTGTTCATGACTGTCATGCTATTTCAGGTATGTGGTCGCTCTCACCTAGCCCAGAATCCAGACCAGACCTTGGGATCTGGCCCACCTCACTTGATAAAAAGCCAATCCTGAGAATCTTTGTTTCAGATTAGATAGTGTCTCTTTTAGATTTGGCATGGAATTATGAGAACTTCAAAAATATAGGAAGCAAGCCCCTACCTAACTGCCTGGGAATTTGAACTGTCCTAGAAAAGAGGTATTTGTCTGTACTAGCCTGAGACATTGGCCTAGATTGGTGGAAAGTGGAGATCAAAAGAAAATTAGGAAGGATGCATGTGAAGGAGGGATGGGGGCAAAAGTAAGGTTTCCCTAAAAGTTTAGTACAAGGAGAAGTAAAGGCCTCCTGAGAGTTGAACCATAAAATAAACAGAAAATGAAGCAGAGTAAAAATATGAGAGGTCACATTAAAGATTCAGGAGAGCTCTCCTAGGCTTGGAAGACTTGACACTAACCCACATGAAATTATCAGCACTTTGTATCTGGCAACAGATGGACTGCTCAGTAATAGAAGCAGGGAGAGGAAAAGGTGTGAAGGGTGGTTAATACTGGCGGCACCCATCTTTGCCCATACCAGAGAAGGGGGTGCATAAGACAAGGGGTTTAGTGCATCTTTTGGGGAGATTTCTACTTACTTTCTTTCTTCCTTCCCCTCCCTCCTTCCCTTCTTTCTCCCTTCATCTCTTTCTCTTTCTTTCACCCCTCTCCTTTCCTCCCTCTCTATCCCCTTCCCTTTCTCTTTTCCACAAACATATATGAACTATCTATTTTGCATCAGGCCCTATGCTATAAAGCCTGGGAATACAATGTTGAAAAAAATTTGACAGCCTGCCCTCAGGAAGTTTCAACATCTAGTCATAGAAGCAGGCATTAATAAAGTGATAGTTCATATAAATATATGATTTCCATAAGTAATACTTGTGATAAATGTTATAAAGCAATAGACAAAACATAATCCTACCTCAGGGCCTTTGCACTTGCCATTCCTCCCATCTGGAACCATTTTCACCTAGATATCCTTAAAGCTTTCTCCTCTCTGCTCACACTTCTTTCTATCAGTGAGACTTCCCTAATAACTCTGTATATAAAACAGCAACTTCCCCTCCCCCCTCCTCCACCTCCTTTATACATTATACTTCTTATGTTTTCTCCATAATACTCATCAGGTTCAAGTATTTTATATACTTTTAAGAAAATATCCAGGTATTATTTATACATACATACACACACACACACACACACACACACACACACACATTTTACATATATATTTATGGATGGGTTTGTGTACATACATGATTGCTCCATGTGTAAAATGCTATACAGTATTTTCTTTCAGTTGCTGTTCCCTATTGTATGTCTGTCTTCATAGAAGGCTAGAATGTGAGCCCCATTTGGGGGCCTTTTGTTCACTGCTCTTGCTATATTCCCAGTACCCACAGTAGGCACTTACTAAAAAAAAATTACTAAAAGAATGAATAAAACTATAAATGATCTGAGAGCATGCATCACACACATTTTTTAAACAGTGGTAGGAGTTAACAAGGCTAAGAGAAAGAAAAAACATGCAGGAAGAGAAGAGCAAGAGAGAAGTCCTCGGAGAATGAAAGCAAGCCCAGAAGCTAGAGTGAAGAGCTGGTAAAATCATGTTGGACTTTATGAAATAAGTTACTTTTTTCCCTTTGATTCCAAGAGCAATTCAAAACCACTGAAGGTTTTAGGTCAAGAGACGATATGTTCAGATTTGCATTTTTTAAATGTCGTGCTGGCTACCCATTAGATAGTGGATCGGAGTTATCACCAAGGTGTCATAAAGCATTTGAATCATGCAGTAAACTGCACTTTTTCTGACCCATGCTCACCAAATTCTTTTCTGATTAGAATTCGGCTTTCTAGAATTTAACAAAGAGACTATGATAGGAATTTTCTAATGTACATGAGAGATATATGTGTCAATATGAATAAATGGATATTCTGTGTTATCTGTCAGTCTCTTTGAGCTGTTTCTATGAGACCCTCCAGAGAGGAAGATCCTGCTTCCTAAAGCTGACAAACCAGGGTTCGAAGGCAATAAAGCTGGGGTTGGGGGTCAGACCTGGGACATCAGTCACTTGGCCACATTGAATGTTCATCTTGCAGCCCCTTGGAGGCCCACCAGCAGGCCTGTCTTGATAAATCCCCAACCTCCAACCCTGTCCTCCACTCAAATCTTTGGACTTCCAAGCGGAAAAATCACTGTTTAACTCTGAACCAGGCTTCTGAGGGCTTACATGAAACTCCGGGCCAGTATAAAACTCAGCTTATCTGGAGGCTGCTCTTGAAGAATGAGGAGTCCTTTGAAGAAAATGTTAGTGGTTCAACAACCCTTGATATTCTTTGGGGAACTCCCAATGAGCACCTATAAATATCATTATTTTGGGGTGATGGAAAAGGTAAAAAATGGGACATTTATGTGAAAGAAAATTAAACTAGTCACTTTGAGGCTCTTCAGGGCTTATTTGGAAAGACATTTGTATGCTGAAAATGTGAAACCCAGACAATGAACTAACCACATGGAAGCACTGAAAGAGCCTCCTGAACAACAAAGTACGAATGAAAGTTCTGAAAAGCAAACAACTTATTCTCTTAAGGCAGCTCCATCCCACCAGGTTCTTCCTGCCTGAGCATCTAAAGACAACAGCCACTGTATTGTCTCCTAGATGTTCCAACACCAAATATGGCCAAAGTTTTCCCAGTCAGCAGGACAACTACATGGTCTGACACACCAAAGTGATCAAAACAACATGTAGTGAATTCTTTTCACATGGCATCCATGACACGTATGTCTGTATGGTTTTGTTTGTTTACCTTCTAGTTAGTAAAGAGAAAGCTTTCCTTCCAAGACTGGGTATTAAAAGGCATTAATTCTATCCCCAGCTTTGCTACTGGCTGGTTATGAAACCTTTAAAAAGATCTAAGCTATAGTATGTGATATTCATTTGTTTATTCATTCACAGCCTTTGATTCTTTAATGTCAGACCCCATGCTATGTTCTTAGGAAATAAAGACGAGTAAGAGAAATCCTTCCCCTCAAGTTGTTCCAAGTTCCTTTGATGCTTTGAGGAGATGGGCAAGGAAAGCAAGTGTAACAATAGCAGCACAATAAGCTCTATACCAGAAATATGTACCGGGTATTAAGTGGGCTTAGAAGCCAATGCATCTCTGCTCATGGGAAGCTGGGAACACATCCAAGATGAAGGTGCAGCTGAACAAAGATTTGAAAGAAGAGTTGAAACTCACCAGGGCAGTTGGGTGGACCTTAGGGAATAGAGGATATTCCAGGCAAAAGGTGCAGCATGGGCCATAGTATTAGGGCAATAAACCAAGTGTTTTATTGAGAGAAGCTGTAAATCTTCAAGAGAACAAAGGATATGATGAGTTGTGCATGGTAACAATGAACACAAGGTAGAGGGTAGAATGCTGTATCTTGTTTCTGGGCCTCTGACTATATCCCCTTGGTATTCATTATGCTTACACATACTGACTACTCTTTCTGCCAGTTCCTGGGTGCTTTCTCTAGTCGTAGGAACATGCCCTGTTCATACATAAGGTGGACTAAACTATTGAGGTGTTAAAGCCTCCAGGAGCAACCATGCACCAATGACGGATGGTAGCTTGGTGATAGATGCCTCTGATATAGACTCTGTGGTCTTCAGTGTGCTCATAAGCACATGTATTATTCCCTCCCTTCCCTGTTTCACTTCCCCTCTTGTCTAACATTGTTTCCTAGGATCACTTCCCAAATAAATATATTACCTGCACTGAAGTGTTTGTCTTACTCCGGGTTTCCCCCAAAGATTGCAGTGCAAGTAAGACAAAGTAAGACAAAGGTTTCAGTGCAAGTAATTTGTTTGGTGATACCCACAGCATATGTAGCATCACAATTACTGAAATGTTTACCTCCTGAGGGTTGGGATGGAATATGGATGGAACACTTATGCAATAGCTCTAGTATTTTAAAAACATGGAGGAAATATTAATTACAATGATGGTGAAATTGGTTGGCTTGTTTTATAGGCAAATTTCAGAGAGCTTGAAAGAACAAATGACACATCATTAGCCAACTATCAACTCAAGGAATGATAAGGGATTCCAACTCAGGGATGTCTCCATGGCAGCATTTAAAGAGATTTAATTTCTTGCAGCCAGAAGGCAGACTGCACTGAAGATCAGGCCCAAGGTTTGATTGTAAGAATGACAGAGTTACAAAGGAGGCTGTTCACACCTCTGGCAGGTTCCCTATGTGGGAAAGAGGAGTGAGGGAGGCGTAAGACCCTGAGGACAGAAATGAGGGTACTTGGGTGGATCTGCTTGAGAAAATTTAAACCTCAGCCCCCCTCAGCCCTCTGGGCTGGCAGAAGAAGCCACTTTTCCATGGATAGAGAAGAACCTGGAAATGCTTCCATTGTCTGGAAACCATTCAATAAGGCAAACTCATCAGAAGATGATATTCTCCTCAAAATCTGTCCTCTCCCCTAATTACTTTGAGAAGAGTGACAAATGTATTTCACTAATGAAAAGATTTACTTAGATTATTTTTTAGCATATTTATGACTCTTACTGGGTATGATTAAAAAATTTATTTTTTGAGTATTCTGTATAAACTCACTGGATATTAAAATAGATTGTATTATAAGATTTATAACCTGTTTTTTATATACTTGATGAAGGGGAAAAGGGGATAAAGATAAACACAGCCTTAATGAGTTTATTTTTCAAATAACATAGTGCAATAATGTCAAAATATATAGCACATTTTGACCATTACAGAAAATTCTATCAGACCACACTGGTGATAGATAGATAGATAGATAGATAGATAGATAGATAGATAGATAGAATATATAGGATGAAGTCTCAGCATGGCCCAAGCAGGGACTTACTGAAATGGGAAGCAACATCAAAATGGCAAAATTACAATCACTTGGGATTTCAGATGATTACTAACAGACAATGAATGTTCCAGAGTCAAGATAGATGGGTGGCCAACAAGGATACTGTTTGACTTAACAAACAAATAAATAGTAAAAATGTAACTCTCAAAAATCAATAACAACTTTCAAAATATATCAACAGAAAAATGAGCAAAATATTTGGGTAGATGCTTTGCCCAAGAAGATATATTAATGGCAAGTAAACACATGACAAGATGGTCAATATCACAGTCATTAGGAAATGCAAATTAAACCACAATGAAATAGCACTACACACCTACTAAAATAGCTAAAGCTAAAAAGACCGACCACACCAAGTATTGAAGAGAATGCAAAGGAACTGGGGACTCTCATGGTACAGCCACTTGGGAAAATAATTGGCCTTTACTTAGTGATTTAAATATATACCTATCGTGTCATGCAACCATACATTCCTAGGTGCTTACCTAGAAGAAAAGAAAGAAACATTTTTAGAGATGTTTCATCTGTGAGGGACAAAAACTAGAAACCTAAATATCCATCAACATGTGAATAAACCATGATATATCATAATAATGGAATATTACTTTGAAGTGAAGAGTGAACTATACATGCACACAACAACATAGATGAATTTCAAACTAAGAACAGTAAGTAATGGAAACGAGGCTATGTCCCTTCCCAAGAGCAGGCTTGCTTTTTCTTGTTATAAAAGCATTAAATTCCTCAATCTCAGTGATCCTCAACTGTATTAGAAACCCACTGTGTGTAGGTTCCCCCACATTATTCCCATGGGATTTGAGCAGTAACAGCATTATAAATAGAGACTTTGCATGGACCAAACAGCACAGTGTCCCATTCACCAAGGCTGATATAGTTATACCCACTGCTAAATATTCAACCTATCAGCATTAGATACCAATACTGAGCCCCTGATGTAGTACTGTCTCTTAAGCAAATCAACCAATTATTTGTTGGTAAGCTGACTATATATCAGACTCCACTCTAAGAAGGGTAGTAATTAAGCCTAACTGAGGCTGATAAATATTCTGGGTATATATTTTCCTTTCCTCCCTGTAGTATCTTGGCCAACATTACTATTGGGTGGCTCACAGAATGTTTAATTCAATGACTATCACTTCAGATAAAAGACTCAGTAAGACAAAAAAAGAAAAAAGTAAAACTGGGCACATGATGATGAGATCAATTTTTCCTACCATATACTACATCATCTAGAAGCTTCTGGTCTGATAGAATGTTGGAATAGCTTCTAAAGTTACAGCTAATGCACCAGCTTGGGGATGAACCCTGTAAAATTGAGGTGTTATTCTTTAAATTTTTTAATGCTTATTTACTTTTGAGAGTGAGAGAGAGACAGAGTGTGAGTGGTGGGGAGGGGCAGAGAGAGAGGGAGACACAGATCTGAAGCAGGGTCCAGGCTCTGAGCTGTCAGCACAGAGATGAACATGGGACTCAAACCTGTGAACGATGAGATCATGACCTAAGCCAAAGGCTGCTCAACTGACTGACCCACCCAGGTGCCCCTGTGGTGTTATTCTTTAAGATGCAGTACTTACTTGTAACCAAGAGCTACTCTGTGATGCTGTGTTTCTAACAGGTAGAATACAAGAATCTGGGAATTCAGGAGTGGGAATAAGGGCCTAGAAATAATTTCTTCCAGTGACCCACTAAGTGAATTTGTGCTTCCCATTTCCATAATTTTAGGTTCTACTGGTTTCCAGATTGGAGAGATACTTCAACCAATAAACACAGTAAAATCCTTTGAACTCTGAAACTATTCCTGCTATCTGATCAAAATGGCTCTTTATTGGCAGGAACAATTGACAGTTTCTATATTGTCAGCAGTAATTAACCCTAGTTATCATGAGAAGATAAAACTACTACTACATAATTGGGATAGTAAAGAGTATGCATGGAACTCAGCAGATTCACTGGGGCTTCTTATTTCCAAATGGTTGATAAACATGGAACCATTAATTTCAGTAACCACATACTGACAAGTGTCCAGTAATAAGGAACTTGAACCCTTCAGGGATGAAGATCTGGGTCACTCTATAAGATGGGCAACCTAGACAAGCAGATTGTTGGCTGAGGGTGAGATGATTCTAGATGGATGGTAGAAGAAGGAGGATAATAAATATCAGTAGTATTTTAAGGCCATCTGTATCCATGGGGACTGTATCTTAGGCTATTAATCCTCTTTTCATTTTGTTAAGAAATTGTGACCATCCACCACATTAAAAAATCAGTAAGAGAACAGAATAAACTTAGTAGAGGACACTAGTCAATCTCACAGGGGAAAAGAGTGGTCTGTAGTAGATGCTGTTCATCCCTACCCACATACCACTACATTTATTGTTTCTAGAGATGCCAATAGCGTTTTTCTACAAGCTTCTGTGATTTTGCCTGAGGGCTTTCTGTCAATGTATTAGCATGCCTGACCCACACATAGGTTAAGATTGAATTGTTGGAAAGTAAACCCCCAACCACAGAAGTACACTTTAACAAAAATGGACAGAAAAATATCTCAGCTTCCTGGCCCTTCAAATATAACAAATCTGAAGCAACTTCAGCTGGCCCCTCTGAGGCCCCCTGCAAGATCAAGCACCAATTGTCCACAGCAGTAAACTTTTTATTAATCAACCTTATATTCTCTTCCTTTCCCTCCTTGTCTTACTTCACACTAGGTGAGGAATGTGAAAGGCTGTATGGAGGATGTGAAACTGGATGATTTCTATATTCACTTCTACTGTGAAGCTTGTAGTTTGAAGGCTAAGTTCAAGACTTTTCAGGACTTTTCCCTTCATGAGCTCCATACAAATTGAGCACATCTTAGTTCTCCTATACTGGCAGTATGGATTACTTTAACACAGATGTATTTTGCTTTCCTGTTGTGTTATGAATGCCTCTCTGGTCTCTCCAACTAGACACCTCCTCAAGCCATATCATCTAAAGTAGTGAGTTTGCAAGTATTTTGTGCTCAAAGTAATAATAATAACTTCACTCAAGTACTCACAACAATCCCATGAAGTAGGTTCTATTTTTATTGCTCCTATTCTGTATGATTGTGAGCTAAGAAAGCCATTTCCCCAAGGGCACTCACCTAGTAAGTGGAAGGGTCAGGCTTTGAACTCAGGCACTCTGTCTTCTTAACCATTATCCTTTACTGCCTCTCAAGGACTATTTTTAATCATGTTTTTCCTTCATGAAAACCTTATTTTGAAACATTGTCTGTAAAAACTAATTAGCTATGAATTACCTAATTTTATTAGTAATGAACTATTTTCTTTCTTATTTTTTTAATTAATCAAAGGCATATAGAATTTCCAACTATAAAGTTGAGGTAACTAATGTGTTAACTAGACCGTACTCTCTATAAAGGCTACTAGTGGAATGAATGAATGAATGAATGAATGAAAAACCTCACCTTATATAATTTCAGCCAAATTGAAATATATTGATGTTTAAGTTAGCCTGTGCAGCTTGGAGGTAGCTTTGTATTAGGCTATTCTAAAAACAAATGTGAAAAACAAATTTAAGGAACCCCATTGCCACCTTGTGAACTCTCAGTGATCCAGGGATTACAAATAATAACTCCTCGTCTGCTAGGCTTTTTGTTTTATGGTTTCCCGGATGTTGTTGTTTTTATGTTGTGCTTTTAACCTTTTATTGTATTAAAAAACCTCAAGTCTCTTTGCAAAGGACAAAATGGACTCCTCAGTTATATTGCCTATAAAATTCTATAAGACACATTTTCTACGCAAAATACCAGATGATTCTTTTTCCCTTGGTAAACTTAATAACCCCTAGAAAATCCACAACATTTAGTTGTGGATTAGTTGTGGATCTTCCTACCAAAACAACTCATTCAGCACTCAGTCACCCAATAGCAAAATCCATTGATTCATTCCTTAGACCCAGAGCTTATTATTGGTCTCTTAATGTCTCACACTTGAAGATGAACTGACAGTTAAGGATTAGGAGGTGTTTTAGAAAAGCTTTCAACATGGGAGAAAAAATTCCAACAGGAAAACAAATAGAAACAAACAAATTTATACTTAATATCCTCACAATTAAGAGAAGATAGTGAAGATTTGCCTCTATTAAACAAGGAGAGGATGCCATAACAAAGAGGAATAAGTAGAGAAGAATGCACTCGTGGCAATTAAAAGTATCCAAAATAAGACATTCAGTAGGAGGTTTAGGAGAGAGAGTCAAGATAATCTCTCCAAAAGAATAGCTAGAAAATAGAAAAGAAGAGAGAAAAACAAACAAGAAAAGTAGAGGATCACAAGAGGAGGCACAAGATCTACCAATGTGGACACCAGGGAGATTTTGAGAAATGGAGAAGTGATGAATTTATTGGAGAAGGGATATAAGAAAATTTCTCAAAACTGAAAAACATGAATCTCCAGAAAGGAAGAACCACAAAAAAGCTAAATTTTTATTTGCCTTAAGACCGGCAGTTAACATCTAAAATTAACAAACCAAGAAGTAGTAATGTAAGCATGTTATTCAGAATAGCAAAATAAACAGGTATGACAGTTGAAATGACACCCTCCGAGAAGTAGATCTGGAGGTTAGTAAAGGGCGGGCAGAAGTAGGGGGCAAAGCGTTGCTGGTTATATATATACACACATTATATATCTATATACATACACACACATTATATATAGAATAGATATATATAGACATATGAATACATAAGTCAAAATATATGTATCTCATATACATATTTATCCAAAGATATGTGTATATGTATGTACATATATATTCAAAGATATGCTCTTTGGTATCTTAAAATATGCATTAAAATATGTATTACTTTGATTAAAAAATAAAGATACAGTAGAAAGGTATTTCAAAAAAATAGTTCTTTCCACAGCATGTTTTTTTCCCTCTAGGCCTATTGACCTTTTTGTGGCATCTTTTGGGGATGTTTCCATCATGGCATTCCCTTGGAACTGATATGATTAACATAATTTGGGGTATCTTCTTGCTATGATTCTTAAGGAAGTGATCTAAGGACCATGCTTTGGGAACTTGGTCTAGTCCAAAGAATTCCCTGCAACTGCAAACATTACAGCTGAGCTAGGGCTACAGTCAAGCAATTTAAGGCAAAAACAAACAAAAAACAGTTGTGTTGTTTTAACTGGTTTCTTTCTTTATCCCTTATCTTTCCTGAGAACTTTGTAAAAGTAGCTGTGATTATGGGAAATGGCTGGTCATGTGTTCAGGCCTCTGGGTACCACCACCTCTTCGATCCATTCCTTGTAGATATGACTGACAGTGTCCAACACAGCAGTTTTCCCAGTGTTAATTATTTAGGAGTTACCCAAGACATGCTTATGGAAAGGAGGAAAAAAGAGAAAGGAGGAATAAGATGGAAAAAAAAGGGATACAGGAGAAGCAACCAAGTTTTTAACATCTGAGATGATATGAAATTCACAGCAATCCACTAGTTGGAGTTTGGGTGTACATGTAGAAAACAGTCTGATTGCTTTGACTTTGATAAAAGACCCTCAATGTGTAATTATTGAGTATCTAAGTGAGTGTCCAGCACAAGATGTAGAAAAAAAACAAACATAAGCGATGACTAATGCCCACAAGTACTTTAAATCCTCTTCTGGAATTCAAAGCTGACAGATGTGTAACAAATAGCAAGCACTTGCATAGCTACTATACAACTGTCATACGGACAGCAAGTGCAAAAGGAATTGGACGTCAAACAAGCCAGAAATTAATGGAGAAGGAACCTTCAAGAAAGAATTAGATTTGAGTAATAATACATGCATTCAAATACAGGGTGCCTGGGTGGCTCGGTTGAGCGACTGACTTGGGCTCAGGGCACAATCTCGCAGTGCGTGAATTCCATCGAGCCCCACATTGGGCTCGCTGCTGTTGGTGCAGAGCCCACTTTGGATCTTCTGTCCACCTCTCTCTGCCCCTCCCCCACTTGTGCTCTCTCAAAAATAATAGACATTTAATCATAATCATAATAATATATGCATGCATACACATGATGCATTTTTCATGTATTCTTTTATAGAATACTCATAACTGTACCTTTTAAGTAATTGTGGCCGTGCCTCCATATGAATAACAGAGACTCAGAATACTTAAGAAACATGCTCAATTCACATAGCCAGGGCAACAATGGAATTTAGTCTGATTCCAAACATTTCATGTTTGCTTACTTATTGTACAGAGTTCTAAAGAAAGGGTAAAGTATGGAGAAATAGAGAAGAGGCCACTGTAAGTGAGGGGGAAAAAAAAAACTTAAGCCTAGGTGAGCACTTGGGAATCCACAGCAGAACCAGCACAGACAAGCACTTGATAGAGAAGGGAGCCTAGATTTGTTGAGAATTTATGAGCTTTGGATCCAGATAGAGTGTGAGGTAAATTATAGCTCTGCAGCTTACTAACAGCAGGCGAGAGGGAGAAAGTTCCTCAGCCTCTGCTTCCTTGTCTATAAAATGGAACAACTGCCTCCAAGATTTGTTGTCAGGTTTCAATAGCACAACTTCTATTTTTTAAAGAACATCCAGCATAAATTCTTATTTCTTTTTTCCTGATTGAAGTAGAGTATTATTTATGGTGAGAAATAGTGCGAGGTTGTTGGTCACAAACACCTGGTCTAATCATCAGTCAAAACAACCACCTTCACAAGCAGGATTGTACATTATTCACTAGATTCCGACAGTTCCTTCAGTTGTTTTATTTTGACCAGCTCAAGTTAGTCCAAACAGTTTGTGCAGTTGTAGAAAACAGGCTGAATTTGGCCTGTGCATTTTGGCATCCTGGACCATGGGATCAAGTGGGGGGGGGAGGATGGAAAAGTACCCGGCAGTGCCTCCTGACTCCAACTTCCTGCTGGTGACATCCACCTCTTGCTGACTCTGAGTCACCAACAGCATGCCTTCCCTCCCCTGCGGCCCATCCGCCCATTAGGCCCTGGCAGTTCTCTTCCTATGCTGACTTCCCTTGTCCGCTCCCACACGTGTGCTCAAGGTGGAGGCAACCCTAATGAGGAAACACAAGGCAGCTGCTGCAGCAGGCATTTCTTCTTCAGCCAGCAAAATGAGACCCCCCCAGCCCCAGAGCTCTGCAGGTCACCCCTCAGACACAGGATGCTCCCACCCCCGTGCTCCAGAGCTTTCCCGGAAGATGGGGAATCGTGTTAACTCCAGGCTGTTAAGTCTGAGTTTTAGAACTCAAAGGCGCCAGAGCTACCTCTCTGGTAAAAAAGAAGCCCTCAAAACTTGCTCTTGGGAATTGTCCTGTGTATTCCCAAATGTATTGTTATAAATGAACATTGGGAAGAAGTCGCCCCAAGCTCTCCTTGAAATTATTGTTCCTCAGCCTGATATCCAGGTTCTCCATAATCTACATTTTCAGTCTATTTTCCAAAATTTCCCTCTGCTCCAACTCAATGTTTATTATGAATTGGACTAATCAATCACAAGGCTTCCCTGGAATGCTTGATAGGAACACAGACTCCAAGATTCTGATTCAGCAGATTGGGGTGGAGCTCAAGGACTCTATGTAAGAAGTACTTTAGGTGATTCTACTGGATCAGGTGATGAGGGAATATGGTGCCAGCTCAGTGGTTCTCAGTGTCCTCCGTGAGCGATCCTAAGGTTCAGTTAAAATGTCTCAGTGGTCGTTGTAGGAGAGGGGAGTAGTTGTAGCACGGAAAATGTAGAATCTTAAGAAAGTTCCCTGGTGTGTGTTAAATTGTGTCTCCCAAAAAGATAAGGCAAAGTCCTAATCCCAGGTACATATGAATGTAAGTAGGGTCTTTATAGATGTATTTTGTTAAAATAAGGTATATTGAATTAGGGTGAGCCCTAAATCCAATTATGACAGGTATCCTAATAAGAAGAGGAATTGGAGATTTGGATGCAGAAACACACAAAGACACAAAGGAGAAAGACATATGAAGATGGAGTCAGAAATCAGAGTTATGCTGCCATATACCAAAGAGTACCAAGGATTGCCAGCAACCACCAGAAGCTAGCAAGAGACAAGAAAGGATTCTTCCCTACAGCTTTCAGAGGGAGCATGGCCCTGCCAACACCTTAATTTCATACTTTAAGCCTCCAGAACTGTAGGAGGGTAAACTTCTGTTGTGTTAAGCCACTGAGTTTGCGGTAATTTGTTATGGTAGCCTGCAGACAGTAATATACTCCCTCTGGTTGCACGTGTGCTATCTCTCTGTCTCTGTCTCTGTCTCTTTCTCACACACACACACACACACACACACTTTAACTAGGGCAGCTTGGTTATTTGGTTTATATTTTGGAGTTCAGCATAACATTTCATTTGGAGAAGGAAAAAAAAGAGTTTTACTGTGAACAAAAGTTTGAAAACCCACCATTTTAGCCAAACTGAACCATAAACCATTCCCTAGACGCACCCTGACGTTTTTTGATGCTATATCTGCATTCATGATGTTCTTGACATCTGGATACTTTACCTACTTTTCACATGATAAAATATTGTTCATTCATGAAGCTCAACTTGTATACTCTCCTCCACAAATTCATGCCCATTTCTTCAATTAGATATTCCTTCTGCTTTTGAATATGAACCGAATTTTTAGATCTTCTCTTATAGCATTTACTTTATTCAACATTATGTTCTAGTAATGTGTGATATGTGTTAGTCCCCATCTTGACTCTATTGTGGGCTCTATGTTTTACCCATTTTTGTATCCTGCTTCCCAGTCCCATCCAATGCCTTACACAGTGTTTCACACATTCTAATTGCTATTCAATGAACACTTATTCAATAGAAGCTGCTAGTAAAATTTTACAAAAGGTCCTATTCATTTAGTTTAAGTGTATTGTTTAGGTGTGAATCGTTTTTTGATGTCTTATACAGAGTAAACCGCTATAAGTTACTTTATTATAATCTAGGTTTTTTTTAATCCATACCGATAAAAACTAATAGCTGAATGTGGATTAGTAAAACAGAAGGAAAAGAGAGACCCAAAGCACAGGTATTTGTCTGAGTGATGGAGAATCCAAGGCTCTGAGGAAAGAGAATTAATGCAGACAGTGATAACAGGGAGGAAAATAAATAAATAAAGTTTTCTCTAAGTTTTTAATCTTGCTTTATTAAGGAACTTAAAGTGGGGGAAGGAGAATGGAGTCCTTTGAAACTATGGTGTGCCAAATAGTCTTCATCCAATATTCCTTATTAATAAAATATAATTAAAAGTCCCAATACCAGTGCTTAGAATTTAAGGAAATCACTTGGTGAAATGCAAACCTGATCTATATTATCAACATCTTCCATGCTTTCATGAGAAAATAAAACTTTTTCAATGTTTCTCAAATAGACATTAATCTCAAACCCCTAAAAACCTTTGTTTTACCCCCAAAAAATATATACCTGGCTCTCAAAAAGTTTCCTGGCCCATTTTATTTGCTAAAAGATTGTGGGTTTTTTCTTACTAAAAAATGGTAGAAATATTTTATTTTGTCCTAATAATCCAAGACAATGGGTTCTTACCATTAGAAGCAAGCAAATAATAACAATAATTAAAAAATTAACCCAAGAAATAATAAGATTGAACTTGAAGTTGACACTATTTTCGTTATATTTTAATATACACTAAGCTCAATCAGCCAGAATCTAGCTAACTAGAGCTTTCCATCTGACATATTTTGCTTTTATATTTAGGGGATGGAGTCTGATGTCTTAAGGTTTTTAGGTTAGCTTCAAGAATGTTTTAGTTTTGGGGCGCCTGGGTGGCGCAGTCGGTTAAGCGTCCGACTTCAGCCAGGTCACGATCTCGCGGTCCGTGAGTTCGAGCCCCGCGTCAGGCTCTGGGCTGATGGCTCGGAGCCTGGAGCCTGTTTCCGATTCTGTGTCTCCCTCTCTCTCTGCCCCTCCCCCGTTCATGCTCTGTCTCTCTCTGTCCCAAAAATAAATAAAAAACGTTTGAAAAAAAAATTAAAAAAAAAAAAAAAAAGAATGTTTTAGTTTTAACCATAGTCATCCCAATATCTTTCAGCTTCCATGGCTACTTTCATTGTTCCTTGAATGCTACAAGGGCAGGTTCCCCATTAAGTCATCCACACCCACCATAAAACCTGCTACATTGTAATTTCTCAACAAAAATCTGTTGAATGGATGGAATCTTTATTAATCCATAGAAATCCTGAAACCTAGCCAGATTTTCAGTCCTCCATTAGACTGAGACAGAAACAAGATAAGCAAATATTCAAGTAACTGAGGTGTTCTGTTACCTGAAGATAATGAAGTAAACTCAAAAAGGCCTCTTGTGGAGAACACTGTTTTACATCAATGTGCTGCAGAGGAAAGGGATTCTATTCTGGTTAATTGGCTAACAGCACTATTTTTTGGGTATCAACAATATTCTCTATTTAGTCATCGAATGATCCCCATCAGGTTACCACGTCCTAGTGCTATTCTATTTTCATAAGTGTTCTTTCGTCACCAACACATTCTCATCCTTCTTAATATTTCCAATGGCATCACTTCACTCCACTAACGTAAAAAACAAGCAATCTAAAAATTATCCTCTGCTGTTTCCCACTCATCCACAGAGAGTGAAGTTGCCATTTATGGACACTTGCTGTTGCCATGTTTTTCAGAAAGTTTGCCATTCCACAAGCTGTTTTTAGCCCCCATACCCACGACACTTCTACAGGCATTTAGTATTTCTCTATCTGATGCTTTTCCAAGGCAATACCTCCGCCTCCTCATTGAATCATGCGGGCTGTCTTTTAATCAAATGATATTTTTTGAAGTGTTTCCTCACTGGAGCCCACAGGGTTGTTTCTCATATTTTCCCCCACACCTGCTTCGTATACTAACCTAAGGAGAACTACTTACGTGGTTTATTGTCCTTTTTGGAACAGAAATATGATATTTGTCATTTCCCCATTCTCCACAATCTGGCCCAACAGTTGAACATATCTAAAAATATCAACTAATATTTCTTTATTTTCTTGTTCCCCAGAAAGTGATATATTTTCTCTGTTTATATCTGGTGTTCCATAAAAGATTGGCCAGATTCAAAATTATGTGGTGCAGTGAAAACAGCCTGGAAATTAGCAGCAGAAAGATGGGTTCAAATCCCATTTATTAAAGATGTGACTTTAGACACAAAAACATCTGAACCTCAATTTTCTCAACTGCAAAATGGGGAAACAAGGATTTACCTAAGAGAATTGGGTAAGCATTAAATGAGATACTGTACTGTAAGTCACATACCTAGCATACTGTGTGACACATAATAGGGAACCACCAATGCCTCTAATTATAGACCTGTCATAACTGTGGCAAGAGGGTATAGCAGATACCTGCACAGAGGATGGCTGTTCACCAACCATGATATTTTATGTTGAGATAAAAAGAGATTATTATCTTGAGGTTAGAAACGGAATTATCCTTAAGAAGGAAGCAATTTTTATTTAAGAAAACAAATCTTTAAAGAAAAATTTAATAGCTAACATTTATTACAATATTTACAATATCTGAGAATAAATATTGACATATCTCTTGGAAATAAACAATAAAATCTATCACAGAATAGGCAAAAAGAATTTTTTTAAAGTAACTCAGTCACTCAATGGGAGGAAGAAACTTGAATTTGGGGCATGGGAGAAAGCAGACAAGGAAAAATAGAAGAGGGAAGAATGAAGAAAGGAGAGTATCTTAGTGAGAGATTGGCATTTACATTAATCAATGTGGTAAAGGGACTTTTTAAAGAGAAATTAAGAATCTCCAATAATTGATTTCAAGTTCTTTTTATGTTATAATCTAGGTCCCCTCCATATCCTCAAAGCCTAACTCTCACACAAAATTCTAGAAAATACTTGTAAACTTGGGTTTTGTTGTAACAGTTATGGATGTCACAGAGTGTAGCAGAATTTTCCCTTTGTGAAAACAGTGCTGAACAGATAGACCATGTGTGGGATGGTGAAATAATAAGGACTCAGATCCAGAGAGGAACATGAGAAGAGCCCCCTGGGAAACCTACAGAAGATAATGGACTTTCCACAGGATGGAAGAAGGGAGCTCAAACACTCTTATCAATATGATGATATTTAGAGGTGGGGACTTTGGGAGGTAATTAGATTTAGATAAGGTCATATGGGTGGGACATCACTATAAAATTAGTGCCTGTATATGAAGAAACTCCAGAGAGCTTGCATTCTCTCTCCTACTGTACCAACATTGTGGAAAGACCATGTGAGCATACAGCAGGATAGAAGCCATCCATAAGCCAAAAAGGGAGTCCTTGCTAGAACCCATCCATGCTGACACTTTGATCTCAGACTTCCAATCTCCAGGGCAATGAGAAAATAAATTTCTGTTGTTTAAGCCACCCAGTCTATGGTATTTTGTTATGGTAGCCCAAGCAGAATAGGAAATATGGTCTCTGTTGCAACTACTCTACTCTATCATCATATCAGGAAAACAGCCATCTACAATATGTAAACAAATAGGCATAAATCTGTATGAATAAGAACTTTATTTACCAAACTAAGTGACTGGCTAGATTTGGTCCATGAACAGTAGTTTGTCAACTGCTGATCTAGACCAGGGGTTCACAGCTACTTTCCCATTTTATTTATGGCCCCCCAAATTAAGAATGGATTTTTTTTTAGTTTTAGATGATTACATGTTAAGCAGTTATAGGTATATACATAGTATCCAATATTTTGCTTCTTGTTTTGCAAAGCTTAAAATATTTACTACCTATTCCCTTAAGATAATGTTTGCCAGCCCCTGTTCTGAAACATAAGGTCCAGTATATGCCTAATTCCATATTCATTAGGTCAGAATTTCTGTCCCTTATGTTAAGACCCAAAGTTGACATTTAGGAGGGAAACATTGAGGGAAATTTTTTATGAACTCCTAACTTTCCCCTGAAACTTAGGTTCTGCATTTCAGTAAAAGGTACCACCAAACACATAGTTAAAAAAGCACATAACCTACCTATCCTAATGTAAGCTACCAAAATTATCACTGACGTTACCCTTAATCCATGCTATCATCTGCCTCTCACTCAGATAACTATCACAGCCTCCTTCCTAACTACTCTCTTCCTTCTCTTCCTTCCACCAACCACCACCTAGTCCATAACAGAAGCCAGATGAAATTTTTAAAATTTAAGTTCCATCTTACCCTTTTACATAAAATCCTCCAGTAGTTCCCTTATTTCATTTAGAATCAAAATCCATACTCTCGATCATAGCCTGCAGAATCCTGGAAGATCTGGCCCCTATATGCTTCTCAAACATTAATAGCAACTGACCTGAGCCCACTTCACTTTGTTCTGGTCTCCTTTGCCTTCTGCCTGTCTCTAGGAGTGGACCATCGTCTGTCTTCAAACAGGGATTTATAGCCTGCTGTTTCTTTTGCCTAGAATAATTTTTCCCTGCCTCTTCATATTAATGACATGCTTTTATCATTCAGATCTCAAATTAAATATCACCTCATCAGAGAAGATTGTCATAATTCTCTAAAGCAAATGCCCCCAATTATTCTCCATCACAGCACTTTGTTTAATCCTATATGATGAGTTTACTTTTGTTTGTAAACTCCATTCCTTGTATCCACTTCACCTGGAGCCATGCTTGGCACTCAGTAGTAGGCACTTGATAAATATATGCTGAGTAAATGACGGAATGTGACAAAGCTCAAATTAATAATTATAAAACAACCCAACATTTGTAGTGCAATTTGGCAGTTCCTAAAACCTTTTCAGACAGATTAACTATCATTGAAAACGCACAAAACCTCAGGAGTGCACAGCCTAGGATGAAAGATAAAAGTACTTGTGATAAAGGCACTACCAGTGGTACAAATGAGGTATTTTACAAATAGAGAAAAAACTTTGGAGTTCAGGGGCATTGGAAAAACTGTATCAGTTTCCAAAGGCTTCCATAACGAAGTACCACAAACTGGGTATTTATTTTACCATTCTGGAGGCTAGAACTCTGAAATCAAGGTGTCAGCAGAGCTCTGCTCCCTCTGAGACCCCGAGTAGGATCCTTTGCCTTTTCCTAGCTTCTAATGGCACCTGCCAATTCTTGACATCCTTTGGCTTGCAGTTGCAATTGCATCACTTCAATCTCTGCCTCTGTCATCACAGAGTATTCCCCTCTTGTTTCTCTGTCTTAATTTCTGCTTTTCCTTCTTATGAGAACACCAGTCATACTGCATGAGGGTCCAACCTAATCAAGTACAACCTCATTTTGACCTGATTACATCTGTAAAGACCCTATTTCCAAATAAGATCACATTCAAGGAACTGGAGGTTAAGACTGCAACATATCTTTTTTGGAACACAATTTAACCCATAATGATAGAAAGTTCTCCAGGGGAGGTAATAAAGACAATATCTTAAAGGCACTTGTATGAAATGTGGTGTAAAAGAAGATTTTATCACTCAGATTACTGCTATGATAAAGCTATATAATAAACAACTCTAAAATCTTAGTAACTTGTAACAATAAAAACTTCTCAGTAACCAGTCTGTGAGCTGGCTGAGGCAGCTGCTCCAAGTGGTAGGTCAGGTTCAAGTCTCTTGTTGTGGGACCACTGTTTGCCTGGGGCTTGCTCTTCTCCTGATAGTTAGCCAAAGTGCAAAAGGTCAGGCACTCTAGGCAAGCACACGTGAAGCTTCTGCTGTATCACCTCTGCTAACACTAACTTGGCCAAAGCAGTTCACTGGACCTAGGCCAATATCCAACATACCCAGGAAAGATACTCTGTCTATTCTCATGGGAGGCCATGGCAAAGTGAATGAATAATTAAGAACAATTATCCAATCTTCCAAAGAATTGTCACCAAATTTACTCATTGTCTCTTGGGCTCTGATACTTTCCAAGGAGCTCAGAGACAGAGATTCTGACCTAGACTTTCTTCTACAAGATTTCATGAAATTCTCACATATAGGGATCTTTATTTATACTGTGCAACAATTGCATATCTCAGATGAGAGATGTCCCAGGAATTTAGATATGAGGGAGACCTCTTTAAAATTAATTAGAGACTGATTTTCACACATACTCACATTGTACATTTTTATTTTCATTAATGGTCAAATGGGTTTTGCCAGTATAATATACAAGAAGGGCATTGGAGGGAATATGTTTCAAGAGGCCAAAAGAAGGGGAAGGTTATCTTATTTGGGACCACTGGAAAGAGAACCAACCAAAGAAATAATATCCAATCAAAGCACTTAAAGAAATATTGAGTCAGAGTTAGGTGAAAACTACTGAAGTATCAAGTCTCAAGCAGGAGATGGGTTAAAAGGGAAACCAGACAGATAAAGTGAGGGGAGTCCTAGAAAATTGTCCAAAACTTCTCTCAAGCATTCTTTAGCTCCTCCACAGTGACTGGCATGAATATGACCCATAAGCATGTCAGACTGGCTGAAATATTGATTCAGGGTACACACGTTCCATTGGAATACCCACATTACAGAATAACATGCAAAGAAACTATTCACACTCAAAGAAAGAAGTCATTTTCTCAAAGAACCCATTCCACTCAAGGAAAGAATTCACTATTGAAGGGTGATGATAGGATACAGCTAGCTGTAATGGGAGAAATTCCCTGTCCGTTAATATGAAATGAGCCGAAGGGGTCTGAAATGGTTCAGAGAGAACTTTGCATTTAAGTAAGTAGAAAGTTTTGCCATGGTATTGACAGAGGAACTTCATAAAGCCAATGAGTACAAACCTCTATGTTTTCCAGGATGTTACAAGATGAAATAGAAGAATGAAGGTCCTAGAAACTAGCATCTGAGAAATGCTTAAGGACACTCGAGATATTTTGACAATGGGAACCTATGGCAAGTATCTATGCATACGTAAAGGGTTTTTTCATGGAAGAGGGAGAGGACCTGTTTGTTTTATATGTCTCCAAAAAGTAACCCAATAGGTGAATGCTACATAAATAGGTTAAATAGAGATAGTGAGCTTTCTGAAAGCCTATGTAGTAGGGGAAGGTGGAATGGAACTTAGGCGTGTTAATTCAGTCTGAGTCTCACATTTGTAAAAGCCTTGAGTCAAAACTTTCAGCATTATTTCTATATGGTATTGTGTATTTAATCATTGTGTTTCCTTACTGTTTTTACGTGTATATAAAAAAATATTTAGTGTAAATATTATAAACGTTACCCTGTCTGGGCATTTAAAAAATATTTTATGAACCTCCCAAAGAGATTGACTCAGGCCCTTTAACCTCTAAGAAGTGCTGTTTCAAAGAAAGAGGGCAATTATTTATCTAAAATGTGGCTGAGGTAATTTGTATGCTGGTCATACTATTGGATTGGATGTGTAATATTCTGTTCAAGACTGATATTATTTAACTCTAACTTCTCTAGACTATACTTTCCTTATCTATAAATGCAAGAGGTTGGACTAGCTCAGCTTTCTCCATGTGGAGTCTGAAATAACAGTACCTATTCCTGGAATGCTCTTTGCCCTCTCCACTCCCCTCCCCCACACCCTCACCCCACAAGAAACTAACTCACACTCCTCTTTCTGGTTTTAATTTGAATCTCAGTTCTTCGGAGTAAACAACTAAATTTTCATAGGCTAAAACCTCTGTTAGATACACACCCATCTCACTTAAACTCCATGAGGGGCTGGACTTCTCTATCATCATGCCAGTATTTAGCACATAACATAGTACCTCACAAACAGCAGAAGCTCAACAAGTATTTATTATATAAATAAAAAAATTACTTGGAATATTAATGGGCATCAAATGAAACAGGGCTTTAATGTTAAAATTCATGTGAGAAACACTGAACTAAATACTTTTGCCAGATTTCTTTTTTACCATTTCAGTCTTTAATATGTAAACAACTATGAAAAGGAAATATACTGCATTTGCTCAATTTTAGGATTTACTTTTAAAAACCATTTTACATTTTTCAAATTCTGTTTCTTATAATATAGTTTTTAATACACTTTTTTCCCACCCTTCCTTACGGATCCTCCAAAATCTGTTATTAAGTCTTAATAACTATTTCCTACAATCAATGGTGTCATAGAATTAGGGGAATCCATTAGGATACAGTGTTTCTCAAATATGGTTGATTATGGAATCTTTTTTCTTTTTCAGAGTTTCTCCTGGGACTATTGTTGTATGGTGTACATTTTAGGGAACACTGGAATAAAAAGCCACATCCAAATTTACTAACCTTTGAGATCACTGGCCAGAATTAGGAAGCAATATGCTGTAAGTAAAACAACAACAACAAACACAAATATGACTCCTGAGACTTGAATATTCCAGGACAAAGTTAGTAATCTCAAACAAGTCACTTAAGCAATCTAACTCTCAAGTATTTTATCAGTAAAAGAGAGATGATGGCATCTTTCCTGCTTACCTCATAGGACTATTATTAGAGAACAACAAGAAAGTTAAATGTAGAGAGGTCATATTCTGATTACAGAAATTAGAATGAACAAACAGTTTATGTTCTGCTCTTCCCCAAAATACTTAATATACTTAATACTTAATACTTAAATGACAGTAAAGTTATCTTTTAAAAAGGGCTAAACACACACACACACACACACACACACACACACACACACACAGAGGCAACATTTTGAAAGTTGGAAGGCAAATGGATGGGTGATAATTGATTTAGTAGATCCTAAAATGCTGAAATCTTAGAAGGAAAGCAGATAAATAACTTAAGTTGTACTCCTCCTTAAACTCAGGATGTATTTGTAGGAATAAAGTCCTCGAGAAGGCAAGACAGATAGGTTCTAGAGCAAAAACAAGATTTGATGTTCTTCCCATTTAAGGGGAAAATGGAAAGGAGGAATGACCATCCCTTCAGAAAAAGAGAGAGAGAGAGAGAGAGAGAAAATAAAAATAAATGTCCCAGAACTGATACATGTTTTTTCTTACTGAAAGTATCCATTGGATGCCCAATATAATGAAAGAAAAAAACAAAGAAGAAAGAAAAAAAGAAAGAAAGAAAGAAAGAAAGAAAGAAAGAAAGAAAGAAAGAAAGAAAGAAAGACTACCACTACACATCATCATAAAATTTTAGCATTTTAACATCAGAAGATAAATATAATCCTAAAGGTCTCCAGTGTGGCAGCAATGAGAGAGGGTCAAAATATAATCAAACTTCTCAATAGCAAAAATTAAGTTGACAGTTTGCCACTGAGTTTGATAGACTTATGGTTATACAGAAGGTTTAAGATGAATTAGTGACAGGTTCATAGAAAACAAATCAAAGAAAAGTAAGACAATTATTTATCCTGGAAAATAAAATCGCTTCTCGGCCTTTTGGCTAAGATCAAGTATAGTATCCTGGAAAATAAAAAAATTAGAAAGAAGAGATTCAACTGTAAAATGTGTTCATAAAATTATAATAGTATAAATATGGAAGCCAAATTTAACCCTAAATTTTGATATGACTATATTTGAAGAAGGATTTATTATTTTTCTATTGTGCTATAATAATTTAGCACTCAAAACAACACACATATATTATTTCACATTTCTGTGGGTCAGGAGTTGAAGCACAGCTTAGCTGGGTCTTCTGCTTAGGGTCTCACAAAGCTGTAATCAAGGTGTCAGCTGGACTTCATTCTCATCTGAAGAATAATCCACTTCCAAGCTTATTCAGGTTATCGACAGAATTTTTTGTGACTGTAGGATTCATAGCATCTTTCTTCTTCAAAGCCGACAAGGAGGGAGAGAGTGGGTCTGCTAGTAAAAGGGAGTCTTATATAACATAGTATAACCATGGGAGTGATATCCCATCACCTTTGTCATTTTGTATTGGTTAGAAGCAAAACAAAGGTCCTGTCCATACTCAAAAGGAAGAGATTATATAAAGATGTAAACATCAGGAGATAGGGATCATTTGGGCCTGTATTCACATTTAAAATATCAAACAGCATAAAGGACAGCTTCTATTTTTCTGATACCCCATAGTAGTACGGTTTGTTAGAGTTAGATATAGATGGCATCCTAGCCCCTCCACTGAAAAGAACAATGATTTTTTGTGAATTTACAAAATTGTGTAACTGTCATCAAAATCCAGTTTTACATTATTTCCATTACACTAAGATCTCTCATGCCCATTTGCAATCTTATCCCCATTCCCAGGCAATCACTAATATGCTTTCTGTCCTATAGTTTTATCCCAGAGCCTCCATTTTTATCCACCTAAATGAGCCAGTCTTATGCCTACTTGCTTTCAGAACCATCCTGTTTCCTGCATCCTCTCCAGCCTTGGAGACAATGGTATCCTGGAGCTGGTTCTTACCAGCTCATGAGAGTCAATTGCTAAATACTTGGGAATTTTTCAGTTCTGCAGTTAAACCACTGGTAGCTTAAACATGGCCCTAGTGGGAGTTTTTACATCATGGAAAACAGTACAAATTGGGGTATTTTTGTTTTGGTTAATTTTTTAAAGAGGTGGTTTATCAGTACACTGAGGTTGGGCTACCTATTATTATTAATAGCTAATTATTATTATTATCAATTATTATTACTCTGTGTTACCTCTTGTTATATCTACCCTCCAAGATGTCTCCCAAAGATCTTTGCTTCCTGGTATTCACATCCTTATCTAATCCCCTCCCACAATTAATAGGGCTAACTTGTGTTACCATTAATTAATTGCAGAAATAATGATGTTTTACTACTTACATTAGGTCATAAAAGTCATCGTGGTTTCTGCCTTACTGTCATGTGAATCATTCCCTTTGGGCTCAGTCAGCTGCTATGACTGAGTAATATATGAGTAGCCCTATGGAGAGCCCTAAAGAACCATGGCCTTCTTCTAAAAAATCACATGATTGAGCCATCCTGGAAGCAGATTCTTCAGTTCAGCAGGTAAAGGCTTATTGTAAATTGAAGATACTATTACCTACAACTGGAAGAAAGGGGATCCTTGTTATGGAACTCAGAAAGTTCGGCAGCACTGTCCCTTTTGGTAACATGAAAGTAAGAAATGAACCTAGTGAACTGAGTTATTTAACTAAGGAGATTTCCAGGTGAAGTGTTAAAGGTGCTACCTCCCTTCTGTTGTTTATAGAGAAATGCAAGCAGAGAGAAAAGGTAAAGAAAATACTGATAAAACAGAGCCAAGAATTGTTGAGTTTAAGATATCTCAGCCTTTCCAGACAACCTATGATGCTAAAATTAAGAAATGGCTTCTAGGCAAAGATCAAATACAGGATATATTCAGGAAAACATAGTCTAAAAATGAATCCAAAGCTGTGGCCTCAGGAAGATTCAAGCCAGTACATTACAGAACAACTCAGTCAAACAATAGAGCTTCCAAGAAGCTTGAAAATATTTACCCTCAGCAAACTCAACAGAAACCCAAGGAAGAGAAATTTATCTTAGAGAAATTTGCAGATGTGGCTTTTTCTATCTAATACCTCAGAAAGAATAAACAAAAAGTCATCTTCATTCCTTGGTCCTATAGCAGTGTTTACATTTACCCTGACTCAAGATGTTGACCTGGAGACACTGCAATCCCTGAAGAGATTTCCATCTAAAAGACAATTGAACACTGAATGCCCTGTGTGACTCCAATGAGTCCAGGACAAGTAACTCTACCATGAGTGTAAATTTGCTTCACCCCTATGCTTGCAGGAATAAATTTTTAGTTTGTTATGATAATCTAAATTCACTGGCAAAGGGGCTCATTCCAATGACTGGCCTTTCCTTCAATGACCCCATTTCCATACTAAAGGGAAAGCAGCCAGCTAATAGAAGGAAAAGGTTATCTCCTTACATCCACAATATTTTACTTATACACAAAAATAAGCCAACAACTACACTGTTCCCAGAAATTATAGAGATAATGGGATACAGACAGAGAGGAAGAGAGAGAACAGATTGGGAGTTCTTGAAGATTAAAAATAAGTTATTACTACCCTTACCCTGTGTCCTTCCCATACACACTAGGAATCTCTGAAAGAATAAGATTTAATTCAAGAGGAATGAGATATCCAAGGCAGTTTGAAATTTAATGGATTAAGGAAAGTTCTTAAAGAATGTAGAGCGAGAATAGAGAGTAACTGTGTTGCCACAAATTATTGCATAAAATAGAGTCTTCCTCAAACACCAAAATAGAAGTCTATTGCATGCAGCATCAGTAAATTACCTCAACTGAGTATGTGCAATAGAACAGGTGTCAAAACCTATTGCTTGAATAAAACAGTAACTTAAAGGCCTAGTTACATATGGAGGACTCTCTCTTTTGGATATAGAGTTAAATGAGAATTTCCCAAAATGACTAACATAGTTCCCCAAGTCTAGTTTCTCTAAGGAGAGAATATCTTGTCCATAAGAATATAGAACTTCATAGAACTGCACAGTTGTATAAATGAATTGCACAGAGGTTTAAATTGGCCCAAGATGACCTTAAATAAGAATGGAGGTCCTTAGAATAGTCAAGAAGTGATGGCCATGGTGTGAAACCATGAAAGAGGTAAATACCTGGGCTTCTCAGATCATGTTGACTGTCATAAATAGCAAATGGTAGGCATTTGGGAAAGCATTTCCAGGGCTTAAGCTCATTATTTTTTACAGATAATAATAATAAACAATTTATATAATGCTTAACATGTTCTAAGCCCCCATCAATCCTCACCACCCCACAATGAGCAAAGTGCTATAAGGATTCCCAGTTTCCATATAGGAAGTAGAGCTCGGAAGTTAAATAACTAGCCCAATATCATGTGGCTGGTAAATGGTCAAGCCAGGCAATGAACTTAAGTCCATTCTCCAAACCATACCAGATAGAGACTTAGTAAATAAAACTAACCTTTTAACTATTATACATAGAAATATCGAACTATCCTATAAATAGAAGTTAGGGCTCTGGTATGGGAAGGAAGAGACAAGTATGGAATGCAAAGAGGAAGATAAGCACTTTATAGTTTTCATAATTATTAGATGTAAATTTTAGTTCACTGTATAACTACAAAAGATATGGATTGCATTCTGACATACAGATGCATTCACTTATACACAGTCTGTTGTCCTCATAAGTCCTGAGTTCAAAACTGCTCAAGGTATTATTGTTACCTTTATATCTGAAATGGATAAAATAACTAGGATGACTGCTAACTACTACAGTTAAGATGATGATGCCCAGATGTAGCAAAACCAAGAAAGCAGCTATAGGATGCTGTTTCAATAAAGTTTAGTTTTGTCTGAGACTATAAAAGCAACGCCGTCTAATATGAAGTTACCAAAATAATGTGCTTATTTCTCTAAGTTCATTTAATTGAAAAAGCTTGTAACATTTACAGAAAATACCCTATTTTTACTGATTATTTCTACTAGTGACATTTACTAAAGTTTAGTATGAAATCTAAAAAGTCTATACAAATTACAAAACTATGTAGTATTTGATCTATCTTCCAAATTCATGACTATATGATTCTAATTTATTATGTCTCTAAAGAGGCTTCCACACGATTAAGACTGGTCTGCTAAACAAACCTTGCACATTCTTAACAATGTTCTTTTGTGCATATGCTCCCTGACCCTGAAGGTCATACCATCCCCCCTTAGGATTGAATGGATGAGAATGTAACACATATCCTCAATCCATCACTC
Source organism: Neofelis nebulosa (assembly GCF_028018385.1). Taxonomy (NCBI): domain Eukaryota; kingdom Metazoa; phylum Chordata; class Mammalia; order Carnivora; family Felidae; genus Neofelis; species Neofelis nebulosa. The sequence goes on along the minus strand of NC_080791.1, from coordinate 83,172,265 downwards.
TCAAGAGTTGTCTTCCACTCCCCAATCCTAACTGATGGAGACAGGACCATTCAGAAACTATCCGTGGTAACAAATGAGCGTTTTGGAGGAAATTCTTCCATGTTGTAAAAATGACTTTCAAAATGATTTCCATCCCATCCACTATGAACTGTAAAAAAACAAAAAGGGTACCTGACTTTGTACTAATGGGATGGTGTAAATATTTTTGGGTGGTTGGGGAAGCAATGTAAAACTGAATGCAGATTCTAGTGAACTGTTAAACTCCTAATAGGTTATTTTGAGACAATAGATATAGGAATGTAGATTTTTATCCCTTTTCTATAAAATACTGTAGCTATGCTAATCCAAAATTCGTATAAACCAAAACATGTAATTATGAAAAAGAAAGAATGTCGTTTGGGTACTTATTGTATGGCAGGTATTGAAGTAGGTAGTGAGGGCTGTGACAATCATTAGATAGTGAGCTCTTTAAGGGAAGGGATGATGTCTGATATACTTTTGTACCTCAAGTGTCCATTACATTGCTCTGGAATGTTTAGTGAATAAAATAAAATAGATAAAAATGCTCCCTAGTTTTAAAACACTTGGTGATTTTTTTTTATTAGTTTTAAACATCAGATGAGATGCAGCTTGTTTTTCAGATGGGTCTTAATTGGACTTTGAATCCTTTGACACAAGAAAGGATAATCTAAAAAGTAGACAAGATTGGCCTTGGTAAAATACAAACCTTAAGGCATATTCGATGGATCAAATTCTTTTTTATCTTACTCAAATCGCAAGTGCTCGAAAGAATGTGGCCTTGGGAGATTATTATTAAGACATGGAAGTGCAGCTCAAGAGGTTGCCTCTTGAGAGGACAAGTAGGACAAATATGGTCCTGCTTTGCCTCCCACTGTGGCATGCCTCCTCTCCTGTAGAGAACCCAGAGTGTAGCCAAGAGACCCTATCTGAAACTGAGAAGATATGGGAAGAATACATGTGAATTTTCTGTGGAAGTAGAGAATAAAAACCAAAATATTTGTGATTTTTTTTAAGTATCAGAGTGAGGGGGGAGCAATGAAAATATATGAAAAAGCTAAACCATGATATTCTTCTGAGATATGGGGTATTTTTTTAGATAGCAAAACTTTATACTTGTACAGAAACTCACTACACAATGTGTTTGTTCTATGTCAGGTTGTCCTGAAGGAATATAGAACTGAATACCCACCATGTGATCACTCATTACGACATAGGCAACCTGAGTCACATAACATCCTTGCCATGAATACCGTCATTTATATATTTAAGACTTATACCCCATCAATTCCAAAAAGACTTAAAGCAACTTACTGGCTGCAATACAATGTGACTTAACTTACAGATTTCCCTTACCTAAAATCAATTTCAAGGCAAAGATGTTCCTGTGCATCTTTGAATAGGTTGGACAAGCATTCTGATAAATTTGACAAAATTTGGCTCTAAATATTCTGATAAATCTGACAAAAATGCAAAAACATTGAGCTATAGCAGTCCTATATCCTACCATAGGCAAGAATTAAATCTAGATACAGTCAAAACTTCTCCTGAAATTAGAATCAAGGAGGAATTTATCATGTAAAACTAGCAAGAGAGAAATGCTGCATAATAATAGCATGGGTGCTATCTTTCACCCCTGTTCTACAGAAGTCAGAGAAAGGCTACTCAAATGGATAATTTTTAAATCAAACCTCTACAAAAGCAGAGAGTATCATAAACTAAAAGTCTCTAGGGTATTTCTGCAGAAGAATAGAAGCAATATAGTTCAAATACTTTGCTGGACTAAATAAAGGGATAGAATATAAAGTCTCCAGTTTCACAGGTACTTAACAAGTTATTTAAATGTTGTCTGTCTTAGGACAGCATTTGGCTAATGCTAAATTCATAATCAAATGCCCTAGTAATTTACAGTATCTATACAGGACCTAGGAAGGTGTAAAAAGTCTATATTACTAATTAATGACAACAGTGACTAACACGTATAGAGGTTTGGTAGTTTTTTGTTTTCGTTTTTTTTTTTCAGTTTGTCAAGCACTGTTTACATCCATTATCACATTAATTTTTATTATAACCCTATAATCAATAATCAGTAATCAGGCAAGTATTAGCATCAGCCTTCCTTTAGGGACAAAGAAGGCAGGCTCAAAATTGTTATGTAATAGGTCAAGATGCTGTATCTAGTAAAGAATAGTCAGAACTCAAACCGCAGTTTTAAGTTCTATTTTACATCCCTAAAATTGTGTCCATTCTACTGAGTATATTCTTGTCATCTCTAGCTAAATATCAACCCAAAGTACAATTGTCTTATGAGAGAGGCAGATTTGGTTTGGGACCAGATAAAAGCCTCACTTTAGCAAGCTTTAGTAAACAAAGTGAAAGAAGATGGGAAGAAGAAGGAAGAAGGACGTGAAAATATAATTTGCTGGGCGATGAACCAGATCCTGCCAGATCTTTTGTAGACTACTGGAAGAAAGAAAATTGTCCTCTTCTCATTGAGAAGGCAGAGTTTTGTATTATATAATACAGATCAAAACATTTTCTTAAAATTGCTTAAGGAAGATACTAAAACTATTTTTCCTTTATAAACTTCATCACTTTTGTAATTCTATAATATTTTTTATTGCAATCAGAACTCCCCCCACCTTGGCACAATTGATGGGGTAGATATAATTTTCTAATTCCCTTCCATTGGTTAGGGGCAAAGGGAGGCTCTGCCACATGATGAACTCTCCCTTCCGTGGTCCTGATATAATTCAGGAAACTGGTGGTATTTTTTTCTCCCATAGACTTTTGGAGTTGAAGGCACAATTAGGGATTCCATAACTTGGTTATGGAAAATAATATATTCACTCTATTTTAATTTGCCTTTTTTGCCCTAAGTTTAGATTCCTCTTGTTATACATTCATTCATTTATGCTGCTAGGCTTATCAGGATGGGTTAATTCCAAAAGACAAAACTAAATATGTGATTCCTGAAGGGACAACAGCTACTAATAAACTGCTCTTTAAGGTCTAGCCTTGCTATAAATAATAAAACCACTTTGCCAGGGTCAAAGGATCTAGTCTTCTCAGGAGACAGTGTGTACATCAGGCACATGGAGCCTATATATATATATATATATATATATATATATATATATATATATATATTACACCAATGCTATAAGTGCCAGAGGATTGATGAAGGATTGATTTGTGCATGTTGCTTCAAGACCATTACATAGACAAACCAACTGATTTTTCTTTTCTTTTCACAAGGCAAATAGTAGAAATGAGGTCAAATGGCCTAAGAACATATATGAAAATTCTCCCTAATAAAATGCAAGTCCTTGTGAATTTCTGAGAAATCTTTAAACAAAGTCATTTTGGATGACAGAGATTTTCAAGGTATAATCCATGGATATTAGAATTATTTTCCCACAGTTTTGGTGGTGATGTGATCTGAGACATATGACTTTAGTGTTTACTTGGAAGAGAAACCACTTGATTAATGTGATACTACTGACTGACCTAACAGTAAGGTTAAAAATAGGTTGCATTAGAAGAGACCACTGCAAGATTTACAGAGAAATTATTTATTACATGGGTGGCTATAATGTATGAGGACCAATTTTAAGTGCTAAGGATACATAAGTGAACCAGACAGATGAGTTCTTTGCCCTCAGTGGGCCTATAGTCTAGTAGGAAAGACATATAAAAGCCACACAGAGAAACTATATATTTAGAATTGTGCTGTTTTCATAGAAAATTATAAAAGAGCTATTAGTAGATATAACCTGTAAGACATAACTTAAGCTAGGTGTCTGGAGAAGTGAGTGATCAACAAAGGCCTCCTCGAGAAGTTCCTTTTGAGGGAAAGGCTAAAACAATGAGTAGTAGTTAACTAGGTGAAGAATGCAGAGACGTGTGTGTGCCCACATGTTCCAGGGTATGCATGGGAAAGATGAGAAGATGCACCTTCCAGGAAGAGGGGACAGCAATGTTTTACAACACTGTGGGAAAAGAGAGAAGCTTAGAGTGAATATAAGGAGACCAATTTAAGACTATTGCTAAAGCTCGTGCGAGAGATTGTTACAGTTTGGACTGAAGTTGGAGGAATACAGATGGAGAAAAGTGGATGGATTGTACAGGATCTAGAAAGTGATAGGATGTGAGAGGGTAAGACTTTTAAGTTTTGCACATGAGAAAAATCTTTGGAGGGAGGTGCCATTTGCTGAGATGGAAATAATAGTAAAATAAACATGGGACCAAAAACGTCCCCAAAGAAAATTATAAGTATATATGTATGCACACACACACATACATGTATACACACAAACTATAATTTTGCTTAGAAAACAAAGTTTTAATAATACTTTTTTTTAAAAAAACAAGAAATAACTGAATTTAAAATAATAGAAGTGTATCAACACGTCACCAATAAATTTAAGAATCCTTTAACAAATATTTATGAGTAACTTGCATTGTAAAGTGCTATTCTAATATGGATATTTTTTAAAAATTTCTCTAGAACACTTTGGAGTATTCCTAGATTAAAAGAAAATATGAAAGGACTTTAAAAGCCTGTGTCAGATACCAAATTTCCAGATGAAAGAGACTTGGTTTTGCCCATCTCTGATGGGAATGGCAGATGTGGTCTGAAAAAGTTAACATTTGTCTGAACAATTAATATTTTTAATTGACTTGGGGATGTAGCTCCTAAAGAATATCTTCTGTTGAAAGTAGCATTTAGACTTTAAAACGGTGTCACATAACTAGGTAGCTATTTGACTAAATGACCAGGACCTGGAAAGTCTTTGGGTATCAGGTGGAGAAGACTCCTAGATTTTGAACATGAGTTAACAACAATAGTAAAATAACTTATAGGAACTTCATAGTTTCTAGGACATTTTCATTTTCATAGTCCTATTTGGTTACTGTGGTCTTATTTCTCACTGGGAAGACATGATGATAAGCTAGAAACCCTATAAAATGTACTGAATTCTGGAACACTATAACTAATGTGCCCCCTTAAAACTAGGAAAAAAACAAGTAAGTTGAGGATAAATTAAAGGCCTTTTACTCCACACAGTGGATAGCAAACTTGCCAAACCAAGAAACACTTTCTCCCAAGAAATAGCCCAGGCCAAAGTTTATTTAAAAGACTGAAATAGATTAAAAGATGACACATCCACAGTGACTTATTAAGAGAAACCCAGGATTTCAAGAGCAAGGTCCCTAACATTAATGGTGGATGCCAAGAAAGATTTAAAACCTACTCTCCCACAACACAGCTGTTGGTGCCTCCATCGTCAATAGTTCTCGGCTAGATGGACAAAAGGTCTGCTCCAAATTGGCAATCCTTATGTTCTTATTATGCATGTTTCATCACTGTGTTCTAGAAGAAGAAAGACCATCACCACCAACCAACATCTTCTCATTCTGGTGTCATCTAAAAATACCTGCAGACAGTATTACCCTGCAGTTACCTCACACTCCTGCCCATCAGCCATAGCCACCTCCTACCTCCCGCTCACTAATAGCACAGTCCTGTATCACCTCCCACTCAGCCAAGCAACACTACTGTAGCTGCTTTAGATACACTCATATCTATATATATAGTCTCATATATAAATATATATTCAGACATATACTCATGTGCACACAAAAACGCTTTTACAAAAGAAAAAGGGAAAGCTAGTTCTGTGAAAGTAGATGCACTTTGAAAAGTTAGTGTGACATGCCATTTGGGAAATAGTTCCTGTTCTGTCTGCATGTCAACCTAAGTGCCCATAGATAGACATTTATTAATCCAAGACAGATGTATTTGGTTTTGTTAACCCCTGACCCTTGAGCAATTGGAGCCTCCATTTCCTCAATCTATTACATTACACTTTATATAACCTCTCTTAAATACTATAATACTATAAACTTAATATTTAAATTATAATATAATTTTTAGATCAGTCTGGTACGTTTTCTATTTTAAGAATATTTTTATGGATATTGTACTAGCATTCAACAAATACCTACTCTACTACTCTTTCTTTTCACTTTGTTTTCCTTTTTTATATTATTATTTAGTAAACTCTTGAGGTATTGGTATGTCATTTGGAGGCAGAAATGAGTGGGATAGAGAAGACTCAGAAATGAAAGCAGAAATAAGAATGAGAGATGCTTGATCTCTGAAAGCAACAGCAGGCAAAACTACTATTAGCATGCAACCAGGGCTTACAGCTGGGAGCAGTGATCTCGTGACTCTTCAACTAATCCGCACCTAGCAACAAGCTCAAATGAACACCATGGAGTAGCACCTAGGGCTGTGAAGAATAACTGAGATCACAGTTGGGGAAGCACTTTGAGGGTGAAAATGACATGGAATGCCAGGGAATGCTTTGATTACTGCTTTATCATGTCATTTATACTGATTGTTAAGCTGACTGTAGAGTGGGCACTGGGGAGAAAGGACTAGGCTCAACGTCAGAAGCTCGGGATTCAAATCCTGACTCTGACACCAACTTGCTCAATGACTTTGAACAAATCTCTTCAAATACCTGAGCCTCAGATTGTCCCATCTGGCAATAAATACTTATCCCATCTGCCCTACATTAATTAGAATGTAGGTGAAATGCTTTAGAAAGTAAAGCACAGGGTATGCCTGTGTGATTATGACTGAGAAGCTCCACCTAGATACCATCCATATTCCCAAACTAAAAGAAGTATTTCTCACCTTCCCTGCCCTGACCTTGTCTTCCCTGTCTTGGTAGAATGTAATCTCCATGGGGGCAGGTATTTGGAACAGTGCTAGGCACATCGTGGGCCTTTAGTAAATATTAATTGCATTAAAAAAAAAACTTATTCAATTGGCTAAATGAGGGCATGTCATCTGTGACGCATTCTTGTCCTTCTTTCTAATGCATCTAATAAATCACCTGCAAGTGATAGATGTCAGGCTCTGACATCTGTCTACCTCAGTCTCTTCCACTCAGTGATGTGCTGACAAGCATTTAACAGCATGCTCTCAGGGAAACATTTCTGTCATTTGCCAATTTTAATGGCATAAAAATTTTCCACTATGGCCAATTTCAGGCCACCAACATGATAATACGTTGAGCTGGGGAGAGATGCCTACAGTCAACTCTCAGGGTTGGTATGAGTCAGCTCAGATCATCATGGCTTCCACTGTTCTCATCCTAGTCCATATCTTCACCCATAGAAGTATAGCTTGATTCCTGGATGGTCCTCATTGTGACATCCCCCCCATCTACATTCCCTGTAGCATGATCTTTCAAACACATACATCTGAACCATGTTGTTATCCTACTTAATAACCCTCAATGCATCTGTCTTGCTTACACAATACAAGGCACTTCCTAATCTGAAGGGTCTCAACATACTGAGACCCCCTTCAGTGCCAGCCTGAATTATAGCCACACTGAACACAGTTTCTACAATACCCTAATCATTTGTATTCCTCTCTATTTCTGCTCATGCTGTACCCACTTTCTGGATCTGAATAAGTACTTCTCTTTCCTCTCCACCTGGAAGACCACCTACATATTCTCCAGGTCCAAATAAAAGATCACTTCCTCTTCAAAGCTTTCTCTGATTAATACTTATTTCTTCTTTACCCTTCACTTACCTATCATCCAGGGCAAAATAAATTTCTCACTCATAGATCACTATATCATTATATCCATATTCTTATAATAACAAATATCAACTTTTCTCAAATTATTTGCTTTTTCTCTCTTTTCTGCTGGCCTGTGAGCTCCCCCTCTTAAGCAGGAGCTGGCTTTTTATGAACCCTCAATAGAATTACTTAATTGATTGTTGAATTACTTAACTGATGTCTTTTAAAGCATTTTTACTCCAGTACTTTGTGGGCAGAACAGTAGTATCAACTTCACCTGGGACTTCATTGGAAAAGCAGATTTCAGATCCATCCAGATCTAATAAAGCACAATTTGCATTTTAAAAATGTTTTCATAAGCACATTACAATTTAAAAATCCATACTAAAGTTTGAATAGGCCCAAAGAATGGTAATTAGAGCCAATTATTGATGAAGTTGACAGGCAAAAATATTAAAATCTTTGGAGGGTAGGAATCTATTGACAGTTCTTAAACTGAGGAAATACAGCAAAAACAATATTCATAGGTAATTAATCTCTCAGCTTGGGTGAAATAGTTTAAAATGGTGAGATTAGGGCAGTAGTTCTCAACTAAGGACATTTTATCTCCCCTCACCCCATCAGGGAATTTTGGCAATGTCTGAAGGCATTTTTGGTTGTCACAAGTGGAGAAGTACTACTGGCATCTAGTAGGTAGAGGTCAGGGATGCTGTTAAACATCCTACAATGTCTCTGACAATGAAGAGTCATCTAGTCCAAAATGTTAATACTGCAAAGTTTGAAAACCCTGGAAAAGATAAAGGAAACACAAGAAGCTGATGAGATTATACAGGCATTCAGTGATGAACCATCATTGGTGTTAGGGTGATGCTAGGTCACCTTGGAGGAAGGTGAAAAACAGAGTTCCTTCTAAACAAACAGAACTTAGTGTGAAGGCCAAAAGAGAGGGAGGTAGAAGATAGCTCTTAGCTTCCTCTTTTGGGTAAATGGAAAAATGGCAGCAACATTGCCAATGATAGAAGCAGCTGTCACTTCTCTTTTCAATAGAATAGATCCAAGGAAACAAGACTCAGAAGGATTTAGGCAAGTCACAAGGATCCTGATTTCACTAAACTTATTTATTGAGCACCTAAGTTCCTGGAGTTGTGCCCTTTCACACATTTGAACTTCTGTAATCCTCCAATACCAACCTTTAAAGTAGCTATTGGTAGATTTTCCTGCTGAAGAAAGTGAGGTTCAGAGAAGTTGCCTAACTTAGTAAAGAAATAATTAGGCTTTAAACCCACAACTTCTGACTCTCAAACACAATACAGTCTTCTCTCCAACAGACATAGCGAATGGAATTTTATCAGTTGCCTTTGATTCATCATGACATGGCTGACTATGTGAAAAGGCATTCAGAGGCATGTCCAGGTTCATATCAAAGAATGTCATTATCGATTAGAGATGCCTGTCAAGGACTGGGAGGGAGGCACAGGGGCACATATGCTGCACATTTGTGAGGCTCATTCTATACTACGTGAACTCAAAGTCACAGACTATAGTCTTAGTCTTTCATTCATTGAAAGGCCCAGATGTACACATTTGAAATTAAAATGATTATAGTTCTAATAGTTAGTGAAGATTGTTCATATTAGACCACAAAATCTGTACTGTATTTCTTCTTACAACCAATGAAAATGAAGAGGAAAAAAGATTGCATTCAACACACGTTATCAATGTTAATTAATATTGACAAAATTATTTTTTATGTTTATTTTTGAAAGAGAGAGAGAGCACAAGTGGGAGAAGGGCAGAGAGAGGGAGACACAGAATCTGAAGTAGGCTCCAGGCTCCGAGCTGTCAGCGCAGAGACTGATGCGGGGCTCAAACTCATGAACCGTGAGATCATGACCTGAGCCAAAGTCAGACGCTTAACCAACTGAACTTAACCCTGGAGCCCCAATATTGACAAAATTATTAATGTCATTGGGCAAGCACAAAGATTCAATCTTGCTTGATTTTAAATATCTTTATTAAAATGAAACCAAAATTATTTTCAGTGTATGTCAACATTGATGATCAGAAGATAAACCACCAATTGTGGGGCAAGGGAAGAGATCTCAGTCAACAAAAAGGAAAGGGGAAAGTTCAAGATATTTTCCTTTTCTATGCTTCTTTTTCCCCATAAAGTTGCACCCCAGTTTCCTCCTGACAGCCCTTATTCATAGTTCAGGGCCAAACAAAAATCATATTCTCCTTTTGTCTCTTTCCTTGACCTTCTGGATAGAATTAGTTTTTACTTCATTTGGGTTCTCATAACACAGAATGCATACTTCTGCATAATAAATATTAATGATTTATTTACATGTTTATATCTCATCTAAGGTATGACCTGCCTTAAGTCAGGGGCTGTTTTGATTCATTTTATAACCTTAGTACATACAGCAACACCTGACTCCCAGTTGGTAATCAATTAATGCTTACTGAATTCAATTAGCATAAAGTCAGTCCCAGCAAATGAATGTTTTAGGTTGACCTTTTGCTGCATCTTTGGCTCCTTTCAAATGTACTTTATCCTCTTAAGCTGTTTACATTGATCTACACTGTATAAATTGTTTAGTGAAGAACAACAAGAGATGGGTATCTGGTTTCTTTCACTTAGTACGGTGATTTCAAGATTCATTCACATTGTAGCATATATCAGTACCTCATTTCTTTTTATGGCTGAATAATAATCCACTGTATAGTTATATCACATTTTTTAAATCCATTTGTCTGTTAATGGACATTTATTTGGGTCGTTTCCACCTTTTGGCTATTGCAAATAGAGCTGTTAAGAATATTCAAGTACAAATTTTGTTTGAACACCTGATTCCATTTATATGAAATATCCAGGACATATAAATCCATAGAGACATAAAGCAGATTAATGATTGCCAGGACCCAGAGGAAAGAAAAAATTAAGAGTGACTGTCAATGGGTACAGGGTTTCTATTTCAGATGATGAGACAGTTCTGGAACCAAAAAGTAATGTTGGTTGTACAACATTGTGAATTACTTAATGCCACTGCTTATATACTTTCAATTTTTTAAGTTTATTCATTTTCTCATCTTTGAGAGAGAGAGAGAAAGCACAAGCGGGAGAGGGACAGAGAGAAGGAGAGAGAGAATTCCAAACAGTCTCCATGCTGTCAGCACAGAGCTAGATGTGGGGCTTGATCTCACAAACCGTGAGATCATGACCTGAGTTGAAATCAAGAGTCAAACGTTCAACTGACTGAGCCACCCAGGTGCCCTTATACTTTCTTTTTTTTTCTTTTTTTTTTTAATTTTTTAAAGTTTATTATTTTGAGAGGGAGAGAAAGAGAGAGCAAAGGGGGGAGGGGCAGAGAGAGAGAATCCCAAGCAGGTCCACACTGTCAGCACGGAGCCCGATGTGGGGCTTGAACTCATGAACCATGAGATCATGACTTAAGCCAAAATCAAGAGTCAGACTGAGCCACCCAGGCACCCCATCAATTTTTAATGGTAAATTTTATGTTATATATATATATATATACATATACACATATGTACACATATGTGTACACATATATATATATATATATATATATATATATACACACACACACAACTATTTTTGAGAAATGAACAGAAAGATAACACAATTGGATCAGGATTAGCTACCAAGAGCAAGATTCTTTTGTTCATGAAAAACATTCTTTATTTACATCTGCAGTTTCCCTAAGTTTGCATGCAGAATCTGAGATATTATTTCCAATGCTGATGATTGGAATTATTTCTGTTGCTTCTAGTGATATCAGTGCAACAATGTTATATAGTAATTTTATAATCTATGTCAGGAGCCATCACAGTGTTCATGCCATTTAAACTTGGAACACTTCTAAGAGCTTATTTTAAGGAAATATTTCATAAAAATAATATAACTACATGCATAAAAGTATTTATTACAAATATACCTATAATAACTGAATGTTGAGAGGAAATCTTTGTCCAAAAATAGAGAATTGTTACTGAACACATGCAACATTAACATGATAAAAAATCTATGGGAACTATTTAAATATTTCATGTTAGGGGGAAAGAACAGAATACTAAGTTTTTAACTTCCTAGGAATATAATTTATTTAAAATGTATGCCAGTGATCGACATCAGAGAGTTGCACATTGAAATGGACTTAAAATGACTTATTTTCTCCCCTTTTAAAAATTCCTTTACTATTCCTTTTCTTATTCATTCATTCAAAAAGTATTTTTGAGCAACTACAATGTGCCAGGCACTGTGCTAAGAGTGTGGCCACCATAATGATAAAAGAAGTTTCCTGACTTCAGCAAGCTTTCATTCTAACAGAGAAGATAGAAACAAATAATTACAAAGTTAATTATTTCGTTGCATTTGTGACAAGTGGTATGAAAGGAGTCTAAGATCATGTACATATTTCATTTGAGGTCTTTTGGAAATTCCATGTTAATATCTAGTTAACTACTAAATGTAAATGTCTAGAGTTAAGAAGGGAAGGAGGGGTGGGTGATGGGTATTGAGGAGGGCACCTTTTGGGATGAGCACTGGGTGTTGTATGGAAACCAATTTGACAATAAATTTCATATATTAAATAAATAAATAAATAAATAAATAAATAAATAAATAAAAGAAGGGAAGGAGGAACTATCAGTACAGTGTGAGGGTTATTAATGTTTGGTAGGTAATTTAAGCCATGACGAGACAACTGCTGTCACTGCCTAGAAGAGAAGCATAAAGTGAGAAGCTAAGAAGTCTTTAAGAATAAAATCCAGAGGAATTCCAAACAGAAGCAGTCTAGACTAGTTGTCAAGAACAGGGATTCTGGAATTGTATTTCCTAGGTTCAAATTCTCAGCTCTGAGAGTCACTTAACTTCTCTGTGTGTCCATTTTCTTATCTGTAAAGCAAGGATAACTTCTCATCGGGTGTTACAAGGATTTACTGAGATAATATGCACAGGGGGCTTTGAAGAATGCCGGCACATAGTAAAGCCATGTAGGTGTTGGCTATGTGAAGGTCAGATATAAGAAGAGAATCTCCCAAAGGATCCTAAAAAAGAATAGCCACAGAAATAGAAGAAAAAAATAAGAAGAATAAGATTAAAAGGCAGGGTAAGAGTGTCAAATATTGTTCAAAGTTTATATTCAATGAGGAATGGAATATTTACCTTTCATTTATGTTACAGAGATGTGGGTGGAGTGGAGAACCGGGGTGCAAGACTGGTGTGGGACAAGGAGGGAATTTTGATTTGTTGTCTCCTTTTCCTAACAAAAGAAATAATATTATTATTTTTAAAGAAGATAAAGGGGTTGAGGGATGGGCAAAACAGGTAAAGGGGAGTAGGATATAAGGCTCCCAGTTATGGAATGAATAAGTCATGGGAATAAAAGGCACAGCATAGGGAATACAGCCAATGATACTGTAATAGAGCTGTATGGTGGTTGATGGTAGCTCACTTGTGGTGAGCACAGCATAACCTGTAGAGAAGCTGAATCACTATGTGGCACACCTGAAATTAATATAACATTGTGTGTCAACAATCCCTCAATTAAGAAAAATAAGGAGAAAAAGGAGGAAGCAAAGAAAAATTCACAGAGTTCAAAGTGACTTACATACCATCATTGCAGTATTATAATGTTATGACTCTGACCATACATTTACTTTTAAAGTGAGTTTTATACTTTCATTTATTTTCATGTTGATAATTAGGGTCCTTTCATTTCAGCTTTAAGAACTCCTTTCAGCATTTCTTTAATTTTTTTAAATGTTTATTTATTTTGAGGGAGAGAGTGAGCGAGCAAGTGGGGGAAGGGGCACAGAGAGAGGGAGACACAGAATCCAAAGCAGGTTCCAGGCTCTGAGCTATCAGCACAGAGCCCTGATGTGGGGCTTGAACTCACTGACCATGAGATCATGGCCTGAGCCAAATTCAGATGCTTAACTGACTGAGCACCCAGGCACCCCTCCTTTCTAGTGACGATGAACTCCCTCAGCTTATGTTTGTCTGGGGAAGACATTCTCTCTCCATTTCTCAAGGAGAGCTTTGTTGAGTATAACATTCTTGGTTGGCAGTTTTTCTTTTTCAGCACTTTGAATATATTATTCCATTCTCTCCTGGCCTGTAAGGTTTCTGCTGAGAACACTGATAGTTTTATGGTGGTTCCTTTCCATGTAACTAGCTACTTTTCTCTTCCCAGTTTCAAAATCCTTTCTTTGTCTTTGACTTTTGACAGTTTGATTATGTTGTGTCCCAGTGAATACCTCTCTACATTCAGTCTATTTGGAGTTCTTTGGGCATCATGGATCCACATGTTCATTTTCCTCCCCAGCTTTGGAGAATTTTATGTCATTTTTTTAAGTTAAGCTTTCAGTTTCTTTCTTTTTCTCTGCTCCTTTTGGAAAAAAGTTTCAGTTTTATAAGGTATATAAGTTCTGGAGATTTACTATACAGCATAGTGCCTATAGCTAACAATACAGTATAATAAACTTAAAATTTGCTAGGAGAGTAGATTTATGTTAAGTATACTTACCACACACACACAACAATAGTGATAATAATAATAAGGAGATAGGAAGAAATTTGGAGAGGTGATGGATATGTTTATGTCCTTGGTAGTGCTGATGGTTTTGTAGGTATATTCACGTTTTCCAAACTCATTGAGTTTATACGTTAGATATGTACATATTTTTGCATGGAAATCATACCTAAGGAAAGCATTTTGAAATGAAAAATAAAAACTCATAGAGAACATCTTACATAAAGTACCAGTATGGCCTTTAATCCCAATGTCACATAGACTACGATAGCACATAAGAAATTACTCTTCAGGATGGTGACTGTGATGATAACCTTTTTGCTCTGCCACCAGGCCTAAATGTAAAGGCTTAAATATTTCTAATATCCCCTTTAAAGGCCAGCCCCTTAATTACTGTCTTAGCTCTTCCCTGAAGCCCCTACAATTCTCTTTGTTAGTGTCCAACTGATTGAGTTACAGAGGAGCTGGCCAGATTTATCATCACAATTGCTCTCACTATAATTACATTTGGACCAAAATCTGACTAGAGCGAAAGTGTGAGAATTGAGACACTTTTGTTAATAGTGAGGAATGCTTTAGGCACTTCTAGTTTGAAAAATAAATGCTAACCATTGACTACCAAGAAATAGAAAGGGTTGCACAACAGAAGAGTGCTAAATAGTGATGATGATGATGATGATGATGATGATGATGATGATGATGTTAGCAATGGACAACACTAAGAACAATGGTGACTGAACCAAAAAGGGCTCTCAAATACCCTCAGATGAGCATCCATGTAGGGATAGGTAAACACTGGAAACATGCAATCCTGGGTCTCTGGATGGGACTTGAGGGTCCAGCATCAGCAACATCAATGGGACAGGTCAAGGCAGGGAATCAAACACAGATCAGACTAATCATATCCACTGTGAAACTGGAGTCTAAAAAGTCACTGAGCACAAAGCCTGATCCAAAATTTTCAAAGAAAAAAGAATGGGAAAGAAAGAAAAGAAAAAAAAAGAAGAAGAAAAGGGGAGGGAAGAAAGAAGAGGAAAGGGAAACCAAAGAGAATAAAAGAATTGAAACTACAAAGAGCTTAGACTGGCTGGTAGCTTGAGCAGTACAGAGCTGGTTGTTTATTATTTAACCTGTTTCCTCCTTTGTAAGATGGGAGTAATGTTGATGACTACTTCAGAGGATTGTCATGGGATAATTAAATACCATAGGGAAAGTATCCGGCAGATAGGTACATCAGATGCTGGTTTCTGCCTTCCTCAATGATAAGTATCACTCTAGCCGCTTCCTGAAGATTTTACACTGCTATTTTTTCTTGAGGCAGCCAGGCCTACCTGTTGGGTCTATGCAAAGAGAATAAATTTTAATTTTAGGGAAGACTTAACCCAGATAAGAAATTGGCTGTACTGGCTTCAAAAACATCTAACGATCTGCCTGACTTTCTGCCCCTGTGGCACTTTGCTCTTCTCAGCTAAAACCACTTACCCCTCTCCTGTCATTTCCCTTGTACCACAGACCAGTAAGGGGAATGCTATCCTTCCTTAGAGCCATCTTAAGAATCTCTGGATAAATAGCTTAAAGTTCAACTTTAAGTTATCCTGCTAATGATCATGATTTAATCCTACATACAGTGCCCTTCAAATGTGTCCAAGTTTTACCTCTCTTAGCCTTGGCTTCATAGGGTCTTAGATGAATCAGCAATTGTATTAATTGCTCAATACTCATACTTCTTCTTACTGCCCAACCTGCAACCTTGATCTATTGATATTCATACCATGTTATCTTAGTCCTTCATCACGGCTGATTGGACCAGTGGCAAACACCTGCCAAGACTGGCCAATTATATTTCCTCTTCTATGCACTTGGAATCTAAACACTAAAAGGTTACTATACTTTGTAGTAAGCCAAGCAGAGAGGTCATGCAGAGCAAAAACTGCCGATTAGGGGAGGTGCAAACCAATTGCAATAAATAAGTGAGTAGAAAAAAATCAATCTGCTGGGAGAGAGGAATGAAACTCTGCCTGGAGAAGGAGAGATGAGAGCCGGCGTGCCTCCAGAAACAAAGCTAGGACAGGAATAGTGGGTGGCTGATGATTTTCCAGATCTCTTGAGGCTTGACTGTAATTCCAGCATTTTATTTATGGGTAATTTTCCTAAGACCACACAATGTGCTCCCTTGTTCTTAAGTTATATGAATGGATCTCTTTTTCTGTTATTGTTTTCCAAGACACCAGGCCCAGAATCCTATCTTTTAATCAGTCTTGGGGAAAAGTATCTCCTGCCAGTGTCTCCTGTCTTAACTCCACCTCCCACCTGCCTACAACAGTTTCCTTCCAAAGGCAGCCTCTGCCTTCGGGGTGAGGTGTTTGCATCTGTATCCACACCCTTTGTAACAGAAACTGCCCACCTCCTAGATTTACTACTGTTATCTGCTATATCTCTCATTCTCTTAATAAGGCAATGGATGACAGAGGGTACGATCACATTTTAAAAATAAAAGGGAAACTTCTGGGAGTTTTCAGGATATAGAAAGAAAGGATATGTAAGCACACACGTATACATGCACTGTAATTTTCCTGTTCAGGAGGGAAATGTGGAGAATATCAAGACAGTGGCTTTAGTTCTAATTCTAGTTTTGCTGCATCCAAAATAATATGACTTTGGGCGATCATGGCCTAGCAAAAATTCAGCTTCTTAATCTTAAAAACAGGGATATTACCCATCCCATGATGTTATTGTAAGGATTAAATGAGAAATGAATATAAAAATATTCTATGAACCATTCAGCGCTACACAAAAATAAGGAACCATAATTTTCTCTATAAAAATATACTTAAAGGCCTGAGATACTGTGTAGGTATCTAAAATACTAATACTAGTAAACTTAGAGGCTTACATGTTTTAAAAAATATTTATTTATTTATTTATTTATTTATTTATTTATTTATTTATTTTAAGAAAGAGAGGGAGAGAGAGAGCATGAGTTATGGGAAGGGCAAACAGATAGGAGAGAAAGAATCCTAAGCAGGCATGGCACTGTCAGTGCAGAGCCCAAGTCAGAGCTCAATCTCACAAACCATGACATTATGACCCGAGTCAAAGTCAGGGATTGGATGCCTAACCAACTGAGCCACCCAGGTGCCCGAGGCTTACCTTTTTTATCAAGATATAACTGACATATAAGAGTGTATAAGTTTAAAGTGTGCAACTTATGGGGCACCTGGGTGGCTCAGTCGGTTGGGCGACCGACTTCGGCTCCGGTCATGATCTCTTGGTTTGTGAGTTCAAGCCCCGTGTCGGGCTCTGTGCTGACAGCTTGGAGCCTGGAGCCTGCTTCGGATTCTGTGTCTCTCCCTCTCTCTGTCCCCTCCCCTGCTCACACTCTGTGTCTGTCTCTCAATAATAAATAAACGTTAAAATTTTTTTTAAATAAATAAATAAATAAATAAAATGTGAAACTTGTTAATTTGATATATTTACATATTGCAATATGATCATCACTGTAGTGTTAACTAACACCTATATCACGTTGCCTAATGACCATTTCCTTTTTGTGTTAAGAACAATTAAGATGTAGTCTCCCAGCAACTTTGAAGTTTACAATACACTACTGTTGATTATAATCACCATATTGTACCTTGGGTCTTTAGAACTGACTTATCTTGTAGTTGCAAGTTTGCATTCTTAACATGTCTCCAATTCCCTCATCTCATAGCCCCAAGTAACTACCCTTCTACTCTCTGTTTTTCTGAGTTTGGCTTTTAAAAATTCTACATATAAGTGAAATCATATAGCATTTGTCTGTTTTGGGTCTGGCTAATCTCACTTAGCATAATACCCTCAAGCTCCATCCATGTTGTCACAAATGGCAGAATAATATTCCATTGTATATATTAGAGAGTCAATTTATAGATTCTTTAGGAGGGGTCAAGATGGTGGAACAGCATGGAAGTTTTTCTTGTATCTCTCATCCCTGAAATGCAGCCAGATCAACACTGAACCATCCCTCGCACCTAGAAAACTGACCTGAGGATTAACACAACAGTCTCCACAACCTGAACCACAGAACTCGGCAGGTACACCGCATGGAGAGTGAACTAGGAGAGAGAAGCCACGGAGGGCAGGGAGATGTTTTTGCTTGCAGAGAGAGGACAGAGATGGGGGGGAGAGTATGGAAAAAGCACCCCCCCAAAAGCAGCTGGAGAGAAAGTGGAAAAGTAGAAACAGCCACAGGGACTGAACAAAAAAGGGAGAAATGAGAAAGGAGAGGGTTTAAATTTCATTAAGACTAAAAACAAGGAGAGTGCAGAGTCTGCAACTCCACAGCTCAATACATGGTAGTGCTTTGGTGGGAAGGGCGAATCCCCGGGGGCAGATAGTGAGGTCCAAGGGGTCCATGGGCCACACAGGGAGAGGTGGTTCCCCTGCTGGAAGGACATCTGGTAGAGGCTGTGTGGGCACCCCACAGACAAAGGTCCCAGCAGACTCCAGAGAACAACCACATTCACTGGTGTTGGAACAAGGAGGTTAAGGGTGAAGCTGGTGCCAGATGTGTGTTGTGATTTTCCATAATGGCTGAAATGCTGCTGCCACAAGATTACCCAAACATTTTCTGGGGCGGGATGGCACCCAGCCACAGTCTCTAGGCACCATCAGCAGCGCAGTCTTTTGAATGTTCCTGAGGGCTGGCCAGCACCTGGCCATTGCTCAGTGAGACCCTCCCCCAAGAGGATCTGAGTGAGTCAAAGCTGCAGTTCCTCAGAAGGGAGGGGTTGGAGGAAGGGGCCAACATGGCAGAGAAGCAGGGGGATCCAAAGTTCCCTCATCTCTCAAACAAAGCCATGGTGAGGCCAAAGGACTTTGAACCCCAGGAGTCCAGAAGGAAAAGAGTCAGAGTTGCTTCCAGGGACCCACCCGGACAACCTGATGGACCATAGGTGGGGCACTTCAAGGAACAGATAGTGCCCCACAGTGGAGGCAGGACCCGCCTACCCCAAACCACGCCCCTCCACGCCTGGTAACTGCATATCTTCTGGAGCAGGGTTGATGTGGATGAACCAGAAAGCCTCTTCTCCAGACCAGTGTGGTTGCATTGCCTGGTTTAAGTCTCCAACAATTCTTATTATATAGATATATTCTTCCTTCCTTTTCTTCTTCTTATCTCTTCCCTCCTCTACTCTGGTTACTCTGGTTGTTGGTTTGTTTAAGCAGACATATTTAATCCATTCTCTTGATACATGTTCTACACCTCCTTCTTTATTTTCCTTTCTCAGTCTCTGGATTAAGCCATATAGTTTCTCTGTCTCATCAATTCTGTCTTTTCTTTTTCCCTGCCTCCTTCTTTACTTTCTCTACTCTCTCTCTGGATTAAGCCATATAGTTTCTTTGGTCAATTTTATTCTCTTTTCTTTTTCCCCGCCTCCTTCTTTATTTTCCGCTCTCTCTGGATTAGGCCGTATAGTTTCTCTACCTGGTCAACACTTATTTTTTTCTTTTTCCCCTCCTCTGTTATTTCTCTCTTTGTATGGGATAAGGCCTCTTCCCTCAGCACCACCTCCATCCTATTGTTTACTTTTAGCTGGTGTTTCTGTTGTTTTGTTTTGTTTTGTTTTTCTGTTTGTGTCCTTGTGTGTTTTTGTTTTCCATTTTTTTTGTTTGTTTGTCTGTTTGATTTCCTTTCCAGGGCTACTTCAATGAACAAATCAAAGCACATGGGGTGGAGGGTCCAAAACATCACTATGAGTAGGGATATAAAGTAACCAAAGTCACAAAAACAGAGAGCAAATACACTCTCCAAAAACACCTCCTGAAAGGCCAGGCCCTGGATGATCCCTCTTTAATACAGAAGTGTTCACAGAGGCAGTGCACACAACAAGCTTTTAAAACACATAAGGGACAGACAACTAGCCAAAATGATGAAATGGAATAATCTCCTCAAAAGAAAGTCCAGGAAGAAATGACAGCTAAAGAATTGCTCAAAACTTGTTTCCGATTCTGTGTCTCCCTCTCTCTCTGCCCCTCCCCCGTTCATGCTCTGTCTCTCTCTGTCCCAAAAATAAATAAAAAACGTTGAAAAAAAAATTTAAAAAAAAAAAAAAATTAAAAAAGGGGCGCCTGGGTGGCGCAGTCGGTTAAGCGTCCGACTTCAGCCAGGTCACGATCTCGCGGTCCGTGAGTTCGAGCCCCGCATCAGGCTCTGGGCTGATGGCTCGGAGCCTGGAGCCTGTTTCCGATTCTGTGTCTCCCTCTCTCTCTGCCCCTCCCCCGTTCATGCTCTGTCTCTCTCTGTCCCAAAAATAAATAAAAAACGTTGAAAAAAAAATTTAAAAAAAAAAAAAAAAAAAGAATTGCTCAAAACAAATATAAACATGAACAAGAATTTAGAATAATAGTCATAAGATAAATGCTTGAAATTAAAGAGAAGTTCTTGAAAAAAGCATAGAAGACAGCAGAGAATCTACTGCTGCAGAGATCGAGGAACTGAAAAATCATCATGATGAATTAAAAAATGTTGTAAACAAGGTGCAAAATAAACTAGAGGCGGTGGCAGAAAGGATTGAAAGACAGAGGGGAGAATAGGTGAAATAATAGAAGATAAAATTATGGAAAAAGATGAAGCTGAGAAAAGGAGAGATAAAAAAAAATTCTGGATCACGAGGGGAGAATTAGTGAACTAAGTGCTTCAATGAAACAGAACAATATCTGTGTCATAAGAATTCCAGAAGAAGAAGAGAGGGAGAAAGGGAGCACAGGTGTACCTGAACAAATCATAGCTGAGAACTTCCCCAATCTGGGGAAGGAAACAGACATTGAAATTCAGGAGGCACAGAGAACTCCCTTCAGACGTAACGTGAATTGATCTTCTGCAAGACATATCATACTGAAACTGGCAAAATACAAAGATAAAGAGAGAATTCTGAAAGCAGCTAGGGATAAACGGGCCTTAACCTACAAGGGCAGACACATAAGGGTAGTAGCAGACCTATCTACTGAAACTTGACAGGCCAGAAAAGAATGGCAGGAAATCTTCAATGTGATGAACAGGAAAAATATGCACCCAAGAATCCTTTATCTAGCAAGCTTGTCATTCAGAATAGAAGGAGAGATAAAGGTTTTCCAAAACAAACAAACCCTGAAGGAATTCATCACCACTAAACCAGCCCTACAAGAGATCCTAAGGGGGACTCTGTAATTGAAATGTTGCAAGGACCACAAAGGACCAAAGACATCACTACAAGCATGAAACCTACAGATAACACAGTGACTCTAAACCCATATCTCTCAATAATAACACTGAATGTAAATGGACTAAATGCTCCAATCAAAAGACATAAGGTATCAGAATGGATTAAAAAAAAACAACCCAAGATCTATTTGCTGTCTACAAGAGACCCATTTTAGACCTGAGGACACCTTCAGATTGAAAGTGAGGGGATGCAGAACCACCTATCATGCTCCTGGAAATCAAAAGAAAGCTGGAGTAGCCATATTTATATCAGAAAAACTAGAATTTAAACTAAATACTGTAACAAGAGATGAAGAAGGGCATTGTATCATAATTACAGGGTCTATCCACCAAGAAGAGCTAACAATTATAAATGTCTATGCACTAAATTCAGAAGCACACAAATATATAAAACAATCACAAACATAAGCAATCTTACTGGTAAGAATGTGGTAATTGCAGGGGACTTTAATACTCCACTTACAACAGATTACCTAGACCGAAAATCAATAAAGAAACAATGGCTCTGAATGATACACTGGGCCAGATGGACTTGACAGATATATTTAGAACTTTACATCCTAAAGCAGCAGAATACACATTCTTCTTGAGTGCACACAGAACATTCTCCAAGATAGATCACATACTGGGTCACAAGACAGCCCTCAATAGATACAAAAGAATGAGACCATACCATGCACTCTTTCAGATCACAATGCTATGAAACTTGAAATCAACCACAGGAAAAGTTTGGAAAACCTCCAAATACATGGAGATTAAAGAACATCCTAGTAAAGAATGAATGGGTCAATGAGGCAATTAAAGAAGAAATTTAAAAATATATGAAACAAATGAAAATGAAAACACAACAATCCAAACCCTTTGGGATGCAGCAAAGGCAGTCCTAAGAGGAAAATACATTGCAATCCAGGCCTATCTCAAGAAACAAGCAAAATCCCAAATACAAAACCTAACAGCAAACCTAAAGGAACTAGCAGCAGAACAACAAAGAAACCCCAAACCCAGCAGAAGAAGAGAAATAATAAAGATCAGAGCAGAAATAAACAATGTAGAATCCAAAAAAAAACAGTACAACAGATCAATGGAAACAAGAGTTGGTTTTTTGAAAAATAAACAAAATTGATAAACCCCTAGCCAGGCTTCTCAAAAAGAAAAGAGACAGGACCCAAATAGATAAAATCATGAATTAAAATGGATTTATCACAACCAACCCCACAGAAATACAAGCAATTATCAGGTAATACTATGAAAAAGTATATGCCAATAACCTGAACAACCTGAAGAAATGGACAAATTTCACACCCACACACTACCAAAACTCAAACAGGAAGAAATATAAAATTTGAACAGACCTATAACTAGTGAAGAAATTGAATCAGTTATCAAAAATCTCCCAACAAAAAAGAGTCCTGGACATGATGGCTTCTCTGGGGAATTCTAGCGGACATTTAAAGCAGAGTTAATATCTATCCTTCTGAAGCTGTTCCAAAATATAGAAATGGAAGGAAAACAGGGGCACCTAGGTGTCTCAATGTGTTAAGCATCTGATTTCAGCTCAGATCATGATCTCACAGTCTGTGGGTTCAAGCTCCGCATCAGGTTCTGTGCTGACAGCTCTGAGCCTGGAACTGAGTCTCAGTCCCTCTCTGCCACTCCACCTCTTGCATTCTGTCTCTGTCTCAAAAATAAATAAACATTAAAAAATTTTAATTTTAAAAAATGGAAGGAAAACTTCCAGACTCATTCTATGAAGCTACATTACCTTGATTCCCAAACCAGACAGAGACCCCACAAAAAAGGAGAATTACAGGCCAATATCCCTGATGAACATGGAGGCAAAAATTTTCAACAAGATACAAGTAAATTGAACTCAACAGTATATAAAAAGAATTATTCAGCATGATCAAGTGGGATTCATTCCTGGACTGCAGGGATGGTTCAATATTTACAAATCAATCAATGTGATATATCACATTAATAAAAGAAAGGATAAGAACCATATGATCCTGTCAATCGATGCAGAAAAAGCATTTGACAAAATACAGCATAATTTCTTAATTAAAACCCTCAAGAGTGTTGGGATAGAAGGAACATACTTAAACATCATAAAAGCAATATATGAAAAGCCCACAGCTAATACCATCCTCAATGAGGAAAAACTGAGAGCTTTCCCGCTGAGATAAGGAACACGATAGGGATGTCCACTCTCACCACTGTTGTTTAACATAATGTTGGAAGTCCTATCATCAGTAATCAGACAACAAAATGAAATAAAAGGCACAAAAATTGGCAAAGAAGAAGTTGAACTTTCACTTTTTGTAGACGACATGATACTCTACATGGAAAACCTGAAAGACTCCACCAAAAGACTGCTAGAACTGATACATGAATTCAGCAAAGTCGCAGGGAACAAAATAAATGTACATAAATCAGTTGCATTTTTATACACCAATAATGAAGCAACAGAAAGAGAATTAAAGAAATGGATCCCATTTATGATTGCACCACGAACCATAAAATATTTAGGAATAAACCTAACCAAAGATGTAAAAGATTTGTATGCTGAAAATTATAGAAAGCTTATGAAGGAAATAAAAGAAGACACAAAGAAATGGAAAAACATTCCATGCTCATGGATTGGAAGAATAAACATTGTTAAAATGTCAATACTACCCAAGCAATCTACACATTCAATGAAATCCCAATCAAAATTGCACCGGCATTCTTCTCAAAG
Source organism: Neofelis nebulosa (assembly GCF_028018385.1). NCBI lineage: Eukaryota > Metazoa > Chordata > Mammalia > Carnivora > Felidae > Neofelis > Neofelis nebulosa. The sequence goes on along the minus strand of NC_080791.1, from coordinate 83,148,098 downwards.
CTAGAACAAACAATCCTAAAATTTGTATGGAATCACAAAATACCCCGAATAGCCAAAGTAATATTGAAGAAGAAAACCAAAGTGGGAGGCATCACAATCCCAGACTTTAGCCTCTACTACAAAGCTATAATCATCAAGAAAGCATGGTACTAGCACAAAAACAGACATATAGACCAATGGAATAGAATAGAGAACTCAGAATTGGACCCACAAATGTATGGCCAACTAATATTTGACAAAGCAGGAAAGAGCATTCAATGGAAAAAAGACAGTCTCTTTAGCAAATGGTGCTGAGAGAACTGGACAGGAACATGAAGAAGAATGAAACTAGACCACTTTCTTATACCATACACAAAAATAAACTCAAAATGGATGAAAGACCTAAAAGTGAAACAGGAAACCATCAAAACCCTAGAGGAGAAATTAGGCAACAACCTCTTTGGCCTCAGCCAGAGAAATTTCTTATTTGACACATCTCTAAAAGCAAGGGAACTAAAAGGAAAGATGAACTATTGGGACCTCATCAAGATTAAAATTTTCTCCACTGCAAAGGAAACAATCAGCAAAACTAAAAGACATCTGATGGAATGGAAAAAGGTATCTGCACATGACATATCAGATAAAGGGTTAGTATCTAAAATCTATAAAGAACTTACCAAACTCAACACCCAAAAAACAACCCAGTGAAGAAATGGGCAAAAGACATGAATAGACACTTCTCCAAAGAAGACATCCAGATGACCAACATACACATGAAAAGATGCCCAATGTCACTCATCATCAAGAAAATATAAATCAAAGCCACACTGAGATATCACCTCACAGCAGTCAGAGTGGCTAAAATGAACAAATCAGGAAACTACAGATTCTGGCAAAGATGTGGAGAAACAGGAACCCCTCTTGCACTGTTGGTGGGAATGCAAACTGGTGCAGCTGCTCTGGAAAATAGTATGGAGGTTCCTCAAAAAATTAAAAATACCACTACCCTTTGACCCAGCAATAGCACTACTAGGAATTTACCCAGGGGATACAGGAGTGCTGATGCATAGGTGCACTTGTACCCCAATGTTTATAGCAGCACTGTCAACAATAGCCAAATTATGGAAAGAGACTTAATGTCCATCAACTGATGAAAGGATAAAGAAAATGTGGTATATATATAAAGGAATACTACTTGGCAATGAGAAAGAATGAAATCATGCCATTTGCAGCAACATAGATGGAACTGGAAGGTATTATGCTGAGTGAAATAAGTCAGTCAGAGAAGGACAGATATCATATGTTTTCACTCATACGTGGATCTTGAGAAATTCAACAGAAGACCATGTGGGAAGGGAAGAGGAAAAAAATAGTTACAAACAGAGAGGGAGGGAGGCAAACTACAAGAGGCTCTTAAATACAGAGAACAAACTGAGGGTGGATGGGAGGGAGGAAAATGGGCAATGCGCATTGAGGAGGGCACTTGTTGGGATGAGCAATGGGTGTTGTATGTAAGCCAATTTGACAATAAATTTTATTTAAAGAATGAAAAAAATTATAGATTCCTTAAGGGCACCACATTTACACTGGAAACCACAGAGGCTCCCTCTCCCTTCATGTTCACAAAACAGCATCTTCAATGACCTATCAGCCACTGCTGTTTTGCAGTTTACATTACAATGCAGAGTAGGGACAGAAACTGAGCTTCTGTACTGATACATAATAGTCCTGAACCAAACAAACTATATAAAAAATATATTTATGAAGCTTCATTCGGCAGTGATGTCTATGACCTGTTCAGTTATTTATGCATTAATTCAAAAATAATTTTGTAGTGGCTTAAAGTGAGCTCAACTCCATAATAGGCATAATAAGGGAAAAAAGGAAATGATCCAGTGCTTATCCTTAGAGAGCTCTTGCTCAGAGTGAGAAAACAAGATGAATTCACTTTAATTCAACATTCATTCATGCATTCATCACTCATACATTCAATCATTCAATCAATTAACATTAATTAAGATTCTACTCTGTGCTAAGAGTAAACTGCTTCAGCTAAAGCAATTTCTTAAAAACATCCCAGTTTCTATTCTCAAGCAGCTAATAATCTAGTCAGAGTCAGAGGTAAAGAAGTAATTATAATTTCTTCTTTTCTTCCTTGTTCCTTTCTTTCTCTTTCCTTCCTTCCCTCGTTCTTCTTTTTTCCCCTTCTTATCTTCTTCCTTTCTTTTTTCAATCTAACCACTATTTACAGAGCCTGTACTATTAGACAAGCACTGGACTCTGTGTTTGTAATCAACAGGACAGTACAGAAAAATGCAAGTATAGAATGTGATAGTTAGCCTGAAAGATGGCCCTAAGGATCCCTACTCCTCTGGCATTCACACTCTTCCAGACTCATCTGTGCAACAAATAGGATATCATGGAAATGATGGTTTGTGACTCTGAAAGTTGGATCTTAAAGGACATTTTCACTTTTATTTTGCTTTCGTAGATCACTTGCTCCGAAGCCAGCTGCTATTTGGTAAAGATAAGCCCTTATTGGTAAAGGGCTACTCAAGTAGCCCTATGGATAGGGCCACACAGCAAGATACTCCGGCCTCTTGCCTACAATCAGCAGGAATTGGCTAGGTATGTGAGTGAGCTACCTTGGAAGCAGATCTTTCATACCCACTGAAACCTTTAAATGACTGCAGCCGCAGTTGGCATCTTGATGGCTACCTTATGAGGGACTCCAAGCCAGATATGCAGGGAAAATACAGACATTATATATATAATTACAAGGGTGAGTAGTAGACACATTATGAGATATGTTATTGTGGAAATAGGAAGGGAGTACACAAACAGAAGCATGTTACCCAACCCAACTCAGTAAAATTGAAGAATGCATTACCAAAGGAGGCAGAGTTAGGTCTTGATAATTAACAGTGTTAATCACATAATGGGACCCATGTATGTACAGGTAAAGAATTATGAACAAATTTGGCAACATGTAGCTAATAAGAGTGACCATTGGTTTTGAAAGGAGAGGAAATTGCTCTCTAGGCATTAAGCAATGAAATTCACATATTGTGAATTGCTGTTGATATATTAAAAATGAACTTTTAAAGAAAGAATGGCTCCCATACCTATGACAAGATTAAGAATATTAGTATACATAAAGAAATAATCATAAGATATTCCCATATGATAAGACAGTAAGAGGCTCATGCCTATAAAAATCTGTCTATAAGGGCAGGGAGGAGAGGATGTTATCAGGCTACCATAAGAACCCTGCCTGCCTCAACTATATATCCCAACAGTGGAGACAGTGGAGACAATAGTGGATGCAGCAGGCTATCCGAACTTGAGTTACAAAGCACAAGAGAAACATATAACTTATTCCCCTCACTTTGTTTACTGTGCTCTTAAAAGCGTGATGTGTTTGTGTAGCCTGTCTACTCCAATGGAGAGTTAGAGATCTCACTTTAATTTAGTAAACTGGAATTCTGGTTTTATACATCAGGTCACTGTCCCTCTGGGTGGGAATAGCATTGAGAACAGATTTCTGGACCTACAAAGATACAAACCAGATATGGCCTCCTTAGCCACCCGATTGGGTAGTGAGCTGGTCCTCCTCTAAATACATTCTCACTGAATTTTCGAGCCGGGTGGCAAAAAGCATGAACTCTGGAACCAACATTACTTGGATTTTAATCCAAGCTGTATGAAATTGGGCAAGTTACTTAATCACTCTGTGCCTCAGTTTGTAAGCCACTTTGTGTCCTGGGTGTAAAATGGTAATTATAGTCAGTGGTACAGACCTCATAAGGTTGTTTTGAGGACTGAATGAGTTAATAACATACATAAAGCGTTTAATACCTTATCTGATTCCACATTTTTCTATCCAAACTTTCTGCAGTGCAAGTAATTTGATTCACTTCTAAAGCACAAATGAAAAATAGAAGACAAATGATGAGAGGCCATATATGGAGGACCTTGGAACTTAGACCTAATTCTATAGGCAGTTAAGGCCATTGAAAGATTAAAAACTAAGAATTGATGTTTAATGTGTAACACACAACACTCATTGTTGTAGCAGGTAGAGGACAATTTACAAGGAGTAAAAAACTAATGACAGGGAAAGTAATTAGGTAAATGTAGCCATAGTTACATGAGATGACAGTGGAGACTGAAAAGGGTATGGATTTCAAAGCCATTTAGAAAACAGACATAGTGACCAATTAGATATGAGATTGAGGATAGCTCTGTGGCCATGCTGGGTTAAGGTACAAGCTCCTCTTCCTAGGATGGTATGCCAGTTATTTATTCACTCTGTGCTTCAGTTTACTCATCTTCAAATCTAGACATTAACAGTATTTACCTCATACAGATTATATGAATATTAAGGTTTCAGTAAAATGTCAAGTGTGGATTATAAGGGTATAGAACTCATATCATTGGTATGATAAAGTGCTTAGAATAGTATATGGTACATAGTAGGTGCTTACGGGAACAAGATGAGCCTAGGAGCATCTTTGGTCATTGGCTCTATGAGTAGGTGGGTGATAATATAAGTAGACAAAGAAGGAAAGAATAGGAGGAAATATTTCAAGATCACAACTCTGAGGTTGGGCTGTCCCAGGATATAGGTTTAATATGTGTGTGTGTGTGTGTGTGTGTGTGTGTGTGTGCGCGTGTGTGCCTGCGGGCCCACATATGCATGCTCAGTAGTGTCACACTGAGGAAGAGGTAGCTACCATGGAAATAGCAATAACTATAAATAATAGTTTACAGATGAAGACCTTGATCAAGCAGTAAAATATCAACCTCATAAGATTATTACAATGTCTGAATAAGAGAGTATATATAAAAGATTTGCACAGTAGCATGGCATCCAGTTAGAACTCATAAAATGTATATAATGAATAGACTTAGTATGGTTGTGCTGTTGCTAATCGGCCTTGCCTAAGGTTAGACAGTTTTTGAATAGCAAGACTGGGATTCTAATCCAGGACCGTTCAACTACAAAGCAAAGGCTCTTAATCATTGTTAGTGTGTAGGTCTGTGGTCCCTACAATGTAGATAGCTAGGAGCTAAGTAGTCTGAAGGATACACACAGACTGAACCATACAAAGACCTTAAAGTCTTAACAGTTGTAGCTGGACAATCTGGTTGGAAAGAAAAGAAGTATTCAGTGTGGGATGAAGAATGCCTTGACTAGAACGATGAATCATAAACTAGATTTTAAAATTCAAGTGGGTGAGGGGAGTTGGAAGAATGCCCCAGGCAGGAAAATCCAGGTAAGCAGAGTCTTAAGGTGTGAATGAAGAGGAGACATACAGATGACACAGAGAAGCTGTGCTAGAAAGTGCCAGATCCCCAAACAGATTTGCAGACCAGTGGGTGCTAACCTAACTATTCAAATGCCCTACAATTAAGCCCAAGCATTGCCTCTAGGTTTGATTTGGAAAGAAATTTTAGTTGTCAAAAGGAAACCAGCCAGAGCTGTGTTTGCTTGGTGCTGCTTGCCGGAGTTACACTCGTAAGAAATCGTGGGAGGTGCACATGGAACTCCCCACCCACTGGGGTTGATAATCCGAGCTAATTGTACACATTTCCAAAGCCTCCCGTGTGAGAAGGAAAAAATAAAAATGTTCTCTCAACATTTTTGAAGTTCATAAATGTGGCAAATGTTCAATAACTATATTTAACTCCTGTTGCATATTCGCTGGCTCTTGAAATATATTAAACCAACAATTTTATGCACTTGGCAGGAGAGACACACTTCCCTGCTCCTTTGTCTTCCACCTTTCTAGGTGGTCACCCATGTTTGCCACTATTTTGAAGATCTGGCTCAAGATTTACCTATTCTAAAAGTTTTCCCTAACTAAGCATGCCTCTCATCGAACTCTTCCTTCCTTTGCTTGGCATTTTGGTGTTGGAGGTGAGCAAGGTCCTGGGGGGCAGGAAAGAGGAATGGAAAAATTCAAGGAAAAGATGGAGAGTGCCTAGCATCCACCAGGCAGAAACTCAGAGATAAACAATCAGAATCTGTTCCCCTTTTATTGCTCCCATTGAACCTTATACATTGCTCTGGGTTCTTGCCCCTCAAAATAGGGTCCTTGGACCAAAATCATCATGAACACCTGGGTGCTTATAAGAAATGCAGACTCTTAGGCTCTACTCCAGACCTATTAAATCAAAACCTTTATTTGTACAAGATGCCCAGGTTACCTTTATGCACATTAAAATTCTAGAATCACTGTGCTAATGCAGACTTATCACACTGCATTACAGTTGTTTGTTTCCTTGCCTGTCTCTCCCTACACTGAATTTCTCCAAGGATGAACTGTATTTATAGACCCTATAGCCCAGTACCTAGCCCAGTGTCCAATAAGTGGAAATAAAATAGCTACCACATATTCTGTGCTTATTATTTGCCAGGCATTGATACATACACTTTCCATCATTTAATCTTTACAACAACCCTATGAGAAGGTCACTGTTATTTTCATTCTGCAGATAAAAAAAAAAATCCATGCTTGGAGATGATAAGCAACTCACCTAAGGTCACAGAACTGGCATTCAGATGATACAAAACACAAGAATTGCTCTTTTTAACCACTATTTTACACAACCCCCCTAGATGGTAAACAGATATTTATGGAATTACAAAGAATTTGCTGTGCACAATAGCAGCTGAGTCTTTGCTTCTTCCTGTCATGAAGTGAAAGAACTAGGGCTGCAGTTTTAATTTGTCAGGCAGTTTCCAAAGTGCAGAAGCATCATGTCTGCCTTCACAGAAATGGCCTGTATCTATACTAGGAATTCTGCACCCCCCACCCCTCTCCTCTTGGAAGATCTGCAAGTGTTAGTAAGCCCTGCAGACAAGCAATCCGTCAGGCAGAAGGCAGCCCAGAGCCCTTAAATAAAACATTCGCGCAGCCTTCCGCGGAGAGCATAGAGACAAATACCGCGGATGTGAAAGGTGTCGCTGGGATTACCAATGACGTGCTAATGGCTGCTCAGGCAATCTCCGTGCCTCCTGCGCTCTGAGTCACCCGCTCCCTTTGGAGCCTGCGCTCACGTCATTAAGGGACTGAGAGCTATTCACACATCACTGACTAAAGGCAAGCTTGAGCCGGGCCTGCACCCCACTGGCCCTCTCCAAAGGACTAAGGTCATGGACAGGAGGCCCTGGAGCTTTTTATCACGGCCACGAAGGAAAGACAAGAAGGAAAGACAAAGCTTTCTCTCTTACTCCCATCCATTCCTTTAGCAAATGCAAACTTCCCTCTTGTTCCAGAATATGTTGGAAACTCTTTGCAGGGAACAAGCAGAATCTTGAGGAGGGCAATATACTTTTGACAGGTATTCTAAAAAAACTTTCTGATGTTAATTTAACTCCACAGACATTTCATTACTAATCAACCCCGGAGCTTTCAGTTTCTAGAATACATACACACATTTCTTTTTTTTTTTTTTTTTTTTTTTTTGGAGTCTTTGTGTGACTACTTGGTGGAATTTATTGTAATTTCATTTGTTCTTGCCAAAGTGAGAGCATCTAAAAGACTAGGAAATATAAGTGTAATACATCCGGTCACCACATTTGCCACCACCCTGACTAAATCCTTTGAAATAAAACATCACTTGGTTTTCCCACGACACGCTTCTCCCTGAAATAAAGTCACATGTGTATTGTGGTCATTCTGTCAATATCTGTGACACTTAGATACTTCCAAGTCAACTTTCAGGGAGTCACAACTTGGCAAATCTAAAAAGTACTATATATAGCTGCAAGTTGTACATATTTGAGAACAAAGATCAAATCTGAAAAGCAGAATGGGGGAGAGTATTTTGGGGTAAGGGGAACAGGTAACAACTACAGAATTACTTTTTCCTGAATAAACCAGAATCTTTTTGATGGCCAGTTTTATCCTATCTCAAAAACAATCTAGTGGTTTATATAAGTTTGAGTTCTTCAAGGTTAATCAAGGTTAATCTTTATCCCAGAAGATAATTTTCCTGATTGGCATAAAATAAAGCTATTCATTATTTAAAGCAAACTGGTTGGCAATATATTTTAGTTCAATTTGCTTTCTATGCTAATATCAAAATATGTGAAATGAAGCATTTAGGTCACAAAGAAAATATCACACTGGAATTATTAAGTCAGTCATTAAAATGACTTTTAATAAACGGAAACAACTTTTTCCAGACTCCTTGAGCTCTGATATCCAGTTTAAGAGTGGAGTTGTCAGTGCTGATTGCATTCTTCAGAATGACCATGGAGCCAAGAAAAAAAAAAAAAAAAATAGCAACAAGTCTCCCACTTCTGTTAAAATAAGAGTCAAGTTTGGGGCAGTCGGTTTAGCATCTGACTCTTGGTTAAGGCTCAGGTCATGATCTCATGGGTTTATGAGTTCAAGCTCCACATCTGCATCAGCACAGAGCCTGCTTGGGATTTCTCTCTCTCTGCCCCTCCCCAACTCCTGCGTGCTGTGTCTCTCAAAAAATCAATAAATAAACATTAAAAAAATAAGAGTCAAGTTTAATATAGACACATCTTCCCTAGATGTGGTCCACAGAATATCTCCTTTGGGAAATGTTATTTAGAGAAAATAAGATTTATCTTTTTAAACAAATATGTTTAATTTATATAAGAACTTTTACAAAGGCATGATGGGATCAACTTTCCTTGTGATCATGGGGGCAGGATCAGTTTATTTAAGGAATTTGGGGAATCTGGTGTGTGGAAAAGCCAAAGGGCATCTTTTATTAATCATATGCATCTCGATTTTTGGTCCTTAGGTTAGTTTAAAAAACAAACACATATGTACCCAGATTACAAATTTTAATTGATTTAGAGCTATGTCTATTACAGAGGATCACCAGAATTTATGTTCCATTCTGTTTTCCCCAGTGATTGATAGCGCCTGAGAATAAAGTCATGTTAATATGCAGCTTCAGACTGTTCTGGAATCAACTTGAGGATGATGCCCAAGTGGTTAGAGTGCACATGAGAGAGCAATTCTGCACAACTCATTGGTTGACAGTGAATTAATTTCAAGAGGCTCCTTGGAAATCCACCAGGACGATGAGAAAATGGAGTATCAAGAAAATTATCTTGACATGTGACACCAAGACACTGCTACTAGAAGCCCAGGGTACTTGTCCTCTCTGAAGACCTGAGAAAGAAGTCACCACCAAGTACTTACAGTGTGCCAGACACCATTCTATGCTCTTATCCCCATGAACTTATTAAATCCTTTCAATCACCCTGTGAGGAAGAAATGATTATTCCCATGTTACTTGTGACTTTAGAAAAGTAATTCACAAGTCATAGGGAGTAAGTAACTTAAGCCTACTTGGAGAAGTGTGCATATGTGTGTGTAAATGGACATGGGGAGGCTGTTTATAGAACTTCCTGGAAGCCCCTTACAAGTGTTTCTGTTGAGAAGAAACCAGGTTTGTTACAGTAGTTGCTCAGAGCATTTTTTAAACTTATTTTAAAAACATTAGCTCAGGAGAGGAATTTTCTAGCTGCTTCACTGTGAAAAAAAATAACTGAAATTTATCTTCAATCTATTTTATTGCTAACCATATTTTCTATGTATTTTTTATCTATTCTTTTAAATAGGGAAGAGGAAGTACCTAGGTAAGGGAATGCACCTGTAGCTAGTCAGAGTCCCAGTAAAATAATATTAGATGAAGAAGCCAATAATAATTGAGGCTATGTAATAAGGCAAATCTAGATATACTTTTAAAATTTGGCATCATGTTGTTGCTTGATAAATACCAATTTTGTTTGTTTGTTTGTTTGTTTGTTTGTTTGTTTGGGATCCAGTGGCTGCCAGAGGTCCCAGGGCCAGACCCAAGAAATGGTTCTCAGAAGAAATTCTAACAGATCCATACCTCACTCTATCTTAACTGAGCTCCAAGCCAAAATTCATACCCACAAAAGCAGAAATCCCTGGATATTTAGAGGTTCATAATATATGTTCTAATTTCTGGTGATCTCATAACAACATCTTGAATTTTATATAAAGATCTTTTACCTGGCTTGACAAATTTTGGAGATTAAATGATTGGAAATAATTTTGTCAGATTTAACCTTTCACCACATGATGTGGGAATGTAATCCTCTTTTTTATCTTTAATTATTATTATTAAAGGTAAGTGGGCAATAATAGAAGAAAATATACTCTTAAAATTAATTTGTCCTCATAATATGAAATTGGTAGGAGCCCATTCATGGTCTAAAAGGGAAATCTTACATTTTTGATGATATAATGCCAAGGATGCTTCAAGCATCAGTTCTTCATTGTTTACTTCCACATTACAGATTGATATTTTGAGCCAATTTCAAGAGTGTTTATATAGCTCTTAAATATACTGGGATCTTCATCATTACTGTCCTAACATATGGTCATGCTCATTGGTAAAACAAAGAGGCTATGGAAATAAAAACTGAAAATAAAATAAAAATCATTCCACTTTCCTAAGTACATCATGAGTTCCTGAAACGCAGGGTACACTTTTCACTCATTCTTCCATTAATTTAAGAAATAAGTGCCTATCATGCTCTAGGCCTTGTATTGGGGATTCTAAGAAAAACAAATTTCTGACTTCAGTGAGCTAACATTCTAGAGACACTATCTCTAAATCAGAGTTTCTCAAAAATGGCACTATTGGCCTCTTGGGCCAGATGATTCTTTGTTGTAGGGACTATTCTGTGCACTCTAGTATATTTATCCCTGGCCTCTACCGGAGTGCTAGTGGCAACTCCCTTCCCAGTTTGGCAACCAAAAACATCCCCAGACATTGACAAATGTCCCCTGGGGGCGGGGGACAAAATGCACCTGGGTGAGGACCACTGGTCTAGATCCACATACCAAAAAGTAACTGACATTGATGAAAGCTCCCTATACTCTTCTTGGTCTAGGTCATCTGAATTTCCTGGTTCAAAAATGAATAGTAGCTATTTTTGGTTTCCTGGAAAAGTTCATGACACAACATTTCCATAGAATTCAAAAGAGATCACCCGCACACACTTGTGAAATTCAAACCTTTCCCAAGCAACTAATTATTTTCAAGGGAAAAAAAAGAGTATTAAATTCAATTGCCTGGGAGGCTTTGATATCTGTCAGATTGAATAGCGAACAGTTTAGGGGACACTGGCACCATAGAAGGGCAAGTATCTTGTGACCATTGGAAAAATTGTTTTGCCCACCCATACAATTCTATGATCTATATATATCTTTCACCTGGGTTCCAGAAATTTCACACAACTTAACATGTTATCAGTCACCTGAAACAAAAAGCAAAAACAAACAAAAACCAAACAGAACACCTTAGGAAAATCCCTCCATCATTTAGGATCATTTAGATGTGAGGTATATAAAATAGGTTTTCTCTCAAGTGTCAACTCACATAAGTTGGTAGTGGCTGCCTGGAGCACTGGGTTCAGAAAAGTTCTAAGACCACACCCATTAGTGGTAAAGAATGTCATGTTTTATTAGTGATGTCTATTCTGTCCACTGAATAGAAGAGTAAATTGTGTATCCCTGCTTTTTGCCATCTTTGACCCAGATAGCTTTTCTGTGATGGTGTCCATTACTTATATAGACTGGTTAACTCCTTAGCTGAATTCTATGAATAGACTTGCTGTATCCAGTTGCATCTAACTCTTCAATATTATAGATGTTATTTTACTTATTTCTACTTAACAATTTATAAGACAATGTTTTTCTTTCTAACATGTTATATGAGGACCAAGTAAAATTAAAGCTTATATCTCAAGAAAATGATTAAGGGTAAGATAAGGCTTCTCTCTTTGGTTTTTCATTTTAGAGACAGGTATATAACCTAAGGACATAGACATATGCTATTAATATTTCTAGGTTCTTCTAGGTTATCGATGTTTTATTGAAGTCTGTATGTCCCTCCTTCCATATAAATACTTACTTACTAGTTTATTCATTTAGTAAATATTTATGTAAGGTCATCAGCATGCAAGTAAGATGCCATATGATTGCATCAGATATGGACTCTTCCCTCAAGGATTTTAAGATCTAGCAGAAGAGATAAGAAATGCAGATATTATAAGGTTAGAAAAGATAAAATGATAAATACCACTGCAGAAATTTTTTAAAAACATAGGAAGACCTGAAAAGTTGAGATTCATTTCCAGGTAGGAAATCAGCAAAGAGATTGCCTTTGTGTGGGCCCTGAGGTACTGGTAAGATTATACTGGCAGAGATATAGACAAAGGACATAGTTGCAAAGAAGGCATTAATAAAAGGAGAGAAAGGGATAGTTCTGGAGCATATATAAAAAAACTGCAAGTTTTCTGTTTAAATGGAACATAGTATTAAAAAGGAAATAGCAGGAAATAAATTTGGAAAGACATAGTAGGACTCAGACCTACACTGAATTGAAAATCAGAGTAGATGACATAATGAAATTCCAATTATATTAATTAGAAGAGAGAGTTGGGTCATAACCCCTTCTTTTTGTATTTATATCTCATGAACACAATTCACTTGTTACAAGAATGGGCTATTTGCCCAGTTACAAAAGGAAACCAGGCATCCTCCACTATGCTGACAACAGTGTTATTTTTATAAACTGGGAGTGGCCTTAAGAAAAGAATGGATTCTTTTACCTAATTACCAGAGAAATTATTTTCAGATATATTATATAAAAATAGAAATCATTTTATTTGGCATTTATTCTTTCATTTTAAATGCTGCAGACTTAAATGTTAACTTAAATAGCATTATACAACAGAATACTTTTTCAGCTAGCTGGGGGGACATTTGCAATCTGTTCTTAAAAAATGGTAATATTCTTCAGGGAATATACTGAGGTAATTTTACAAATAAAGCAGCTAGAAGATAAAATGGTAATAACTACCATATTCGAGAGCCTACCATATGACAGACATTGTGTAAATTTCTATTTAATTATTCATCCTATAAATATTAATGGAATACCTACCATATAGAAGATGTGGTTCTAAGAACTTGGAATAGAATGGCCAGCAAAGACAGACAGATTTCTTCAAAGAGCATAGATTCCACTAAATGAATTAATCAAATGATCACAGTGATAATGTATAATTACAAATTGGTAGTAGAGCTGTAAAGGGACAATAGCAACATACTCAGAAAACACATTAAAAAAGAATATGACATAGGGGATGCCTGAGTGCCTCAGTAGGTTAAGTGTTGGATTCTTGGTTTTGGCTCAGGTCATGATCTCATGGGGTCCTGAATTTGAGTCCCACATCAGGTTCCACGTGCTAACAGCACTCTCTTTCTGCCCCTCCCACCCTCTCTCTCCCAAAATAAATAAAATAAAATACATAAATAAGTAAGCACTCAGTTGGAAAAATCAACATTTAGTAGTGAATCTGTAATACCAACTGTCTAATAGTATTGCTATAAGAATTAAATCACTTGAAATAGTGAAATAGTGAGCTGGAAAACATAGAGAGAGATGGGGAGAAGAAAGCATGATGAGGGATAGGTAAGACAAAGCATGGATTGAGGTGTAAATCTCTGAACAAAGAGAAAACAGTGAAAGGTTTAGTAAGCATTCAATAATATTAAAAATATTATAAATACATATTATTATTATTACTACTGGTAGTAGCAGTTGTTTATAGGGTCTGGGTCTTGCTCACTTCTGGGTTGTTCCCTTATCAGAACTAACACAGACTATTCTCCACCAAAAAATCTCCTATTTTAATGCATTTAACAAATACATGTCTATTTTCCTAAGTGTTGAGTGCTTCAGTCAACAAAACAGTTAAAGTTGTTGCTCTCAAAGATCTTACATTCTAGTGGAAAAAAAAAGTCGCTAAATCAATAAACATATAAATACATAACATCTCATTTGTCATGCAGTATAAATGTTATTTAAAAAATAAACAAAGTCGGGGCGCCTGGGTGGCGCAGTCGGTTAAGCGTCCGACTTCAGCCAGGTCACGATCTCGCGGTCTGTGGGTTCGAGCCCCGCGTCAGGCTCTGGGCTGATGGCTCGGAGCCTGGAGCCTGTTTCCGATTCTGTGTCTCCCTCTCTCTCTGCCCCTCCCCCGTTCATGCTATGTCTCTCTCTGTCCCAAAAATAAATAAAAAACATTGGAAAAAAAATTAAAAAAAAAATAAACAAAGTAAAAGATATAGAGAAGTGGTAGGATGGCATACTGTTTTATCTAAGGAGATCTCTTATTAACTGATATTTGAGTTGACAACCAAATGAAGCTACAGGGTAAGACAAGTGGGGAGAAGAATGATGGATTCTGCATGATCTATTCAAGAAACAACAGGATAGTTGATGTGATTGAAGTAACAAGGAATAAAAAAAGAGGTTATAGATGAGGTCAGGGATACAGGTAGAGTCATATGATGGGCCAAGAAGGACACTGAAGGTTATTCTGGGTAACATGGGAAGCCACTGGAGTATTTTTAGAGAGGAGGAATGTAATCTGAATTAGGTTATTTATTTGTTTGTTTCTTGGTTTATAATTTTAGTTAGTTAACATAAAGCACAATATTGATTTCAGTAGTAGAATTCAGTGATTCATCAATTACATATAACACCCAGTGCCCATTGTCATTCTGGCTGCAGTATGGGTGACAGTACAACAGAAAGGGTGTAAACAAGGAATAGCACAATATACAGGAAAGACATGGCTTTGGATTGTCCCAGAATGATAGCATTGGGACATTGGATATATTTCAAAGATCCAGACAGATTGGTTAATAGATTAGATGTATATTATATGTATGGTGTGAAAGAAAGGAAGATATCATGGATTGCACCAAGATTTGGGGCTTAAGCAGCCCAAAGAATGAGATAGCCATTTACCGAGATGAGGAGATTGAGAGGAACAGGTTTTAGAGGGAAAAAGAGTTCAGCTTTAACATTAAGATGTAGGTGGCTATTAGAAATGGAACGGTAGATTTCCAACAGCCAGCTGGATAAAAATGACAAGAATTCAGGGGAGAAGTCAGGGATGAAAACATAAACTTAGGAGTCAGCACCCTTAAGGTAGCATTTATAGCCAAGGACTTATGCAATCAACCAAGAAGAGGTCAGAGGAGTAAGTCCTGGGCCACCCCAGCACATAGAGTTTGGGAAGAATAGGCACAAAGGAGACTAAAGCAGGAAAAGAACCAAAGAGAATGGCATCCTGGAAAAATTGTTTCAAGAAATGGGCAGCAATTAATTTTTTCAAATGCTAGTGATGACAAAAGAAGTAAATAGTTCTAGGTCTAAGTGCCTCAAATTTTAAGTGTAATTTCTCTACATTATTTTTTTTTACTAGCTTATAGAGAATCTATTCCAAGAGTCACATCTGGCAGTCATTGGGCCAGATTTTATCTACAGATATGTTTTGTTTGGCCAGCTCAGACTTTAATTTTTTTTTTTAATTTGAAAGCTTTTTCAAACTGCTCTTCAGTTAACCAAAGGTCTTGATATTTTGTTTAAAACATGTATATGTTCCTGGGTCTTGCAGGTATTTATGATGATGATATCACATGTTCATACACACACACACACACACACACACACACACACACACACACACACACCGCCACCACCACCACCACCACCACCACCACAACAACACCACCACTACCACAATAATTATTAGACTTAAACTTACCTCCTCAGTCATAAGGTGAATTCAAAAGCATATTCTTTGAAATTACCCATTCTTCCTAGTTCTGTGCCTATGGTAGGGAGAGTTATGGACTCAAAGAATATTTTATGCTCTAATTCTAGCACTTTGAATATGTTACCATACCTGGCAAAAGGGACCTTGCTGATGTGATTAAGGTTAATCAGTTGACCTTAAAATAAGGAGATTATCCTGGATTATCTAGTGGGTCCAATGTAATCAATCACATGAGCACTCAAAAGCAAGATAGCAAAGCAGAAAGAGCAGTCAGAGAACTTCAAAGTATTAGAAGAATTTGCTACTTTTGGCTTGAAGATGGAGATGGCTACATGACAAGTAAGAGGGGACCCCAGACATACAACAACAAAAATCTGTATTCTGGCAACAACCTGAATGAATTTGGCAGCAGACTGTGACCCAGAACTCCAGAAAGGAAAGCAGTCCTGCTAATTAATAACACTTTCATTTCAGCCTTTGAGACTAAGCAGAGAATCCAGACAGGTTGCTGGATGGTGGACTTCTGATCTACAGAGCTATGAGGCAATAAATGAATGCCATTTTATTCCACTAAGTGTGTGGTAATTTGTTACACATTAATAGAAAACTAAGGATACTAAGACAGTATCCTTGATAAAATATTAATATTGAAGTATATCCATGGTTCTCCCAAATCCATCATTATTCAGAGAGATTTCTTAGATCATTCTATCTGATTTTCATCCTATAAGTTCAGAACTCTTATCTGTACCATATAACAACACATCTGTTGTTTGTCCTGTCTGGCTATTTAATTCTCATGTTATTTAAATTTTCGTGTCTGTTTTTATAACTTCCATTAAAGGTGCTGAAAGCTTCTTGAAGACAAGGATGGGGTCTTCTATCCTCAAAATCAACTTCTGAAAATATGATTTGGTCATGTCAATGAACTACTTAAATTATTGCATGGCTTACAGTTGCCATTAGTATAAGTGAAGTACTTCTCTATTGGTGTGACCAATAGAGATGGTAGAACATAATCTGGGCCCCTCCTACCTCTCTAATTCTAACTCATAAGTACATCACGGAATCTTTCTGCTGGATCTCCAGCCACAGTAGCCTTATCTCAGTCTCTCTTATTGGCTTTACTTTCTCCTATTCCGGAGTCTTTGTGTATGTTCTGTTCCTTCTATCCGGAACCCTCCTCCCTCCTTTCTGTGCTTGGTAGATTCCAACTACTCCCTTAGGTCTTAACACAACGGACACTACTTCCTTTTCTCACATCTTTTACTAGGCTACTAAGCCTTTTTATAGGTTCTCACAGTATCACTTCTTCCTTACTACAGTTGCAATTTAATACTTGAATCAGATAGTCTAATTAAAGTCATGTCACTTGCCAGTGAATTCCAAGATGGGAGATACCATGTCCATTTTTGTTCTCTAGTATATCTGTCGTGCCTAACAGGGTTCCTGAAACACTATAGCTGTTTTAGAAAATCATTTCTTAAATAAGTGCATATATAAATATGGTAGAATACTGTTGTCCCTCCAAGATAGTCACACTCTAATCCCTGAAACCTGTGAATATATTAGATTATATAGCAAAGGGGAATTAAGGTTGCTTATCAGCTGACCTGAAAATAAAAAGATTATCCTGGTTTATCTGGGTTGTCCCATGTAATTATAAGGGACTTTGAAAGTAGAAGAGGGAGGCAGAAAAAAAGAATCAGTCAGAGAAGGATGTCACTAGAGAAAAGAGTCATGAACAGAACTGTTACATTGTTGGCTTTGAAAATGGAGGAAGAGGAGTGGGAGCCTGGAAAGATGGTGGAATAGGAGGATGCTGAGCTCACCCAATCTAGTTATTTACTCGATAACATCCATATCCGAGTAAATAAACTGGAGAGCAATCTGAAGACTAGCAGCACAAACTTCACAACTAAATACAGAGAAGCTACATCTGAAAGGTTAGGAAGATCAGAAAGGAGGAGGGAAACTTCCCATAGGAGGTAGGGAGCTGTGTATGGGGAAAAGGCATAGAAACAGGCCTTTGTACCAGGGAGCTCACACAGGAAAGACTAATCCCCATAATTTTTGGCATTAAAAACCAAAGGGACTGAATTCCATGAGATTGTAAAATTGGTGGGACTTGGAGCCTGGCGCTTTAAAAAATCAGCTGACTCAGCACAAGGTGAGCCAAGAAGGTGAGTGACAGCTAGGTTGCTACCCTTAAAGAGGCAGCCTGCACAGAGAGGCAACATAAAAATGGCAGTTTACATAATGCCAGAGGCAAGTGAGAGACAGATCTGTTCATACTGATTTCAGAACATGTTGGAGAACTTCTCCAAAAACAAGAGAACTAGAAGATACCATTATCCTCCTTTGCCTCCTGGAATAAACACATAACCACTTGTGGGAGACAGAAATGTACAGACACTTGCTACCTAACAAGCTAGCAGTGCACCATGCCTACGAGTTCTCCTGATGACTTGCCCACTCCAAGCCTGCTAGTGTTGGCCCTGGGCTCAAGGCAAATTTTGTTGAAGCTGTGCACATGCCACACCCAATCACCATGCCATGGCCAGCCACCACACCCAGCCATTACCACATGATTCACCTAGCCTCAATCTCCCCGCTGCCCCACTATACAGCCTCAGCCACCAAAGTGCTTTGGTGAATCTGACATAAAACTAGTGGCCCAGTGCAAATTTTGCTAACATCCCTGTCCCACACCCAAATTCCCCAGCAGACATGCCTCCTCAGAGCTGGCCCTTCCAGGGTCCCACTAACACCAGAGAGAGCAAGCACAGTCAACAACAGGCAGAATGAAGACAACTTCACTGAAAGGAAAAGTGACTCATACAAAACAGCAGGGCATAAGCAACACATATAAGATACTCTCCTGAGATGACAGGTTCTGATGAAAAAGGGAAACTGCATTCAGGGCATTCCAGGACTACTTATTCTTAAGCTCACTACCTTCAAGATCAGAAGACATAGCTGACTTTCTTAATACACAGAAATGTCACAGAGAGACAGACAAAATGAAGAGAGAGAGAAATTTATCCCAAATGAAAGAACAGGACAAGGCCATGGCCAGAGATCTAAGTAAAACAGATGTAAGTAACATACCTGATAGAGAATTTAAAACAATGATCATAAAGATATTCACAGGACTTGAGAAAAGTGTGGAAGACATTATTGAGACCCTTAACACAGAGATAAAGAATAACATAGCAGAGATAAAGGGCTTAATAAATGAAATGAGAAACATGCTTAATAGAATAAACAGCAGGACGGAAGATGCAGAGGAATGAATTAGTGATATAGAACACAGAGTAATGGAAAGTAATCAAACAGAACAAAAAGAAAAAAGAATTATTCAACATGAGAATAGACTTAGGGAACTCAGTGACTTAATCAAACTTAATAACATTCACATAATAGGAATACCAGAAGAAGAAAAGCAGTAAAGGGGGCAGAAAATGTATTTGAAGAAATAATAGCTGAAAACTTCCCTAATCTGGAGGGACAAAACTGGATATCCAGATCCAGGTGGCACAGGAAGTCCCATAAAAGTCAACAAAAGCATACTCACACCAAGACATATTATAATTAAATTGGCAAACTATACCGATAAATTTTTTAAGCAGCAAAAAACGATAGTAATTACAAGTGAAAGCCCATAAGGCTAGCAGAGATTGTTCAACAGAAACTTTGAAGGACAGAAGGGATTGGCATGATATATTCAAAGTGCTGAATGGGAAAAAAATCTACAGCCAACAATACTCTATCCAGAAAGGCTATCATTCAGAATAGAAGGAGAGATAAAGAATTCCCAAAACAAAAACGAAAGGAGTCAAAAACGAAAATCAGTCAAGAAACTCACAAAAAAGGGATATAAAATATAATAACATGTACCTAAAACATAGGGTGGAGAGGAGCAAAGAATGGGTTCAAACTTAAATGACCATTAACTTAATATAGACTGCTATTTGCAGAAGAGGTTATATACAAACCTAATGGTAACCATATATCAAAAAACACTAATGCACATGCAAAGAAAAAAGAGAAATCCAAATATATCACTAAAGAAAATCAGCAAAACATGAGAGAAAGACAAGAAATGATCAGAGAAAATCTTCAGAAACAATCACAACAAATACTAAAATAGCAATAAATACATTATTATCAATAACTACTTTGAATGTAAATGGACTAAAAGCTCCAATCAAAAGGGTGACAGAATGGATAAAAGAAAATAAGACCCATCTACATGCTGCCTACAAGAAACTTTTTAGACCTAAAGACACCTTCAGATTAAAAGTGAGGAGATGGAAAAACATTTATCATGCAAATGGATGTCAAAAGAAAGCAATACTTATATTGGACAATATAGACCTTAAAACAAAGGTTGTAACAAGAGACAAAGAAGGACACTATATAATAATGAAAGGGGCAATCTAACAAGAAGATAAAACAATTGTAAATATTTATGCACCCAACATTGAAGCACCCAAATATATAAAACAATTAATAACAAACATAAGGGAACTAATTGATATTATTCAATAACAGCAGGCGACTTTAACATTTAACACCCCACTTACATCAATGAACAGATCATTTAACAGAAAATCAACAAGGAAACAATGGCTTTGAATGACACACTGGAACAGATGGATATAACAGATATATTCAGAACATTCCATTCTAAAACAGAATACACTTTATTTTCAAGTGCACATGGAACATTCTCTAGAATAGATAACATATTAGCCCACAAAATCAGCCTCAAAAAATTTATAGAAGATTAAAGTCATACCATGCATCTTTTCTGACCACAATACTATGAAACTAGAAGTCAGCCACAAGAAAAAAATTTGGAAAGACCATAAATACATGGAAGTTAGATAACAGGCTACTAACCAATGAATGGGTCAAATAGGAAATCAAAGAAGAAATTAAAAAGTACATGGAAACAAATGAAAATGAAAACATAGCAGTCCAAAACCTTTGGGATGAAGCAAAAGTTGTTCTAAGAGGGAAGTTGATAGCAATATAGGCCTACCTCAAGAAGCAAGAAAAATCTCAAATAAATAACCTAAACTTACACATACAGAACTAGAAAAAGAACATCAAGCAAAATCTAAAAACAGCAGAAGGAAGGAAATAATAAAGATTAGAGAAGAAATAAGTGATATAGACTAAAAAACAAAAAAAACAATAAAACAGACAAATGAAACCAGGAGCTAGTTCTCTGAAAAGATCAGAAAAACTGATAAACCTCTAGCCAGACTTATCTAGAAGAGAAAGGACTCAAATAAATAAAATCACAAAGAAGAGAGGAGAAATAAAAACAAAACCACAGAAATACAAACAATTATAAGAAAATAATATGAAAAACTATATGCCAACAAATTGGACAACCTAGAAGAAATAGATAAATTCCTAGAAACATACAAACTACCCAAACTAAAATAGGAAGCAACAGAAAATTGAACAGACTGATAATGAGCAAAGAAATTGTATCAGTAATCAAAAAACTCCCAACAAATAAAAGTCCAGCACCAGATGGCTTCACAGGTAAATTATACCAAACATATAAAGAAGAGTTAATACCTATTCTTCTCAAATTATTCCAAAAAATATAAGAGGAAAGAAAACTTCCAAATTCATTCTATGAGGCCAGAATTATACTGATCCCAAAACCAGATAAATACTCCAATAAAAAAGAGAACTGCAAGTCAATATCCTGATGAACACTGATGCAAAAATCCTCAAAAAAATACTAGCAAACCAAATTCAACAATACATTTAAAAAATCATTTACCACAATCAAGTGGGATTTATTCCTGGGTTGCAATGGTGGTTTAATGCTCCCAAATCAATCAACGTCACACATCACATCAATAAGGGAAATCATTTCAATAGATGCAGAAAAAGAATGTGACCAAGTACAACATCCATTCATGATAAAAAAAAAAAAAAAAAAAAAAAAAAAAAACCTTCAACAAAGCAGGTTTACGGAGAACACATCTCAACATAATAAAGACCATACATGAAAAACCCACAGTTAGCAACATCCTCAATGGGGAAAAACTGAGAGCTTTTCCCCTAAGGTCAGGAACAAAACAAGGAATTCCACTCTTTCCACTTCTATTCAAAATAGTACCGGAAGTCCTAGCCTCAGCAATCAGACAGCACAAAGAAATAAAAAGGCATACAAATTCATAAGGAAGAAGTAAAACTTTCACTATTTGCAGATGATATGATACTCTTTATAGAAAACCCAAGACTTTACCAAAAATAAAAAAAATTTAAAAAAACTGCTAGAAATGATACATAAATTCAGTGAAGTCACAGGATACAAAATCAATGTACAGAAATCGTTGCATTTCTATACACCAATAATGAAGCAGTAGAAAGAGAAATTAAGAAAACAATCCCATTTATAATTGCCCCCAAAATAATTAGATACCTAGGACTAAACCTAACCAAAGACCTGAAAGTACTATACTCTGAAAACTATAAAACACTGATGACAGAAATTGAAAATGACACAAAGAAATGGAAAGACATTCCATACTCATGGACTGGAAGAAAAAATATTGTTAAAATGCCTACACTACCCAAAGCAATCTACACATTTAATACAATCCTTATCAAAATACCAAAAGCAGTTTTCACAGAATAGGAACAAACAATTCTAAAATTTCTATGAAACCACAAAAGACCCCAAATAGTCCAAGCAATCTTGAAAAAGAAAAACAAAGCTAGAGGCATCACAATTCTGGACTTCAAGTTATATTACACAGCTATAGTAATCAAAACATATGGTACCGGCACAAAAATAGACATATAGATCAATAGAACAGAATAGAAAACCCAGAAATAAAGCCACAACTGTATGGCCAATTAATCTTTGACATAGCAGGAAAGAATATCCAATGGGTGAAACAGTCTTTTCAGCATATGGTGTTGGGAAGGGCACCTGGGTGGCTCAGTCAGTTGAGTGTCCAACTCTTGACTTCAGCTCAGGTCATGATCTTGCGGTTCATGAGTTTGAGCCCCACAAGGGGCTCTGCACTAGCAGTGCAGAGCCTGCTTGGGATTGTCTCTCTCTCCTCTCTCACAGCCCCTACCTGGCTCACATGCTCGTTCTATCTCTCTCAACATAAATAAACTTCAAAAAAAGTTAAAAAAGAAAACAAATGGTGTTAGGAAAACTGGACAGCAACATGCAAAATAATGACCACTTTCTTACAGCATACACAAAAATAAATTCAAAAGGGATCAAAGACCTAAATGTGAGACAGGAAACCATAAAAATCTAGAAGAGATTTTTACCAGAACACAGGCAATAACCTCTTTAACATCAGCCATAGCAACTTTTTTCTAAATTGCTTTTTTCTAAATGTTTATTTGTTTTTTAGAGAGAGAGGGAGATAGACACAGCACAAGCAAGGGCGAGACAGGGACAGAGGGAGACACAGAATCTAAAGCAGGCTTCAGGCTCTGAGATGTCAACACAGAGCCCGATGTGGGGCTTGAACCCATGAACCATGAGATCATGATCTGAGGCGAAGTTGGATGCTTAACCAACTGAGCCACCCAGGCGCCCTACAACTTTTTTCTAGATGTATCTTCTGAGGCAAGGGAAACAAAAGCAAAGATAAACTGAGACTACATCAAAATAAAAAGCTTCTGCACAGGAAAGGAAACAATCAACAAAACCCAAAGGCAACCTACAGAATGGGAGAAGATATTTGCAAATGACATATTCAATAAAAAGTTAGTACCCAAAATATATAAAGAACTTATAAAACTCAATACCCAAAAAATAATATTCCAAGTAAAAATGGGCAGAAGACATGGACAGACATTTCTCTGAAGAAGACATCCAGGTTGCAAACAAACACATGAAAAGATACTCATCACTTACCATCAGGGAAATGCAAATCAAAACTGCAATGAGACATCACCTCACATCTGTCAGAATGGCTAAATTCAATAACACAACAGATGTTGGTGAAGATGTGGAGAAAAAGGAACCCTCACGTACATTGGTAGGAATGCAAACTGGTACAGCCACTCTAGAAAGCAGTATAGATGTTTCTCAAAAATGACCCAGCAATCACACTACTGGGTATTTATCCAAAGAATACAAAAACACTAATCCAAAGGGATACATGTACCCCTATGTTTATAGCAGCATTATTTACAACAGCCAAGAGATGGAAGCAAACCAAGTGTCAACTGATTGATAATTGGATGTGAAAAAGAAGATGTGTGCACACACACACACACACACACACACACACATATACAATGAAATATTATTCAGTCATAAAAAAGGATGAAATCTTGTCATTTGCAATAACATGGATAGCTCTAGAGAGAGTAAATGGTAAGCAAAATAAGTCAGTCAGAAAAAGACAAATACCATATGTCTTTATGCTAAGCAAAATCAGTCACAGAAAGACAAATACCATATGAATTCACTCATATGTGGAATTTAAGAAACAAAACAAACAAGTAAAGTGGGGAAAAAAATAGAGAGAGACAAACCAAGAAAGAGACTCTTAACTATAGAGAACAAACTATAGAGAACAAACCCAAAGAGGGGGTTGGTTAAAGAGGTGATGGGGATTAAGGAGTGCACTTGTCATGATGACAACCAGGTGTTGTATGGAATTGTTGAATCACTATATTGTACACCTGAAACTAAGATAACACTGTATAACTAATTGGAATTAAAATAAAAACTTTTAAAAAATGGAGAAAGGGGGACATGAGCCAAGCAATGGGGGTAGCAATGGGGTACATCAAATCTGTAAAATTCCAGGAAATTAATTTTACCCTAGAACCTCCAGAAAGAACACAGACCTGCCAATGCCTTGATTTTATCCCAGTAAGACCCATTAAGTATTTCTAACCTGCATAATTGAAAGATAATGAATTTGTGCTGTTTAAGTCCCTATACTTGTGGTAACTTGTTAAAGCATCAATAGGAAACTAATACAACAACCTAGACCACTGCTTTGCACACAGAAATTCAATACATTTCCTAATTGACTTTAGCTCAAAAAATATTTATTGAGCAAAACTGAATTGTTAGTGTACTGTGACAAAATATATGTAATTTCGAGCTGGAAAAAATCTTTTAAAATATTACCTCTAACCTCTCTCTCATAATGCAGATAAAAAAATTGAAGCTCAAAGAGGTAAAGTAACCAGCAAAAACTAGCTGGTGGAAAAGCCTCAGGAAGACCACCTATGTTGTAAGATAAAGGAAAAAATAATGAAAAGAGAAGGGAAACAGCTTTGGATAATCTGTTCTACATATGGTGATCTCGAGGAATAACAAGTATTGCAGCATTTTCCTGCCTTGCAGACCAAAAGGCTAGAAGGTCTCTACCCAATTTTTTAAAAGAATACTAAATAACAAATACAATAACAAATAACAGATTGGCTGCGAGAGGAGAAAAAGTACTCTTTGAGTAGGATTTGCCACATGGGATTAGTGACTATCTCATTATCTGTTTCTTGAGTTTAAAAAAAAATTGCTCATATTATATAAATAGATTCCTTTACTCTTTGGAACAAAATTGTGTGTTTAGGTTGTAAAATGAAATGCTGGCAAGCCAGAGAGCTAGCTTTATGCTAACAAATATCAGTGGTTTCTTTTGTGTCATAATATAGCAGGCCATTGGATCATGTCAATAGTGTGACTTGTTTTTTGCAACAGAGTTTATTTTAAATTGTACTGAGACCTAAATATACATGTCTTCTGTTGTCTACCAGATCTAGAGGATTTTCAATAGATAAATAACAAGCTGGTACAAATTGAATACACAAATAATTCATAACATCAGTGCCTTTCATGTTAACAATGGACTTCAGTTACAAATTGCCATGAGAAGGAAAAAGTACTTGTACTTTCAAATAGTGGACCTTCTAAAAAGATAATGGTCACTGTGGAATATTAATATTATAGCCTTGGTTTCTTCTTTCAATCACTAACATTTTTTTAACCTGGCCAACTTTAATGGAAAACATAATCTTACCATTGCACAGGTATTTGCAAACCTCAGTAATATTAGTAAAACTGATTCTGGTTAATAGAGAAAATGTTGTGCAAGTGCAAATTGTTATTAAAGAGGCTGTGTACACATGAGAGAAAAATGACTAATAGTAACATATTGTTCTAGGATGTCTTCCCCCAAGCAAGGCAAAAATATCAACCAGTCAGTCAGGCTTTATTTAGTACCTAATCTGTTTTCAAAAGCATCCAAGCCTGGGAATGCATGAGAAACAGGTGCTCTCCACATTTACAAAAACAACTACTTCTAAAGGCTAGTAGAAAACTTACTATATTCCAGGAAAAATTACCTGGGTTAGTCATAATCTTCATACCAACCCTGCAATGTGTAAATTTCCATTTCCATTTTACAAATGAAGAACAAAATGGAACATTGCAAGGAAGTATCTTACCACAGGCTATATAGCTAGGGCATGTAGAGTCTAGACTGACTCCAAAGCAAATGTTCATGTTCTTCCACTCACTCTGCCATGCCTCTTCAGAAATGGTGTAACACATTGCCAAGAACCATAGGTTTGGGAGAGTTGTCATAAAGTAAACTGCTGTCTTTGAGAATCAGTAGAGCGTGGTGGTTAAATGCTAACACTTTGGACTCAGATCGGTTGGGATCAAATCCCACTTTCTCCAGTTGCGAACGTTGCCTGATGTGTCTCAGATTTTATTTCTATTATCTCACTCATAGGATTTTTATGAGGAAACCCATATGCCACACTAGCTTCCTTGTAGGATTGTTTTGAGATAGCACACAGGTGGCACTATTTTCT
The DNA here is from genome assembly GCF_028018385.1 of Neofelis nebulosa. Classification (NCBI taxonomy): domain Eukaryota; kingdom Metazoa; phylum Chordata; class Mammalia; order Carnivora; family Felidae; genus Neofelis; species Neofelis nebulosa. The sequence goes on along the minus strand of NC_080791.1, from coordinate 83,121,601 downwards.
TCATTATGTATTATTGAGTAACTCATATACAGTACTTAAAATAGAGCGGGACCCATAACTGACACTCTATGAATGTTAGCTGTTATCACTGTGAATCAAATCATGAGGGGGTAAAATGGATAAGGCTGTGACAGCACTGAATGAATAAACCAGAAAAAATAAGATAGATAGAATTTATTTTTCCCAAGCTTCATTGAGCATAAACTCAAATATGTAGTGGTCCCCAGAAGTAAATCATGTAAGTTACTGGGCCTGACTTCAAGGGGCTTTCAGATCGACCTACATTTACCATTGGGGCCAGACTAGAAAAAATGAGTTTATGTGGTTGGTTTCCAAAGAGTCTGACCCCAGATTCCACCTGACTCAAGGCCATGTTTATTCGTTATCTTCAGCTTACACTTCAATCACCCTCTCCATTTCTACTGACCTTCCTCTTGGAACACTGGTTCTCACCACCTATTCATATCTTCTAGTCAATCAAAACTGTCGCCCCGAAAATCACAAAACCCCTTCCAGTCTACATACAGAGAACTTCTCCAATCCTGTCCCAGCTAAACCCTCTAACACTTTAATGTAGTTTTCAAAATACATGTTACTATTTCATCCCACATGACTTCTGATACCAGGGCTCTTTCACATTGTCCTTTGCCATATAATTATTAGTCCCTCCAGATCCAGCTTAAACAGAACTCCTATACAGAGCCTTCTATGACCTGTTCAATCTCACTCCTCTGTGTTCCCTCTGTATTTGTGTCTACATTTCCCCTATCAAGTTGTAGAACAACTGGTCTTGATCGTTTGTCCCTAACAAAGTCCTTAAACATACAATACCTGGCTCTATAGTAACAATTCAGACTAATTAGTTTCTACTGCACTCATATTCTATGCCACAAAGGTTAGCACTTGGCTTTGCACATATGACTTGATAGTATTGTTGCAGGACCAAGACTCATAACTTGAGCAAAACCACAATCAGCATAACAACAAATAGTTGGTGGGGTTATTTCTATCTTCCTACCTCAGTTCTCTGGGGCTCCAAAGAACTTAGTATCTAATTGAGGGAAAAGAAAACTGACTTAGGTGACTAGATTCTTAACTATAAATTTCTTTCATATTCTCTTCTATCTCCTAAACTGTGTTGTCCACAGTGATAGTACTTGGAAGATAATCACTAAAAAGTTGATTTATGGGGGTGTCTGGGTGGCTCAGTCAGTTGGGCATCCAACTTTTGATTTTGGCTCAGGTCATGATCTCCTGGTTCATGGGATTAAGCCCCACATCAGGCTCTGCACTGACATCATGGAGCCTGCTTGAAATTCTCTCTCTCCCACTCTCTCTGCCCCTCCTTTGATCACTCTCTCTTGCTCTCATAATAAATAAATAAACTTAAAAAAAAAGTTTATTTGTATTATCTGTCCTATAGTGAGTATCATTGGAGACAAAATTTTCCAATGCTCAGAAACCAGAATTACAGAAAGGCATACAAATGTACACATAGTGAGAAACTATTAGAAAAGGAAGACTTTGGGGAGCCATTTTTAAAAAGAATTAATTCTGAATATAAAAAGGAAATTACCCTAAAGGATATGTATAAAAGCAGCATGAGTGTTCCTTATATAAAATGAGAACATTTTATAAAAGAATTTAGGGAGCAATAAAATCATCTTTAAATTTTATTATTTTACAACTATCCTTTCTCTTTGATAATCATAATATAATCTATGACCACTGTTTAGCTCATTCACATAGAATTATCTGGCAAAGAGTGGCAGAAGACAAGCAAAAGTGCATTGGTTTATGCCTCATCCAACCTAGAAGAGAAACTCAAGTAAATTCTGCTAACAGAGAGTAGGAAATCCTTTTCTGATTTTTGTCTCTAGATCCTCAAAAATTCAAGGTGACTTGCAAATAAAAACAAAAATTATGCTCTTCTCCTATCCAGCTGTCTAGTCCAAAGCAAGTTCCATGGTAGACCTTCTAATAGATCTACTCTCAACTCTTAAGGAGAAAGCAAAAGAATACAGATATAAATATGCAGCTCTTTTTTTCACTTATTTACTCAACAGTTATTGAGCATTTCCAAAATGCAAGGCAATGTGCCAGTTACTAAGAATGATAAACAAAAAAACTAAAGATAAATAATAGTTAACAATTACTGAGTGCTGAGAACTTCACATGAATTATCTTAAGCTTTGTGACAATCCTTGAGATATTAGTATTTTCCTTATTTTACAGGTAAAATATAAAGAATATTCCTAAACCTTGGGAAGATTAAATAACTTTTCCAATGTTATATTACTTATAAAATAGTAAATTTAATATTAATCCACATGTGATATTATAGACAAGAGGTTTCATAGAAGAGATCACATTGAATTGGGCTTTAAAAGATGAACAAGTGCATTAGTCAGATTATACTGGGATATGTTGTGGTAATAAACAATCCCAAAATCTCAACTATGATCTCTTTTTGTTCTTATATTACAAATCCATCATGGCTCAGCTGGATATCTTTTTGATTCTGCAACTAGGTTGACATAATATGTCCTATTTGAACATATCTGATGGCGGAGAAAAAAGAATAATTGACAGAACCATGCAGTGACTCGTAAAGCCGCTCTTCAGAAGTGACCTAAGTAACTTTCATTCACATTTCATCAGACAAAGTAATTTACAAGTCAAGTCTGCTATCAATGAAGCATGGAGGTAGAATTCTCTTATGAAGAGAGACAGCAGTCCTTGGGAATTCTATTATAGAAGGTTTAGACAAGTGGAAATGGTAGATAATATTCTAAACAGAGGAAGATTCTGCGCTTGACTCCCATCTCTACCAAAAGTAACCATTTAAGTAAAGAGTGAAATTTCAAGTTAATATGGAGCATTATTTCAGAAATTCAAAAAAGGAAAATGATTTGGGAATATTTGTAGGCTGATCTGACAAAGTCAGTTTAAGAGAGAGGCATTGAATGAGAGGGAAAAAGAAAAGAGAGTGACTCAGGCTTGCAGGACAAGAGGAAATTTCTCCTCCCTACTGTGTGCCTAAATGTCTGGCAATAGTGACTATACAATTTAGACAGGAACACCAAACACCACCATCTGCTCTGATCTACTCTCATGACTTTGAGCTGGGCTGGGCATTCAAAACCACCTGTCTAAGCTCATAGCCTTCAGATCTGAGTAAATTGGCCACTCACTGTCCACAGCATTAAAGTAAAAAAGGCAATTCTTCTGCTAACACCGTTTTTTTCTCTAAAGCAACCTACACAGCTGAAGTGATTTTCCCTTGGAGAACAACTGAGCTCCTGAAGGGTTGAAATTGCCTTAAGATAACTTTCTGAGTTTGATCCTGGAATCAAAAATAAAACATAGGCTATTTTCTTTAATTTTACAGTGAGCTCTCACCTCCAAGGAGACTTCATCTAAGGTACAATACCACAGTATCCTGTGAATACAGCAGAAATGCTAGGCATACTGAAATTTGGCTTTGGCACCAGATAAATCTGCACTCTCTACCTGATGACCAATGACCTGGGGTGGACTTCAATTCATCTCTGTGTGTTAACAACTTCTTTACCAAAGTCAAGACTGTCACCTAGAGATTTCCAAATCTCCTTCAGTAGCTTAGTTATATTTTAATCTGACACACAAGAAACCCAAAAAGAATAACACGTCATTAGAAATTCAATTGGCCTCTTGGAGCTTCCACGGCCCAATCTGAAAGCAGCAGAACTGAGACTTTTAAGGCTATGTGACCCAGGTGCCATTTTAACCCTTTGTGGTCATTTGATAGAAGAAGATGCTGAAGTGTGTGTTGCTCTGTGGAAGGGATAGCTAAAAAATCAATTTTCCAGAATCTCTGTGCAATAAAACAAGAGTAGAAACTGTTTCACACAAACCTCTAGGGATGAGAAAGCTACATTTGAGAGAGAACCAAATGCCTAGGACATTAGAATTTTGACACGCACTTCTTACAAGTCTGAAAGGAATTGCTTTAAATAAATTCTGATGGTTAAAGACCACTGGGGGAAACTTTTCAAATTCTAACATTTCCCTCAAGCTTACCAAACAAACCATTACCAAACCTAGATGAGTAAGTAAATTAACTTAAAAATAAATTTTAAAATGCCCTGTTAATCTGGAAGGTCCTCTGAGCCTTACCCACAGAGTGGTCAAATCTCGGAATTTTTAGCCATGTGATTGAATTAGAAATTCTATAGCCTTGGCTTGAAACAAACTTTGGAAACATCATTTCAAAGCATCTTCAAGGGTTCTCAGCAAGCTCCAAGCCAATGTATTTCAAACATTTTTACCTGTGTCCGTGTGAGTGGTGGAGAAAAGGGAAAGCCTGGATTGTAAGGACCCAAGGAAATTCAATCAGAGTTTACTGCTTTTATATGTATTACATATTCGAATTTCATGAAATGTTTCTCTTGAAGAAAGGATTCTAGTGCTTTGGGGAAAAACAAAACCACGTGAAAACCTCTGCAGGAAAAATTAAAGAGAAAGCTTAAAATGGAAACAGGTTCTAGGGTCCCTTAGCTCCACCAGATCTGTAAGGAGTGGGAAGGGGTGGGAGAGTGGTACAATGATCCTTAGAAGCATAGGCAGCAGAGCAGAAAAGAGGAAAGAAAACAACTCACCACCACGCTACCCTCATTGTGTGCAAGTTGCCCCTGGCAGCAGCTCTGAAGGGTGTCATTCTTTGCTAAATGTTGTAGGTAACCAGCTGGGCTTGTCATGCCCACTTAATAGCAGTACTTTAAGAAAGTGTTGTCATTTCCTTGTCAGACTCATTTCTCTACCCTCTATTATCTTTCAAAATTGTATTACAAAATATTATGAGCTTCCTGTATCAGACACTTTGGATCTTAGTCACTCAATTATTAAAATTGTATGATTTTTTAAATTGCCATTATGTGTGGGCTGTCTTTACCAAAGCGACGAAGCAATTGAGTTAACCCAAATGGTGCTATGATTGCAGGATCAGAACACGGAAAATTATAGTGTTGGAGAAAAAAAACACAGCTATTTCACATCAGTGACAATAAAATCCTGGGAAACTCACCATGACACCATTATGCTAGAAAGAGCAGAGCAAATGCTCCCAACATATTACCATGCTGAGTAATAGGAAAACAATGCCACTTAGGGCTGTTAGTTTTATACCAAGTTACTCAGCTGTAGTAAATGAGACCCTCTGGTAACATGCTCCACGTGCCACAACAAGAGCATTTCTGACCACCATCAGCCATTTCTCACTACACCTGTGCCTGTCACCACACAGTCTCCATGTACCTGTTGTCACAGCTGATGACATCCAGAATTGGGTCCTCTGCCTCTCTCAGTGGACAATTGTGAGGAAAACTCCACAGAGACTGGGTTGTGCAGGATTCTTCCGCAGGCCCGTCTGGCGTTATGATATCAGCTCATTGAGCTTGATGAGTTACTGACAAGGCCCCTCTGTAAAAGGAGGGGGAATCCTCAGGTGCCAACTAGAGGTTTTTTTAAATGTTAATTCATTTGGGTGGGCGGGGAGAGCGTGTGCAAGTGGGGGAGCGGCAGAGAGAGAAGGAGAGAAAGAGAATCACAAGCAGGCTCTGTCCTAATAGTACAGCGCCAGAGGCAGAGCTCGAACTGATGAACCATGGGATCATGACCTGAGCTCAAGTCAGACAATCAACTGACTGAACCACCCAGGCGCCCCCCAACTAGAGATATTTTTAAAGAAGCCAAGCAATATTCCCATTTCCCAGTACAGATAATGTACTAATCGTTTAGGGTCCTATTTCCTTAGTTTCTTCAGCATAGGCAGCTGGGCTCACTTAACACCAACTTGCAAATTCAGCCTAATTCCAACCTCTAAAGCCAATCTTGCTGCTTGTCAAAGAAAATGACCTACGATCACCTAGGCAAGGAGCTTAAATCCAAATGCCCAAAGGGGACACATGGCATATAAAAATAGAGAGAGATGTTACAATAACTTTGATAGTAAGGCATAGTGGAAATCATGGAAAACTTGAAAGTCCATTCTCATCAGAAGGCTGCAGCACAGTGCAACATACTCTTCCAGAACAAACATAAGAACAGCTTTAGCAAAGCTTTCAGTTTGTTTTTGAAGATACCACAAATACAGGTTTTTATATAAAATAGGATTTTTTAAGTGGGCAATTTTTTTCATTTTTTTAAAACAAAACATGTTTGCCCACTGTGTTAGTTTCTTATTGCCTACTATATGAAATTGCCACAAATGCAATAGTTTAAAGCAACACAAATGTATTTTCTTAAGTTCTACACGTCAGAAGTCCAAAATATGTCTCACTGGGCTAAAGTCAAATTGTTGGCAGGGCTGCCTTCCTTCTGGAGGCTCTAGGAGACAATGAGTTTTCTTGCCTTTTTCTGTCTGGAGGCTGCCTGCATTCCTTTGCTAATGGCTCTTCATCCTCAAGGCCAGCAATAGGGCATCTTCTAATCTCTCTCTGACTCTGACACTCTTGTTTTCTTCTTATAAAGACCCATGTGAATACAGTGGGTCCAACTGGACAATCCAGAATAGTCTCCTTGTCTCAAGATCCTATACTCCATCATATCTGCAGAATCCCTTTTGCCATGTAAGTTAACATATTCATAGATTTGAAGGGTTAGGGCATGGAAAACTCAGGGAGCCATGATTCTGCTTGCTATGCCTCCATTTTGCAATAGTCCAGGCAACTTAAAGACTTCAGAGGCTTGGCCTCATTTTAGCCTTGACCTGGTTCTTATGTCCTGTACAACACACCTTCCTGCCCTTAAAACATCACCTAGCTTTAAAGGTCATACAATGATATTCTTAATCCAGGCTGTGGCTTTGAGCTCACTGATAGGAAACTGTTGTTCCAGGACTTCAATTTTTTACCACTGTGGCTTTTCCATACTGCCTGGATCATCTCCAGGGATGTCTGCTGCTCTCTCTACTAAACAAGTCCTTGTCCCAGGAATTGTAGCTTCATTTTTCAGGGGTCTGACGCCAGTTACTCTTATCTTCAAACCTTTGAAATTACAAATACCTTGGGAAGGATTATACCTTTTTACTTTGTAGACATTCATCAACCATCATTTGAGCATAAGAATAGAACCTAAGATGGATTCCTGGGCCCGATGGGTGTCTCAAAGACAGAGAAATAGAATATTCAGAGGGCTCCAAGGATATACTTTTCACTTGCCTTCACCAGTAAAAATGGACTTAGGCAGGATCCAATTTTTGATTCCAGTTATCAAACTGAAAGTATCCCAACAATGTGTTCAAGTGCAGGGATGTATCTCTTTTAACTAATAGAACGCCTCCCAGGACCTCCCTGATTATAGCAAAAGCTCGCCTGTCTCCTCTCAGGGAAAGTTGAGGAATGCAGTAGCCAAAGAAGGACCAGATTCCTGCAGGGGCAGAGAAAATAGAATGAATATTGCTGACATTGGGTTGTATTTTTCCTTTACGGTGGTAATGAGTTTGCTAAAACTTGATGCCCAAGGCCATATTGTTTATTTAAAGAAATCTTAGATTTCCAGACTGATCAAGGCCATAAGAGAATCTAACGTTGCTTTGTGATAGGCAGTGGGTCATTCTCCCTGACAGAACAAAAGACTGGAACCCAACCAGAGGCTTCTGCCACCACATCTTCTTTCTTATTCTCTCCCCTCTCCCTGGACACTTGGACATTCCCCCCTCCTTCCTTTCTCATAATTCTCTTCTCTGGGAACTTCTTCCTACCCTCTTGTGGGATAGGAGTAGCTACATAAAGGGAATACTTGTATATTCTCCATTTGAGAGTTAGTTTTGTTAGATGAAATTTGACCTATAGTTTCTCACCCAGAACATACTTGTGCTTTCCCTGGAGAGCCTGTGGGACCCTAGGAATAATATGTATTGGTTCCAGCCTATACCCACAAATAGCAGAGACTATACACAGAAGTAACAGACTGCTGGACCCAGTGCTGCATCTGTCCCAAAGACATGTTTGACTGCACTGTTTTACTAAACTGTCAACATGTAAAAAATCAAGACATTTCACTATAAAATTCAGATAATCAGACTGTCCTAAAGAAATGAGATGATCTGGCATCACTGGACCTGCATTCTTGCATGCAGTACAGTCCTATAACTCAGTAGTGGCTGACTTTTAAATGGGCACAGTGTCTCCAGTTTAACCCAACTACCTGACTAGCCCAGTAGGCATTTGCATTGAGAGTAAATTTCATATATTAAAAAATAAAAATAAAAAAAAAATAAAAAAAGGAAAAAATAAAATAAAATAAATAAAATAAAATAAAACCCATGCAGTATAAGGTAGTGGTTAAATGTATGTAGTTGAGCAGGATTAGGTCTGATTCCTGACTCTGTACGTAAGGCCTCTGAGGGCATTGCTAAAGCTGCTGGTAAGATAGAATATCCCGTTGCCACACAGTAGAAGACTCTAAATTCTTTCATTGCATTTGAATAGTCTTGCCTTGAGGATTCTAAAAACAAGCTGACCATTGATTGGTGCTTTAAGATTGCCTTGTCATCTACAGATTAGTGATTTGAAATGACTTCTCTTTCCAATTATACTTATTACATCTGGCCCACCTCCAATGTTCCATGATGTAGCACTGTGAGTGGGATGTTGCTTTTTCTGTTTAATACTTGCAAACTCATAGCATGGCTGAGATGGTCATTTAGTGGTGAAGGATACAATAACAGGGCCAGGTCACTTCACCCACACCATTCCTAGTGTCAGCTTCCTGGGGAATGAATTCCATTTCAGACACCAGCCTATGCTCAATATCACTTTTAACACAGTCCTAAGGTTGGGCAGGAAACTTATCAGTGCCAGATACATATTTAAAATTTAAAAAATAAAATGTTCTCAAGAAACTGTTCATTGGGCCACTTTATTTTCAGGATGCACAGGAAATGTTTGTCTTACCAATTTGAAATAAATGTAATTGACCTTTTAAACACAGAACCTGAGTGATTTGGAGAAAAGAGAAACAGTTCAGCTTAATTCTATCAGAATGAATAACAATGGTGACTCTTCTATAAGACCTTCAGCTAATAAAAGCAGAATGTCCCTTCTAATAGTTATTAAAAGACCGGATATACAGCGATATGAAGATGGAAGAATTAGTAGCAGGAGTCCAGTTACTGTGTCCCAGAGTGAGACCATGAGAGGAACATGACATTGCTAGGCAACGCTGTGCAGTTAAACAAGTTTTCACTGGCTCAGTGTGGTATAGTAGGTAGGAAGCAAGATTCAAGAAGAGCAAAGGGAAAAAGGATGCAATTATTTATTTTAATCAAGTGGGGAATGGAAGAAACAAAGGCAGATACACAAATTAGTCACAGCCAAATTTTCAGGATATGAAATGCGAATTCTAGATAAGAATCCTAGAAAACCTTAGGCATTCACTGAATTAAAGATGGTTTTTAAACATTGGGATTGGAGGTATTAGCCAGGGACTGTGCTTTACATACATTACATTATGGTAAGAGTAATTATACCATTTTACAGATGAGGAATAAGGCTCAGGGAGGTGACCCACATGCCCAGGATTTGAGAACTAGAAACAGAAGAAGCCAGGCTTTGAATATACTCTTATATGATTCCAAAGCTAATGCTTTTCCCACTATTATTTCAAGCTGGGTTCCTTTATTTAAGAACAACTCTTACGCGTGTCTCCTTAGCTTTCCTGATCCTTCAAGATTTTCAACATAGCAACATATTTTGTTCAGGAAAGTTCATTAGTGCGAATAGTCAGTTATTATTCATCTGTCCATTCATTCATTTAATGAATGCTACCTTCTCTCTCCCAAGCACAATTTTAAATGCAGGAGATAAAATGGTGGGGGGAAAATGAGTCCCCTGCTTTTTTGGGCATTAGCTTGAAAGGGCTTGAGAAACTAACAACAAATGAGTGCAAAAAATAGATTATATTATCTTAGGTGGAGATAGATGCTATACAGAAAAATAAAGCAGGGCAAGTGGGATGGGGCAAGTAGGTTGGCCTAAACAGAGTGATCAGAGCCAGCCTTTCTGAGATGTTATCAATCTACATTCTATGACTAGAAAAGGCTATTTAGCTTATTTTTTCTGCTATTACTGTTTTGATTATTTATATATTCACTTATTCATTCAATTTTCTGTTTCTGTACTTCTACTCTGAGGAATCATAGGAATGTATTTCTTTTCTAACTTCGTGCCTTGACCTGCTAATGCATTGCTCTCCCTAAATGAATGGACTAAAACTAGGATTTCAGATGCTTTGTGAAGACCTGCTCCACTTTACTCATCACTTCTTAATTGGTGCTTTGCTTCCACTCTTACACACTACTGTCCATTCTCCACACGGCAGTCATGCTGATTTAAACATGCGAATCAAATCATAACATCCTTCTGCAGGAAACCTCCTGATGATGTCCCTTGGAACTTAGAAGAAAATCCGCACTCCTGAATGTAATGCCACGATCGGGCTTCCACCACTTCTCCAACCTCATCTGTATAACATTTTCCCTGTGTCTTCTACTCTATTATTAGCCATTGCTATGATTAGGGATTTTATTGCAACAATGGGATATTATTGAGCTCAATATCTGAATCGATTATCTTAAACATCCTTTCAAACTATTTTTTCCTTCCTCTCTATTCTAAAAACAAACAAAGAAACCCCTGCAGAATAAAATTCTAGCTGTTTTGACTGGAATTCAGAATTCTACCTTTACAACCCTTCTTTCCTTCCTTCCACCTTTCTTGCCACTCAAACTAACATGTGATATGTGACATATATATACCTCTCAATACCCTCCTCTATTCTTTAATTTCTATGTCTGAAATAATTACACACTTTCTGCCTCTCCCATTTCCAATTATCTACATCTTATCTAAATTTTTAATACCTGGCTCAGCTACCATCTCCACTAATAAGATATTCTTCGATTCTCCCAAAAGAACAGAAGCTCTTCCTCATTCTCAAATGGTACATCTCACTTTCCAATTTGTATTGCAATTTTCTGTATTTGTCTTATTTTTTTCTACCAGTCCATAAGCTCCTTGTATTAGGCAGGGTAAATAATAGCTGTTGTGCTAAACAATCCTATAATACCAATGGCTTAACAAAATAAGTGTGTGTGTGTGTGTGTGTGTGTGTGTGTGTGTGATATCACAATAGGGATAGGACAGAGGAAGGGGGGTGGGGAAGGAGACTCTGCTCTTCTCAGTCATTTAGGATACAGGCCGCTTCTTCCTTCTGGTGTCAGTGCCATCTCCTGGGGCCTTGGAATCTTCTACTTGATCATCTGAATCTTATTGTAAGCAAAGGAGGAGAGAGAGCATAGAGAAGCTATACTCTTGACAGCCTTGGTCTAGGTGTGACACATATCACTACTTCACATATCACTCTCCATCCATGATAAATGGTTGCATGGCCTCAGCTACGTACAGGTGAGGTGAGAAGGTACATTAGCAGTGTGCACAGAAAGAGGAGGAAATGTATTTGGTGAACATCTAGCCAGTTTCTGCCACTGTCCCTAATTACAGATCCAGTCAGAATCTCCCAAAGACATACATAGTGCCTTAAACATTATATATACTCATTACTTACTGCCAAAAAAGTAAAGATTAATATGGTGAGAGGAGTCAGTCATGAAGCTTTCTTTCCATATCCTCTAGCCTTGCTTCTCTTGTCAGCTTCATATTTCCTGTTCTTCCATGTGGAGAAAGTTTGAATTACAGCTTTCTGGTTAATTCTGTTCTCCTGTTATAGGCATAGAATCAATATCATATACAAATATTCCCTGAACCAGATCTCTTCTCTTGTGCCTGCCTGTGGTACCTGATATGTATATATTACAATAAATCACTTGTAGTATGATATCTAGACTCAGCATCACACAGATTATATTTCTGTGAATTACTAAAATATGTTGAAAATTAATAAAAAATTAATCTAAAAATATTGATAATAAACACTACTAACTTACTCTTTGGTAAAGAAGAAATCATGAAGGAAATTTGAGCAGAATGTCAACAGATCTATTATGTGTCAATACTTGTGTAATATAGCTAAAGCAGTACGTAGGGGAAAATAGATAACTTTGAATATTTTAATCAAGAAGCAAGAAATATAACAGAAAGGGGAAAAAAACAGATGTTAAAAAGGACAGTCTGTGATACTGAAAGGAAACCATATGGACAATATGATTTGAAAGCCCGTGAGCCACATGGACACCTTGGAAAGTAGCTGGGTATAAACTTACCAACCAAGCTAAAGTGTCCTCCAGCAAGAGGCTGAAGGGTGTATTTATGAGAGTTCAGCTTGGAAGAGTCAGAAAATGCCATGACTAGAACTCAGTGCAGTGGGAAGAGACATGCAGAGCTTCTGAAAGATTACACAGAGGTACCCCAGAAGAGAGCCAACATTTAGGCCCTTTCTTCCTATAAGGAACTGTGAGCCAGGAAGAAATTAAAATATCATAAAAGCTTTTGTTTTGGTTTCTAACTTTTTCTTTAAACTCTCCCTCCCTCTGCCAACACCAGAGAAACTAGAATTAAAATAGTGATGAAGGAGAAGTGAAAAAGCAACAGATACGCCTTCCCACTCAGGCTGTGGCCTGACCAAACTCAAGGCTATCAAGAATGTAAACACCAGATAAAAGCAGGACTGAATTTTTAAACTTCCTAAATAAGACTGGACTTTTTTAATATGTGAAAGTGACCAAGAAACAATTGGAGCATCCAGAGATGTTACTAAGGGATGGGAAAGAGGTACACAGTGGAGGATGTTTGAAGTAAGCAATTGAAAAAAGAACAATAAAACTGTTTCATGCTTTTATCCTGCAAAAATCAGACTGTTGGGTAAACTAGTTTTTATTAAAGACAAATGATCTAAGTATTCAGTTCAAGACCTAGAAAAAAAAAATTGCAAAGGAGTAAACCCAAAGAGATAAAAAGGAAGGAAGTAATAAAAATGTTAGAAATCAATGAAATAAAGAACAAGAAGGGGAAATAGAGATTGTTAACTAAACCAAGAGTGGGTTCTTTAAAAATAATAGTAAAATAGAAAAAAACTTGACAAATTTGATGGAGCAAAGATACAAATAAACAATTTTTGGAAGGGAAATAACTACAAAAAATAACAGATTTTTTAAGTTATGTAAAATACTATGAACAACTGAACAACCATACTGAATTGCATTTAAAATATAAATAAGGGGCGCCTGGGTGGCTCAGTCAGTTAAGTGTTTGACTTTGGCTCAAGTCATGATCTCGCAGTTCGCAAGTTCGAACCCCACGTCGGGCTCTATGCTGACAGCTCAGAGCCTGGAGCCTGATTTGGATTCTGTGTCTCCCTCTCTCTCTGCCCTTCCCCCACTCATGCTCTGTCTCTCCCTCTTTCTCTCTCTCTCTCTCAAAAAAAAAACCATTAAAAATATAAATGAAATTACTAAATATCCTGAAAAAAGAAACAAAATGTCAAAAGAGGCATATGATGAGCTAGAACTTTTGAATACGCCAAAGCTCATTAAAGAAATCATGATAAATACAGTTTTCAAAACTTCCTCTTCCACAATACCCCCCCCAAAACATTTTAGACCATGATAGTTGTGTGGCTGAGTTAAGCAAACTATAAAGAAACAGATAAACTACCATATATTGAAGTTGCTCCAGAAAATCTAAAAACAATGAAAGTTACCCAATTCATTTTGAAAGGCTATAGTATAACATCTTTTTATTTATTATTTATTTATTTATTTATTTATTTAATGTTTATTTATTTTAAGAGAGAGAGAGAGAGAGCACACATGAGCAGGGGAGGGGCAGAGATAAAGGGAGAGACAGAATCCTAGGCAGGCTCCACGCTCAACATGGAGACTGATGCAGGGCTTGATCTCACAACCACGAGATCGTGACCTGAGCTGAAATCAGGAAGGGGACGCTTAACTGACTAAGCCACCCAGGTAAGCCACCTCTATATTTAAATAAGATAAAATAAAAATAAGTCAGATAGTCACAATAAAGAAAGAAATTTTATTTATAAACATGGATGTGAAAATTCTAGATTATCTAACTAAATTCAATAGCATATTTTAAAAAATAAGACAAACAGCATTCATTTCAGAAATTCTTACCTGGCTAAATATCAGTGAAAATGTAATTTACTATGTGATGCATTTAAGAAGACAATTCTTATGGTCACTTTAATAGATACAAAAAAAGTATGTGATAAAAGTAACACATTTTGTTTTAATTTTTTAAAACCTCTTAGAAAACAAGAAATAGGAAAAGAACTATTAACTTGATAAAGATAATGATGATAATAATAATAGCCTGCTAACAAATGAAAGCAACCATAATTCATACTATAAAATTTTAAATTTGTATCTTTTGAGGCTGAGAGAAGAAAACAGTATGTACTATCATTCCAGTTGTTTAACATGGTATTAGAGGTGTTGACCAACATAGTAAAATGGCAAGGGGTAGAGTGCGATAGTAATTAAAAAGGAAGATACAAAGTTGTTACCATTTTTTAAAGACTTAAAAAATGATATATTTACATGAAAAAAAAAGAAAATCAAAAGGCAAACCATTAGAACTAATAAGATTTCACCAAAGTAGCCAGAGAAAAAAATCAATTCTCTCAAATCAGTAACATCCATCTTTGTCAGTAATAACTGGCACATAATATGGCAATAAAAAAAACCAAACATGTCTAGGAATTAAACTAATAAAAGTGCTCAAGTCCTTTGTGGAGAAAAATCTTAAACCTTTTTTAAATAACTTCTCCTCCCTCTCCCAAAAAAACTTGAATAGATAGAAAATTTATTCATGGAAATGACAGCCTTGTAAACATGTTAACTCCATCAAATGATATATGTTTAATGTATTCCCAATCCAAATAACACTGACAAATTCAACAAATTTATTCTAAAATTTTTAATGAAGAATAATCAGCCATGAATAGAACAATAATTGATAAGTCATAGTAATCAACAGTGTGGTCCTGCTCAACATCACTCATCATCAGGGAAATACAAATCAAAACCATAAGGAGATACCACCTCACACCTGCCAGAATGACTAAAATTAACAACTCAGGCAGCAACAGATGTTGGTGAGGATGCAGGGAAAGAGGAACCCTTTTGAACTGCCTGTGGGAAAGCAAATTGGTGTAGCCACTCTGGAAGGTTCCTCAAAAAATTAAAACTAGAGGTACCCTACAACCAAGCAATTGCACAATTAGGTATTTATCCAAAGGATAGAGGTGTGCTGTTTTGAATGAGCATATGCACCCCAATGTTTATAGCAGTGCTATTGACAATAGCCAAAGTATGGAAAGAGCCTGAATGCAGACAAATGGATAAAGAAGATGTGGTATACACACACACACACACACACACACACACACACACACACAATGGAGTATTACTCAGCAATCATAAAGAATGAAATCCTGCCATTTGCAACAATGTGGTTGGAACTAGAGTATGTTATGCTAAGCGAAATTAGTCACTCAGAGAAAGACAAATATCATATGACTTCACTCATATGTGGAATTTAAGATACAAAACAGATGAACATAAGGGAAGGGAAGTAAAAATAATATGAAAACAGGGAGGGGGACAAAACATATAAGAGACTCTTAAATAGAGAGAGCAAACTGAGGGTTGCTGGAGGGGGTGTGGGTGGGGAGATGGCTAAATGAGCAAGGGTAAGATTAAGGAGGACACTTGTGATGAGCACGGGGTGTTATACGTAGGGGATGAATCACTGGATTCTACTCCTGAAATCATTATTGCTTTATATGCTAACTTGTATGTAAATTAAAAAGAAATAAATAAAAATTAAAATAATAAATTATAAATAAATAAATAAACCCCAAAAACAAAAACAGTGTGGTCCTTGCAGAGAGTTAACAAATTGAACAATGGAATATGGTCGAAATCTACAAACAGATCCCTTACGATGAGAATCTACCATATGATAGAGGTGGCATCAAAGATTACTGGAAAAAATATGAATTATTTAGAAAATGGTGTCAAGAAAAAATAAGTCATATTTTACACTTTACACATTACATAAAAATTAAACTCCCAATCAATTAAAGATCTAAATAACAAAGACAAAATTACAAAATGATAAAAGTTGAAGTAGGAGATTATTTTTTGATACTCTAGGTAGGGAAGGATTTCTTTAAAAAGACTCCAAATTACAGGCCATAAGCAAAAAAAACTAATGAAATTACATAAAAATTAAAGATTTTTGTTTAATGAACATCATTGTCAAAGTAACAGATGGGTGACAGACTGAGAGAAGATATTTGCAATATCAAAATCTGACAAGAGTTTAACATCCAAAAAATACAAAGAACTCCAGAAAATCAGCACAAAAACCACAGGAAACACAATGCTTAATAAATGGTCAAAAACTAATAAAGACTAATAAGTGGGTGAAAATTAAATCCATAAAGTGCATAGAAGATGATGCAAAATGATTAAGATTAACTGAACAGGTGTTCAATCTCACCATCACTCAGAAGAATCCTGAAAACAATAATGATATACCAATTTTTACCCAAAAGACTGATACAAGTTACAAAGATGTAGAGTGTTTCTGAGAACATCAAAAATAAGGATTCTCACTTTGCTAAAGGGTACCACTATGAAAAGCTAGGTAGGTTGTAATTTAGCAAACCACCTCCTGAGTATATAGGCCAGAGAAATATTCACAGACATGTCCAAATTAGACAACAGTATAATCCTACCCTATATTTAGACTAATAAAACTGACATTTTGAACAGTCCTAAGTTCACCTCTGTGGTTAAATATTGGGTTCATTCTCCTTTCTACAACATATTCTCAACCCTCCCTCAAGGGAAACAATTTTATAGTCTCATCTTATCATGACATTAGTCTCTATACCAGTCAGAACAGGATAGGTTTTGTTGCAGTAACAAACATTTTCCAAATCTTATTGGATTATAATATTTTCCATTTGTCCTCTTTTGTATACTCTATGGTAAAATGGCTGTGATCAATCTGACTCTAAGATTCAGGCTGACAGAGCTGGAAGTATCTGGAACATTGTCAGTCACAGAGGCAGAGGCAAAGCACATGCTACATGTCTCTACATTTCATCAAATACAGTAACATACATAATTAAGTCTAAGCTCAACATAGTGGAAAAGAATAATCCTCCATAAGAAGGTCAATTAATATTGATGAACAGCCATATTCTACTACAGTGGATGTTCCTTGAAGCACTGTTTATAGTAGCCAAGAGTCAGCTAGTCTATGTGTCTACCAAAAGGGGGAATGAATGAATAAATGGGACACGTTGCAGGGCACCTGGGTAGCTCAGTCAGTTTAAGCATCTGACTCTTGATTTCGGCTCAGGTCATGATCTCATGGTTCAGTTTGTGAGTTTGGCCCTGCATCTGGCTTTGTGCCAACTGGGTGGAGTCTGCTTGGGATTCTCTCTCTCTTCCTCTCTTTTTGCCCCTCCCCTGCTCATGCTCTCTCTCTCTAAAAATAAATAAATAAAACTTTTTAAAAACGAGACATGTTGCTTCATGAAGTCTTCAGAACTAATGCAGATTTCTCCCACTATTTGAAAGTAGAATGTTCGCATGAAAACTTTCATAAGCCAAAATAGCAAAAAGCAAAGAAGCAAATACCACTTCATAAAGGCAAAATCCTCTTCATATTTCTTTCAGTTAGTGAAAACAAGTACCAATGCAGGTTTTTCATAAAAGCAAAGTGGCATAAAATGAACTTTCAGAGAACAGGGGAAACCTGTAATACATTTAACACAGCAAAAATAGACACAGCTAAGCACTAAATTCAAATTTTAAAAAGAAATAACCACAAATTAAATTTATAATACAATACAATGCCTGTGTTTTCAAAAATATTAATGAAACAACAAAATATGTTTTCCAAGGAAAAACATATATCCAAATAAACATATGGAAGATCAATTGGAAGGAAATACAATAAACACATGGGATTGGGATGGGTATCCCCAGGCATAAGGAAATTAAGTGGATATTGAGTGATTCGTATAAAAATAATAAAGTAAAAATAAAATTAAATAATAATAATAATAATGTCTTATGATGATTGTTGATAGTGTACCATATACTGAATATGTCAACTGAATTCTGTTCAATAGGTGTTCATTAAGAAAGACTTCTAGGTTCCCTTTTAAATGCACATATATGACTTGAGAGAGATAGTGTATTTAAACATTATTTCACATATATTTTCGTCATAAAATTTTCTGGTTTCCATCAAACTCTTAAGGAAATGAGACATGGGCAATGTAGGATATTTTACAGGAAATTGGAGTGTCATAAAAATGCCTGCCACAGGTAAGGTATTTAATAAGCGATATCAGTTTTTATACAGATGGTGCTTTGTCATATATGTTATCTTATTTAACCATTATAATAAGTAAAGGATTTTAACTGCAATTGCTTATATGAAGACACTAATAAAGAGAACAGGTGAATGTATTGTCCCAAGTTTACATTAACATTTAAGAAGTCAAGTTATAATAGAAATTTCCAACTTGTGAACTCTTTTTTTTTCCAGCTTTTCTCAGGTATAATTGACAAATAAAACTGTAAGATGTTTAAAGGGTACATCATGATGATATACATATGCATTGTGAAAGGATTCCTCCCATCTAGTTAATTAATATATCCATCACTTCCTACACACACACACACACACACACACACATATATATATATATATATATATATATATATATATATATATATATATACATGTTTGGTAAAAGCACTTAAGTTCTACTGTCAGCAAATTTCAATTATATAATACATTGCTGTCAAATATAGTCATCTATCAAAATTTCAATTGCACTTTTTACAGAAAAAGAAAAAAACAATCCTAAAATTTGTATGGAACTATAACAGATTCCAAATAGCCAAAGTAATCTCAAGAAAGAAGAACAAAGCTGGAGGCATCAGTCTTCCTGATTTCAAACTATATTACAAAGCCATAGTAATCAAAACATGATCCTAGCATAAAAACAGACACAGATATTAGAACAGAATAGAGTACAGAAATAAACCTACACACATATGGTCAATTAATTTATGACAATGAATCCAAGAAAATACAATGCAGAAAGGATAGTCTTTTCAGTAAATGGTATTGAGAAAACTGGACAGCCATAAGCAAAAGAATAAAACTGAACTGAATTTACACCATCCACAAACATCAACTCAAAATGTATTAAAGACTTAAATTTAAGACCTGCAACTGTAGAACTCCTAGAAGAATGTATAGGAGGTAAGGTCCTTGACATCAGTGTGGACAATGACTTTTTAGATTTGATACCAAAAGCAAAGGCAACAAAAGCAAAAATCAATACGTTGGTCTACATCGTACCAACTTTTTTGAAATTTTAGAATTCACTTTTGCGAATTTTTGTTTAGTCTTCATTTGACTCTTAATACTCAGTCTGACACAAGAAAAAAGAATTATTTACAGCTCTAAGGAGAATGCGGTTTGAGTCTGGAATTATAGGAGCCTATAAAAAGCCCTCAACCCTCTTTCTTACCAATCTTGTATAGTTACATCAAGAACAGTACAACTGTAGCTAGTAAATTAGACTGGATGAACATAGAAACAACTTCTAGAATTTTCTTTTTCTACATTATGTAAACATTGCCTGGAAATACAATTTGTTCTGGTGCAACTTCCCACAGGTAAAGGCAACATGGTTAAGTGGTTCACATACTTCAAATACTACCACACCTTAATAGGGGGGAAAGTGTATACTGGAAATCTTTCAAAGCATGTTGGTAAGTTTTCCAATAGGTAAGAAAATGTTTTGCTTCAATATAGAATAGATATCTTTAAGGCAACATCAACGTAAGATATTAGATTAAATGGGCCAGACACAGCACTATAGAATGGCATATAATTTGTAAAGAATAAAAAATAAAAGATATTATGTAATGTCAAGCTAGGACCAAAGAAAGATTAGGGGTTTATTGGAGCATGAAAGAACCTTGAGTTATGAATATATAAGAGAGTGAGGTCAAAGCAATAAACAATCTGCTCAAATATCCACGCCATGCTGAGGAGCAACCAAAACACCGTAGATGCAATTTAATTCCTTTAAATGTGCCAACAAAATCTCTAATATTTAAAACAAAAAGTTGTGAAATCACCCTCCTAGATCAGGAGTCAGAAAACAGCCCATGACCTGTTTTGTAAGGCCTGCAAGTTAAGAAGGGTTTTTATATTTTTAAAGGGTTGTTAGGAAGAAAAAGATGGAGAGGCACCTGGGCAGCTCAGTCAGTTGAGCAAC
Source organism: Neofelis nebulosa (assembly GCF_028018385.1). Classification (NCBI taxonomy): domain Eukaryota; kingdom Metazoa; phylum Chordata; class Mammalia; order Carnivora; family Felidae; genus Neofelis; species Neofelis nebulosa. Next base: position 83,101,249 of record NC_080791.1, on the reverse strand, counting down.
CGACTTCAGCTCAGGTCATGATCTCATGGTCTTTGAATTCAAGCCCCACGTCGGGCTTTGTGCTGACAGCTCAGGGCCTAGAGCCTGAAGTCGGCTTCGAGTTCTGTGTCTCCCTCTCTCTCTTCTCTTCCCCTGCTTGTGTTCTGTCTGTCTCTCTCTCAAAAAATAAATAAACATTAATTTTTTTTTAAAGAAGAAGATGGAGTAGAAAGAAAAGGGTAGGAAAGAACATGACAAAGACTTTTCTCACAAATATGGTTCACATATTAGAACATATTTGGTAGTTAATCCTTTACTGAAAAAGTTGGCTGACCTCTTTGTTCAAGATCATGAAAGGCATGTTTCTATGTTGGCAAGAAATAGCATGAAAACCCCAGAATACTAACACAATTGTACAATATAGTTTACCCAAAAAGCAGAGGTCAACAACGTACAGCAAGCTAATTTGTTTTCTTGTTTACTTATTACTAAGTAAACTTGTTTACTTTTGAGCTATAATAGCAGAGTTCAGTCACTGTAACAGAGACAGTGTGGCCTACAACAACTAGAGTATCTACTACTTGGCTATTTAACATAAAGTGTTGATTCTGCCTGCAGTAAAGGACATAGCAAGATTCCTGCTATTCACTAGATACTGTCCCTTTTTATATTGGTAGATACTGACTCCTTAGAAGCAAGGGACACATTGGCTGTTTCTAAAAATGTTTTAATCATGGTGGATATATTTCCTTTAATGGTTTGTCTTTCTAGCTACTGCTGTTTTGTGCTCCATAAGGTTGCTCTATTCTTTGCTCCTGGAAATACAGATAGTTGTGAAGACACAATCCTTGCTGACATAGACATAAGGCCTATTGATCTCATGATTGGTAAAATTCAACCAGATCTTTCTTTCTTCCTTCCCTTCTTCCTTTCTTTCTTTCTTGTAGGCTCCTCATCCAATGTGGGACTGGAACTCCCGACCCTGAGATCAAGAGTCATATGCTCTACCAAATGAACCATCCAGACGTCCAGACTTAGATAATTCTACCTCAGATGATAACAGATTAAGATTCTTTAGTTGAAACATTATATGAATAAAACTTGAGTTGAATAATTCCATTGTGGATAAATTGGTGTAAGATGTGTGTGTGTGTGTGTGTGTGTGTATCACAATACATTTACCTTTTCTACATGAGTTTTGTTGAGAACATTGCCATTTATATCATATTATTACATATTGAATGTCTCCTCTGAGAGTTTTTTATGAGGACACTTGATAAAATGTCTCAGAATTTGGTACCTGGCATGATTTTATTATGTAGGCAATGTGTATATGAGAGCTGATTGTTCCGTGTATCAATTTATTGCCTCTCAGTTCTAAATTCATTCTTCATGGCCTGTTATGCAAAAAATGTATCTGGGCCCATTAAACATTTTTATGCTGTGCCAACTGGCATATTTTTTAAGCTTTGTCAGCAGAGGGTGTTGGAGGGACATTGCAGGAGGAAGGGTTTTGCTTTCTGGTTCTCCTGTGTTCTCTCAGCTGACTCTTAAAGGCCACATGGCTTCCTCAGTGCCCAGCTCCTACAGAGTAGGCAGCTTGTTCAGCACCAAACTCCTGCAGCATGTAGTTTCTCCAGTACATGGCAACTAGAAGGACCCACTGGCCAGCAGCTTTCCCCTGCATCCTTTTCAAGCTGTGTCTGGTGAGACAAGGTCCCATGTACAGCTTTCTTGGGAACCCTAAAGGACAGATTTCAGGCAACTTCCAAAGGGCATATTGCCAGCACCGGTGACTTCTTTACAATCCAGAGAGCTACAGCAATGCCCTCTCCACAGGTCTGGATCTCATTCCTGGAGGAAAGAAGGAAGTATCTCCCTTAGGTACTCTATCTCAGTCCTAGGAGTAGTGGCTGCTCCTTATATATGTCATTCCTATGTTCTTTGGAAGTTATTTTTATTTCTTACTACTCAATATCTTGTTTCAGCCTCCAGGTATAGCTGATAATTCTTTATCTTAAACTTTCTCTGTTAAAATTACTGTGTGGTTTCTGTCTCTCTTCATTAGACCCTGACTAATTCACTACTTGTCTCTTTGTTTGGTTATTTGTTTATTTGGAAAACTAAGACTTAGATTGTACATGTATTCACGTACATATAGTCACATACACACTTATATAATGTATAATTTAATAACTGAAATATTTTCTTGTATACATCATTACATATTCTATAATCTTTAGAGAAGTGAATTATTTTTAAAATACTATTTATTGAGTGCTTACTTTAACACATTTAAACAAATACATCTGAGAAGTTGTGCTAAGTATAAATAATTAATTATAAACATATTAATATATGTTTAGCTTTTGACCACCAATCCCTGAAGAGTCAATAATCCAGGAATGACTATTTCAGGATTTTAGCACTGCCTCCAGGGCTGCCACATTGCACAGCTGGCTCTTGTGCCTTGAAGTCTGGCTTTATTAAAGTCTTCTGACTCATTGCCGAGGCTCTTTCTAACACTGAGCTCACATATGCTCTTACCACCCGCTTTGTGCTAGTGGCACCTGCTACGGCTGACTTGACTACATCCTTCTCATCTACATGAGCAGTTCTGTTCCTTATAGGAAACCCCACCACTTAGGCAGGAAAAGGAATGGATTTTTCCAAGGATGCTGGGAGAAAAACCATCATCAAGAAATAAAACAAATGCCCTTCTATGGTGTTTCTTGTTTCTCCTTGTAATATATCCTCTGGCTACAACAAAGGAGACAGCTCTCAACACTTTTTCCTTTAAAAAAATTTTTTTTTGCTATTGACTCTTTAGGAAAAGGGATGCCAGACAGCTTTTAATATCACCAAATTCAAAAGTAGCATAGTTGGAAGATCTAAATCTTGTGCCTGAAAGAAGGCATCAGAGGATTGAGGTAGTCCTTTATATACCTAAGTCATCAGTTTAAAACCAAGTACCAGCTCATAATCAAGAAAAAGGATATAAATCTCAGAAATTTTAAATAGCAAAAAATGGAAAGTAAATGTCCTATACTAGTCATTTATTCAAATAAACCATGGTTTCCCTCCACAATACACTGGCATACATACCATCATTAATAATAAGGTCACAGAATAATATTGAGAGACACAAAGAAATTATCTTCATGTATTATTAGATTAAAACAAAACCAGTAAATACAAATTTTATTTTTTTAGATATATGTATACCCACAGACACAGACATGTACTCAGAGCACCCATATAGGTGAATCAAAAAAAATATGGACAGTTGTTTTCTCTGGGTAAAAAATCTATGAGTGATTTGTACTACCTTGCTTATGCTTTTCTAATGTCTTCAAACTATAATAAATTTGAATTATTTCCATAGTTAGAAAAAAAATCATACTTTTAAAAAAGACAGAGAAATGATTAAATTCAGACAAAATTTCCAAATTCAAGGAAAACCATAACCCTTGATATGCTTATGGAATAGAAATGCATTCTTGCTTTGCTTTCTTGGTATTCATGTTTAAAATAACACTTCCTGACGAAGACTGGTTGCTGATCTCATGGAAGTAGGAAGCAAAAGGCAATTCTATAAAATTAGGGATTTTAATAAGTTAGTTTTAGTTGATCAATGAATCAACCATATAAATCTCTAAGAGTACAGTTAGCATGGAGAGGGTTTTAGCCAACAGATGGATGGATAGGTTAGATAGATGATGATGGTGATGAAGATGGAAGATAGATAGATGATAGATGATGATGATGATGATAGATAGATAGATAGATAGATAGACAGATATTCAACAATACATTTACCATGGACTTGACGAATAGTAAATTAATTTTTTAAGTTTATTTATTTTGAGAGAGAGAGTGGAGTGTGTGTGTGTGTGTGTGTGTGTGTGTGTGTGTGTGTGTATGCATAAGCAGGGGAGGAGTAGAGAGAGAGGGAGGGATAAAATCCCAAGTAGGCTCCACTCTCTGTCAGATGCGGTGCTCAGTCTCACAGACTGCGAGATCATGACCTGAGCCCAAACCAAGAGTCTAACACTCAACCAACTCAGCTACCCAGGCACCCCAGTAAATTATTTTTTAAGCCTCATCTCCTCCATGGAAGCAGTGGTGCATTCACCTCAGCTGAGATTTTTCTTGTCAGTAAAAGGGCAATAAAAATAGCCAAGGAAATGAGTGAATGAATACTAATACACACAGACAAAATATAAAAGCATTTAAATGGTTCCTGATAGAAACTTGTGTTTTGGGTTTAAGGAGATATACATCATTCTCTTTTACTATTTGCTATTTTAGTGACTACTTACCTAAAAACTAATCTTGATTGAATATCTATTAGAAAAATGTCAGGTGTTCAGTTAAGTATTATTTAGTAATAATAATAATTATAATTATATACATATATAATAGTAAGTATTATTATTATGTTATTGTTATTATTATTTTATTGTTATTATTACTGCTACCAGTTATGTATAAAATATGTAATTATATATATATGCATATAATGATATTATCATTGCTATTATTACTGCTACTACTTTTACCATTTGTAAATATTTACAATATGCCAGGTATTTTGATAAGCACTTAATCAATACCATCTTATTTAGTTTTCTCAAGTTTCCTATAAGGTAGGTGTTATTATTTTCAGAAGAGGAAACAATCAGAGAGACTGAGTGACTTGCTGAATGTCACACAGTAAGTATCTGAAGCAGTGTTCAAATAAAGGTATTCGTGACTCCCAGATCTGTTCTATTTCCGCCATCCTAAACTACTGATTTTCACATGGCACAGTGTTTTGGAGTGGTCTTGGATATACTGAAACTGGACGCTTAAGTTCCTTAAGCCCAAGAATAGGAGGATTATTTACAGAAATGAGTTACCGAGAACTCTATCAACATTGAACCAACAAAAGAATTAAACAAAGGGAAAGATGGGATGGGAAATATAATCAGACTCTACTCTTACTTACCAGATCCACAGGAGCTAGACAGGGGTAGTGGTTTTTGTAATCATTCCGGAGTCCAGCACTGGTAACATAGCACTGTTTAGGCATAAACTGTTTTGAGAAGTCAGAAGTCTCTAAAAGAGATAGCTGTAGATAATCCTTTTTGTCCAAAGCAGTGAATGGAAGTAAACATCATTGTTGAGAGAAAAACTGTGAAAGCAGTTAGAATTCACCAATTCCAGTTGTAATTTTTCTTTTTAATATCTGCATAAAACAGGAAAATCACTAAATTAATAGTTAGAAAACTAGAATTTTAGGACCAGTCCTATATATTACTGCAACCCCCTTCTTCTTCATATTCCTCCCTTCTCAAGTGGTAGTATGTGCACCTATTCTATTTACTTTACAGAATTTTTACAAGCTTCCAGTGACATCCTGAGCTTTGAAACATTTTAAAGAGTATTAAACATTGTGGGATAGGGACACCTGGGTGGCTCAGTCAATTAAGCGTCCGACATGGGCTCAGGTCATGATCTTGAGGTTCATGAGTTCGAGCCCCATGTCAGGCTCTGTGCTGACAGCACAGAGCCTGGAGCCTGCTTAGGATTCTGTCTCCCTCTCTCTCTCTCTGCCCCTCCCCCACTCACGCTCTGTCTCTGTCTCAAAAATAAATAAACACTAAAAAAATTTAAAAAATCATGGGATATATGTCATTTTGGGAGACATTTTTTATTACAAATAATTTCTTCAGTAGGGGTCAGCTTTTCAAATAACTTATACTTGAGCATTCCTTTTCTTATTACAAAAATAATATATCTTCAAGGTCCAAATTATGAAAGTTTCAGGAAAAATAATTTAAAGTTCCCTATGTAGTGGCAGTCTGGAGCCGCAATGTACCAATTTGTGAAAGTCAACTTGGTGCATCTCTTCCCAATTACATATTCACTGATGTTGTTCTGGTAGCTTGAAATCAACCATAGTGAAATTATTTACACCATGGAAATTGATCAATGTTACAAAGCAGGGCTTTATTTTCTGTACAATTATTAAAGATTTATCTGCATACCACTGCCCATAATCCTAGGGCTTTGTCAATTTGGTGAATCTTAAATCAGATTGCTATCCTAGTAGTAAGTCAAAAAGTGAGAGAGATTCAAAAGAAAAACCAGATAGTCTACCTTTAACCTTTAATGTGTCATCATCCAACAGAAAAGGAAAAGACTATCTGAATAAACAATGAGAAAACATGCTTTATGAGCCCTTGAAGGCCTGCATTGGCTCGGTCCTTTGCATTAGTTGGGCATATGAAAGTGTTACACAACCTGTGTGGTTTCCTTTTCCCTTCCTTCCTTCCTTCCTCACTCCCTTCCTTCCTTCCTTCCTCCCTCCCCCCCCAACTTTTTTCTTTCTTTCTTTCTTTCTTTCTTTCTTTCTTTCTTTCTTTCTTTCTTTCTTTCTTTCTTTCTTTCTTTCTTTCCATTCTCCTTCCATCCTTCCTTCCTCTCTCTCTAGCCCTCCCTTCCTTTCTCCCTACTTCCTTCCTTTCCTCCTTACTTCCTTTCTTGCAACATCTTCCCTTCTTTCTTAAAGAATTTTAACTACTATATGCCAACAGTTAGAGGGCTTTAAGAGGTTTTGCCTGTGCCCAAGTTGTTTCATTAGTGTCACATTCTTAATGAGAGCATTTCTGATCTTGGCATTGATGACCAAGAACTAGGGTTATTAGCCTTCCCTTAGACATTTGAGTTCCCTGTTCAAGTTCCCAATTATGTTTTGTTCCAAGACACTATTTCAGTGGCAAATAGGACCTGGAGTGCCACTCCAGCTTGCCTTTTATCCCCTTATTTTATGGAACTGTTTTCATAGCTGTCACCACCCCAGAACATCAGGAACGAATTTTCCAGGGATTTCAGAAGTTCAATGAGGACATTTGAAACATAAGACTTATTTTCTCCATACTTACCCATGTTCAGTCCATATACACAAAACTTTAAAATGATATTTTGTCCACCAGAGGGCACTCATATTGTTCCAAGTATAGAGCTAAGAATTATGGCGATTTGAAGAGAAATCTTAGAGTCAGAGAAATGAAATACCCCCCAGTACTACTTAAGCCTTCACTAAATGCCAAACAGAAGAATAAAAGTACATTTTTAATTCAATTTTATTTTCTCTCCTCTTACCCCCTCACTCCCCCCACACACACACACTCCCCTGCCCCCACGACAAAATTTTCTCAAGTGTGTTCGTTAATTCACAAAGAAGGGGGAAAAAAGAATAAGGGCTCAGGGTGAAAGTCTGTGTTCCATATTTTCAGAGTACCAGCTTTGCAAGAAGGTATATTTTTCTGTAAAATGTGGGAGTGTTCAAAGTGTGGAAGAATATCAAGAACTTGGCTTTCATAACATTACATCCTTGGTGCTTTAAGATGATATGTCTCAAGTTGTTTTCCATCGTGGAGCTGATGACTGCATGCTTCACATGAAAGGGCTCCTGCCCTTGTCTTGGAACTTTACACTTCTCAGGCACTAGAAAAAACAGAGGCCACCACAAGACTGCGGTCTAGTGTGTTGACAGCCTCAGCCACAAGTTATTCCAACTTCTCACAAAAGCAAAATAAACTTGTGATTTCTGAGACATGTTGTGTAGCTCATTAGTGGTTTCAACTAAGTGCTGTTTATTGATCTTAAAGTCTCTCTCTCTCCTCAATGCAAGTAGACTTTCACCTATGTCTCCATTTTTTCCAAACATTCCAGCACTGTGAATCCACCAGTTAGACCCTAGTAATTGCTCAATTTAAGACACTAGATCTGAGGTTAGGATTCCACCTCACTCCAGCTATGTTTGAAATTCCAGCCATGTCAAACATTGGCTTCATCCATTTTGGTTTTTCTACAGGGGCATTTTTATGCACACCTTTCAAAATTAGACCAGTAAAAAGACCCATTAAATTATCTCTGCTTCAGAATTGTTCACCAAAGAAAAGTCTCAATTTCTTCTCAATTTTGAAGAGTTCTCAGTGAAGCCAGTTTAGAATGATCTAAAAATATAGCTATTGAATATATATAAAACATATACCAGAAATATTTCACAAAAAGAAAAAAAAATGAAATAATTTCAGTTTTTTTGTCCATTTGGAAAATTGATGGCAAAGTAATTATCACAGAATTGGTAAAGGAACATTCATAAGCTTGACCTTTATAGCATTGACCCAAAGTTGCCAGGTACTGTAAAGCTTTGAAAAAATTGGCCCTTTGCTACTGCCAAGACTGAAAGCAAAATTGGCCCTCTTTCCTTAATTCACATCTGGGTTCAGTTTGTTCTCAGTTAGAAGAGCTTAACCCATCTTGCTGACTTGGTCTCAGTTCAGATGGGAAAGCAACAATGCTATATGAAAGGAGCAGAAATAGGTGAATATCCACTTAAGTCCTCCCTTGGGGGAAAAAGGTATTTTATTATCTTTGGATAGTCCTTATATAATTGCCTACTATTAGAGAATCAGACGGTTTGTTGTTAAATGGTGTCTGTTGGGCTTAGATGGTCCATTTTTGAAGTATACAGTTTACTGGTCAGAAGTCTTCAAAAACAACGTACATTATTACAAAGGCTTTAAACTGGGGTAGGATTAAGCTGAAGAGAATTAACTCCATTTCCAATGCATGACATAAGATACAGAAAGAATTCCATAATTCAAGTTTAATATGATAAATACAATGGATATAAAAGTTATTATTTAACATAGGTAAAGAATGGGAAATAGCAACAAGATTAAGAAAAATGTAAAGGGGCCATGATTTACAATGAATTGGGTTTTTTTGATAGTTTTTCTCATGAATGTGGCAATTACTTTGAGAATATGAAATTCTGTGGGTATGTCAACCTTAAGTTTGGAAAGATTTATTGAAGACAAGGAGGTATCATAAGACACATTGTAAGTTCACTGACTAGATGAAAAAAAGCTGAATGGGTCTCCATTTATTAAAAAACAGTAATGATAGTAAGAAGATAGTACTGCATCCATATCCATTGCCTATTTTTATCCTCCCAATGACCTAGCTGGCACCTACTCCCTTTTTCAGATGTCAGCCCAATTATCACTTCCTTGAGGAGACCTTCAAACACTTTGATTAGATAAAATACCCTTCTCCTATCCCCCTCCAGTTCCATGATAAGCTTTCAAAGCCTCTCTCCTCACATAAGTTAGAAACATTGAGATTTTATATTTATTTTTGTATTTCTTTGATAAATATTTATTTTCCCGCTAAAATGTAAGCTCCTCAAAAACAGATTGTGGCTAGCTTTACTCTCCATTGAGTCACCAATATCTAATACAGTGCCTGGCATACAGGCATTCCTCAATGCCTGCTTGTTTCTTTATTGAATTATGAATAAATGACCAGGTAAGACAACCATGAAATTAATGCCATATTACAAAGTAGTTAGTAGACTCAGAAAATCCAGTTAGTTAACTCAAGATAACATGGTTATTTAGTAACAGAGCTAGGTGGGACTTAAAATCTCATCCGACTTTCTTTTCCCAATGTGTCTTATCAGAAAAAAAAAAACATAAACCAAAACATAAATGATTCAAATCAATACAACAAACTGTGTAAACTAACTAACCAAATTTGTTTCCCAACCAGCATAGTAAAATAAGTTCTCTGCTACTCTCATAACCATCAGCAATATTCTGGTGAATGATTATTTGCAAAACAGGGTTAAAAATAATTCAACAAAATGATTATCATCAGAAAATCACATACATATTTTTTAAAGGAGATGAGAAAAGAATTGTATTTTATAGAGAAAGTCTGAATCTGCTTAACCTAGGTATAAAAAAAGATACTTCCTAAAAATGGGCAGATCAATTAAGCAAGAATGAGGGTTTTTATTTTCTTTGATGTTCTCTAACAATTACACACATTTAGTTTTCATCACTTATAGTTAGAGCATCTAACAGAGGAGAAAATCATTACCGAGAAAGGAGAATAAAATTGCATGAAGGCTGTGTCAGGAATTATATTAGTTTGTTTGAACTGTGGTAACAAATAATATAGACTGGGTGACTTAAACAGAAATTTATTTTTTCACAGTTCTGAAGGATAGAAGTCCAAGATTAAGGTGTCAGCAGAATTTATTTCTTCTTAACCTTTTTGTTTGGCTTGCAGATGGTCATCTTCTCCCTGTGTCTTCACAATTTTTTTGTTTTTGTTTTTGTTTTTGTTTTTGTTTTTCCTCTGAGTGTATCTGTGTCAAAGAGAGAACCTTGAAAATAGCAAAACTGACTCGTGTTAGGGAGTCTCAATGAGATTAACAGCTGACACTCATCGAAGCTATGAAGGCCAGAAGGCAATGGGATGACACATTCAAACTACTAAAGTAAAAAAAAAAAAAAATTAAATGAATTAGAAGGAAATTCTATGAGCAACTGTATGCCAAGAAAATTAGATAACCTAGATGAAATTGACAAATTCCTAGAAATTCACAAGCTACCAAAAATCCCCACCATAGCCTTTAAGCCCTTTATGTTCTTATCCAACCTAACAGCCTCATCTATTGTTATTCCCCTTTAATTTACTGTATCTGAGTTTCTCTGGCCCTCATTCAGTTCCTGGCACCAGGGAGTATACAATGTTCTATAATTTTGGCTTGTTGATTGTTCCCTTTTATCTTTTAAGGACCCACTTAAATGCTATTTCCACAAAGACACTTTCTTGAGCCCCTTATAAGTAACTACTTATTACAATAATACTAACTGCTTTACCAAAGAAAATTTATTTTGTAATCTAGTTTCCAATCAGTTCCATGTTCCAGTAACCATGTCCAAAGTTCTTTCTTAGACAAAATTCTCAAGGCTGATTTAGGTTTTTGCTTCCAGGTTCCCAGAACAATCTGTCTCAAATTAATAGCAGATACCTTGAAGCCAGTTGAAATCAAAGACTTGGGTGGGAAGGTCACATACCTTTAATCTGATCTTTACTCCAAGGTTATGTGTAAATTAGCCACTGTCATTCAAAACCTCTTTAGATCTCATTTGTTATGGTTTAGGGTCTTGAAGTAGGATTTTTTAGAGGACCTAAAATTTGAGATTTTCCATATTCCTTTATTGTATGAAAACTATCCAGTTATTTCTGGATTTATCTTTATTTTTCTAGTAATTTGAGTGAAAAATGGAAGTGAGAGCCAATTCACATGATCATTCTGAATCTTTCTAACTACATACCTTAGAACAGAGTTTCTCAACTTCAGCATCATTGACATTTTACAAAAGATAATTATTGTATTTCACTGATTTATCCTATACATTACTAGAAATTTAGCAGCATCCCCTGGCCTCTACCCATTACATGTCTGTAACACCATCCTCATCCCCAGTTGTGACAAACACAAATGTCTCTAGGCATTGCCAAATGTCACCTGGGGTACAAAATCACCCCAAGTTGAGAACTGAAACTACAGGCTCATTAGGTCCATCTTCTGCTTTCAGGTTATCACAAGCAATACTTTTACCAAACATTTGTTCAAATTTATAGCATAGGCCTCCATTTTTCCAGTCTTAAACTTTTCTAGCTTCCTAACACATTACTGAGAAGTCAATGTCACCTATTTAAAATATTTGTCATAGATAGTATTGCATTTCAATTTCAGAATTTCTTTCCATATTAGTTACAGTAATTATAGCTTCAGAATAAACAAATGCCAACATTACTGTGGCTAAACTCAATATAAATTCACTTCTTACACATAACAGTCCAATTCTGGCATTTGGTGGGTGGCCTTCAATGCAGGGTTTCAGAAATCCAAGCTGCTTTCAATGTGTGGTTCTGCTGTTCTCAACACATAGCTTCAAGAATCACCATGCTTGTGTGTTTCCAGCCATAAGCAAACAGATTATGGAGCATTTATAAATGGGATTGTATGGGTTAGACTGAGATACAAAGAAATAGGTTTTATTGCCATCTCTAAGTGTCTGTTACTTTTACTCATTCTTGTGTTATCCTGTAACATCCTGTCATTGAGCCCTATACTTTTTCTTCATGCTATTTATTACATCTATAATAAGGTAATTATTTGAGCAATATAAAACTATTGGTTTATTATCCATCTTACATCACAGGCAGTATGCTCCATAAAGACCAGAACTATATCCACTTTGTTCAGTGTTTGTTTGGTCCCCAAAACCTAGAAGAATTTTTGGCATTTAATACTTTCTTAATAAATATTTGTTAAATAGATAAATAAAGGAATGAATAAAAGGATGAATGAATAAGTGATATATATGACCCTTGATTTGGATATGGCCTAGTAAATCTTTATAAGACATTATTCTTTGCAAGACACAGATCCAGGTATTGGTCAACAAGAGAGAATGACTGGCTGACTTAGCAAAACAGAAGAATATTCTAATGATGGAGGGTGAGGATGGGATGCAAGCAAGCAAAAGTTAGAATTCAATGCAGTAGCCTAGAGCTTTCTTCCTGAATTCATTATCTCATGCTTACCCTGTTTAATTAGAGTACTATCTGGTTCTGCTCTTCTTACTATGGTGAGGAGAAAAGGGGTTATGCAGTCTTCAGAGCCCAGCTTTTACTAATTGTATCGGTTCCTGAGGCACCTTCTGCCTACCTATGACAGTTAATGTTGTGTGTTAACTTGGCTCGGCCACAGTACCTAGATATGTGATCGAACATGATTCTGGATAGTTCCATGACAGTGTTTTTGGATGAAATTAACATTTAAACTGGTGGACTTTATGGTGGGCAGAATGTTGCCCATAATGTGGGTGGGATTCATCCAATCAGGAGAAGACCTAAATAAAACCAAAGACTGACTACTCCCAACAAAGAGGGAATTCTGCAGCAAACAGCCTTTGGACTTGAACTCTTTGGCTTTTCTTTGGGTCTCCAGCCTGCCAGACCAGCCTGCATATTTTGGACTGACCAGCCTCCATAATCATGTGAGCCAATTACTTAAGATAAATCTCCCTCTAGATATAGATATGGATAAGGATATGGATATGGATATGGATATGGATATGGATATGGATACAGATATGGATATGGATATATAGACTAGAAATACAGATATAGAATAGATATAGGTATATGTTGTGTTTTTCTGGACAGCCCTAATACACTACTCATGTACATACACTGATTCCAGACTTCACTCTAAGTAACAGTATTGCCCTTATACTTCACATGAATACCTACTTTCAAAGAGTTTGCATGGAGTTGTAATGTCTGAAGTGAAAAGAGATCTTTAAATCTTAGGAATTAGGTTCCACTTACCTATTCCGAAGTGAAATAAATAAATATATCATTTTCATCTCTTTATCTCTTGTATATTAAAAGTTTTTTTTAAAAAAATAAAAGTTTTTAAGTGTGTTAAAGAAATGAATGAATAAATTAATAGCTGAATATTCATCTGCTAAAAATGTAAGAATTCATCACAAACCATTCCTCTCACTGGCTCAAAGCAAGAGAAATCCTGGTATAACCCCCAAACTACTACCTTTGTCTACTTTTCCACATTTCTGATTACTTTCAGTACACTGGGGTTGGAGGAGACTTTCAATGTGTCTTCTTAGAGAAAAACTCAGCCACTCAAAAACATAGAGACTGTGCTTTTTTTTTTTCTCCTGTAATAACACTGTGGAGAGCCAAATGGTAAATGACACATGGTGTTTTCCAGCATGGACTGACCTGAGTTTAATTTCTAGCTCTGCCACTTATTAGTAATGTGACCATTCAAGCATTAACTTTCTCATCTCTAAAATGGGAATAACAATAATACACACATTATAATATTGTAGTGCGAATTAAATGTGATCAAGCATATAGAGCATTTATCAAGGGTGCCTGGGTGGCTCAGTCAGTTAAAATCTGACTTTGACTCAGCTCATGATCTCACGGCTTGTGAGTTCAAGTCCCAGCTTGGATTAGTTCAAGTCCCACATTGGGTGAGCATGAACCCTGTTTCAGGTGACCATGAACCCAGCTTCAAGTGACCCCCGTTCTCTCTCTCTCTCTCTCTCTCTCTCTCTCTCCCCTCCCATGCTCACTTGTGCCCTCTCTCTCTCTCTCTCTCAAAAAAAGGGGGGGGTCTTATAAAAATACTTGGCCATAGCAATAATTCAACAAACATAAACTATTAATAGCTGTTATTGTGTCTGGAAAGGTGCCAAGATCATCATTCCAAACAATCTTTAATCAAAAGATAAACTAGGAATAAAAACTGCACTGAAATGACAAATCAGAAGAAATTGAGGAAGCTGAAGAACTTGAAAAATCAGGACCTGAGTGAAGCAGGCAAGTGGAAGATGGCCTAAATGAATTATGAAAACAGTACTTTTGTCTGAGGAACCTACATTTATTTCTAGAATGACTTTATTTGAGCAAACCAGTTTATCTAAAGAGACCAGAGCTAGATAGACAGTGACAATATCCTAAACACTTACAAGAGGTAACTGGGATGGCTGGATTCAGAGAAATTATGTACTAATGTCAATTCCAAAGCCTACACATCTCAAGAAAAATGCTTCCTCCTGCCCATATTAAGACCCAGAACTTCCTTGCCTTGCATGCTTTCAGTGTCTGATCAAACTATTAATGATACAACATTCATTTTACTGACTCATTATTACACACCTGTCCATAAGGGTACCATTGGAAAACAGATGAAATACTTAAACTGGGAAAATAAAAGCAATTTTAATTAAGGGATTCTTGCCCAGGTTGTGGAGAGTAGAGAGCATATAGAGAAATCACATGGGATAATTCACTACCCCAAAGCAACTGACAGAGGATCACCATCACTATTCCCAGGCCTGAAGGGACAAAATGAGACAGTCATGGAGGGAACCTGGAGAGACAGAGAGAAGAGAGTAGAGGACAACTGACAGAGCTATGACCTTCACTTGAGAGAAACACCCAGCCTGAGCATGTTAAGGAAACTAGAGTGATAATACCAAAATAAAGACCTCATTCTACTCTGTCTCCTGCTAATGGTACAACCAAACCCAACCAGATCCAGAGGATAAGAGAGCCCAAGATCATCTCTGGGGTTCAGAGAAGGGTGGAAAGGATAGAGAGTAAATCTGTAGGGGCCACAAACATCAAATATCCAGCACATTGTCCTATCTTCCTAAAACTCTGACACTGTTCCAGAAAGGACTAACTTCATATGGCTGTTCCAAGATAAAGCTAGCAGTCTTCCTTAATAATCTCATCCACCTCACAAACCTGTACACACAACTCTTTCCCATCAGGGTGAAATTCTTTTACATCTGGTACAATTTGGGCTTTTCTTTTCTCAACTAGAGCACCAGTGGCTTCATGCCCCCAGACCTTGGGGCAGGCTCTGACATGTCAGAATTGGCTGGATATGTCTATGTTAAGACCTCCATGCTGAGACCCCCATGATACAATAAAATATGGTAAGATGTACTTGGCATTGAAAAGTGACTGATAACAGTGGAATCTTCCTTTGATGAGTTAAGCATATCAAGAATATGTAGGGCCTCAGGTGAGGATTCTGAATGTCAATGGTCATTGCACAAAACTGAATAAAATATAATTCTGGTTTTATTTTATGGAATTGATTATTTGCATCCTGGATAAATAGCACTTCACTGCATGCTCCATGTTAACAGCGTCTGACATTTAAAAAAAAAAAAAAAAAGTTTTTTTGATGGTTTTGTAAACCAGCCTTGAAATTCCTAGCTCTCAATACTGGCCAGAACCCAAAACGGAAACTGAGAACAAAGAAAATAAACTGTTTTTATGTCAGAAGGCAGCAGAATCAGAAATCATGAGCGAAGTTGGAAAACATTTTCAGACTGGTTTTACAACTCCTGTTAGCCTGGGTTATTGATATTACCACCCAAATTTACCTTGACTGAGCTTTGAAAACTTTTGAAGTTCATCTTCCTAAATGAATACAATTCTAAACTCCGTGAAGAATGTTAAGTGTTATTCCTCCCCAATATTAAACTGAATTGAAATTTTATATCATGTTGGAAATCCTAACATCAAGTTTAAAGAATCACATTGAAGCCATTAATTACCAGATACTACTCAAACCAAAGAAAAGACTCATATATAGAGATGAATAAAAGAACTCATGGGTGGCCTAACACTAAATTACTTACTTGGAACCATTATGGAGGCAATGTATCTTGGGTGGCAAGTCTAGCAGTAGACAATATGAAGATATTTTCAATCACATGTGCTCCGTGTGCCTTTATAACTACTATTGGTCTCCCAAGGCCTTCACTCAGGCCTTCTGATCACCCAATTCTCTCCTAATTTAAACATTCCCAGGTAGGAAGACTTCCTTATCTGGCTAAATAAGAAAGCTTAAATACTCACTGTATTCCTTTCTAGATAGTATGCTAAAAACCGTTTGGTGTTTTAACTCCAATTTGTGGCTTTAAGGAGAATCAGCCATGATGGAAACGTCTGGACAAGGAAATAAGGGGAGTTTAGGTTTTCATTTCAATCCTATCACTAATAGCAATTGTCACCTTGGCATTACCACTTTACCTTTCCAGGTCTCAGTTTCCTCTTCTGTAATATGTGGGTGTTGCATTATGTCGGTAACTTTCATGCTATTTTTCAGCCTTTGTTCAAATGACATCTTACGTGGAAGTTAAATATACAAAGCTGAAAAAGACAGAGATATTCTGGTTTGAAGGAAAAGTGATTTCTACCAGTTCTGTACACTTGACTATTACACTTCCCTGTATCTCTTAAATTCACTTGGCATTCAGAGTATAATCTTTGGCCTGTGTTTTCAGCTCACCATTCCTGAAGTTCTTATTAAAAGCAGACCTTTACAGAGGGGAGATGGGGGGAGGATGGGTGAAATAGGTGAAGAGGATTAAGAGCACAATTATCTCTATGAGCACTGAGTAATATACGGAATTGTTGAATCACTACATTGTACACCTGAAACTAATATAACACTGTATGTTCACTATACTGTTATTACATTTTTTTAAAAAAAAATCAGAACTCTACAATGGTATTGTAATAGTGTTGTATGATGACAGGTGCTAGCTACCCTTGTGGTGAGCACAGCCTAGTGTATAAACTTGTAAAATCACTATGTTGTTCACCCGACACCAATGTAACATTGTGCATCAACTATACTGCAATTTAAAAATAAATTAAAAACAAACAAATAAAAATCATCCAATTAATTTTGAATAGAAAAACAAAATAAGGCTGAACTCTGGGCCCCAACCCCATGATCAATTAAATTAGCCTGTATAAATAGAGGTGGGGTTCAGGAATCGTTCAACAAGCATCTTAGGTGAATCTCATGAACACAAAAATTTGAGCACAGCAAAGCACATTGAAAAGCACCAGGCTAGATACATCTGAAGTCTTTTCCTACTTCAACACTCTAACATTGGTTGTTAATATGTAAGTCTGACAAACCCTTTGAAATCTGATGAAAGCAATAAATCTTCTCTTTGAGAAAAGTGCAAACACACACATTTACACACATGAACACACATATACACAAAGACACACACATGAAATTTGCCTAGAATTGTAGCAAGTTTAAATACCCAGTTATGTACCTCCCCAATGTCCATCCATGGACACTCTATGGGCCCGTAGTTAAAACCCCTATGATATCTATGATATAACAGTGATATTTTAGGGTGAATGTGGTTATTCGTTAGAGAAAGAGCCCTTCTGGGATTAAATCAAATTCTCTTGACTGCTGGATATTGCACTAAATTAAAGGCTCTTCCAATTTATGACCTGTAAACCAATTTTCAACTTGTTAAAAATATTTGATTCTCCTTCTTCTTTTTCTTCTTCTCCTTCCTTCTCCTTTTCCTCCTTCTTCTCCTCTCCTCCTTCCTTTTTTTTTTTTGGAGGGGGGGGAGGCCTTTCTTATTCGCCAGGATAGTGTCATCCTGAATTTTCCTCAAATACTTACTTTACTACAGGTATGAGAGTGAAATTGCTAAACTTCCGCAAACCAGCTGACACTTCCCAAGATTCCGCTGTCAGGACTGTTCAGTTCCTAATTGGTTTGCTTCTCAAATTGTATGCATAGACATTCCTGCTGTGGAACAAGAGGGCCATGTCTTCCAACAGGAATTCTGTGGCCACCTCATTGCTAGAAGCCCAGACATTCTTTTCAGAGGACCAAGGGTGAGCTTGGAATTCATTTTCAATCTGCCGAACAATAAAACTGTGGTGGCGCCAAGCACCCCTATAAAGGGCTGTTCCATAAACATTCATGGACCATGACAAGGAACAGGATGGTCTCTCCCCAAACGTCTGCCTCCATTTTTCACAGTGCCACCCAGATATGCCATGTGAAGTGGGAACTCCAACATACAATATGGGAGAAGCTCTGTACCACCTACAAGATTTCTTTGTGCTGTTTTTCCCCCTAAGCTTTCTCTTGCAATTTGAGTGACTTTGGCTTTCATTCTGCTGTTGGCCCGACAGCAAAAGCCCCTCTCCAAGTCCACTCCCCCACCTACGTATTCCCAGTTAACTACATGAACATTAACTAATTTGAAGTTTGCTTTTCATCCCGGCACTAATAGGAGAGGAGGAATGTGTTTGTGTTTGCAAGTTTTCCATATGGGTTAAGTAAAGATTGTTTGTTCAAGTTTGAAGCTTGGAAGAGAAAGAAAAAACAAGGCCCGTGTCTCATCTTGTCCTTTGGAGGTAGGCAGAAGAGCCATTGTTCCCAGTGCAGCTGAAACCTGTGGGCTGAGAAACCACTGGAGTCTCTTCTCTGAGGCTTCTGAAAAAGTTCCCCACAGACTTATCATTGTCAGCAACCGTGGCGGGCTGTTTTGTTTTGCCTTTCATTCCTTATTTATTGCTAAAACAAATGGCAATGACAGCTGAGAATGGAAAGAGTGGCAAGAGGGAGTGAAATATAGGAATAAGGCATTGATATAAACAAGAGAAGTTGCTAAAAAGGGAAAGGAGTCCCTTGTCCTCTAAAAGCTCAAAGTGCCTTTCATCATCCAGCAAGACTGGACCGAAAGCAAAATTATTTTTAAAGGTAAACGGATAAGAAATGACTCATCCAGAATGCCAGGGCATACTCCCACCCACTCCCACAAAGAAAATGTTGCCTTTTAATTATTTGTAAGTAAAACAAGGCCCAGAACAATGGGGAAAACTATGTGTGAAGGTAAAAATTAGGATTATATAATATTAAAGCAGAAGCTAGAAGGATTCTCAAAATATAATCCCAACTTTCATAATCTCAAGGAAAACAAAATACTTTTGGAGCTAAGAGTTTCCCCCACTTCTTGCCTGGGTCAATGCCAAACTAAGGATGCTGTTATTGATCAGGGGCTTATAAGGGATTCTGGGATTTTGATCTTGGCTTATTTGTTTAGTGGGATATGCAGCATCTTTCATGTATTTCCTTACACTATACTTTTCATAACAAGGCAGCAGTCTCTATTTTGAATTCAGAATATTTAATATTCAGTAATATTTAAAAAATGGCAATATAGAGATAAAAAGCTTCAATGTCTCCCCATCACCAGAACAATAGAATCCTTGGTCTTCAACATAGTCTACATGGGCCTCTGCAAGCTGACCCTTGCTATCGTCCAAGATCCAAGTCCTAATATTTTGCCTCTTGAACTTTATGTTACAACAGTTTCAGGAACTCTAATTTCCTCCAAATGACTATGCTATTTTAGGCCTCTGTGGGTTTTTCCATGATATTCTATATCCATGGATGGCCCTCTCCCTCTACTCAATCTTTTGCCTTTCCCTAATCCTACCTGTCAGGTATCATCACATCTACAAAGTTATTCTTAACACCCCAAACTATTCCCTAATGTGGGATTAGGCACCTGGGCATGGCATCCTCAAGAGAATTACCAAATTTATTGAAACAACTTATTTTTGTGTTTATCTCCTCTACTAAATCATATGTTCCTCAAGGGCAAAGATGATGTCTTACTTAGTGTCCTCACTGCCAAGCAAATTATAGACACTTAATTGAATGTAATCAAACAAAGGAAGAGTAGTATGGAATAGAAGGGAAAACACTGAACTTAAAGTATAAAGACATTATAGGCAAGCCTGTCTTGCCTCCTTAACTTACCAGTTGAAGTAACATTATTGTTGACATCTTCTATCTTCACCAGTTGCCAGCACAGTTCCTTTGTAAGCTTTTGGCATGGTTTGTGTAGCCTAGCTCTACATGCCCAGTGCCCTCTGAGCTCCATTTTTGAGTATCTGCTCAGATTCTTGAATGTAAACAACTTCATTTTCCAACAGCTGACATCTAGGATGCACTGACCCAGGACCAGACAGTACCCATATCCCCCTCCCCTATCAGTCCATTATTCCCACCATGATTATTTAGATGACTGTCTTAAATTTGAATTTCCTGTAACGAGAGTGAAAGAGATATATATATATGGTGGTTTCACTTATTTGACTGAGTCTTATTCATTTCTCCTTTTTTAAGAACCCAAAATCTTGCCTGAAACATAGGATACACCTGATGAATAGGAATTAATTACTTAAGTATAACTTCAATGGTCCCTTTCAAGGCTATGATTAGATATTTTGTAGCAGAGACAGATAATTGTTTGCCAAAATGTGTGCTCCACCCTTCATAATGTCAAGTCATTGCTGGGAAGAGGCTTCTTAGCCAGAGACTACATTTCCCAGAACTGTTTACATCTATTGTGTCCATGTGACCAGTTTTTACCAATGAAATGTAAATAGTAGAAATGAATGTCTTCTCTGATTCAAGGCTTCAAAAAGTGTTTGTAAGTTCTCCATGCTCTTTTATTCCTGCTGGTTCAACGCAGAGGACAAATGGGCCTTAAAGGAAAGGCTGGAAAACTTCCCTGAAAAGGGATAGATAGTAAATATTTTATGTTTTGTTGCCATATTATCTCTGTTAGAACTACTCCACTCTGCCTTCATAGCACAAAAGCAGCCATGAGCAACACATAAGCATTTGAAGCTGTGTTCCAATGAAACTTTATTTACAAAAACAAGTGAAGAGTCCACAGAACATAATTTGACAACCCCTGACTTAGACAATACCAGAACATGAGACAGAAAAAGCCTGAATCCTTAAATCCAACATGGAAAAAATCAGCAGCACAGACCAGGATCAACAGTCTTTTCTCATTACAGGAATATAATAGCTAACTTCTATTTTGGTTAGTCTATTGAAATTTTAGAAGTTATTTATTAAATAAGTTAGGAGGGCCTTCACTAATATGACTCTAGTACAAAATAAAGGAATTGAGAGTTAAATATGTAAAATTAAAGAGCCACCAAAATGAGCTTAATGCAGAGCCACAAGATTTTGTTTTACTCAACAGTTTCCTGATCCACCCTGGTTCCTAGAATCATTTATTCATTTTCATGCTTTTCTTCCTACCCTCCTGTCCTCTATCTCATACTTTAGCAGATGGCCAAATAAAACAGAAGTAAAACATGATGTATTTTACTCTATAAGCCTGCTTCAATACTGGCTACACTTAACTCTGTGCATACATATTATTTCTTTAAACTTAGTAGCAAGATGCCATAGATAACTTGGCTAAGGAAATGTGCCACACACAAATGCATTGCTGCCTTCTACGGCCAAAGCTCTAAAAAGTAAAAGGCCTGGTGCCCTCTTTTGTGTTAATGTCCATTAGAGGGCCCTAAAGCAATACAATTTGAACTAAATGTGCCCCAGAGAATAGTAAAATTCTTGTTTAACTTCTAATTACAAAGCTATCTCAGCCTACACATCAAAGATGTGTCCAAAGTTTGGGGGTGGGGGTGGTTAGGAAGGATGGAGACATGGTGGGGGAAGAGGAATGGAGTGGTTGACACATTTGCCAGGAACAAGTTCAAGACACAGGCTCACTTTAAATTCATAATCATTTCTGCCTTCTGACAATTAAAACTGTAAGTGTGTATATTTTAGCATGCTTTTAGTGGAAAGTAATAACAAATTCAAAATACAAATCAACCAGATTTAAACAACAAAAGGAATTTATTGTCTCATTTAAGTGCAAACAGTAGCATGGGGTTTAGGAATAGTTTGATCAGGGCTCTGGCTCTATTTCCTTAGAATTCACTTATCTCCGCCTTCCTATATTTGATAACTACATCCAAACATCTTCTGTTGTTGCGCAGCCCCAGACCTTAAAGCTGTAGCTGTATATTATACCTTCCAAAATAAGAGAGGGATCCTATCCTTTCTCTAATCATAGATAAAATAATTCCATGTTCTGACTTGACTAACCTGGTCAGGTAAATGGCATGTGTTCATTGGCTTAGACCTGCAGTTATTGCTGGTCCCTGACAAAACTGCTATGCCAAAGGGGATGAAAGAATACTGATTGACTTTTGCTAATCAGGGCAAAATCAATTTGCATAATAACCATGTAACAGGAGAGGGGTGGAGCAGACCTTCCAAGGCAATCACAATGTCCAGAATACTAAGTCAAGTTCAGCATGTCTGGCCCCTTTCCTAGAGTCTCTCCGAAAATATGCTTCAGGTCTTCATTTATGTAGATTCCATGCTACCAGACCCTACCGACATACTCACCAGACCTCGCTTTTGCTGCCTTGTGAGTAAGAAATCATCCTTTTTCATTGCTGAGGGAATTGAGAATATTTGAATAAAACCATTCTCCTAAGATATTGCAGCTAATAAGGGGTACAACCAGGATACAGCCACAGCTCCACCTGATTCAGTTCCATGTTCTCATGCCCCACCATGATGTCTCCCAGCCTGATACAAAGATAAGCCAAAGTTATAAGATGTTATTATCCCAGCTTAGCCTACCATGTTAGGAAAGCTCCCATTTGAACAGTGGGCTCTGCTTTCTTACATGTAATGTTTTCTATAAGTACAGAATCCACACTTTGAATCTGGAAAAAATACATTCTGGGTCCCTGTAATCATCTCAGTGTCTAAGTATAATCTGTGTATTGAATAGAAAGTGTTTATGTGTGGATGTGAGGTACACATGTACACCTGTTCTATTTCCTGATGATCTTAAAATCTTAACAATTCATGGCCTGCATGGTTCCCCTTAGTTGTGAAAAAACATAAATCTATGGCACATGGCTAGCCTCCTTCCGGAAATTCTCCAGTATGTCTCATAAAATCATCATGGGGTTGTTACACAGCAATGATATCTTCCTGTCTAACTTATCATTTCCAAGTTAGTAGCCAAACATACACACACTTAACACAGTCCTTGGAGAAGGTACCTTACACCTTTTCTTTTTCACTTCATCATCCTCAATGGTCTGGGCAGTTGCAAGATATATTCAGAGTATTCAAGTACTGTATATGGTTAAGTACAGAGGTGACCATGAGATCACCCTAAATTTGCTACTCAGCTGGCTTATGACCTCTCCAAGCCTCTATTTCTCTTATCTATAAAACTGGAATAATAATCATAATACACATTCCATGTTATTGTCATGAACACAATGTCTGGTATATTGAAAACATTTAAAAAATATTCACTGCTGAATAAACTGTTTATTACTACTATAATAAACATTAATATTTACTTGTATTACCCTAATGATTATTAATTAGATTTATTATTTTACTCAAATGACCAAATTTATTCTATTTCCTTACTGTTGGATGTTAGTTGCATATAATTTCCATCTGCTTAATATATTACCTTTGGGAATCTAACCTTTAATTTAGATAAAGGTCTGTTTTCCTCTTTCATAGAAAAGGAAAATAAACAAACAGATACAAAATATATTTTTTAATATCTTGGCTATTTACTTTCTGATTTATGCTATCCAGCACTGTGCTTAAAGTTTTTCTTCCATTTCTTTTTTTGTTAGCTAAAGTAGCAGATCTTCTTACAATTTCCTTTAGTAATTACTTTTGGTACTTACCAGGTCTAAGAAACTAAGACACAGGCCCTATAAAGAAAATGTCATCTCTACACAGTCAATAGACCCAGGTTTCAATGGGCTTAACCTGAAGCTCTGGTCTTCCCAGAACTTCAGTGTTACATCCCAAGGGCCTTGGAGCTAATGAAACATGTTGCACTCCTAATATCTACTTAAGCAAATTGAATGTGGCCATCTAAGAAAATTACTCTGTTGTCATAGTAACTCTTTTACTACTTTAGGTCAAGAAGAATAGAAAAAAAAAAAAGAAGAAGAAAGAAAGGAAGAAAGAAAAAACCTGGCAGCAAAGTTTACATCCTAAAATAAAGTTGTGGGAGGTATGAGGCAGAGGCAAAGATAAATGAGGGATTTAATTCAATATGGAGGAAAACACCTGAAATGCAATGAGCTCCCCATAATATGCTCTCACTCAGCATGCTTAGACATAAGGTTGGGGGTGTCTCAGCAATAGATTCACAGAATGCGAAATATGGAAGAGCTCTTAGGAAATCTAATCTGAGCCCCTGATTTTACAAATAAAGAAACAGAAGCCCAGAGAGGTAAAACAATTCACACAAGTTAGCATACTAAGTTTTGGCCCATGCTGAAGCAGAAACAGGATCTCCTGATTTCCTACCTAGGGTTCTTTCATCATTCTATCCCTGGGATTTAAGGGCATAAAGAAACTATCCAAAAGACCTTTCAGAGTCTTTTATCTTTTTAAATTTATTAAAATTCAAGTTAGCTAACATACTGTGTAGTACTGGTTTCAGGAGTAAAACCCAGTGATTCATCACTTACATATAACACCCAGGGCTCATCCCAACAAGTGCCCTCCTTAATGTCCATCATCTATTTGGCCCATCCCCCAACCCACCTCCCCTCCAGCAACCATCAGGTTTTTTTTCTCTGTATTTAAGAGTCTCTTATGGTTTGTCTCCCTCTGTTTTCAACTTATTTTTCCTTCCCTTCACCTATGTTCATCTTTTATGTTTCTTAAATTCCATATATGAGTAAAATTATATGATATTTTTCTTTCTCTCTGAATCTTTTTAATATGTTTTTAAAAATTATAAAAGAGTCTTTTTAATATGTTTTTTAAAATTATAAAAGATTGACTCAGTGTAGAAGAGGAAGACAGATTAGTCTTAAACTGGTTCCAAGACTGGCCAGTTATTGAAAAGTTGGAAAGATTTCATTCATCATGCATCAATTACACATTGACACTGTATTAGGTACTGTGCAGGCTTCTGGAGATCACAAATTATACACTTAAATCAGTTAGGCTATTCACAGTTCTTGTAAAAGTAGAAAACCTTTATGTTTATGCTGAGTCAAGAGTCTGAAAATCTCAACTTCCCAGGTATTTATTCTCCATTTCACAAACCTTAGAACATATGGCAAAGTTATGGTACTAACAAACAACAGACATGCCCTGATTTTAACTCTATGATGCTATCAATATCAAGAAACAGTAGAAATTGCAAAACAAATGCAAGAGAATCATTTTAATGTTATCAGCAATGAAAAGGTATATACTAGCTGGTTGTAAAAAGAGGACCCAGGAAACTTAGCCAGTACAATAGCATGACTTAGTAACATGGAAATGATCCCTCTACAACATTTATAAGATGTGAATGTAGGTTAACATCACTGCACCATGTCCTTCTTGATCTAATACCAACACATATGATTGGCCAGACCAAAAACAGGTGCTTTGCTCTTATCACTTAATGGCACCCCTTATCTTTCTGTTTGAACTTCTCCCCAACTAGGAGGAATTGCTGGATTCCAACTGACTGCAGAATAAAGAAGTCTTGGTAGCCTATTCTCAGGCCAGCATTTTCCAAGACCAACAACAATTTGATCATTATTCAGACTTAAAGCCAGAAGGACTTGCAAGAGGTGAGAGTGAGCCTATTTGTTGATGGTTATAAAATGAAGTGATCAAGGGATAAGGTAACCCCACAGAGACATGGAAATATCAGTAAACACGAAGTGTAAGTATAGCTCTGCCATGGCAATCTATACTGGATTCCATCTCTGCAATCAGACTGTCACCTGGTCAAAAATAAACATTCCTTGGGTGGATGGATAGGTAAATAGCTAGAAAAGAATAAAGCCATGGTTATAAATATTAATAAATTCTAAACAGGGATAAATAATAGGTACATTCACATAGTCATTCATAGAACCAATATTTGTTGTGGAGATACTACATACTATATTCTGTTCTAGGTGTTAGAGTTACAGCATACCCTTCTTCCCAGTAACTCTTTAAGAAACCCAAGAGCACACAAATAGCTAATGCACTGTCATTACTCAGTCACCTTTTTGTAAGCCAAGAACGTATTTTACTGACTGCACCAACTGATATATGGATCCAACAAGACAGCAAAATTCAATTCAAGTTAGCAAATAATAAATTGAGCATGAACCATGTACTAGCAACCACCCATGATTTCCAGATGAATAAGACACCATTGCTACCCTCATGGAGCTTACTATTCTATAAAGAAATTATACAAAGAAACAGCCAAGATGGCAGAACAGCATGGAAGTTTACTTTGCATCTTGCATCCATGAAATACAGCCAGATCAACACTAAACCATCCTGCACACCTAGAAAACTGATTTGAGGATTAACACAACAATCTGCACAGCCTGAACCACAGAACTCAGCAGGTATGTGGCACAGAGAGGTCAACTGGGAGAGAGAGAAACCGCAGAGGGAAGGGAGCTGTTTTTGTTTGCAGAGAGAGGACAGAGATGGAGGGAGAGTATGGGAAAAGCACCCACCCCCAAAAAGCGGCTGGAGAGAAGTAGAAAAGTGGAAGCAGCCACAGGAACTGAAAGGGAGAAAGGAGAGGGTTTAAATTCCATTAAGACTCTATAAATAGGGGGAACACATAGTCTGAAGCTCCACAGCTTGATACCTGGCAGTGCCCTAGTGGGAAAAGCAAAATGCCAGGAGCAGAGTGAAGTTGGAGGGTCCTCAGGCCACACAGAGAGAGGTGGTTCCCCTGCTGGTAGGACACTTGGTAGAAGCTGTGCGGTCACCCCACAGGCAAAGGCCCCAGTGGACCCCTGAGAACAACCACATTTGCTGGTGCTGGAACAGGGTCATTAAGGTGAAGCCTGCTGCCAGATGTGTGTTGTGATTTTCCATAATCCCTGAAATGCTGCTGTTACATGATCACGTGAACTTTTTCTGGGGCCAGCTGGTACCCAGCTGCAGTCACTGGGCACTGGCAGCAGCACGATCCTGCAAATGTTCACAGGTACAGCCAGGACATGGCCATTGCTTGGTGAGACCCTTCTGCAGAGGGTCAGAATGGGTCAAACCCACAGTCCCTCAGAAGTGAGGATAGGGAAACATAGCCACATCTGAGATAAAACTCAGGAGGGAGGTGCTGCCTGGCAACCTGATGGCTTAGTCACGGCCAGTGTAAAAGTGGGGACTGGAAGGAAGCCAGAGACAAAGGAAGGGTGTGGATTGCTGATCAGGAAGAACAGGGTTCCAATACTAGAAACTGGGTAGCTGGGTGAAGCCATTTTCATCCCTCCCGCCTAGGAGCATACATGCCTACAAGCGCCACAACAATCCACCCCAGTGAGTCAAGCAGCCATCTAGTGGAGAACAGAGCTGTTACACTAAGCCCCGCCCAACTGGGCAAACTTCACTCTTCAGGAACACCACACGTCTCTGCCTGCTTAGTTTACAAACTATAAACTACTTCAGAGTTTGACTTCTAGGGGAAAATGATGTAACTTCAATCGTATTTCAGTCTGTTCGCTGGTCCATATATTCAATTTTCTTTTTGTTTTTCTTTTTTGTTCTTTTTTTTCTTGAATACAGAAAAAGAAAAAATATTTTTATTTCCAATTATTATTAAAAATATTTTTCTTTAATTTTTTCTACTATATTACATTTTTGTAAATTTTTCAAATTCTAGTTTACTTCCATTATTTCATTTTATTATATTTCATTGTATTCATTTTTTCAAATTTTCAAAAGTTTTCCTTTCTTTGTTTTTCATCCCTTTTTTCTCTAATCTATCAAGCACCTGCCAACACCCAGACCTAAACACACCTAGGATCTATCATCATTTATTTGATTTTTTTTGCATGTGTGTTGTTTTTAATTTCTTAATTTAATTCTTTTTACCTTATAGATTCCTTTTCTTCCTTCAAAATGACAAAACAAAGGAATTCACTGCAAAAGAAAGAGCAGGAAGAAACAACAGCCAGAGACTTAATCAACACAGATACAAGCAATATATCTAAACCAGAATTTAGAATCATTATAATAAGAATACTAGGTGGAATCTAAAATAGATTAGAATCTCTTTCTGCGAAGATAAAAGAAGTAAAAGCTAGTCAGGATGAAATAAAAAATGCTATAACTGAGCTGCAATCTTGAACGGATGGCAAAGCAGCAAGCATGGATGAGGCAGTGCAGCAAATCAGTGATATAGAGGACAAACTTATGGAGAATAATGAAGCAGAAATAAATGGGGAGACTAAGGTAAAAGAGCATGATTTAATAATTAGAGAAATCAGTGACTTAATAAAAACAACAACATCAGAATCATAGGGGTCACAGAAGATGAAGGGAGAGAAAAAGGGGTAGAAGGGGTATGTGAGCAAATCATAGCAGAAAACTTTCTAAACCTGGGGAAAGACACAGACATCACATTCCAGGAAGCACAGAGGACTCCCATTAGATTCAACAAAAACTAACCATAAACAAGGCATATCACAGTCAAATTCAGAAAAATCAGGCAAAGAAAGAATCAAGAAAGCAGCAAAGGGAAAAAAAAAGTCCTTAACCTACAAGGGAAGACAGATCAGGTTTGCAGCAGACCTATCCACAGAAACTTAGCAAGCCAGAAAGGAGTGCAGGATATATTCAATGTGCTGAATTGGAAAAATATGCAGCCAAGAATTATTTATCCAGCAAGGCTTTCATTTAAAATAGAAAGAGAGATATAAAAGCTTCCCAGACAAACAAAAATTAGAGTTTGTGAGCATTAAACCAGCCCTGCAAGAAATATTAAGGGGGACTCTCTGAGGGGAGAAAAGATGAAAGAAATAAACAAAGAACAAAAATAAGACCAAAAGCAACAAAGACTAGAAAGGACAGGAGAACACCACCAGAAACTCCAACTCTACAAGCAACATATTGGCAATAAATTCATATCTCTCAGTACTCACTGTAAACGTCAATGGACTAAATGCTCCAAGCAAAAGACATAGGGTAACAGAATGGATAAGAAAACAAGATCCATCTATATGCTGTTTAGAAGAAAACCACTTTAGACCTAAAGACACCTTCAGATTGAAAGTAAGGAGATGGAGAACTATCTATCATGCTAATGGTGGACAAAACAAAGCCAGAGTAGCCATACTTATATCAGACAGCATAGACTTTAAAATAAAGACTGTAACAAAACATGAAGAAGGGCATTATATCATAATGAAGGGTCTATCCACCAAGAAGACCTAACAATTATAAACATTTATGCTCCAAATGTGAGAGCACCCAAATATATAAAGCAATTAATCACAAACATAAAGAAACTCATTGATAATAATACCAGAATAGTAGGGGACACCAGCACCCCACTTACACCAATGGACAGATGATCTAAACAGAAAGTCAACAAGGAAACAATGGCTTTGAATGACACACTGGACCAGATGGACTTAATAGATATATTCAGAACATTTCATCCTAAAGCAGTGCACATACATTCTTCTCCAGTGCATTTGGAATGTTCTCAAGAATAGATCACATACTGGGACACAAATCAGCCCTCAAAAAGTATAAAAAGGTCAAGATTATACTGTGCATATTTTCAGACCACAACACTATGAAACTCAAAATTTGGAGAGAAAAAAGAAGAAAAAATTGGAAAGGAATACTTGGAGACTAAAGAACAACCTACCAAAGAATGAATGGGCTAACCAAGAAGTTAAAGAGGAAATTAAAAAGTACGTGGAAGCCAATGAAAATGATAACACCACAGCCCAAAACCTCTGGGATGCAGCAAAGGCAGTCATAAGAGGAAAGTATATGGCAATCCAGGCCTTCCTAAAGAAGGAAGAAAGGTCTCAGATACTCAACCTAACCTTATACCTTAAAGATCTGGAAAAGAACAGCAAATAAAACCCCAAAACAGCAAGAGACAGGAAATAATAAAGATTAGAACAGAAATCAATGCTATCTAAACTATAAATATCAATAGAACAGATCAATGAAACCAGAAGCTGGTTCTTTGAAAGAATTAACAAAATTGATAAACCCCTAGGCAGTTTGATCAAAAAGAAAAAGGACCCAAATAAATAAAATCAAGAATGAAAGAGGAGAGATCACAGGAGAAATACAAACAATAATAAGAGACTATTATGAGCAATTATATGCCAATAAAATGGGCAATCTGGAAGAAATGGACACATGCCTAGAAACATATAAACTACAAAAACTGAAACAGGAAGAAATAGAAAATTTGAACAGACCCATAATCAGTAAAGTAATCAAATTAGTAATCAACAATCTCCCAAAACACAAGAGTCCAGGGCCAGATGGCTTTCCAGGGGAATTCTACCAAACATTTAAGGAAGAATTAACACCTATTCTCTTGAAGCTGTTCCAAAAAAAAGAAATGGAAGGAAAACTTCCAAACTCTTGCTATGAAGCCAGCATTACCTTGATTCCAAAACTAGACAAAGACCCCACTAAAAAGGAGAACTATAGACCAATTTCCCTGATGAACATGGATGCAAAAATCCTCAACAAGATATTAGCCAACCAGATCCAACAATACATTAAAAAAAATATTCACCATGACCAAGTGGGATTTATACCTGGGATGCAGGGTGGTTCAATATCTGCAAAACAATCAATGTGAGTCATCACATCAATAGAAGAAAGGACAAGAACCACATGATCCTCTCAATAGATGCAGAGAAAGCATTTGACAAAATAAAGCATCCTTTCTTGATAAAAACCCTCAATAAAGTAGGGATAGAAGGATCATACCTAGAGATCATAAAAGCTATATATGAAAGACTCAATGTTAATATCATCCTCCGTGGAGCAAAACTGAGAGATTTCATCCTAAGGTCAGGAACAAGACAGGGATGTCCACTCTCACCACTGTTATTCAACATGGTATTGGAAGTCTTAGCCTCAGCAATCAGACAACACAAGAAATAAAAGGCATCCAAATCGGCCAGGAGGAGGTCAAACTTTCACTCTTTGCAGATGACATGATACTCTATATGGAAAACCCAAAAGATTCCACCAAAAAACTGCTAGAACTGATCCATGAATTCATCGAAGTCGCAGGATATAAAATCTATGCACAGAAATTGGTTGCATTCCTACACACCAACAATGAAGCAACAGAAAGAGAAATCAAGGAATCAATCTCATTTACAGTTGCACAAAAACACATAAAATACCTAGGAATAAATCTAACCAAAGAGGTGAAAAATCTATACGCTGAAAACTATAGAAAGCTTATGAAAGAAATTGAAGAAGACACACAAAAAAATGGAAAAATATTCCATGCTCCTGGATAGGAAGAACAAATATTGTTATAATGTCAATACTACTCAAAACAATCTACATATTCAATGCAATCCCTATCAAAATAACACCAGAATTCTTCACAGAGCTAGAAAAAATAATTCTAAAATTTGTATGGAATCAGAAAAGACCCCGAATAGCCAAAGTAATCTTGTAAAAGAAAACCAAAGCAGGAGGCATCACAATCCCAGACTTCAAGCTGTATCACAAAGCTTTAATCATCAATACAGTATGGTACTGGCACAGAAACAGACACTCAGACCAGTGGAACAGAATAGAGAACCCAGAAATGGATCCACAAACATATGGCCAACTAATCTTTGACAAAGCAGGAAAGAATATCCAATGGAATAAAGACAGTCTCTTCAGCAAGTGGTGCTGGGAAAACTGGACAGTGACATGCATAAAAATGAACCTGGACCACTTTCTTATATCATACATAAAAATAAACTCAAAATGGATTGAAGACCTATACATAAGACAGGAAGCCATCAAAATCCTCAAGGAGAAAGCAGGAAAAAACCTCTTTGACCTTGGCCGCAGCAACTTGTTACTCAACATGTCTCCAGAGGAAGGGAAACAAAAACAAAAATCAACTACTGGGACCTCATCAAAATGAAAAGCTTCTGCACACTGAAGGAAACAATCAGCAAAACTAAAAGACAATCGAAAGAATGGAAGAAGATATTTGCAAATGACATATCGAATAAAGGGTTAGTATCCAAAATCTAAAAAGAACTTATCAAACTCAACACCCAAGAAACAAATAATCCAGTGAAGAAATGGGCAAAAGACATGAATAGACACTTTCCCAAAGAAGACACCCAGATGGCTAACAGACACATGAAAAAATTCTCAACATTATTCATACAGGGAAATACAAATCAAAACCACAATGAGATTCTACCTCACACCTGTCAGAATGGCTAACATTAAGAACTCAGACAATGACAGATGTTGGGGAGGACGCGAAGAAAGAGGAATACTTTTGCACTGCTGGTGGGAATGCAAACTGGTACAGCCACTCTGGAAAACAGTGTGGAGGTTCCTTAAAAAATTAAAAATAGAACTACTCTACGAACCAGCAATTGCACTACTAGGTATGGATACAGGTATGCTGTTTCGAAGAAGTACATGCATCCTAATGTTTGTAGCAGCACTATCAACAATAGCCAAAGTATGGAAAGAGCCCAAATGTCCATCGATGGATGAATGGATAAAGAAGATGTGGTGTGTGTATATATATATATATATATATATATATATGTATATATATATATATATATATATATATATATATATAATGGAGTATTAATCAGCAATCAAAAGGAATGACATCTTGCCATTTGCAGCTACGTGGATGGAACTAGAGGACATTATGCTAAGCGAAATCAGTCAGTCAGAAAAAGACAAATATCATATGACTTCACCCATATGAGTACTTTAAGATACAAAACAGATGAACATAAGGGAAAGTAAGCATAAATATTATAAAAACAGGTAGAGGGACAAAACATAAGAGACTCTTAAATATGGAGAACAAACAGAGGGTTACTGGAGGGATTATGGGAGTGGGGATGGGCTAAATGGGTAAGGGGCATTAAGGAATCTACTTCTGAAATCATTGTTGTACTATATGCTAACTACCTTGGATGGAAATTTAAAAAATAAATTAAATTTAAAAAATTTAAAAAAATTATAATATAATATGCACACACATAAAAACACACACACAAAGTATAAGAGGCAGAATAGTAATGTCATCAGAGAGCTCCAAAGAAAATGTTCTCAGAACACAGAGGAATTAAAAACTTCCTCTGAAGGAACTGGAAAATGCTTTATAAATTAGTTTTTGTTCTCACTTTTGCTTTGTTTTTAATGAGAGGAATTGGCTAGAAAACGATGTACAGAAAGTACATTCCAGATTAAAGAAAAAAAAGCAGTAAGAAACTATAGCTTATGTTTAAAGGCAGTAAACCTTCCTGCCTTAAATGCTCTTTTAGGAAAAGTGGCTTGGATGGGGTATTTCCATAATCTTCTTAATGATTTTCCAACTTTAAAGATTTAATGGTGAGTATTCTGGAGGTGTCAAGACCTATTTGAGAATTTGATAAAAGTAATGGCTCTGCCCCCCAAGAGAAATATACCTTAATCCTCAGGTAAGAATCCCAAATTAGATTATTTCCTAATTTCTTCAAAAACTCCAGCTCTCACCTTTCCAAGAAAAGCCATTTCCCTATAACTTTCCACCAGACCCCGGTCCTGACTTTATACTAGAGGCTGATGTGACTAGCTTTAACTGAGCCTGGGAATGACCCTTACATTTGTTCTATTGTAATTAATATATGTCAGGCTACTTAGTTTGGTGGTGCAGCACAAAGTGAACTGAAGGATACTGAACCATCCCCTCCTTAGGAGTACTTCCCAGTGAACGATGCCTGCACTGAACTGGCCAGAAAAAGAAAGAATTAGTACAAGTTACATGGCAGCAGCTTGCAAGTGAAAATTGTTCCATAACTCTTTAAACATGTGAATTGGCTCAAAGTCAACTGTGTATTCACAAACATGTCCCTGGCATATACAAACATTTATACATCTTCATGACAATCATTTGAATTCAGTATTCAGACTTTACCACACTGTACTTTTCTGCTGCTTAACAGAGATCACACATAGACTTGAGCCTTACCTAACTAATAATATGAGCAGATTATTCTTTTTTTATTTATTTATTTTTTTTTAATTTTTTTTTTCCAACGTTTTTTATTTATTTTTGGGACAGAGAGAGACAGAGCATGAACGGGGGAGGGGCAGAGAGAGAGGGAGACACAGAATCGGAAACAGGATCCAGGCTCCGAGCCATCAGCCCAGAGCCTGACGCGGGGCTCGAACTCACGGACCGCGAGATCGTGACCTGGCTGAAGTCGGACGCTTAACCGACTGTGCCTCCCAGGCGCCCCATGAGCAGATTATTCTTAATTTAGTGTTTCCCCAGCAAGCTTGTTAGACTGCACCAGAAGACCTAGTTAAGAGACTGTTCTATGGGGCATGTTTAGCTCATAGATTTATTTTAGTTAGTGCATAATTTTTTTTTAATATTTGTTCTTAACATTTTGAAATCAGGAATTACACATAAAAATCCAGATTTCTGAGGACTTTTTAAAGATTCTAGAGATCTGATAATAAATGACACAATTTTACATAACAACAATCAGTTTAAGATGAATTAAGATGAATTAGACATTCACGCAGAGTTTCCAATTGGCCCAAATTGTTTTATATCCAAACTACTTCAAAAATTTGTACTCATTTCCTGGCCCCTGAACACATTTAAGTTTTTGATCCCTAAACTAGATGTTACAAATGATCAGGACACTGTAATATAGCACTTAGGAGTACAAGCTATGGAATTAGGCCTAGCTGAATTTAAATCATTACCATCTATAGTAGGGGACTTTAACACCCCACTTAACAGTAATGAGAAGATCATCTAAGCAGACGATCAACAAGAAAACAATGGCTTTGAATAATGCACTGAACCAGATGGACTTACCAGTTATATTTAAAGAATTTCATCCTAAAGCAGCAGAATACACATTATTTTCAAGTGCACATGGAATATTCTCCAGAATAGATCACTTACTGGGCAACAAATCAGGCCTCAACCAGTACAAAAAGATTGAAATCATACCATGCATATTTTCAGATTATAATGCTATGAAACTTGAAGTCAACCACAAGAAAAAATTCAGAAAAAAACACCAATACATGGAGATCAAAGAACATGCTACTAAAGAATGAATGGGTTAACCGGAAAATTAAAGAAGAAATTTAAAAAAATACATGGAAGCCAATGAAAATGAATACATGACAGTCCAAAACCTTTGGGATACAACAAAAGGTGGTCAGTCATAAGAAGGGAGAATATAGGAAGCCAGACCGTCCTTAAGATGCAAAAAAAGTCTCAAATACACAACCTAACCTTATACCTAAAGGAGTTGGAAAAAGAACAGCAAATAAAGTCCAAAAACAGCAGAAAAATGGAAATCATAAAAATTGGAGCAGAAATAAATGATATGAAGATTTAAAAAATAAACAGGACAGATCAATGAAACTAGGAGCTGAATGCTTGAAACAATTAACAAAATTGATAAATCCCTAGCAAGACTTAGCAAAATAAAAAGGAAAGGAACCAAATGAACAAAATCACGAATGAAAGAGGAGAGATCACAAACAACATCACAGAAATACAATTATAAGAGAATATTATAAGCAATTTTATGCCAAAAAATTGGGCAATCTGGAAGAAATAGATAAATTCTTAGAAACATATAGACTACCAAAACTGAAACAGGAAGAAATAGAAAATTTGAACAGAACCATAACCAGTAAAGAAATTGAATCAGTAATCAAAAGTCTCCCAACAAGCAAGAGTCCAGGGCTGGATGGCTTTCCGGGGGAATTCTACCAAACATTTAAAGAAGAATTAATACCTATTTTTTTGAAACTGTTCCAAAAAATAGAAATGGAAGGAAAACATCCAAACTCACTCAATGAGGCCAGCACTACCAGACAAATTCTCCACTAAAAAGACTTACAGACCAATATCCCTGATGAACATGGATGCAAAAATTCTCAACAAGAAACTAACAAATAAAATCCAACAGTACACTAAAAGAATTATTCACCATGATCAAGTGGGATTTATTGTTGGGTTGCACGGGTGGTTCAATATCTGCAAATCAATCAACATGATATACCACAATTATAAAAGAAAGGATATGATCCATAAAATCTTCTCAATAAATGCAGGAAAACTGTTGACAAAATATAGCATTCTTTCTTGATAAAACTCTCAAGAAAGTAGGGATAGAAGAATCATACCTCAACACCATAAAGGTCTTATACAAAAGACCCACAGCTAATATCATCCTCAATGGGGAAAAACTGAGACCTTCCCCCTAAGATCAGGAACACAACAGGATGTCCACTCTCACCATTTTTGTTCAATGTAGTACTAGTCTCAGCAATCGAACAACAAAAAGAAATAAAAGGCATACAAATCATCAAGGCAGAAGTCAAACTTTCACTCTTTGCAAATAACATGATACTCTACATGGAAAACCTGAAAGACTCCAAAATATTGTTAAACTGCTATATGAATTTGGCAAAGTCGCAGGATATAAAATCAATGTACAGAAATCTGTTGCATTTCTATACATCTGTAATGAAGCAGCAGAAAGAGAAATCAATAATTCAATCCCATTTACAATTGCAACAAAACCCATAAGTTACCTAGGAATAAACCTAACCAAAGAGGTAAAAAAGATCTGTACCCTAAAAACTTAGAGCGCTTGTGAAAGAAATTGAAGAAGACACAAGTAAATGGAAAAAACATTAAGTGCTCCTGGATTGGAAGGGCAAATATTGTTAAAATGTCTATATTACCAAAAGTAATCTATACATTTAATGCAATCCCTAACAAAATAGTACCAGCGTTTTTCACAGAGCTAGTACAAACCATTATAATTTGTATGGAACCAAAAAAGACCCTGAATAACCAAATCAATTCTGAACAAGAAAAGTAAATTGGGAGGCATTACAATTCCAGACTTCAGACTGTATTAGAAAGCTATAATCATCAAAATGGTATACTAATAGCACAAAAACAAACACATAAGCCAATGGAACAAAATATAAAACCCATAAATGGACCCACAACTATATGGTCAACTAATCTTTGACAAAGCAGGAAAGAATACCCAATGGAAAAAAGACAGTCTTTTCAACAAATGATGCTGGGAAAACTGGACAGCTACATGCAGAAGAATTAAACTGACCACTCTTATACCATACACAAAAATAAATTCAAAATGGATGAAAGACATAAATGTGAGACAGGAAACCATCAAAATCCTAGAGGAGAACACAGGTAGCAATCTCTTTGACCTCGGCCACAGCAACTTCTTACTCAACATATCTCCAGAGGCAAGGGAAACAAAAGCAGAAATGAACTATTGGGTCTTCATAAAGATAAGAAGCTTTTGCACAGTGAAGGAAATAATCAACCAAACTAAAAGGCAGCTTACAGAATGGGAGAAAATATTTGCAAATGACACATCAGATAAAGGATGTAATATCCCGAATCTATAAAGAACTTATCAAACTCAACACCTAAAAATAAATAACCCCATTAAGAAATGGGCAGAAGACATGAACAGACACTTCTCCAAAGAAGACATATAAATGGCTAACAGACACATGAAAATATGCTAAACATAACTCATCATCAGGAAAATAAAAATCAAAACCTCAGTGAGATACCACCTGACACCTGTCAGAATGGCTAAAATTAACAACACAGGAAACAGGAAGTGGAGAAAGGGGAACCCTCTTTCACTGTTCATGGGAATGCAAACTAGTGCAGCTACTCTGGAAAACAACGTGGAGATTCCTCAGAAAGTTAGAAATAGAACTAAACTATGACCCAGGAATTGCACTACTAGGAATTAATCCAAAGGATACAGAAATACTGATTCAAAGGGGTTCATGCACCACATTGTTTATAGCAGCACTATCAACAATAGCCATATTATGCAAAGAGCCCAAACACACATATATATAATGCTGTATTTCTCAGCCATCAAAAAGAATGAAATCTTGTCATTTTCAAGGACATGGATAGAACTAGAATGTATTATGCAAAGTGAAATAAGTCAGAGAAAGATAAATACCATATGATTTCACTTGTATGTGGAATTTAAGAAACAAAACATAGGGAAAGGGAAGTAAAAAAAATAAAATAAGATAAAAATAGAGAGGGAGGAAAACCATAAGAGACTCTTAACTATAGAGAACAAACTGAGGGTTGCTGGAGGGGAGGTGGGTTGGGGAATGTTCTAAATGAGTGATGGGCAGTAAAGAGGGCACTTGTGATGAGGACTGAGCGTTATATGCAAGTGATGAATCACTAAATTCTACTTTTGAAACCAATACTACACTATATGTTAACTAACTTGAATTTAAATAAAATCCTGGAAAGAAAAAATAATAATAAAGATAAAATTTTACCATCTACCAGCTGAATGAGATGAGTTATTTAATTCCCAGGATGCTCAGTTTTCTCATCAGTAAAATGTCAATGATATCTACCTTATATAGGGTCTATGAGTAAGGATAAAATTAGATTGTTCTTTGCACAATGCTCAGTATGTCATCACATGGCAATAGTAGTTGAGGTATATTGAATTGCTTTTCATTAATAATAATTTTTCCTCCCTGGAGAAGGATCATACTTTTTTTTTTGCCCCATTGAAGTCAGTGTTAGTCATGTGACTGGTTTTATCCAATGAAATATGAACAGAAGTGAGGCGTGTCACTTCCAGGGAGGCCAGTTTGTACTTTATTACTTTTACTGTACCACTGCAATTGATGATGCTCCATATAGTGGCCCATCTAATGCCTGAGTCCTGGAGTGAGCTTAAGGACAATGTGAAGGAGAGCTTCTAGCTGACTTTCTGACAAACAAGGATAGTGAATGAGAAATAAGTCATTTTTGCTTTAAGCCATTGAGATTTCAAAAGTGTTTGTTACTGCAGCATAACCTAGCACATCCTGATATTATAGTGATAATAATAACAATAACTATTTTTTATCACTATCATTATCATAATTGTGGCTATTATTCAAAGTTATTGTCCTGCCCAGGTCTCCTTTTCCTGTATTTTTAGGGCTGCTGACAAAGGAACAAGATGATGCAGGATCTGTGCTCTGTTGTTTGTATTCAGCTGTTCTTCCCCCTCCCTATTCTATCACCCACTCTGGCTTACTTTATTGGCTTCTCAGAGCCCCCAACACTCCCAGTGACTGGAAGACTTTGGGGAAGGGGAAAAAAATAAATCATTCCTCTTTTCACTAAAATTACCTCTCCCCTCTCAGTGTGAAAGTAACCAAAATTGTATTCATATTGTACAAAAATGTACAAAGAAAATACCAATTTTTTCTACATTTAATTTCATATTTCTTCAATACCCCTAGGAGAAATAACCCGTTATCTTTAATGGAATCCAAGAGGCTTAGTCTGATACAATGATATAAACCACAAGTTGACAAACTAGGGCCTGTAAGCCCACTGCTTATTCATATAAATTAATTTTTATTGGAACAATCATACCCATTCCTTTACATATTGTTTATCGCTACTTTTGTGCTACAACGGAAAAGTTGAGTATTTGTAACAGAGTCTGTAGATCTCACAAAGTCTAAAGAACTATTTAGCTCTTCATTGAAAAAGTATGCTGACCCTTGATAAGAACTTTCTTTTAAGTGAATTATCAGTCCCTTTGGGATAAAATTCTTAGTCTTTCAGATTTTTCTCTCTTCATTCAACTCCTATCCAATATAGTATCTGGGTTTTAGAGACACATGGTGTTTGTGACTTCATGGTAAAAGGAAGGGGATAGTGTATGTGGTACCCTCTGGATTTTTGCTCATATCTACTGTACAGTAATTTATATTGATTGTTCCCTGGATTTATGAACACTGACATAAGACTGGTCTTATTCCTGAGTGTCTTGCCAAAGTTTGCATTCAATGCCAAAGTTTGCAACTGGTGAAACTCATGGTCTATTTTTCCCCCTGGTCAATGGTGTGATATCTTCCCTGCTGACTTGACTCCAGATGATGTTACAGATTCCATCGAGAGCCAGCTGTAACTCCCATGATGTCCTCAGCTGTAGGACCACTTTTATTTATGCTAGGAATCCCTTTTGGCAAAATTCCCAGACAAAAATCTCAAGTAACCTCCACATCCTATCTCAGGGACATGTGGGAAATTCTGGCTTCTACCCAAGCTTCATGAGAAATAAGGATAGCTTGAGAGAGCTACACTCAGGCTTTCCCTTCACTTAACCAAACTGTGATGCTTAGTTTCAAGTGGGACAGATGACCTATAAGGAAATCACCTTCCAGCATCCCAAGTAAAAAGGAAGCAGAAATCTCCTAGCCTTCAGCATTCCCTCCTACCCATCTCACAGTCTTCCCTCCTCTGATAGTTCATTCTAAAGGAGGAAAAGTGGGACACATGACTGACCATCTGCTGCTTCTACTTCTATTTCCCCCCATTCTCTTCAAATCCCTCTAGCTTATATGAGTATTACCATGTTTGTCTTCCTATTTATTAATGAGGTCCATAAAACTCTACAATCAAACCTACCAGGCCAGACTTTTAATATATTAATAGGCAATATGGGGGACTATGAGGATAAAAGACATTCAGTGTATTAGTTTCTCTCAACAAATTTGGGCATAAAGACTATTGTATTTTTTTTTATTTTTTTAATGTTTATTTATTTTTGAAAGAGAGAGAGCATGAGCGGGGAGATGGTTGGGGGGGGGGGGGAGAGGGAGACACAGAATCTGAAGCAGGATCCAGGCTCTGAGCTTTCAGCACAGAGCCTGATGCAGGGATCAAACCCACAAACTGCGAGATCATGACCTGATCCAAAGTTGGATGTTCAACCGACCGAGCCACCCAGGCACCCCAACTATTGTATTTTTTAACGTTTATTTACTTTATTATTTATTTATTTGGGGGAGAGACAGAGAGTGTGAGCAGGGTAGGGGCAGAGAGAGGATCCCAAGCAGGTTGCACACCATCAGAGCACAGCCTGACATGGGCTCAAAGTCACCAACCGTGAGATTATGACCTGAGCCAAAATCAAGAGTCAGATACTTAATCAACAGAGCCACCTAGGTGTCCCAAGACTATTGAATTGTTAAATCTCTGGAAAACCCTAACTAGAATGTCAGAAGCTTAATTTTAATCTTTTCATTCTTGCTACAACCTGTAATAGATGCAGCTCTTAGGCTTACAGAGGAGAAAGTCATATACACTGAAAAGCAGAAGAGAAGAGCACATTAAAAGCATTAAAAAAATATTGCTCACATTACATATGTACAGTATCAAGTCCATCTGAAGAGACTAGGCATCTGTGAAAAATACACAAAAATTAAATACAGAATGGGCGCCTGGGTGGCTCAGTTGGTTAAGCGTCCAACTCTTGATTTCAGACCAGGTCATGATTTCACAGTTTGTGTGACTGACCTCTGCCTTGGGCTCTGTGCTGAGTGTGGAGACTGCTTGAGATTCTCTCTCTCCCTCCCTCTCTCTCTCTCTCTCTCTCTCTCTGCCCCTTCCCCACTTGTGCCCTCTCTCTCTCTTTCTCTATCTCTCAAAATAAATAAATAAACTTTAAAAAATTAAATATGGAAACCCTACGACTAATGCAGAGGGATCACCTTCAAACGTCCTCTTAATCAAGGTTGTTGGATCTACTCCCCACCCCCAGATGTGAAGTACATATTTTACAAGATGAGATTTTCATTCAAGTAAATGGGCATTTCTTAGCCTTTGCCTCCTTCTCTTTAAGATGAAATAGTTGGATTGGAAGCTGATTTAAGTTATTTTTGGCTCTAGAATCAATTTCAGAATGAGGCAATATACAGTAGTAGTAAGAGGACAGTGTCTGGGGTCTTATGGTCCTGTATGTCAATCTTGTGTCTTCCACTTAGTAGCTATGTATAACCATTCACAGACGCTACCTGAGTTTCTATATCATGGGCCTCCCTTCCTAAGGGATTAGGATCTCACCATGGTATTTTATTATTTCCTCCCATCCAGACCACATTGGTTTACATTATGGACTTGCCACAAGCAAAATATAGCAATCCCAACCACCTGCCCTTTAAACAAAAATATATTTTATTACTTTTAACTAAAAGGACAATTGCTCTACCCGGAATACCATATGCATCGGCAAAGTTAAATTCCAATTTGGCAGACTGTCAGAATCTCATTGAACACGCCTCTCTTCTTACCTCTCTCATATGATTGTTGAAGCCCCAGTTCCCAGACCTGAGCCACGTAAGGAACTTGGAGGCTGAAGTTTTCAAGGGTCCTCCATGTTTACAGTTCCTGATGTCTGAAATGCCCCAAAATGTATTTCTTTGTGATCACGTTATGATTTGCCCAGACTGGGAAGTCAAAACTCAAAATGATATCTGGTCACTTATTCAGTGGTCACTCTAAAAATTATTTTGTCAAGTGCTGGAAAGTTAAGAAGAGATAGTCATATTAACTTTTATAGACTTCAGGCTATGGGGAACAATCTGGGATTGGCCACAATTTTGATAGGCATCAAATCTTGGCATGGAAATTGAAAGACCAGTATCATCCAAAGAATAAAGGGCAGTAAAGGAAAAATAGTTCCGGTTTTTAGCTTTTGCTGAAGCATTCCTAATATTTCTTTAGGTTAGAAATCACACCTTTTCTTTTTTTTTTTTTCAATATATGAAATTTACTGTCAAATTGGTTTCCATACAACACCCAGTGCTCATCCCAAAAGGTGCCCTCCTCAATACCCATCACCCACCCTCCCCTCCCTCCCACCCCTCATCAACCCTCAGTTTGTTCTCAGTTTTTAACAGTCTCTTATGCTTTGGCTCTCTCCCACTCTAACCTCTTTTTTTTTTTTTTCCTTCCCCTCCCCCATGGGTTTCTGTTAAGTTTCTCAGGATCCACATAAGAGTGAAACCATATGGTATCTGTCTTTCTCTGTATGGTTTATTTCACTTAGCATCACACTCTCCAGTTCCATCTACGTTGCTACAAAAGGCCACATTTCATTCTTTCTCATTGCCATGTAGTATTCCATTGTGTATATAAACCACAATTTCTTTATCCATTCATCAGTTGATGGACATTTAGGCTCTTTCCATAATTTGGCTATTGTTGAGAGTGCTGCTATAAACATTGGGGTACAAGTGCCCCTATGCATCAGTACTCCTGTATCCCTTGGGTAAATTCCTAGCAGAGAAATCACACCATTTCTATAGTTAGTTACAAAGATCTTTTTTATTATTATGGAAAAAGAAGTATGAAAGTGCCATACCTAGAAGTTATAATAACAATTATCATGTGTGTATACATATTGTGTGTGTTCACAAGATGTATGAAACACTCCTCAAGAAATTTTACCTTTTGTGATCTTGAACATAGACTTTCCCACTTTACCCAGCAGAAGAGGACAAGAGGACAAGAAAAGGCTTAGGGTGGGGGTGGGGGGTGTGAGAAGAACACCTTATACCAGATAAGGGTCCAAGGGCAGGGCAGACTCAAACAGGTCTCATTGAGACCAGCAGACCCATGAGACAGGTGTGAATCTGAAGCAAGGGAGAATGCCAGAGGTCATATGAGGGGCAAAATAATATATACCAGATCTTATTTACTATTCATTTGAAGCCTGTGAGGTAGGAATAAATAAAATAAAGTTGCCCATGGTCATACAACAGAGTCAAGATGCAAAACCACACAGACAAGACTCCAGACCCTTTTCCACCATTCTGAATATTCCCTCCACCTCATAGAATATGAAATACATAAATTGTAAGAGAAGAAATAATAAGTAGCTAAGATCAGAAAAAT
Source organism: Neofelis nebulosa (assembly GCF_028018385.1). Taxonomy (NCBI): domain Eukaryota; kingdom Metazoa; phylum Chordata; class Mammalia; order Carnivora; family Felidae; genus Neofelis; species Neofelis nebulosa. The sequence goes on along the minus strand of NC_080791.1, from coordinate 83,057,318 downwards.
TGAGAAATAGAGTAAAAAAATGTTAAGGCAGAACAGTGCAGAATATGGGCCATGCACAATGTCTGGGTATCTGTGAGTGTTCTTTTTGGGGATCTTTCTGTATCATGAAGAATCTGAAGTGCATCAATAATTGGGTGTTGGATATTTTGTAGATCATTAGTCCAAAAACTATTGCCTTAATAAAAGGGCACAGGGAAATAGACAGTGCTTATATAAAACGAATGAGTCTCTAAATAATGGAGGTACCTGGACCAATGGGGAAATTTTAGTGAGATCAATATAAAAGGAGAGGACAAACAGAGTCAGGAATGGGATTTGAGGTATCTGAGAAATTGTCATTTCTTTGATAATCGCTAACATAGTTGCTCAATTTTTTTAGGACATACATATAATTCAACAAATACTATTAAGTGCCTCTGTTAGATTAGATATTTAAATATAAGAATTTGGAAGAAAAATTAGTAAGAAATGGTTGTACCTGCCTCAGAGTGCTTATAATCCAGTGAGATAAATGACCAAATTTATATTTTCTTTAAACAGGGGACACGTGGAAGAACATTCAAAGTGTGTACACTATTATTCTCCCTCTTTTTTTTTTTTTGCACTGACTGAAATTAAGTTCCTCTCATCCCAACACACACCCTTATATTACAGTTTCCATGGGGACTGAAAATTTATGCAGGAAGCAAACACTAATATTTGCATCCATTGGAGCCACCTGGAGAGGGTTTGTAGGGGTAGAAAGCTAAAGAAAATTGAGTAACGTTTCACTCCACTTTGTTACAATTTGTCCTTTCTCTGAACTCTAAAACACAATTTAACTCTTTATCATAGTGCCTGCTAACTGTTCCCCAGTTGTTAACTTCATGTCCTTTATCTCCAAACTAGGTTACAAAATTCTGAAGAGCAGACTGAGTCTTCATCTTCCCCTACTACCCTCAATGCACAGCTCAGTGTCAAACACAGAGGCCGTGACTGGTACTGACTCCCTTGAACTGAATGGGAAACATCTCAGTTGAGAGAAGGAGGTTAAGGGGTATTTGGTAAGGAAAGATTAGAAAATGTCTTTCAGTTTACAGCCTCATATTTAGGAAAGATCTGAATTTTCAGGGAAAGGTATGCAGATTGCACAGAGACAAAGTTAAAAGCAGCCTAGAGAATTAGGGGATTGGATGAGCCCCAATTCCATGCTTATATCATTATTTACTTATATCATTATTTACAACAAATATATTGGTTTTCCCTTAGTGCTGTTTCATGGTAGAAACAGGGGGAACATGAACCAAGAAATTGAAGTGTTCACTAAATATTCACTGAGTTCTGAGGTGTGTCCAGTAGGGCACTAATTATGTATCCATAAAGCTCTCTGGTGGCCACAAAGGGCAGCAAAAACCACAATCCCCGTCCTTATGAAACCAGTAGATTTAGTGCTAGCTCAAACAGCCCCCAGGATATTCACCTGTGTTTCCCTGTGTTTTGCTCATTCATTCATCATTTATTTTCACAGTATATTATCGAGAGTCTGCAATGTGCCAGAACCAATAATGATGCCACATGACTAACATTAATAAAAAGTGTGGAGTCCCTCACGCATTCAGAAGCCAATGTCTGAGGAATTTGGTGAGCTATAAGGAAAGAAAGGCAGAGTCCAAAAGAGAGAAAGTATTGCTATATTTGGGCTCATTTCTCAGCAAGGATCTTTTCATCCTTAAATGTATTTTTCCTTTTCACTGAACTTTCCAACATAATCTCTTCTTTAGGCCTGGATTGTGCCTGAGATTTTCTCTAACTAAAGACCAGAGTTTCTGGTTTGAGGGCTTCACTTAGCTTTCAGAAAGACAGCTTATTTTGGGTTTAAATGTTACCAGCCAAGACTATGGGTTTTTTAGCTTTTCTCCCACCCTCTCTTTTCCAGGGGATTTGTTTAGAAGTTATATGAAATCCTTGACTTTTCAATGAATAACTAAAATATATAAGCAAGCATAATCTTTCAGACTCTGGGCAAGGGGGTATACATTATAATTCCTCACAATTGGATGGGACAAGCCAGAAATAGTGTGGAGGAGGGGCAGACATTGCACTGAAAACACTCATTATGAACATGCTCAGCACCTCAGCATCTACATCACGAGAGAGCTCACAATTGGAGGGCACAAATTGGACTTTAGCTACTGAAGATCCAAAGTCTGTCCTTTTCCTCCTTTATCCATTGCTGTCTTCCTATAGCCCATGCTCCGCCCCTTCTAAACTACTGATAGTGTCTCAAAGACCTTTCATGGGTTGTTATATCCTTTCCATGAGTTCTTCCTTCTGTCTGTACATATACCTCCCTAAGAGCCTTATCACATGTCATTATACTGCTGTACAAGAATCTTTACTTGGCTGTCCCTATGGTTTCTCTCTCCCCCTAACCTAGAATGCTCATAAGGATGTGATTATGTGGTATTCACTCTGAATCTCTAGAATTAGCACAATGACACATAATAGATGCACAATGGATATTTAAAATAAGTGAACTTATGATAATAATTGATATTTGTTCCACACATGCTATGTGTCACTGTGATAAGTATTTTATATACATTCATTTCTTTTTTTTAAATTTTTTTAACATTTATTTATTTTTCAGACAGAGAGAGACAGAGCATGAAGCAGGGAGGGTCAGAGAGAGAGGGAGATACAGAATCTGAGACAGGCTCCAGGCTCCGAGCTGTCAGCACAGAGCCCGACGCGGGACTCGAACTCACGGACTGCGAGATCATGACCTGAGCTGAAGTTGGACACTTAACCGACTGAGCCACCCAGGCGCCCCAACATTCATTTCTTTAATCATCACAAAACCCTATGAGGTAGGAACTGTTACCTTCCTTATCTCAATGCCCTCTTTGTGCCTCACTTTCCTCTTTGTAAAGGGGGGTGGCAATAGGACCTATAGAGATAAGGCACAGCGAGGCACAAAATGAATTTCCCAAGTTCATTGTAAGGGTCTGGGGCAGAATTTGAACTTAGACCTTTTGACCACAGAGCCTAAGCTCCTACTCACCACACAACACTGAATGAATGATAGTACTCAGGCCCCCTCTGAGATCCAAGTGCCTTTTTATAAAATAAACTCAGAATGACGTAGTTAAAATTTGCCAGTAAATATTTTGATGACATATTTTGAACACTAATTTGACATTTAGAATAATAGAATTTTAGAACCAGAAGAAAGATTAGAAATCATATTGTCCAGTGGTTTTCAAACTTTCTTAGCAATGGGACTTCTAGGCAAAATCTTTAGCAGAAGCTCAAGAGGTAAAACAAATGGCAGTGAGCCGTTGAAGTGGGCTGGGGATGGAGAGATTGAGACCCCTATTTGAAGACCTTCTCCCTTCCTCCATGGATGATCCTGAAGCATCTCAGCGTAGATGCAGATGTAGATGTAGATGTAGAACACAGTTTAGCTGTTATTGCTCTAGCCCAGATCCCTTCAATTAAAAGATGAGACATATAAGATCCCGGGACACTGTATCATCTGCCCAAGGACACACAGCTAGTAAGTAACAGAAACCAGGTCTTCTGGCTCCAAGATCAGTGTTCTTTCCATTACATCATGCCAGTAGAATCGATTCCCAGCCCTAGTTTCATGCTATCAGAGGCTGTCCTAGTTATCTCATATTGCAAAGGATGTAGCAAAATTCTCAAAGCAAAAGTGATAATTGACTTCACAAATTTGTAATGCCATATTTTTGATGTTGACCAGAGACTGGGACAAATTTCATAAAATCAAATGATAATAACATAATGTCAATGCTAAGATATTGCACATCTAAAAAGGTTGAAGTCCACAGTAATATTCAACCATGCAAACTACACCCACACATTCAGACATTGACCTTGAACAACTAATCCTTAGCAAATCCACAATCCATTAGCTTTACGCAGTTGTATTTGGTGGGAGCAGCAAGTGAGTCGATGTTTTTCAAAACAAGGTGATGAAAGCCCAGTGTTTACTGTACTAACGTGGGCTCCTCTTTGCTCAGAATTTTCAGAATTTTAATAATACCCAACGTCAATGTTTAATTTAAAGCTAGAGCACACTGGTTAAGAAACTGCTAAAAATAATCTGCTTCATATTGATGGCTTTGGCTTTGTTGACTCATAAAATGTCAGGGTTGAAGAAAAATAACTAACGGAAGCTTCAGCTGTGATTGTACCTTTAATTATTGATGCTCCATTCTTAGTCTTCAGGCCCAACAGCTAAGAGGCAACGTGATGGAAGAGAGGCCACATGATGAACTAAGCATGGGGCAGCTCACTCTTGATTCTGTCCACAATATTCCTAAACTTAACAGCTTACAGTAAAAACAGTAGAGTCCAAATATTGGCTGATGTCATAGCATCCTTCACATTGGATGGCAAAAGGAGAGGGAGGACATGAACTGCTAGATCTCGGAAGTAGAGAAAAACTAAGAGACGCTTATGTCCTTAACAGAGCCAAATGTGAAGATCTGTGCTTGTGAATTTGTAAGAGTAGTTTCCAAACAGATACTTCTCATTTACAGCAAGACTCCAAAATCACCCAGGAGATTCAGGATCCATCACTGTTGAGATGGAACTGTTACTGGGGTTGAGGATCAGCCAAACTGAGTTCTAATTCTAGTTTTGCCTTATATCATATATATATATATATATATATATATATATATATATATGTATGTATATATATATATATATATATATATGTATGTATATATATATATATATATATATGTATGTGTATATATATATATATATATGTATGTATATATATATATATATATATATGTATGTGTATATATATATATATATATATATATATATATCCTACTCAATCTCATAGTGTGTCTCCCTCACTATATATGTAATATACCTAAAAAATCCTTACTGACCTTCAACTACCATTTACTGAGGCCAGACATTGTGCTAGATGTTTTGCATGCATTAAATTATTCCATTCTATACTCACATAAGGGACTAATGTTTTTACCTTTGTCCCCAGATAATGCTAGTCAACTCCATGAACCCTGTACTTGTCCTTATAAAGTGAAAAGCCAGAATTGATTTCTGAAAATCACAAATGGAGACATGACATTGGCTTTCCAGGAGGTATCAACATGCAGGTGAATCATGAATTGCTCATGACAATGGGAATAAGTCAGCATTCAAAGTATTTTTTTTTGTCTCCAGTTCCATTTTCTAAAATTTATCAATTTCTGACATTTTCACACAGCAAGAATATAAAGTCAAAGGAAACCTATGCACTCACCACCCCCCACGGGATCTGATTCAATGGTTTGCAGCTTTGAGGTACAGCAGGCAGACAGAGCCTTTGGACATTTCAAGAGCAGTTAGAGAAGCGCCTGCCACAAGATGTGCCTCTCAACTCTGCTGGCCTAACAACCCAACCCCAGACCCACCATGGGGTGGGAAGGCATCACAAGCTGCTTCATTGTGCTTCTAGAAAGCCAAAATAGAGAGGGTGGTTCTGAATAACAAAACTCAGACCGGCCCCAGAAATATTTTCACGTGACACTGGTGTCAGCTGCACATGGAATTGCTTCTCCCAAAGCAGAAAAGAGTTTGTTCTGAACCAGCCACAATCTTAGGCTCAGACACATTTGTTCCATTCATCAGCCATCCAATCAACTTCTGAGAGCCAACTTGTACCAGCTGACTGGAGGCCCGTATCCTATACAGTAAATTAGGGGAATGGGGGAAGTGTTAATAGCTAATTGTGGTGGTACCAGGTGCTAAATCCTATATAAACAGAGAAGAAAGGAAACTAAGCCAGATTATGGGAAAAAAGAGGTCCAGAGGAGTTTCCCAGATCAGGTTGCCCAAGTTAGAAAATAAAAACAGAAGGGTCCAGCTAAATTTGAATTTTAGATATATAGCATATACTTTTTAAAATATCAGTATTTGGGGACAATATGAGACACACTTATACTTTAAAAAATAATTGCCGTATATGCAAAATTCAAATTAACTGGTATCTTGTATTATATTTGGCAATCTTCTTCCCAGAGGAAGCTGCCTGGTTTAGTCTTACCTTGGGAAAAGCTTGAGATGTTTTACATATGGGCTTCACTTATCAAGGATAAATATTAAATGTTTAATTCAGCATCACGAAAAAATGGACCAGAAGGTAAAAGCTGGGCCCCAGCTTTGCCGTCTTACACAACTTTTCCCACTCTGTAGCCTTTGGTTTACTCATCTGTAAAACTACTGGGTCAAAATATATAGATGATCTGTCTCCCTAGCCCCTTTTAAGTCATCTGAACTGTTTTGCCTATGTGTATATCCAGGGCCAGCCCTATGTATTAAAAAAATTCATAAAGATGTTCAATTTCCCTTTTAGGGAGGCCAAGATTTAATGTGTTAAGATAATATTGAGCAATAACTCATTGGAAAATTATTTTTGCTAAACTTAGACCATGTTTTAATTTCATAATTCAACACAAATCCTTCCAAATTTCTAATCCTGGGACCAGTTTCAAATCCTTGGAATTTCTCTCTATAAAATGGCCCAAGTAATAAGCCAAGTCTTTGACAAAAATTATCTATGCACAGTCTTGGTATAAATGCTGCCTCCTTAGCCTAGCCATTTTAAAAGGCAAACATTTTTCTCTAATAAATAAACACTATTTTTTCTCTGTTTCAATGTTTCTTTTTTTATATATTAGAATTAACAGGCAAATTATGGCTGAGGTTTTCCTCTCAAAATGTATTCAATTAAATTAGTGGTACTCGACCCTAACTGCACTTTAAAAACACCTGGGGAGCTTTTAAAATGACCGAGGCCAGGATCTCACCTTAGATAAATTAAATCAAAATCCTGGGGGGAGGCAACCCTGACTTGCCAGTGATTCTAATGTGCACACAGGATTGAGACACACTGAATTAAGACACCAACATTGTTTCCATGGCATTATAACTTTATATTATCCTTGCAAGACATGTGAGGTGACCAGTAGGTCATCCAGTCTGGGAGCATAATGGAGAGATGGGTTGGCGGGGGGGGGGGGGGAGTGGAATTAACATAGACGTGACTCTAAGGGTCTAAGGCCATAGAGGACATTTAGCCATTATGATCACTGGGTGAAGATGAATGTTCACTGCAAGGCCTCTGGGGTTTTGGAAGAGTACAGTTCTAAAACCACCACATGTGCAATGCCACATGAGCATATAAAGACGTTGACATATCCTCCATGGACCAGGTTCCAGAAGCCCTTTCAAAAACCTTTCTCAACCACTACACCTCAACAGCTGAAAAGGCAAGTTCCGTCCTTCAAGAAAACTGATCTTCCTCCACCTTTATCCATTGCAAGCTTCCTTTGACTTCCTTTTCCTCTTCTCATTCTCTTCCTCTCCCACTACTCCCGTTAGCACCACTGCTAGTGTTTCTGAAGGACAAAAGGCAGGAGCAGGGTCATCTGCACAGAGGGACCAGTGAATAAAGTTTACCTTTCTATCTTCTCCTGGTCTAATCCTGGGGGCATTCAGAGTTAACAGTTATTGAGCACTTCCGGAGTTCCAATTTGAGTTGCTCTTCTTTTTCTCATCTTTGTCTAATCCTTACTGCAATCTTCTGCAGAGTGACCAATATTATTCTCACTTGGCATTGGAAGAACCTGAGGCTTAGAGAGGTAAAATGTCATGTACAAAGTCGCACACCTCATAATCAGCAGAATCTATGTGTACCTTGATTGCTTCTTCCTCCATGATCCACATCCCCAACCTTTGGTGGAAGGCGATACCTTTCTCTGGGCTTCTGCAGCACCAGTTTTCCTTTTAACCACATGTCTTGTTCTGCTTCATGTGGCAATTGTTGAACCTCCTATACATCTTTACTCTGTGAAGGTACTGACTATATCTTGTTTATTTATGTCTCCATTGTGCCAGCATAATATTTGGTATAGGACATGTGCAATCAATAACAGGCTAAAGGCAAATGGATTTAGGAGTGAAGGAGTGTATGCTTAAACAGCTGACAATTTCATTTAACAATTTACGTTCTGATGTGCCAAGGAAGCTTTTGAGTAAAGGATCTAAAATCTGGAAACTCTTGTTTTAAAATCACAAGTTCAATTAATAAAAGCTATCCGCTGCAGAGGAAGGGGCTGGGGCACTAACCAAACAGCCTGTGCTGGAATTGAGTTTTAAAGGTTCTAAACTTGGGAAAGATATGATACTGCCATCTGTCCAAAGCAAGAAGAGCTAGCAGAAATGGCAGTCAGTCCAGAAATGGCAAGTTGATTTTGTCTCATGTATTTCATCCACTGCATTGGTAATGATTGCTGGGAATGATCTGAGACTCCATCCAGGCTCAGTAGGGAAAGAGCACCATGTTTAATCAGCAATGTCTCCCTTGGGTAAGGGAAGGGGAGGGAAGGTTGCAGCCATGCCACACAGTTGTTACCTCCAAGCTTATTCACATTAACATTTCTTAATGAGGGACTTCTTGGCATGTGATTCACTGCCAAACACAAAAGCTGGATCCTAAGATCCAGCAGATTAGAGTTGGGATAGAGAAACAAGAGGCGGCATAAAGAGGGAGTAGAGAGAGCGGGCTTAGAAATATCCACAAACACAGTCTTGTGGGGTCAGAGCTATTTAGAATCAGTTGAGGCATTTAAGCGTATATGACTGACTTGAGATTTCCATGACCAGAGTGGACAGAAGTCCTGAGGTAACAAGGACTATAATTCCACTACAATACAAAATCCAGCTGAGTGTGGCAGAACACAACCACAGCCTCTGCGTCCCAGACTTGCAGATACCAGAGACCATCTCGGAACTGAGAATTCAACTTCTCACATGGAGAAGCATGGTAGCATCAATGATGGCATAATGAAATTAGTCCAGTTAACCTCAGTGGGTATAAATAGACTAGGTCCTGGGGAGAGCCAGGCTGATACTCATTTAAATTAATTCCAGATGAGAAAATAGAAGTGACACAAAACAACACAATGCTCTTATTGCAAAACTAAGTCTTGTGTTATCCTTTAGAGACACATAAATGTTTTTAAATAAATGTAAGAATAGAAAGTCAGTGCTAGAATTCAAATAATTTGCTATCACTTGGTTTGAGATCACAATAATTGTTATTTTGAATAAGTCATGTTATATCATGAAATGTGCTTCATTTGAAACATCTATTCTCAAAACTAACATTTTTAAGGAGAGTGATTTTGCTTTATTGGAGTTGTTACCTCAAAACATTTTAATGCTTGTTCCTGAAAAGGAAATACAACTCAATGCCAGGATATTGGTGAAATGAGCATACTTTCATTGCTAAGCTAGAAACCCTTATAACAATAAGCATATAGTGTAGGGCTACCAGTCAAAGTAGAAATATAATTTATGAAATTGCTTGTTGCCCTATCCTTTGTGTGGACACTAATCAGAGTTTAGATGTTATGATTCTCCATTATAACCAAAGGAGTTAAAAATTCTGGTTTTTTGTGATACAAATAAAGGTAAGTTGTTCCTTTCCTGTGGTTCCAACCATCCTAGTAAATGTGTCCTTCTTCTTCTAAACTATAAACAATTTATCAAAAGTTTCCACGTTCCCATGCAGTACAACTGTGCAGAGTCACAGACAGCCAAGGAAGAGAGCTGGATTTTGAGAGAAACGAGAGGATCCAGAGAGGGATGAAAGAATGATAGGTGGTAACGAGGCATTGGGTAGGGCTACATTCTATACCTGTGCCTGTGGTCCTGTGTACCTTCTAAGCAATTGTTTCTTTCTGTAACTTTTTTTTTTTTAATGTTTAGTTATTTTTGAGAGAGAGAGACAGACAGAGTATGAGTAGGGGAGGAGCAGAGAGATGGAGACACAGAATCTGAAGCAGGCTCCAGGCTCCGAGCTGTCAGCACAGAGCCTGACACAGGCCTGGAACTCATGGACCATGAGATAGTGACCTGAGCCAAGTCAGAGGCTTAACCAACTGAGCCACCCAGGTGCCCCTCTTTCTGTAACTTTTTTTCTGTTAGAAAAATAAGACCATGGCTCCTGGGTGGCTCAGTTGGTTAAGCATCCGACTTTAGCTCAGGTCACTATGTCATGTTTTTGGGAGTTTGAGCCCCCACATCTGGCTCTGTGCTGACAGCTCAGAGCCTAGAGCCTGCTTCAGATTCTGTGTCATCCTCGGTCTCTGCACCTTGCCAGGTCACACTCTGTCTTTCTCTGTCTCAAAAATAAATAAAAGTTTTATATATATATATATATATATATATATATATATATATATATATATATATATAAAATTAGAAAAATAAGACCTGGTTATTGTATTAACATTTTTAATAAAAATATAGGAAAGTAAAGAAAACTGCAGGGGCTCCCAGGGGCTCAGGCAGTTAAGCATCTGACTCTTGATCTCACCTCAGGTCATCACCTTGTGGTTCGTGAGTTCAAGCCCCACATTGGGCTCTGGGCTGGCAGTGCAGAGTCTGCTTGAGATTCTCTCTCTCCCTTTCTCTCTCTCTCTCTGCCCCTCCCCTGCTCACTCTCTCTCTCAAAATAAATAAACAAACTTAAAAAATTAATCAAAAAAAAAGGAAGAAGAAGAAAAGAAAACTGCAATCACGTGCCCATTTATGGCTATTGAATATCTTAAGCATGTAATTTTCCAGTCTTTAAATATATACAATACATACAGTATGTACAATAAATCACACTGTGTATACTGACTTTTAATCTGTTTTTAATTTAAAATGTATCATGAGTATATTTCTATATCAGCAAATATTTAATATATCAGATTCTTGATGTCTAGATATTATTCCATTGCATTAATGTACCATAAATGACTTAACTACACAATTACTAGCATTTGGTTATGCCAATTGTCACTATTACAAATGCTGCAATAAATGTCTCATAGCAAAATCTTTGTGCAGGTACATTATTATTTTATTAGAACATATTTTTTAAAGTGGATTCACCTGTTTAAAAGGGTAGGCACTTTTCGAAGACTTTTGAAACATGATGCCATATTGCCCATAAAAAAAGCTGTAAGAATTAACATATTGAGCATTTTACTGTAATCTCACCAAAACTGAATACTTAGCTGTTTTAAAAAGGTTTTTTTGCCAGTCCGATAAAAGGAAATGACACTGTATTTCTTTTTTTAATTTGCATTTTCTGTGTACCTTTTTAAAAGTCTATTTGCAGATCTATTCTTAGTTTCCCATGCCTGCCTGTCTATGGCTAGCATTGAAGAATGTGGCCACAGCTGACCTAGCTTGGAGCTTTCTCACCCTCCTTTTTTCATGGAAAGGCTGATTCTTCCTGACAAGGTGAACAAGGCCCATGTGCACACTTCCAAGCTGAATGGATAAAGAAAGATAAGTTATCACCTACAAATTCCTGGCATGGAGAAAAGACACTCTGAAGATACATTATGGAGAAGACAGCTGAGATTGTAAAAGTTCTTTCTGTCAGAGAGGCTCGCAGCTTGGATTTATTGCCACAGACAATGAGAGGTTACTTCCGGCCAACCAGATAGATGGCCTAGAGGGCAGATGGCCACCACTGCCACCCGAGAGGTGAGGCTCATTAACAATCCTGGCAGTTCTGGGTGAGAGAAAAACAGCAAAGGCTTGTTCTTGTTGGCACAGACAGGAGAAAATCACAGAAGTCCACTCAGTATCTCCAGAGCCTGCTAATTTCTCTACAAAGTGGCAGAACATCTGCTTGAACCAATAATCCAAGAGAAGCAGGGAAAAGAAAAAAGAGGAAAAACACATTCTCAATATCCTCACCTGAGAAGCCACACCTAGCTAGGAAATATTGACATAGGAGCAGGTCCAGGAGGCCTAGCTCAGTCCCCAGGACCACAGAGGCTCCCACAGACTTGCCCACACCATCCCCCAAGTGGCCTGAGATGGAGGAAAGCTTAGCAGTCAGAGCTTCTGGGTTCGAACCTTCCTTTACCAAGTCCTATATGTGAGGCCATGCACAAGTTATCACTCCTTCTAAGCATTAACTTCTCATCTATAAATTAAAATTAGTAATAATTTTCTCATAGTGTTTGCTGTGGCCTGGGCTGTGTCCCTCCCAAATTCATATGTTGAAGCAGTAACCGAAGTGTGACTGTTTTGGGAGATAAGACTTTTTGAATGTAATTAAGGTTAAATGAGTCATAAGGGTGAGATCCCAATCTGATAGGATTGGTAGCCTTCTCAGAAGGGGAAGAAAGAGAATTCTCTCTCTCTTTCTCTCCATGTCCATGAACCAAGGAAAGGCCATGTGAGGACACAGGGAGAAGACAGCCATCTATAAGCCAGGAAGAGTGCCCTCACCCGAGCCTGACCCTGCTGGTGCCCTGTCCTTGCACTTCCAGCCTCCAGAACTGTGAGATACAAATGTCTGTTGTTCAAGCCACCCAGTCTATGGTATTTTGTTGTGTCAGCCCAAGCTGACCAAGATATTGTTGTTAGGGGAGACTAAATGATCTTTGTGTAGGAAATACAGATCACATATTAAGTATCCAATAAAGTTTATATTTCTTGTTTTCTACCCTCTCTATTCCCCATAACCATCTCACCAAGGTATTTTCCCAGTGTGTAACAGAGTTTGCAACATAATAGTTTATTCTCTCCCTACCTCTGACCTTAATGTTTCCATCCTCACCCTAATAACAGTCTGAATTTCTGAATGTTCCCTCTTTTTGGCCATTTGGTTTTTATGTTCTTAATGCTGAATCGCACTTGATCTTGACTAATGAATTTGTCACTGGTAAGAAAAGACATCTAGTACCTTAGAACAGTGCCCGGCACATAGAGAACCCTGTAAATGTAGTTATTGTCATTATTATTATCCAGCATTGTGACATTATAATTAAACTATTTTTCTTTTCTTTGCTAGCTTTCAATAAGAATAGGCATAGTTAGTCATACTTTCCTTCAAATGAACAGCTGAAACAAGAATGCCCATGCTAATATGGCCCTTTGGTGTGTGTGTGGCGGGGGGGGGGGGGGGGTGACAATGGGGGAAGAAAAAATTCCTTTTTGGATTATATGGATTATAAGATGTCACAGACCAGGAAAAACTTGATACCAGGACCCAGCACCAGAGCAAGGGAGAATGTGAAAAGAATTCAAGAACAGTCCTTCTCCAGTGCTCAGCTTTGCCCTCCATTTTCCTGGAAGATATAGGTAAGCCATCAGAGATACCTAAGCCTCATGAGCAGGTGGAGCACTGACATGGGGAACAGGACAAACAGCTGTGGAAGTGGTCAGTAAACCCTGAGGCAGGACACCAGACTCTTTAGAAACTCCTTGTCAAGTATCTTGGAGAAACCCTAGTTGATGCCTTGAGGTCGAATCTCATCTTCTGTGTCTCTATACCTCCACTCAGAACTATTGAGTTCCCGGTAAAAGACCAGGGGTTCTGGTGAAAAAGAAGTGAGTGTGTTGGTGGGAGGCAGCAGAGACACTGTCAGTGTCATAATGAGAGTGTCTATGATGTTTTGAAGTAAGGGAAAGGCAAAGTCAAGAGCAAATCCCCAAAAGGAACATCAGACTGGGTAGCCTAAGTACAAACTAAATGGAGAAAGAAGGGGTAGGCAGCAAAGGATGTGCAAACCCCATACAAGAGCACACTTCAAATAGTTCAGGGTTGAAATCCATGCAGGCTAAGCATCCACTGGGGCATTTCTTCTCCATAGTTCTCAGTGTGTACATCAAGGCAGTATGCCTTCAAATTGCATTAGGGAGGCAGTATTGCCTAATGGTTAGGAGAACTAACTTTGAGACCAGGCTAAGTTCATACCTCAGTCCTACTACTTATTGGCTATGTTATCTTGAGCAAATTACTCAACTTGATTTCGTTGTATATAAAAAGTGGTTAAAGATAGTACAGACATAATAGGGTGGTTTGTAAGAGTTAAACATACAGGTAAAGCATTGAAAATAATTCCAGATTTATAGCAAGTACTTAATATGTATTCTTCTACCTGTCCTCCTCCTTCTCCTCCTCCTCTTTCTTAGCATCAGCATCAGCAGCCACAGCAGCAGTCTATATATATATATATATATATATATATATATATATATATATATATATATAAGTGTGTGTGTGTGTGTATATATATATATATATATAGTGTGTGTGTGTATATATATGTATATATATATATATATATATATATATATATATATATAATCACATTTAGTCTTCAAAATAAATCTAAAAAGAAACACTATTATCTCTTCTACAGTACAGGTCAGGAGACTATGAATTGCAGTCTAAATTCAGCCCACTGCCTATTTTATAAATAAAGTTTTCTTACAACACAGCCACACCAGTCATTTACATATTATCAATGGTTATGTTTATGCTACAATGGCAGGGTTGATTAGTTGAGATGGAAGTTTTCAGAAAAAGTCTGCTGATCCCTCTTCCAAAGAGATGAAAACATTGAGACTCAGAAATAAACCAAGCCTCCAGGTTCATGTAGCATCTTCAGAGAAAAACTTGAATCCCAAGTCTGCTTGGCTTCAAGCTCAGGCTCTCAGTCACTGTTACACAGTCTCCAAAGTTATTGGTTTTAATGGAAAGGCCAAGAGGAAGTCTCTGAGGCTTGATGAAAAAAGCAGATGGAGCTTTGAACATCAATCAGGCATCTAAATATCCGACATCAGGCCCATGAGTCAATAGCATTTCCCGCCATTGCCACCCACTAGATAGGCTGGCTGTCTTCAATCATCTTGCCAAATGCCAGGCAACATGGAGGGAGCTCAAAGCACATATTCTCCATTATGCCCACTGTATTGCTTCAGCAACACAGCTCTTTCTTTCTGGTGTCACATCAAAGAGATTCCTATTAGTGCTCTTTCCTCTACAGCTAATACGGCTTCTGGTTTGGGGCTGGTCAGTAGCATTTTTACTTTCACATGAGTATGCCTGTGTGTGGGCAAGAAGCAGAGAGGGGAAAAAGAGAGAGGCTGATCCCAATTGATCAGTCAATTAGATTGTCTAGGATGACAGCAACAGTTTGGACCTGGAGCTAGAAAGTCAGCATGCTAGATCAAAATAAGATCTAGGTCATGAGCTGAAACAGTTCCTCCTGGACCTAAGAATTATCAGGAGAGCATGTTAAAACATCAGTTCCTGGGTTCTGTCCTCAGAGATGCTGACTTTATAGATAGGGCCTGAGAGTTTGTATTTCTATCAAGCTCTCAAGTGATGCTTTGCACAGCAATGAGCAAAAGGCCAGTGGTGTGCTGTGTACCACCTGAGCAAGTCACCAAAACTTCCTGGGCTTTACCTTCCTCATCTGACAAAGAATGGAGCCAAGAAGCTAACAATCAAAACAAGAGGAGACTAATGCAGAGGTTGTTTTCATATTTACTAATAATGAGAATTGGGATTTCCTAATTCCTCAGTTCTGTACCAAACATGGTAGTAGGCATTGATACCACATATTATCTCTGATTTTCATAAGAAACTGCCAAAAGGGAAATATGATCATCATTTAAAAGGCAAGGATCCTAAGGCTCCAGAGAGGTACAGCTAAGGAAGTAAAAAAAAAAAAAAAAAAAAAAAAAAAAAAAAAAAAACCCAACAACAGCAACAATAAAAAAGCAAAAAAACCCTGCAATTCCAACCCAGACTTGAATGTGGTCAAAGCGTGCTTTATAATCCCCCAAATCGGCATAATTAGTCTCCTATTCTACATGAAATTGCTTATATGGTAACTCCTATCCCGTGTGCAAGAGAAAGTTGGGTCTCCTGACTATAGGTAGCAGCCACAGCCTCCAGCCATCAGACAAGTAAAGACAGCTTCCCCACTCGCCCTCTGCTGATGATGTTATTTGATGGAGTGTTGAGACCAGTGATTACCCACTCTTGAAAGCAATCATTTCATCCTTCATCCTTCAATGACCAGCAGCAGGGGTGCCTAGGGCTGAGAGAGCTTGCAGCCAAGGGTGAAAAAAAAAAACTTTCAAAATCCCGGGAGCTCAAATGAACACCTCTTGAGAAAATATATTTCAGAATTAAACGTTTAATGCTGGGTTTTCATTTCGTAACAGCAATGAGCTGTGGAAACAAGTGCCAAAGAGCAGGAGGAGACTTGTGGCGACCCTCGTCAATAACAGAAAATTATTTGTTGCTTCCTAAAGTGGTATTTGAGCCCAGCGGGCTGCACTTAAGATGTGACTGGATAATGGCTGTGTGACACACCCCTCTAATGGAGCTGTCACAGACACCGCAGTGCAGCCTGAGCTGTGGCTTCGAAGAAGCTCTTCCATGACCAGGCTTTCTTTCACTTGTGCTGTTGAGGATGAAGGTGATCCTCCTGGCCACTGTAGTGACTTTAGGGGATATTATGCTGAGGTGCCAGGGAAAGTGACCCCTCTCATTTGATGCAAGGGAGATCAGAGAGTAAAATCCAACTACGTCACCAAAGCCAGAGAGAGAGATTGGGTCGCTTTGTGGGGATATTGGATGTGTTCCCCAAAATTGGAGCAATTGAAAGTAGACCCATCAGTGATTCTGTGCTGCCTTTCATGTTCACAGGAAAACCTCTACATGAAGTCCCTGCAGATGGAAAAGAAGACGTACTAGTGTCCTCTTGTGCTACAACAAATTACCACAAATTCAGTGGCTTAAAACAATGTATGTTTATTGTCTTATAGTTCTGGATGTCAGAAGTCCAAAATGGGTTTCCAAAATCAAGGTGTCAGGAGGGCTGCATTTCTTCTAGAGCCATTTTCCACATGGATACGAGTTCTAGAGCCTAAATCAATCGTTCTAAATTTTCAAGGGGTACGTAACCTTATCTGACATCTGGATTCCAATTTTATCGATAATGTGACACTCTTCCCCCATCCTAGAACTACCCATTCATTAGTGCATTCCTTGATCACTCATTCTCGAGTAGATTGAAATTATAAAAACATTCTAACATGAGCAAAAAAGACCTTATCCCTCCTTGCTCTTCTTCCTACCTAAATCTTGCCTATTCAACAGCTAAGCCCTGACCCCATTTACCACAACCCTGGACAGGGGCTTCTGCTCCCATTAAAGGGACAAAGCTTCAAGGATCTCTTCAGGGACCAAGATCTATGTAGCAGGGAGTCAGTGTGCAAATGGGACCCAGTGTCTCTTCCTTCTTTCTGAAGTTGTTGCAAGGTGAAAAGCTTACCACCAAGAAATCACATCCAAAGTCTCTGCATAGTCTTTAACTTATAATTGCACACAACTTGCAAATTAGAATTCTAAAATCTTAAAGTCTCGGGTGCCTGGCTGGCTGAGTCAGTTAAGCATCTGATTCTTGATCTCAGCTCAGGTCATGATCTTAACAGTCTTGAGATAGAGCTCTGCACTGGGCATGGAGCCTGCTTAAGGTTCTTTCTCTCCCTCTCTCTCGGCCCCTCCCCTGCTCTCAAGCACATGCTCTCTCACTCTCTATCTCTCAAAGAATAAAAAATAAATAAAATCTTCAAATCTCAAAACAGGGATGAGGATGTGAAACAATAATATATAATTGCAAAGCCATACCACTGATTGTAGTACTCTTACTCATTCTGCTCTGGGAATTAAGACTGAGGATCATTCTGCTAAAACCGAAGGGTGATACTGAGTGGTGTGCCAGAGCCAGATGATTGTTCAATTTCCAGGAGTTTAGCAAGCTGATTGTTAAACACAGCCATTATTAAACTTTTTATCATGTAAATTTATAATTAATTAATATTAAGAGCAAGGTCAATAAATCCTCAAAACCCACCACTCCTAATGATTTTACTATATTTAATATTATATATGCTTTAAAAAATTTTTTTAACATTTGTTTTTGTTTGTTTTGTTTTTTAATTTAATTTAATTTTAAATTCCAGTATAGTTAACATACAGTGCTATATTAGTTTCAGGTACACAATACAGTGATTCAACAATTCTATACATCACCCAGTGCTCATCACTACAAGTGCACTCCTTAATCCCCATTGCCTATTTTACTCGTCCTCATACCCACTGTACTTCTGGTAACCATCTCTTTGTTCTCTATAGTTAAGAGTCTGTTTCTTGGTTTACCTCTCTCCTTTTTTCCTTTGGTCTTTTCTTTTGTTTGTTTATTAAATTCTACATGAGTAAATCATAAGGTATTTGTCTTTCTCTGACTGGCTTATCGCATTTAGCATTCATTATACTCTCTAACTCCATCCATGCCATTGCAAGTAGTAAGATTTCATTATTTTTAATGGCTGAGTAATATTCCATTATATATATATATGTACACCACATCTTTATCCCTTCAGCTATCGATGGACACTTGGGCTCCTTCCATAATTAGGCTATTGTCGTTTATTTGTTTTTAAGAGAGAGAGAGAGAGAAAGATAGAGCATAATGGGGATGGGGCAGAGAGAGAGGGAGACAGAGTACTAACTCAAAGTGGACTCCAGGTTCCATGCTGCAGCACAGAGCCCAACGTGGGATTTGAACTCACAAACTGAGATCATGACCTGAGCTGAAGTCAGACGCTCAACTGACTGAGCCACCCAGGTGCTCCATAATATTATGTATACTTTTGAGGTTATTTACATCTATTATAACTGTAAAGTGGAAATAGTATGTAATGGTATACTGTTACACATTCCTTCCCAAGTCTGAATTCAGTGACATCAGTTTGGTAGCTTAAAATTAGCCATGGTGGAAATATTCACAGCATGGAAATAAAAGTCAGGGCTTGATTTATTGTTCTGCTGACTATTTTGACTTAAGAATGTGCTGAAGAAAAGTTAATAATGCAGATTTCATTTTAAAAGCATGTTATGTCTATAAGTGTTTGAAAAAATAATCTCCCTGTACTCTAGAACTTTTATCAGACTCAACAAATAAGCTGTACACATCACTGACAAATAAAATTCCAACATACCTCTTCATTTTTTCCACTTCTGTGTTATTAGTTAATGGAAATGAAAATACCAAACAGCATGCATGTTGGAAATACAGTCATTCATCAACTGCAACAACAGTTCAGGTAAGGATGAAAGAGTTCAGCAAAAATCAACAAAACACTGTGAGAATCAGTTCACTACATATAATTTATGATAAGAGTATTATATATTCTAGTATTTGTAATTCACATATTTGATGTCAGTAAAATTTATTTATTTATTTATTTATTTATTTATTTATGAGAGGAAGTACAAGCATGGAAGGGACAGAATGGGAGAGGGAGATACAGAATCCAAAGCAGACTCTAGGCTCTGAGCTGTCAGCTCAGAACCTGACATGAGGCTCAAACCCATGAAATGTGAGATCATGACCTGAGCCGAAGTCAGACACTTAACCAACTGAGCCACCCAGGTGCCCCTGATGTCAGTAAATTTTTTAATAAACTAATAAACATGTATGTATCTATATCTATATATCTATACATCCACACACTTTTCTTCATAGAGCTGGTGATTAAACATTTACTGCCACATCACTGGTTATTTTTTTTAGAAAGAGTCACTTGCCCACTAAGACAAGTTACAAAGAAGAAAGAGAATACTTTAAGGACATATCATTCATTTTTAAAAGAGGTTCATGAAGACTGACCTACAGATGGGCAAAGAGACTGGAGCCAAACTACATAGAACCTATATTAGAATTACTAAAAAAAAAATCTGTATACAAAACAGGTAGGGTTCAAGACTATAAGAGAACCACTTTGAATAAATGTTCTCAGGGCCCAACTAAGAGGGCTCTTGAGATAGCCAATTGTTAAAAGAAAAAAAAAAGGAAACCAATGGGAACTGTACAAAGATTCTTCAGCTTTTAGTTCCTAAGATGTCTCCTCCCTCTTTGGATTCTGTCACTTTTGCCTGCTTTGTCCTTTTGGGTTATCTGACTTTCCCTCCTCTCCTTGTCCTACAGAACATTATACTTTATATCCTGTGAGGGCAGGGGTTGTATCTGTCTTATTCATCCTGTCAACCCTAGCGTCTGGCACAGTCATGACATATAGCAAGCATAAACAAGTAGTTATATATATAACAAATATTTAAAAACAAAATGGAATCATAACCCTTTCTTTTATTCTTATTTCAACTGATCATGGATGGAATTTTGCAAAGACATTACAAAAGCAAACACACACAAATACATGCACACACAGAGAGAAATAAGCAAAATTCAAAAAGGTAGAGCTTACAAACTACAAGTTTACATTCTTTTAATAGGTAATAAGAATGCCTGCCAAGCAGTAGGCCTCTGTTCTGTTTTCACACCTTGTCTAAACCTTATCCGTGTGGTGTTCCTTAGCAGAGCCATATTGTTTTCTGCCTCCTAGGAGCTAATTTGACTTAAACCTTTACAAGTCAAAGACAAATCAAAACCTAAGTTATTTTTTTTTATTTTAAGCCATCTATACATAGCCTCTCAGGGCCTCCCAGGAATTTGCAGCTCATCTGTAAGGTAGCAACTATAGCATACTGAACTTTCTTCAAGTTACCACTTTCACTTAACTCTTCATAGTCTTTATGTTCCTAGAGAAAGGAGAAGTGAATGAATGCCAGGTAGTTACTGTGAATATCCAAGAGTAGAACAAGCCAGAGAATGCAAAAGATGTTCCCAGGCAGCCCAAGCATCAAAAGCAGGGAAACCAAATATGTTGTTAAGTTTGGGACATGAAAACACTGAAGACAAATATAAGAGGCTCTACAGCTAGGTACAAACTGAAAGGTCATGAATACAAACAATAGAGACAGAAGCAAAGCAAGAGAGGCAAGATAATTGCCATGTTTGAGCCCATGGGCCCACCTAATATTCATGTTTTATTAGCTCTGTTTGAATGATGTGGTGATACATTTTTTTTTAATTTGAAGGCATGAAGTCATGGTAAACACAGACTCTGCCACCAACAAACATCTCTGTGAGTAGTCTTTAGATTTATAACTTAATGGTACAAACAGAGCTTGAATTAAAATATAATGGTCGACATTTTTACCAAAGCAAGAAAAAGGCAATTTCTTCATAGGATATATACCCTTAGATTCTACAGCTTAATGACCAGAAGTTTCCAGTTTTTTTCTAAAAGTTTTATTCTTCATCTAACTAAAGTTTTAAAATAAGAGATCTAAGCTTAAAGTACTGAAATTATAAATTTAAAGCTGGGATATAGATAGTACATCATGGAAATAAATGAGTAAAAGATAAAACAACTTTGAAAAGAGAATTTAGGATCAGGAAGTGGTATGCATACATTAGAGACCATCAACATATAAGAATGAGGTCTTAATGGGGTCAATTACCAGGGATGCATCCTAAAATCAAAAATGAAATTGAAGGATGGCAATAGTTTAAGGTTGAGCTTCAACAAATTCCATGTAGGAAAGTTGAAAATTAAAACCAAAACCAAAACCAAAACAAAACAAAATAACCACATTGTAACAGAGTTCAAGGGTAAACAGGTGGGTCAGGATGAACATGGAAGACTATGAAGGGGCTAGATTTGTGGAAAATGGTCTCAAGAATGATTCTCTAAAGTGATTAAAAATGGGATGGGCCTTTTTGTGATGTAGAATACCTCAGTCTTATAGGTCTTTAAGTAGAAAATGTACAGATATTTGCCAGGTATGCTATAGAGGATATTCTTATATTAGATGAGGTAGGGAATGAAGGATTTATATTATTTTAGTGGCAAAACACAGAGTTCCATTCAGGTTAACTAATGTTATAGGATAATTGTGGCAATAAGGTAAAGAAAAAATTGTCAGATATTGATGACTGGAAACTGCAATATGGCCATCCCTAAAGAAACTGGAACAAAAGATACTTATGTATTTGTGGAAGCTCTAGGGACCTTAGCAGCACAAGTCTGGAGATTTTAGTCTCAGTAGGCTGTCGATAATGTGACTAAGTTCTCAGCTACTGACTCTGCTCATTTCTCTTTCTGTCTCTTGCATCTCCTCTTATTTCTACCTGACTTCCTTTTCCATCCCATTCTCTGCTTATCCATAGTTTCTGCTTCTTCATGGCTTTAACTTATCCATAACTGCTCACTCATGTCTATCATGGTTCTTCTCTATATACCCACTGCTTATTATGTGATTTGTTCCATAGCACAGAAAAGCGCAGTACAGAAAGGAAATTGATTATCCCATAAAAATTATTGTTCAGTTGAGCCTTTAGCACTAAGTTGTATCATAGACCACCAGTTAGTTTAAGGTTTGCCTACATTTGGGTCAGATCCTTTATCTGACCCTAGCAGCTTTGTCCAAAGTAAAATGAGGTCATGTGGCAAAGAACACAGCATCCCAGAGCTGGCCACTCAACACACTCTGTAGGCAATATATTTTCTCATAGGAAAGAATGGTCTGGTGAATTCATTTAGAACAATGGGCAGGAAGAAAATGGAATTAAAAATTAGTCCCTAAGGTCTATGTCAACTCTCAGTCTATAATTCTGACAGCTGGAAGTAGCTATACAAGGAAGATATAAAATAAGTGGTGGTCTTGTTAGAAGCACCATTATCGCGTTACCTGCCATCTGGGTCATTTTGACAGCAGCTAAACACTAAGAAAGTGAGGCTTTGCCCATGCATGATAGAAAGCACTCCTTCTGCCCAGGGGCCAAAATAAAAAGGGAATAATCAAACCCAGCAGCCTAACATTTCTGTCTGGGTACTATCTCAGACAGTGTGAAGAGGGGGACAATGGGCTGGGCCTGGCACATGCTCTCACGCTGAGACTGCAAGCCAGGAATATTTTTCCTAGAAAGCAACCCAGTGGGGAGCCTCTGTGAAAGAGTGAAATATAAATTATTCATTTTCTGCTCTTTGTCTACTACCCCCAGCAAGCCTGGTTTTGCAGAGGCAAACAGAGCACTGAAGAAGGTATCAGGACAAGAAGTCTCTTGCACTATGCTCAGCT
Source organism: Neofelis nebulosa (assembly GCF_028018385.1). NCBI lineage: Eukaryota > Metazoa > Chordata > Mammalia > Carnivora > Felidae > Neofelis > Neofelis nebulosa. Next base: position 83,034,421 of record NC_080791.1, on the reverse strand, counting down.
GAAGGTCACTGCTTTCTAATGAGTGTGCATGCACAGCAGACTGCAAGCAGTCTGGATGGTAGTAAGAGGGAAGGACTGTCACTGGTCTGACTGAGAGGCAGACCCACAAATTTATCATGGCTCAGCACTTAATGAATGGGCAAATCACTTCAATTCTGTAGAGTTCAGTTTTATTAGCTATAAAGAGAGAGAAATCTAAGATTATCTTCGAAGAGTTGGTTCTGGAAAAGCACATTTCCAAGACTTGAATCCTTTCCTATCCAGCCAGCCTCCCTGACTCCTGGACAGCTCTTTAAGTAAGAGAAAATATCAACTAGAGAACTGCAACCCTGGGAGCCTCCCAAAAAGAGCACTCTTTGCAGAGCATAACACTAAAGGGAGTGAATAAATGAACTCTTGAAGAATGACTGCTGTCTGCAGAAGGACCAGCAATGGCATCACTGCAGCAGGGTGCAAGCAGGTGTTAAACCATGAAGATCATTTTCCACAGCAACACCATGCAGCTATGACAGAAGGAACCTATGTGAAACAGGTTCTGCTACCAGACTGATCATTTTTCCAGGTTTTCTATTCTCCTGCAATTTAGAAGTAGGCCTGGAATCTTTGGGCTAAAGAAGTAAAGTTATTGGACAGTTTGTAGAGGAAAATCTCAAAATTAATCCAGTGATTAGCCTAAATATTAAAAAAGAAAACAAAGTGAACTTACACCGAGTTGGTGAAGAGGATCATGCAAATTTCATTTGACAATTCGGTTCAGTCAAGGCAGCCTCAAGTCTTCCCACCTACTTTCAGAGCCTCAGGACCTTGCTATAGTCCCTGAGAGGGACCCTAGCCTTCCACAGTTTCTTTCTAGGAGCCTTTCATGGCCCTTATTCAAATAAAAGTCTTGTCCAGGTAAATACAACTGCTAACACACCTCTAGACTTCTTGTTAAACCAGCTCCAGTTCAAATAGTACCCTCTGGCTTTCAACAACAAGCTGGTTGAATAAGACAGAGAGAGGGGATGGGAGATCTGTCTCTTAGCCATCTGTACTATCAGCTAATTACATTGCCTTTATGCTTCCATATGTTAAATATGAAGCACTCAGTCTGAGACCCAGGAGGATCAATGATCAAATACACATCAGTGTGTATAGGAGTTTAACATTGCATTGACACGACAAACCATTCTCCCTCATCTGACATGTTCATGTAGAGCTCATCCTTCATTGCCTAGCCAAATTCTACATATAAGAAATTTTTGGGTCAATAGCATTTTCAAGCCAAATATTAAATTTTCTCATAAAAATGTGGTGCTTGCCTGAACTTTTGGTACAGGGCTTATGAGACTATCTCATCTTTGAATGCCTATACACTAGACCAGGAGCCTTGCCATAGCTTCATCTCTAAGTAACCTGACATCTACCTTAAGACCATCAGGTTGTTTATGAATTTTCTCCCAGAAAAGCTGAACTTTGCCACTTTGGGCCACCTTCAGCTATCTTTAAGAGCTTACTTTCTCACATGCATTCATATACCACATTTATGAATATCTACTTCTATATTTTGAGGGGCCTTGCTCATATTTTTCAATTGTGGTCTTAGTGGTATGTTTTGTAGAGAGTTTTGTAACATCTAGTTCTCTTATTATTGTCCCTAAAAGTGCCTCTAACCTGTAATTTTAGGGGAAAAAAAAACAAACTTTTTTTAAGTAACATAAATTCATTCATTAAAATTAACCTAAAAATAGTTAAGTCACACTTGTCCTGCTGCCTCCAAGGAGCATAAATATGCCTTATAAACTGTGAATGTAATAAAATGTATTCTTTTGTTATTTCTTGGATTAAAGAAAGAATTATAGAATGACTATGGAATTTCCAATGACTGAGGAAACAAATTAGTGAGTATTTATCACAAGGGGAATAAGATAGGATGAAGAAAATGGAAATAAATACTTACAAATTGATCTCTAATACTTAGAAAATCATACAAAAATTTTTAGTTTATTCATTAAATAAAAACTAAATACATACATACATACATATATACCTACATATGTGTATGTGTGTGTATACATATGTATATGTGTACATCTCTATTCATATGTGACAGTATCTACCCTGGAGCTCACTGCCATTGGACAGGACAGATAGGAAAACCAGCAACATATTAGAAGGCTCCTCAAGTTTTCCATAGAGTGGAGGCACTGAAGAGATGTCAATTCTGCCCTGGGGAATAGGAATGGGAAAAAGAAAAGGATGTGGTATTAAAATTCCAGAAACACTGCAAAGGAGTCTTGAACAAAACATTAGTTTGCATTAGGCAGATGAGGATGGAAGGCAAATGCTCTGCCAGGTTATAGTCTATAGGTGGATCATCAGCGATAGATGACTGGGAAGGACAGATTAAGGAACAAGATAAGCTTGATAACGCAAAGGTGAAATTGAAGAGAATCTTTAATGCCATTCTTTGTCTTTTGTGAAGAACTTCATATTCCATTCTTGAATAACATCCTGAGTCCCAACTCTTATTGGTCCATAAATTGCTGCTCTGAATGCCAAGGTGAGAGGGATTCTGGGAACTTCTCTGAGCTCCAAGAGGAAAAGAACTGTGATTACGCATACCATGAACATGTCTGAGTCTAGCATGAATGCAGGAGCAGAGCAGGGCAGCACATGTGCCAACAATTGGTCATTGCAACTGAGATAGATTAAACATAATAAATATTCCTTGACTGATGGACAGGAAGACACCATCATAAGATTTGCCTACCCTAGAAACAGGAAGCCCTAATTGGTTTAACATGTAGCCCAAGATTGGTTTAACATGTAGCACTTATGACATTGCAATTTCAGCTGCATTTCCCCAGGGAATTAGTTTCATGACTCTTCTTGGTGTCACACCACCAGTTTCCAGGCACTCCTGGGAATAATTGAAATTCAAAACCAATATTCTCTCCAGAAAAGTCGATTAAAATGCTAAATGGAAAGAAATTCCTAGGTGACCCATACATTGCAAAATAGTCTATAGTGACATGAGGACAGGGTATTGCAGGTATCAGAGCCATCTTATCTCATCTCATTGAATGCCAATCACATCACCCTCATCCACTACCACTACATGCTTTTCCTGGAGGAATTTTAGTCTGTGCTCCTTCCTAATTTAGACCTCAGAGTTTCTCTGTTGGCTTGTCTGCCTCCTTCCTTCATTTTTTTCCCCACATTTACTGAAAACTTATGATGTGCCAGGCTCTGTGATGACTAGGTAAACAGATCTAGAGCTGGCCCTCTTGGAGCTCAAAGTCTAAAGGGAAAAATAGACATTTAAGTAATAAATTACATTTTCTGCTGAATGCTCAGTCTTCAGACTTTTCTAAGGCCCATGTCTTCTTCATTCTTTCTCTTTCAACATTTTATTTTGCTGGTGTTTGCCATGTTTTTTCTCCTCTTTAACAACTCTGCAATACTTTCTTTGCTTTTTAACCCTTGGAATTATATCCAATCTCTCCTTGAGATTTCCTCTCCAGCTACTCCTCTAAGGGCCTTTTTCTACATGACCTTTTTTAAACTTATTTTTTTAATATATTCTCAATTTACCTAGCATACAGTGTAGTCTTGGCTTCAGGAGTAGATTGCCATGATTCATCACTTACCACACCCAGTGCTCATCCCAACAAGTGCCCATCACCCATTCTCTCCCCAATTCCCACCCCCATCAACCTTCAGTTTGTTCTCTGTATTTAAGAGTCTCTTATGTTTTGCCTCCCTCTCTGGTTATATCTTATTTTTTCTTCCCTTTCCCTGTGGTCATCTGTTAAGTTTCTCAAATTCCACATATGAGTGAAATCATATAATATCTGTTTTTTTCTGACTGACTTATTTGACTTAGTATAATACCCTTCAGATTCATCCACATTGTTGCACATGGCAATGTGACTTTTTAAATTATCATTACAGGTCTTATATAGACACATGTCAAGAACTTAAACTAAGAAAGACCTGGGAGGTTAAGGGATAGGAGTTGGCAGGGTGGAGGGCGGGGGGTAGAACAATGCTTTTAATTCTTAGATCACCTTGCAACATTATAATCCCAGGCTTTACTCAAGATGTTAGAGGTTGAACCAAAATCTCTAAGGAAAAGGAGGCAATGCTATAATAACCACATTTTCTAGTTTCTGTAACTGACACTTCAACATCTTGAGGCCTTGCTGACCCCAAGGGGTTGCCCCTCCCAGGGTTAGCCAATTCCTAGAAACTATAAAAGACTTGCCTTCAAGTATGCCTTTCATATGTAAAGCAGCCAATCCAGCCCCCACAACCCCACCACCTCCTCCATCAAGCTCATACTCAGAACCACTATCATTTTGCTGGACTCTCCCCAGAGCCAGTTAACTAACAATCAACTAGGCCCAGTTCCTATACTCCAAAGCCCACTAAACTATTCAAACTAGCCAATCCAAACTGGTAAACCCTGCCTTGCCCATTCCTTCCCACAGAAACCACAATAAAGGCTCTTGCTCACATCCTCCCCTCATTCCCTCTGTCTCCTGACCAGCCCTGGTGCTTCCCCATACAAACCCCATGGCTTGGCATGGTCTCTCCTTTTGGATATGTGAGTATAACAAGTTATCTTTTCAGTGGAAATGGTCTTCTGTTTTTAGTCTTGCCATAACTGCATTATAATAAAGTCTACATTAAAAAAAAAAAAAAGATTCTTGAACTGAGATGATTTTCTTAGACTTTTTCAACTGGGAATGACCCAGAGGTTGCCACGGCCCTTTAGCTTCTTCTAAAAGAACATAAGTTTTTGGTTTGCCCTATAAGAATGGGTTTTGTGGTGGACATGTGCCTCTCAGACCTCTGACTGTAGATGTATGACAGACTCCTGGTCTAGATGTTGTGCTCTTCATTTCATCCCTCTTTTTGCAGTGAGGCCATACTTCCCATGGGCTACCCCCAACCAATAACTGAGGACTGAGCACAACAGGGACATTAAGGCAGGTATGTTCCCAGGAGATAAGGGACCACTTCAGTGGGCAACTTTGGCTTGAGGACTCCCTGACTGCATTGCTGACCTTTCATTTGGACTACACTGCAATCTAAAATGCTTTCTTCACTCTCTTACCTTCCCTCTCTCCTTCACCCAGGGTCAGGCCTGCATCACGTTCTGCCAGTTTGACTAGCCTTCCCTGGCTCCCTTCCCATTTTCTCTCTGTTGTTTCTCTTAGTCAAATTCTTTCTCATCTAATTCTGCATTTGTGTCTGTTTCTCAAAAGAAACAAAATAACACAAGTGTCACACCAGCAAGAACTGGAATGATTCCAAAACAGCCCAGCTTTGTTTGTGTATCATGAAGAGATGAACTACACAAAACAAATGATCAGTGCTGGAAACTAGGGATTCATTCAGCTCCATTAGAGAGTCAATTAGTTATTAGCTTGAAGTTAATTAAGTTCTGGTCACAAAGGCATTCAGAATGTCCCACATGTATGATGTTTTTGTTCTTGGGAGCAAAGAGAGACTCCTGTGTCATCATCTGTTCTTAATGCTGAAGTCTTTTAGGAGAATGAAAAAAAGAGAGAGAAAAATAAAAAAAGAAAAAAATAAGGAAATATTAACTCTAACAAGGTTAAAAAAAAAAAAAAGGCATAATGCTGTCCAGGTGGTCCAAGGATTTAATTTCCACTGTCAACATTGAGTGATGGGCTCAGAATCCAATGACCCAGTGATTAGGCTCTGACCCATACATTTTTAATAATGGCAGGTGTCCCAGACATACCTTTTGTTTCCCCAGGCCAAATTCCTGCTGCCACCATCAGGAAAGAGGCTGCCTGTTTGAGATTATATCAGCATGGAATTTATTTCCCAAGCAAGAAAAGTGTACACCAGATCAATCAAGCCTCAGCATACCAGCAAAAGCCTCAGCTTCCCTCCAGTTTTCTTACCAACTATTCCTATTGAGGTCACTATTTTAATTAATTAATTAGTTAATTAATTAAATTATTATTTATAAGGTAGGTGGCTATATGCATTATTATATCACCCTTCCACCTTGGTCACAGGTGACTGAACCAGGGGAGGACAGCTTTTACAACTTCAGCCAATATGTAGGCCAGCTGGAAGGTTATGAGGTAGGCTTATTCAGGAATTCTGCCCATGAAAATGAGAGTGACAAACCATACCAATCAAATCTCATTCAGAACTTTGAATTTGAGAGGGGGGCATAAAGAGGGATAGGGAGCGAGAGAGGGAGGGAGGGAAGGAGAGAGAGAGAAAGAGAGAGAGAGAGAGAGAGAGAGAGAGAGAGAGAGAGAGAGAGAGAAGTAGTTTAAATCTGGAGGAAAAGTCAAAGAAGCAGATCATGCAAGAAAAGATGGGTCATGAAATGGTGGACATCAGACTGGGGAAGAGGCAGTTCCTCTATTGCTGCTACAGCTGTACCAATACCCAACACATCTTGCCTCTCAAACTACTTTCCCTTGCAGCCTGGTTGTGTGACAATCCCCATATTGCCTTGAGGCTTGGCATAGTAATAACTTATTCTTACATGTAACCCTTATTCCTACACTTATGGATTCTGAGTGAGACTCTGCTCCTTGAGGGAAAAAAAAGTCAAACAGACTACAATTATCTGGGGAGGAAAAATTGTTAAAAATGCAACTTGCACTACACTATCTTGTAGATTAAGATTCAGGAGGTCTGGAGTGGAAGGCCAAGCATATATAATCACACATATATATAATCATAATGACAATAAGCCAGATCTAAATACTACTGACCCAACACAATGACTAGTCAATTCAGGCTCCAGAAATAAAATATTCATCAGAAAAGTGTACATGATGGAGAAGTGAAAGGCTTCATGCTTCCTACCCTTCCCCCCTCCAAGTAAATGAACAGCAACATACTTGTCATAGATGTCTTCTTTAACTGTTTGGTGGTTTGAGTTGTCACACTATACTATTCATAGAATAGGATCCCTAGAAAAAGGTTACACTATCATATAAATCAAAGGAAGGATTCATTTTCCAGCAATTATGAGAATACTTATGGAGGCAATTGTACAGATGATTGAAAGGGGGATGGTCACAAGAGAGTTAAGATTTATTTCATCACTCGAAGCCCATATGCAAACTGTAAGTGGATCTAATCATCTGATGTTCAGTGTGCAAATCATACAATTAAGAGCTGGGCTCTGAGATAAGACAGATGTAAGTTCAAATTTCAGTTCTGCTCTCTACATGCAAGATATACGACTTTGGGCAATCTGCTTAAGCTTTCTTGGCTTCTGTATCCTCATCTAAAAAATAACAATAGTACTTGGACCTTCCTCATAGAGTTGCTTTGAAAATTAAAAGGAGTTGATTTATGTAAAGCATTTAAAACAGTGTCTAGTACATATTAATTGCTCATTAAATGCTGTTTTGCTGCTGCTGTTATTATTCCTCATGTACCTGCTAGCATGTAAAGTGAGATACAAGCACTTCTTGCATTTAAGGTACTTGTCCTAAGGCTCCTTGCTCCTTCCTGTCCTGCTTTCCTCTCAGTTCAGTCCACATATGCTTTCTTTCATCTTTTTCATAGCCCTGTTGGAGTAGATGTTTGCCTCTGATACCTCTGAGATTCTGACTTTTGAATTCCGTCATGGAATCTGCTTTAGATGTATCCCAACTAATTTCCTTAGCCTCATGATACCTCAGGTAGAATACCTCAACCAGTATACCTCTGGAAATCCAACACCAATGTGGCCTGCATGAGCCCCTATAAAATTGAGATTCAGAAATTGGGTAAATTACAGCTTTATTAGCAGATTGATGACTACTTTATTAAGTGCTCACAAGCAGTTAAGCCCCTAAACAGGTATCTATCAATGGTGAGCTCCCAGCCATGCCGAATTTCTGGAGCTTAAAATATCTGATGTAGGAGAGCAAAGGCTTTTAACAAATCTATTATCAAGTTCTAGCCAACACCCCTATGTGCTAATTATGGGGACACTTTCTGTTATTCATTGTCTCAAGTTAAATTGCCTTACTTTTCCTGGAGAAGTTGTACTTCAAAAAGACCATATTTTCTCAAAGTTTCTATTGCAAGCCTATGACTAGCAGGAATCCCAGCTGGACATTCAGTCTTTTTCAACATTAGTCTCTTTTGCCGGATTTGATCTGCCTCTCCTGAGCTCAACCTTACGTCATTCAGAAAAATCATTCAAATAGCTTTTGCCTCAAAGTATTTCATTGAGAGGTTTTTTTTTTTTCCTTCCCCCCCCACCCTCCCACAGAGAATGAGATCTGCTCTGATTAGCATAGAATCCAGCCAGTTCTTTTCCTATGATCAAGGACCACTTTTCCCACCTGTACTGGGAAGTATATAATCTACCAGCTGGAAACATTTTCTCTACAAACAACAATGTTAAAGTCTATAGAAATGGGGGTTTATAAAGAAACATCTAGCACTTCCTCAGAGAAGCTTATACTGTATCCAGACCTTGATTTAGAATGTGTTGTTTTCTGTTCCAGAGATAACAAAAGCTTTAGCTGAAATGCAACCCTGTGTGATGGCAGAGCTGGGAAGCCATAACCCCAGGTGAAGAGAGGGCTACAGTTGGAACCATGTAAAGCCCAGAAATTCTTTCAACCACTGGTGCTCAAACCTTGTATCACAACTCAGAGGAATGATTAGTTATTCTACTGAGTCAGATCACAAAAGGGAATTTTTCCTGAGCATAAAAAATGAAAAAAAAATGTTGTTGTTGTTGTTGCAGCTAATCTTTAAAGATGTCCCACATCTTCCAGTATTCTTACCCTGTGAGATTTCTTCACCTTGAGTCTGGGTTGAGAATTTGGTTTTCCTGAAACAAATAAGTAAGGCATGCTACATGTCTTCTGATGCTGGGTCAGAAGAAGCAGTTTCTGCGTTGGTCTCTGGTATCCTTACTCTGGAGAAGCAAGCCTTATATAAAAAGTCGACTTGTGAGTGAAGAAGTCATCTGAGATGTCCAGCACAGTTGGGTTTTGTGGTGCCTCTAGCTTGGGGTGACATCTGACGGCAGCACATGAGAGGAACCAAGCTAGAACTACCTGGCTGAGCTCATTTGATGGACAAAAACATGAGCAACAATAATAAATTGCTGTTTTAAGCCTCCAGAACTGGGGCAGGAGTAGGGATAGACATGGTTATGCTCTAGTAAATAACAGGAAAAATATTCTTAGAAGTTAGGGGTACTAACTCCAAAGGTTATATGACATCAGCCCTGCATTACACAGGAATTTTTTAGTTGAAAATGACTTACTGTACTGACTGAAGCAACAAGAAGGGAATTTATTTGTTCAGGTAGCTGAAAATCTTAATTGTAGATAATTCCAGCCGTAATGAGATCTAAGTCCTCAAGTGATATAGTAGGAAACTGAGCTCACTCCTTGCCCTCTGCTCTTCAGTTAACTCCACTCCCAAGCAGGTTCTAGCATTAGCCACCAACGGCACTATTCTTGAAGTTAACGTTTGGAAACTCCAGCAGAAAGCACTTTTCTGTCTCAACCATTCCAATAAATATACAATATTTCTGTAAACTGGCCTGGTTTGGGCCACAAGCCCACTCCTCAAGCCAGAGATAAAATCAAGGCTTTTTCATAAACAGACACTAGAGTAAAGGAGTGAGTCCCTGAACAAATGGGGGTGCTTATGTTAGCTAGGCTATCACTTCGGGTTCAGGAGTAGAAATCCAAACTTTAAAACAGCTTTGAAAATCAGTTCATTTCTTTCTCACATATAATTTCAAGCAATGAACCACCTCTCATCCTTGAAGATGTCAGGGGCCCAGGATTCTTTTATCCTAGTGTTTTGCCATTATTAATACATAGGTTCCATCTCATAACTTAAAATGGCTGTTGCAGCTCTGTCTGTCATGGTCACATTCTCCCAAGCAGAAAAGGGGAGAAAGGGAAGGGAAGGATACAACAGTTACACATTAAACTTCTGTTCACATCCAATTCACTACAGCTGAATCACTTGGCCATGCCTAGCTACAAGAGAGTCAGGAAACGTAGTCTTTATTAATGGCCTTGTGCCGAACTAAAATTCTTGTCACTGTGTAAGATTTCTAGGAGACAAGAGTTGCCAGCAGAAAAGAGAATGGGTGCTGAGTAGGAAACAAAATCATTCACTGCATGCATCTGGATGGAATTTTTATGATTCTAAGATTTTTTTTAACAATACGGGATTCTTTCTCCTTGAAAATTATTAGCAGTGGCATTACTAGTATTAATGGCCCTCTATTTCTCTAATAAGAGAGTCTGATGGGCACCTGGGTAGCTCAGTCAGTTAAGCATCTGACTTTGGCTCAGGTCATGATCTCACCACTTGTGAGTTTGAGCCCAGTGTCAGGCTCTATGCTGATGGCTCAGAGCCTGGAGCCCATTTCAGATTCTGTGCCTCCCTCTCTCTCTGCCCCTTCCCCACTCGTGCTCTGTCTCTCAAAAATAAATAAAAATGTTAAAAAAAAAAAAGATTCTGCATGTGATTCAGGGTATTTTTTAATTTGTTACCTTTTGTTGTTTTTGTTATTTTTTGAAGTTTGTGCATGAAATGTTTTAATTTAAAAAAATAGGTACACCACTTTGCTTGGCAGCCTATCTAGTATTTATTTTTTTTAAAAAAAAATTTGTTTTAATGTTTATTTATTTTTGAGACAGAGAGAGACAGAGCATGAACGGGGGAGGGTCAGAGAGAGAGGGAGACACAGAATCCGAAGCAGGCTCCAGGCTCTGAGCTGTCAGCACAGAGCCCGATGCGGGGCTCAAACTCACGGACCGTGAGATCATGACCTGAGCTGAAGTCGGATGCTTAACCGACTGAGCCACCCAGGCGCCCCCCCATCTAGTATTTAGAATAAGATCATCTATTATTGATTGTTTTTCGATAAAAACTTCTCTTAGCAGTTGCTTAGCTTGTATCTTATTGCCACTAAAATATAAAGATGGCTGGAAATTAGAGCCTGTCAGTTGTGACATTTCTATGGAAGCAATAGCTAAACAAGGTTTTTAAGATTAATATTAATGGTTACCTCTTCCTTTTAATAAAATAAATAAGCAAATAAACATAAAGTATAACAGGTAAGTTAGAATACATTCATGAGCCTGACACTGAAAATTAGCAAATGTTGTTGTGTTTTAATAGAGACTGTAGACCTTTTCATTTTTTTTTTTTACAAAATAAAATATTACAGAAAAAGTCAAAATCCCCTGTGTTATATTCCCCTGTCCCATTCCTTTCCCTTCCTCCCTAGATGCATCCCACTTCATAAAAATTTTGTGTGCAACAATGCACAATATAATATTTTAATAATGATAGTAATGATAGGAAATATAATGCTTCCTCTGTGTAGACATTCTTATAAGAACTCTGTAAATAGTAACTCATTTAACCATCATAATAACCAAAAGGTGAGTACAATTATTATCTTCATTTTACAGATGGAGAATTTAAATAAGAGAGAGATTAAATAACTTGCCCCAAGGTCATACAACCAATTGTGGCAGCTCCAGGATTCAAACCCATGCATGCTGACTCTGAATGGAGTACATGCTTTTAGAATCACTAATAAAAAATGGCCACTGTGCCTCAAGAGCAGTAAGTGGTATTGTTTTGTGCAAGCCCTTTTTTAAATTTCAATAAATGTTACCATCTGTAGCCCTTTGCAACATAACATTTTCATGAAACATTTTTGATATTTCTTCTTATATCATATCTTATCATATGTTTAACTGCTATGCAATATTCCTTTGTATACTTATAACACGTCATATTTCCCTGTTTTCTAAACATTTCCAAAAAGTTGCTATCTCAGAAAGTACTAAAAGGTTAAATGAACATTTTTATTTTTTTAAAGAACATTCAGTATATGTTATATATCTTCAAGGCACATGTGTTGCTGAAAAACTTATTTCATAACAAATAAATAAAAGGAAAAATATGCCCCTAAATTGTCAAAACAAAACAAAACAAAAATAAAAACAACCACACTGACTGGAATAGATCATGTCTAGACAGCAGACATTTTGACTATCTGTCCTGGAATTTGTGAACAATCCAAGGCAGTGAATTATTCTCAACCAAATCAAAAGCACAAGTAAAGAAAACATAACTAACTGATAACTCTGCTGTTATTCTTATTGTAATACCAGTAAAATATAGCAAATATTTATTAAGCATACATAATATTTTAGTCACTTTCCAGCAATAGATAATAAACTATGCCCCCAAATTTAGTGGCAGAATGTCAAGAAAAAAGAAAAAAAAATTAATGCATAGAATAAAGGTGTCCCTTGGGAATGTGCTTAATTTGAAGCACCATTTTTCAAGGTATAACTGTATAGGACAAAGTTTCCCAAAGTATTTCTCATGAAGGTCAAGAAAAAATGAAGAAAAAAAAAAAGGAGAGAGAGAGAGAGAAAGGGATGTTTCTTAGTCAAATAACTTTGGGGCATCCTGAAACAAGCAGTTTTAAACATTTTCTCATTGCACAGATATAACAATTTTCAATATGGAAAATATCTTACAGATTCAAAAATCAACAAAACCACTTTGCTCCCACCCAAGGAGGGGATCTAATAATTTTGAATTCAGGAATTTGGTAAATCAAGGTCAACTCAATTGTGAATTGAATTGCCAATTCAGATGTAAATATTACATTAAAAGCTAGAGACTCCATGGTGGAAGCCAGGTATCAGAAATTGGCCCAACTAAATAAGGTCTAAAATATTATTGCCCAAAAGGTATGCACTAGAAGTGCAAGATTTCACACACACACACACACACACACACACACACACACACACACACACACTTTCATTCCTAAATAAATTATAAAATGCATGAACTGGATAAATTTGGAAAATAATGTTTGCTATATCATTCTTTTAAAATCCTTAAATAGGGGTGCTTGGGTGGCTCAGTCTGTTAAGCTTCCGACTTCGGCTCAGGTCATGATCTCACAGTCTGTGGGTTCGAACCCTGTGTCGGGCTCTGTGCTGACAGCTCAGAGCCTGGAGCCTGTTTCAGATTCTGTGTCTCCCTCTTTCTCTGACCCTCCCCTGTTCATGCTCTCTCTCTCTCTGTCTCAAAAATAAATAAATGTTAAAAAAAATAAAATCCTTAAATAGGTCCTGGAGGTTTTTTTTTTTTTTTAATGTTTATTTATTTTTGAGACAGAGAGAGACAGAGCGTGAATGGGGGAGGGTCAGAGAGAGGGAGACACAGAATCTGAAGCAGGCTCCAGGCTCTGAGCTGTCAGCACAGAGCCCAACGCGGGGCTCGAACCCATGGACTGCTAGATCATGACCTGAGCCGAAGTCGGCCGCTCAACCGACTGAGCCACCCAGGCGCCCCCTGGAGGTTTCAAAAAGGTTGTATTATGTTTATAAAGTGGCAGAAATTAAAATCAATTCTTAATTGGGTTTTCTATCTACTCCCCAAATTGGCCTTGTCTCTAACATGTAAAATAGAGCTTCAACTGTGAGTGCCAGTTGGGATTCAATCTTTCATTCAACCAGGAAACACTGATTGATCAAAAGACATTAAAATACCAAGAAGGGTATATGAGGTGGAGCTCTAGAATGTTACGGAAATTAGCAAATTGAGTGCTAAAACTGTGGCCAGTATGGACACCCTCATCACGAAACTCCCTTTGCTAACTGTGGAACTCAAGGAGTTATTTGCAAAGGTCCCTAATAATCCTTTCTCGCCCTTCAGAAAACCTACACTAGGGGTACTCAGAGAAATTTGAGAGCTTTGGCAATTATGCCTGCATATATTATTAAATAATAGTATTTTGCTTATAAATAGAATTTCTTCACAGATTTATGAACAACCCCTTGGTATCTTAAGATGATGCACACTAGGGGCACCTGGGTGGCTCAGTTGGTTAAGCGGCCCGCTTCGGCTCAGGTCACGATCTCGCAGTCTGTGAGTTCGAGCCCCGCATCAGGCTCTGTGCTGATAGCTTGGAGCCCAGAGCCTGTTTCAAATTCTGTGTCTCCTTCTCTCTGACCCTCCCCCATGCATTCTCTGTCTCTCTGTGTCTCAAAAACAAATAAACGTTAAAAAAAATTTAAAAAAAGATGATGCGCACTAGGCTAAGACAATATTATATCAACATTTATTTGATAAACCAGCTAAACTAGGTGACATGCCTCACTGTCCCCAGTTTGGCATTGCTTGTAGCTGCTCTGGGAAACAAGATTGTTTTTTCATGGATGCATGGCAGTAGTTTTGATCCTGCCCCTTCATTTCTCCTTTCATTGTGTTTCTATCCTGATTCCCTGGTGCTCTTTCTCAGGAGTTACCCTCACCCCATTTGAGAATATCTCAATTACAGAATTTGTAATGGGGGAAAAAATCCTAATAAAATATGTTGTTTAATCTCCTTAGTTTGTATACTAAGAAATTAAGATAAAGAAAAGGCAAGGGCTTGTCCAACATTTCCAGGGACAATCAGAGTAGGGGAAGGACTGGAAAGCAAGTGACTTGGGGTATATCAGTGTTAAGATGCACAGGGATATTAGCATCATTAGAATTAAATGGCTGGGATGTCATTTAAGTTTTATGCTGAGATTTTAAGTTCAAGCATTTAAGGGGTAAGGTCATGTACAATCTGCAAGCCAGGCAGTCCTATAGTAAAATAGTTTATTTCCATTTATTCAGAATGGTGAAGTGCAACAAATAAGTATATATATATATATATATATATATATATATATATATATATATATATATTGGAAGAGAAATTCATATCACTGGCTCCTCTTCTTTCAAGTCATAGCTAAGATGTCACCTCTTCAAAGAACCCTTTATTGGCCATATTGCACCCAGAAAATTGATTTATTTCCTTGCTTATTATTGTCTCCCTTAGCCATCACCCCCTTACTGAAACACGCAATTCTTCTGGTCTGTCTTTTCACCATTGTGTGCTTGGTGCCTAATAGAGTATCTGGTTCAGAGACGACACTCAGTACCTGAGTCAGTGAAGCCAAACCCAGACAGCCAATGACAGGAGAGGGAACAAGACAGCAACAGATCCTCTGTGATTTCTAAAAATGAGTGATGCAAAAAGAGCACTGAGGACTTCCAACAAAGGGGCACAGACCTAATGGAATGTGAGCAGTTGAGAAGAGGTTAGACGACAGAAGGTGCTGTGGGAGGATCAGACACATGCAGAGTGAAGTGGCCGGCGGGGGCGGGGGGTGGGGGGCGGTGCGGCAGTTGGGAGCCTCTTGTTGAAGAGCTGAGCTCTTCCAAGTCAGTTGGGTTGCAGGTGTCTACAGCGGTGTTATGCAGCTTGATCTTTGTGTAGCATGAGAATAAAAATGTTCCTGAAACACCAAAATCCTTTTCTCAAATCTTTATATTGCCACTATCTAGGCTCCTCATCCTCACCCTCCTACTTCCCGCCATTGCTGCATGAGCCCACCATGACCAGAGGAAGAAGTCTGGAGGGTCAACATGAGTCTAGCCACATTTTGACTTCTGTATAGTGCCTCTTCCATTAGCTCCCCTCTCCGGGAACTAAAATAGCCAACTGGTGCTGGTGGTCATTTAGAAAAGTTACCTAGGGATATCCTTAAAGGCAGCATGCCAGAGTTGAGAAAGGGAAATTTTAGGCCAAGCCATTAGGGGAAAAATTCATATATACTTTCCCCAAAAAGAACTGAAGTTTTTAAAAGCATCTCCAGGGCAGAAAGTATATCAGCTGTGGTAGTTTCTGCACCTCCTCTTCCCCAGCAGACTAAACTCTGTGCATCTTGCCTAGACATAAGCCTCAGCTTCATCAGCATCTGTACCACTGAGCCCAGATACTTCTGTTTTACCCACCTCTAACTGCATTTATTTCCCCAAACTAGCTCCTAAAAGAATAAACTAAACCTGTGGCAGAATAGAGAGTTAACAATTTGCAAATAACTGAGGGTTAATGAGGCTCTGGATTTGCTGCAAATATGTAGACCATTGGGCACCATATGAATGTATGGGGAGAGCCACAGCACCTTAGCCAGATGAAAAGAGTGAGGTTGGGTTGAGACTGGCTTTGGAACACCAAATTACCTAGTTACTGGAGACAATCACCCTCCAAGGCTTTCTCATCTATTCTGGGAGTGCACTAATACATCCCACACATCTTGAGGAACTGGGCTGAGCTGCAGTGTGGCTATGGTCTCTGTGTTTGTCTTACTACTGATGCCTGATGGGTTAGGCCAATATTCAAGTGAAGAGGAATTTTCTCCATTGGAGGGACCCATCCTGTTTCCAGACTCTTTATTAATGTGAATTTCTTTTTTTCTGTGGGTTTATCATAGAAAGAGGTTTTAGTGGAAACCTATTTTATATCTGTCAGATGCCTTCTTTCAGAAACAGTCTTCTGATAATCTTCCCATCCCATCTGGTTTCTGCAGGAACTAACATACCTCAGCTTGCCTTCTGACACTGGCTACGGTTGATTGATCCAGGTATAGATAACTGACCCAAAGAGAGCCAACATTGTGGATGCAGCTGTGCCCAAGGCCCAGCCAAATTCATATTCTTGCATTCCTTAAGATATTACCTTTTCGTCTAATCTAGCTCAAGTTGATTGTCCCTTACAACATAGAGCTCTAATTAACACAGGAAAGAAGGGAGAGATGGAATTAACATATACCTTTCATATGGTTATAATAAAGATATTTGAACACAGTGGTTCTCAAGTGGGGCTAATTATGACCCCTCAAGGGACATTTGGCAATGTCTAGAGTCATTGCATGTGTGTGTGCATGTGCATGTGTATGTGTCACAATGTGGGGTGTGGGTTTAATGGGTAGAGACGTGCGTTGCTGCTAAACATCTTACAATGCACAAGACAACCCCCACAACAAAGAATTATCCAGCCCAAAATGTTAATAGGACCACTACTCAGAAACCTTAGACTAAAGAAAGTCACTCATTCATTCACTTTTTCTTTTATTCATTCAACCAACATTTATGAACCATTTATAATGTTTTAAGCACCAAGTAGCTACTTAGGCATAGACAAACATGACCAAGTAATTGATCTTGAGTGGCTCACAGTCTGAAGGGAAAGACAGAAACTGACCAATAATTACAGTACAGTGTGGCAAGTGTACACCATTGGAGTTATACATAGTGGACTGATATGGCTCAGTTGTAGAGTATGTAACTCCCATGGGAGAAGATTAAGGAGGCTTTCTTAAAGAGATGATGACTGAGCTGAGTATTACAGGGTATGCAGTGTTAGATGAGACAGAGAAAACAGGGAGGAGAGAGAAAAGTTTTCCCTTTACAGAAACACAGGTAGTTGCTCAAATACCAATTTATCCATTCATTTAGTATTCATTCATTCCATAAACATTTACTGAGAAAGGAAGAATGCATAGTGGTTAAGAGTACAGACTCTTGGATATAGAATTGTCTGGCTTCAAATCTCAGCTCTGCTATTTCCCAGCTGTGTGATCTTGAGCAAGTTGCTTAACCTCTCTATGACTCCACTTCCTCTTTTGTAGAATATGGATAATTATAAGAATCTTCCTTCTGGGATTATTGTGTGCAATAAGGGAATGAATATGTAACACTATAAAAGTGTTTGCTATTATTATCTTTGTTATTCAGTGCTACACACTTCTTAGGTGCTGAAGATAGAAAAGTCAGTAACATATACATAATCCCTGTCCTCATAAAGCATATAGTCTACTGGGAGATGTGCAAGTGCAACAAAGGAAGAAGTATGGGGTGCTAACAAATTGCACAGAAAGGAGCACTATATTAATAAACAGACGCTAGATTACATCAAGGCATCAAACAACCCCCAAATCATAGTAGTTTATAACACCAAGTTGGTACTTCATATTTCTACTGGATGGCAAGTTTTCTCAATCAGGAATCCAAATGGATGGAGCCTTTAACCACCTGGGGTTCGGCATTTGCCTTGAGAACTAAAAGGGGTATGGCTAATCGCACATTTGTTCTTAAAGGTTGCTGCCTGGATGTGACACACACAACTTCTGATTACATTTCACTGGCCAGAGCAAGTCACATGATCACAGCATAATTTAAGATGGTGGGAATGTGCAATCCAGCCATGTGCCCAAAAGGAGGAGAATGAGAGCATTTGCAAATGGCCTTAATGGTGGTCACAGCCACCTAACCTAGCATTACAGGGTTGGAAGAACTTCCTTGAGGAAGTGACATTCTAGCAGAAAGCTCTTAGTAAAACAGGAATTAACCAGGTATAAGAAGAGATGGAGTGATTCCAGGCATTATATTGAGAAAACTGGCTAGTCAGAGTCCAAAAGTGAGGTGATAAGAGAGAAGGCTAAGAGGTTGTTCAAGCCAGATTGCACAGGTCCTAGCACATATATGTCATGAATATGTTTGAAAATTAGATTTTCATTTTAGAAGATAGTTCTGGTTGTGATGTGTAGAATGTATTAAAATGACTAGACAAAAGGTAGGGATACCAGTTAGGAGAATCTTGCTGTGATACAGGATGAGCCAGGGAGATGCAGGTGAGGAGAGAGAAGCACACAAATAAAAAAGCATCTCAGTGGGATCAGGGGCAACAAGGATGCTTGCCAGGTCTCTGATTTGGCAACCAGTAGATGGTGGAAACAATTCACTAAAGATAAAATATAGTATGAAGAAAGATGAAGGGGTTAGCCTTAGAGAGATTAAATATGAGAGGCTTCTAAGTTATCCAAATGGAGATGTCTCATAAGAAAATTTATAGGTGTGAAGTTCAGAAGATAGGTTTGAGTAAGAAAAATAGATTTGTGAGTCATCAGTATATGGAATTTAATTAAATATACAGGAGTTAATTTTTCAGTAAGAATGTGCAGAATAAAAGAAGGTGTAGGACCTCTAAAGAACACCATTATTAAAAGGATAAGAAGGGGAAGAAGGTCTGGAGAAAGATGCCTGGAATATGGGAAGGAAAAAACCAACAGGTTTGCCAATAGGTTTACTAGCAAACAAATAAAAGGAAGAGAATATTTCAGAAGGGAGTAGTCACTAGTGTCCATACTGCTGAAGGATTTGGATAAGAAAATAGAAAATGGACAATTTCTCATTGAAAAAAAATGTCAATTAGAAATTGGCTAGAAAGTGTTCCTTGTCCATGTTGTCAAAAACAGTGTAATGGTGAAGTTGGGAGGCAGATGACATTAAAAAGATGAGTAAGCAGGAGAGAAGAAAATAGAGCCAATGTGGCCAGATCTTCCAGGAAGCTTGGAAGTGATTAGGAAGAAAGTTGTAAGGTATCTTTTATGTCAGGTCATAAAATTAAATCAAGGACATTTTTCTTACCTTCAAGGAACTCAAAATCCAGTATGAAATGAGGATATATCCACAGAGAAGAACATTAAGGTAAAGAGACACTGAGCCAGATAGTTTGGACTTCAGATGAAATAGCTCTCACCAGTGATTAAACCCTTAAGGGGAAGCCTCAAAAAGAAAGTAGAATTTGATCTGAGACAGAGGAGTTAAACTTAGAAGGAGAGGGCATTCATAGGAGGGGAAGAATGTAAATAAAAGTACATGCATGCAATAGCATTTGAGGAACAGAAAGTAGTCCAATCTGGCTGGAGAAGAATAGTAGATTTAGAAAGGATCCACATTTCATAATCTTCAAAGGGTACCCTGGGGAGCCCTAGAGTTTCCACAGGGATGTCCACAAGTAAATTTTCTAGATCAGATAATGATAAAATATGGCCCTTGGGTAAAATCCAGCCTGCCAGCTATTTTTGTAAATCATGTATTATTGCAACACACCCATTTGTTTACATACTGTCTATGACTGCTTTCAAACTACAATGACAGAATTGAATAGTTGAGACAGAGACCCATAAAGCCAAAAATATTTAGTATCTGGCCTTTGTCAGAAAAAGTTTGCCAACTCCTGTTCTAGGTAATAGAAGTCTTTCTGTTCATATGATTAAACTTTATTTTCATCATCATTGGTAGAAATCTGTGTAAAATATTTTAGATTGTATTGCACAAATGATGACAGTGTTATATGAACTGAAGCTTTCTTCACCTTTCCATAAATAAAATGAGATAAATCCCTTATATTCTTTCTTTCCTTCTAAAGTCAAATATAATCAAACATGATTGAACTTTGGTGAGATAACTCCAGCATTGTTGTAAACTTAAACTCTCACCCTAGGTTGTAGTATGGGAATGACTGCAAGAAAGCTCTCTAGTGTTCACCGGCATCTAGTCTTTCTTTCCTTCTGACACAAGGGAGGATTACTTGCCTGCCTCTCCTTGCACTTTGAAATTATGTGGCTAGTTCTGCCCAGTGGTAGATGTGTGTGTGTGTGTGTGTGTGTGTGTGTGTGTGTGTGTGTGTGTGTCACTTTCAGGTAAAGCACTTAACTGCCAGGAAGGAGATGCTCTAAGGATAATTTTCCCCTGCCATGGCATTCAGTAATAAATGTGTTGAGGGTCAAGTGTCCAGTATGCAGTAGGCTAAACTGAGGAGCCCTCACATGGATATTAGTAGTCTAAAAGAGCCACCCAGACCAGAAGTAGTCTTTGTGTAAGGAATCATCTTTAGTGGTGTTCAGTCCCTAAGATTTTGGTAATGTTTGTTACTGCAATATAAACCTATCCTATATGGACTAATATAATGCCCTATGAATTATTTATCAGCATAAGAATGTTTTCCTCCATGCTATTTGCTCCCAGACCCATACACTAGAGCATGTCAATACTTTAAACTTCATATTTTCTTTTTCTTTGATATTAGGCTATCCTTTTAAGTCAGCATGTCCCACATTCACATTCATTTATAATTTGCTGATCTTAATCTTATATAGTCTGAGAAAGCAGATACTTATAATCATTTTAATCATTTCTAAAGTAAAATTAATTGTCTCTGAGAGAAGTCCTTGAGGGAATTTCTTGTGATTAAAATGTTTAGTAGTACGAGTCTTATAATATCCATTTGACTTTTCAGAGGTCTATTTTTTTTAACTTCCTTCTTTGTTTTGGGTGGTGTTCTAAATCATAGAAGGTTTCAACCAGTAATTTTTGGATAAGAGATGAATGGATTACCACATGTTTAATTAAATTTCATGGATTTCTTCCAGAAATTTTCAGACTTATAGCAGGTAGTTCTAAAATACACATTAAATTTTTTTTTCCACACCCATGATACATCTTCATATTACATATCTGTTAGGCTTCTCAAAATAGACTTGTCACCCTCCTGTAACACCTGTCCCAATAATAGTTTTCATTATCCATGAATTCATCTGTGGCAAAACTCTTCTGTCTTCTTTCATTCCTCCCTTAGCATTTCCCCAACGGATAATGGACCGTGAAGCCTTGTTGATTCTTCCTCTAAAATATGCTTTGATATTCTCAGCTTACATAAAAAATCCTTCACAAGTTGGTCCCATCTTACTTTTAATGGACATTTGTCATTTTTCTGGCCAGTATTTGTTCCCATCTATTTGGGTGATAGTAACCAAATAGATTGGAGAATCTAACTTTTTGCCATTTCTATAGCTTGATAGAGCTCTCTCTAGAAAGAGCTCTATCAAAGAGTTTTGCTCTCTCCTAGCCAAAGAATGTCTAAGTTGTACCAATCATATGCTGCCTCACTGAACCCTGATGTTCAAGAAAAATCACTGAAGATGATTCACCTTATGAGACTGCCTGAAGAGACCACCATTAACAGTGACAGTGTGGGTGTGTATGTGTGTGTTGGTGGGGAAGCTATGTGAGTGTATATGTGTACATTTGTCATGAGTTACTCCATTAGCTTCTGTTGCTTGTAACCAGAGAATTCTAACTGGTCCTCCCAACCTTCCCCCAGGCCTCTCCTTGTTATACGTACTAGATTTCAAGACCACAAGAAGTTGAGCAGTTTCCACAGAATGCTATATAGTTCCAATCTTCAAGCTTTTAATCATACGGTTCTCTGTTCCCATAATACCCTTTCTTCATTCCTGGAAAAGTCCAATTCATCCTTCAAGTGTTAGTTTAAATATGTAAGTATTTCTACTTCAAACCTTTCCCCACCCTTAACAGGCAAAATGAAGTGTCCTTGCCTTTGTGTATCCATAGCAACTTATACTTCTTTCTAACTTACAATATGGTATCATAGCTAGTGATTCCAGGAGATGCTGAAGTCCTCAAGGACACACAAAGTTCCACAAATATCTGTTGAATTGAATGAATTGAATCACATCTAAAGAGATTTATTTTCTAAAAGATGGTTCTTGCATTTCTTTCTTTCTTTCTTTCTTTCTTTCTTTCTTTCTTTCTTTCTTTCTTTCTTTATTGTTTATATGTTTTAAAGTTTCTAATCCTGTGCTCTTTTGAACATTGTATCCCATTAACACTTTACAGAGTTGGGAATTAATAACTGATGAGATGTAGAAAGCAAAAATAGTTGTCCCACTTCTTTCTGTGCTTCGGTGCTTCTCTCTTTTCCACTGACACATCACATTTTAATGCCATTTTTTGTTTTTTTTCTAAATTCCTTTGGCCTTTGTCTTAGCAGAAATATGCAATGACCCATTATGCAATGAGTTACATTGTATAACAAACAGGATTTCCCTCCTCTCTTGAGACTATGTGAAAAAAGAAAAAAAAAACTCATGAAATCCTTAATAAGGCTGCTAATGTGAATGAAGGCCAAGGATGCAATCCCTTAGGAAATTCTGGAGATGGATACAGTTGGGCTCCTCTTGGTAAATAGCTAGTGAATTATTCAATAAAAACAAAACATAAAGAAGAAAATGCCAGGGATTCCTCTCTTCTTTACTGAAAACATTGATCCAAAGCTTCATTTTGCAATTGTTCAAATGAATTCACTTCAATCAGAGAAGCAAAATGCTAATCAAAACTAGGGGGAAATAAATGGAATTGGTTTTCTCTTTGTATTATTTAATGGTGCCTGTCCTATTTCACCTGCTGCCCTTCCTGATTGACCAGAGTTAGATAATATGGCTTTGGTATTATATGTCCCCATTCTTGAAGGGAAAGGAAAAATGATCTTTCCAATTTGACCTCTTGATCCTCTTCATCTTAACCCCTTTGTGTACAAAATGAACTTTAAATTCCTCACATTAGCATACAAGGCCCTTGATGATTTCGCCTGGCTCCACCCTATCTCTTCTCCCACTATCTCTACCATTCTGCCTCAAAAGTTAGTTACTCTGAACTTTTCCAGTTTATCCAAATATATATTTTTTGATCCTGGTACTTTCAAGCCTGCTGCACCCTTTAACTGGGAAACCTAGTCCCCTTTATTTAGGGGAAAAATCCTCTCCATACCATTTACTCATTTAAAAGACTTAGCCTTCCACTCCTCTGAACATCCACAGTGCTGTAAAACATATCTCCATAATCTGTGTAATTTATCTTTTGATCTATCTTTCCCTCCTAGACCCTGAGCTCTTTGAGAGCTAAGACCATATATCAATCACAGTTCCCATAAAATATAGTCCACTATTTGTTGGATGAATTAATGACTACTCACTTCCAAAATAATACCATGTAAGGTTGTTGTCAAGGGAAAAGTAAATGCCCAGTTAACTGTACACATACTAATAATGTGACTAACATGTGTGTCTTTGAACTTTTCTTATTATGGCAAAATAAATTTGCCACCTCCAAGTCCCACTGAAAAACACTCAATAACATATAAATAAATGGGTTTCATGCCAGAGAGAATTGCTTGGTGTTTAATATGCTGGCTAGAAATCATGGTATCTGTAAATTAACACCAACAGAAACCAAAAGAAACTTCTTTATGTACACATAAGGGCATGAAACAGCTAATCTATAAAACCATTATGGACACCAAGAATAAATGACAAGGGATAAACATATACTTATCTCCAACTGGTTCTGTTTAGGGGAAGAAGAAAAATGAGGTCAATGACTTCACTCAAAAAGCTATTCTAGGTTAAACCTTTCTAACATGAGCATAGATAGAAATTGGTTATTTCAGCCCAGATTCCAACAGCTTTAAAGAGCTTTTCTCTTTAGAGGGTAACATTCATTTATGGGATCTTTCAACCTATACAATTTCCCAATTCCTAAAATTGATCATAGGAACAACTTGATTCCAAAAGAGGATAGCACTTCAATAATAATGGTAAGATAAGAAATAAGGAATTACTACAAAGTACTTTGCTCGGCCTGAAATTAAAAAAGCACTATGACACTGTGGAAAATGCATATGCTTTAGAAAGACACAGGTTCTAATCCTGACTCTATTTCTTCTTGGCTGTCACTTTCTGCCTGTGGGAACTTGGGTAAGATTTTTAACTCCAGCAGACATCAGCTTCCTCATCTATGAAAATGAGATTTTAAAAAGTCCACTTCATAAAGTTTGTGAATTTTGAAGATGCTATTGTAATACTTAACACATAGTTACATATCAAGTAATATATACTCACTATATAAAAGTATAGTAATTACTTAATTTAAATTGATTTAATTTTTAATTACTAGTTTGAATAAGGAATACCAAAGTACATAGGAGAAATTTCCTTTGTTCTTGGTGTTTGGTAAGGACACAATAGAAGAAAAAGTTAAGGATGAAGAGCCAAGATAAAGAACAAGACACAAAGCAAACAGGTTGAGAATCAAAGTAGGAACATCTCAATAATACTGGGTCATGAGAAGGGTGTTTATAAACATGTCAGGTGAACTAAAAAATCCAGAAAGAACATAAACATCCTAGAAAGAACATAAATAAACAGACACTGCATAAACAAGTGAATTTCTGAACATTCCACCTGACTTTTTCCACCAGTAATGGAAATCCTTCCTTCCTTCAACAATAATCCCCCAAAATGTCCTGCAGCTACAGTGGTGTAAAGAAAAGAGAAATGTGTTTTTCTAGTCACAGATAGTCATGCAGATGGATGGGAAGCACCTCTGGACAGATGTAGGTTACATGTTGTTTTGAATAGCATCAAAGAAATAACATGGGCAGTCAACTTGTGGACCCAAGTGATATAGTATTCCAGGATTTCTATAAAGTGACACATTTTTTTTCTGCTGCAAGGCCCTAGGCAGTTGAAGAACAACTTCACACCATGAGAACACTTCACACCATGAACTCTCCTATTATTTTGACTTAAAAGACATGCAGAATCTCCTCTCTGAGTAGTGGGGCATGAAGAATTCCAGGCTTTGTCTGGGAGAAAAAAATTAGGTTCAAATCCTTCCTAAGCCAGTTGGGATCTATAAGATATTGGGCAATCTATCTATACCTATATTCCAGTTAAATGAATAGAATAATAACTATCTCATAGAATTACAATAGATATTAAATAGCATAATTATGGATATTATGTATCACAGTCCCTACATCATAGTAAACACTCAATAAATGGTAACTATGGTTATTTGGAAGAAAAAAGGAATGAAACAGGGCCATTTGTTCATTTCTGCATTTGATACTAAACGAATCCCACAGAAGACTGAAGATGAGACTTCACAAAAATGAATAATCTGATACCTAAACCCATACCAGTTTCAGTGAACCCCAGTGACACCAAAGGATGCATTTCCTACAAAGTCTACCATAGAATATTGGACTGGAAGACTTTCGTTGCATGCAGCTTTAAAACTCCCCCATTTCCTCAGTGAGGGGATGCACTCATGTGTGCTTATATTCTTCTGCCCATTCAGGGTGAGGTCTTGACAGTTGGAAGCCCTGAGGAGGGGATTTTCAAAGCCTGGATATTCCCAAAAACATCACTCTGAAACACCAGCATAACTGATGTATATATTTATGAAAACTGTCACCTGAAACTAACATCCAAGTCTAGATAACAAATTCATATCATGATGCCAGCCCATCTCACTTCATTGTTGTCAGGTTATGTTTTAATGACCAAACATCACACTTGCCAATCTTTCGGCAATTGTGCAACAATGCTCAGTATGTGAGTGTACACAATCAACTATCTTCCCCTTATGGCACCTAAGAAGGGAAGAGTGTGGCAAGCCTGCCTGGTGAAGGCCTGATACCTCAGTTCTGTGGGCAGCTGAGGCACTTGCGGTCCACAGGACATCTAGTAGGAAGAGGCCCGAGAGGTGGGCAATGAGAGGCTTTAACAGCCATGAGAGCTTTGAAGTCAAGGAGCATCTATGAGCCTCAGTTTCCTTGTTGATCAAATAGGGATGAAAATACTTCCCCTATATCAACCTTTCAGACTGGTTGAGTGAACCAAAATATAAACAGATAAAATTTGTGCAAGTTCAGTACAAATCATAAATGCTAAGGATTGTAATAATATAAGCAGTCTTACAGGTGTTTAAAAACATGTCTTACAAATGTTTAAAAAACACAATTTTGCATTGAAAGAGCAGGATCAGACAAAAGTGGGGATGGGATCTGTTTATTTGGGTCTTCTTTAAACACCTAGCAAACCCATTGGTGCATTGGGCTTATACCTCAGACAT
The DNA here is from genome assembly GCF_028018385.1 of Neofelis nebulosa. Classification (NCBI taxonomy): domain Eukaryota; kingdom Metazoa; phylum Chordata; class Mammalia; order Carnivora; family Felidae; genus Neofelis; species Neofelis nebulosa. The sequence continues at coordinate 83,007,970 of NC_080791.1, read as the reverse complement.
TTTTTTTGAAGGGGTAATATTTTGTCCCTAGAAAGTCCCTACTGGAATGATAGGAATGATTTTGGCTCTCCATTCTTTCTATCTCAGAAAATTTGTGAGCAGCAGTATCTTCTCAGTGCATTTCCTTTTTGCTTAAGCCAACATAATTGGTTACTGTGGCTTGTAATTAAGAACTCAAATACTCAACATGTTACAGTGGAAAGACCTTTCGAATAAGGCAGAGCTGGAATGAAATGCCAGGCCCATTATATACTAAACTTGGACAAGTCACTTAACCTCTCTAAGTCTCAGTTTCTAGAGAGATTGTGTAGATTAAATTACTATGAGAAAAAATACTGCATAGGCTGGTTGATGCCTAGAAGAGTTTAATATATTGCAATTGCTTTAATTCTTCAAATCAGTGGTTCCTTACCTGTCAGGATCACTAACACCTTTGAAAATCTAACAAAAGCATTGGGTCTCTCATTCAAAAGATAATGTGCATAACATATCCACACATAATCTTGCATATAATTTCAGAAGTTCTTTGGATCCACTGAAGTCCAATAAGGGCCCAGCAATTAAGGTTAATAATTCCTGCAATATATGGTCACTTATGACATACACTTATTTTCATTTTGAGTGTTAAATCCCTGTTTTGCCTCTGATGTCTTCTGCTACTGATACTATCATCAAGACACAGTAAAAGAGGGCCCCTGGGTGTCTCAGTCAGTTAAGCATCTGACTCTTGGTTTCAGCTGAGGTTATGATCTCACAGTTCATGGGTTCAAGCCCTGCGCCGGTCTCTACACTGACACTTATGGAGCCTGCTTGGGATCCTCTCTCCCTCTCTCTCTGCCCCTCCCCTGCTTGTGCGTACACTCTCTCAAAAATAAGTAAACATTTAAACAAAGACTCAATGAAAGCTTTTACCTTTATAAACAATAACTACCTACAAAAAGCTTTCACATTCATCATATCATTTGATTTTCAGGAAAACCCTATGAGGTTTGTATTAGTGTCCTATTTTACGGACTGGAAGAAAAGTTTTTGCTTGTTTGTTCCATTTTTGTTTTCGTTTTTGTTTTTGTATTTCTCCTTTGTAAATAAGACTAGTGAGCACATAGACTATATTGTTTTAGTCAGCAATGCTTCACCAACACTTTATACAGTGCCTAGAACATGAGAGGTGCTCAGTGTGTTGGAATAAATGAAGGGAAAATATAAAAAAAGAACTCTCAGTTCCTGAACAGTAAAACTGAATACTTTGAGGCCAAAACAATACCAAGCTAAAACTCTATTAGAACTTCCTGGTGGACTTAGCCCAGTGTCATCAGAGATATAATGAGCTCTTGATAAATGTTGGTGGATGGATAGGTGGCTAAATAGGTGAATGAATAAAACATCATTTCTAAAAAGTGAAACCCAAAATTTAAACCAAAAGTCTGTTTCCTTAATCTATTACTGCCCAAAACTTAGTGGCTTAAAACAAGCATTTCATACTGGGGGATCAGGAATTTGGGAAGGGCTCACCTGGCTGGTTTATCTCTTAAGCCATATGGCATCAGCTGGGGTGAACAGAGCTAGGGGATCCATTTCCAAGATGGCTTCTTCATTCACTTGCCTTGGCTTTTGCAGGAACTGCTGAAGGTGGTCCAAGCTGGACTCCTTTCCCTCTCTATGTGATGTCAGAGCCCCTCCATGTTGTGTCTCTAGGGAGTATTCAAACTCCTTACACAGCAGCACAGGCCTCCAAAATGAAGAAGCAAAAATTATTCACCACGACCAAGCGGGATTTATACCTGGGATGCAGGGCTGGTTCAATATCTGCAAAACAATTAATGTGATTCATCACATCAATAAAAGAAAGGATAAGAACCATATGATCCTCTCAATAGATGCAGAGAAAGCATTTGACAAAATAAAGCATCCTTTCTTGATAAAAACCCTCGAGAAAGCAGGGATAGAAGGAGCATACCTCAAGATCATAAAAGCCATATATGAAAGACCCAATGCTAATATCTTCCTCTGTGGAGAAAAACTGAGAGCTTTCCCCCTAAGGTCAGGAACAAGACAGGGATGTCCACTCTCGCCACCATTATTCAACATAGTATATTGGCAGTCTTAGCCTCAGCAATCAGACAACACAAAGAAATAAAAGGCATCCAAATCGGCCAGGAAGAGATCAAACTTTCACTCTTCGTAGACGACGTGATACTCTGTATGGAAAACCCAAAAGATTCCACAAAAAAAACTGCTAGAATTGATTCATGAATTCAGCAAAGTTGCAGGATATAAAATCAATGCACATAAATCGGTTGCATTCCTATACACCAACAATGAAGCAACAGAAAGAGAATTCAAGCAATCAATCCCATTTACAGTTGCACAAAAACACAAAATACCTAGGAATAAATCTAACCAAAGAGGTGAAAAATCTACATGCTGAAAACTATAGAAAGCTTATGAAAGAAATTGAAGTAGACACAAAAAAATGGAAAAAGATTCCATGTTCCTGGAAAGGAAGAACAAATATTGTTATAATGTCAATACTACCCAAAGCAATCTACATATTCAATGCAATCCCTATCAAAATAACACCAGAATTCTTCACAGAGCTAGAAAAAACAATCCTAAAATTTGTATGGAACCAGAAAAGACCCCGAATAGCCAAAGCAATCTTGAAAAAGAAAACCAAAGCAGAGGCATCACAATCCCAGACTTCAAGCTATACTACAAAGCTGTAATCATCAAGACAGTATGGTGCTGGCACAGAAACAGACACTCAGATCAGTGGAACAGAATAGAGAACCCGGAAATAGACCCACAAACATATGGCCAACTAATCTTTGATAAAGCAGGAAAGAATATCCAATGGAATAAAGACAGTCTCTTCAGCAAGTGGTGCTGGGAAAACTGGACAGTGACATGTAGAAAAATGAACCTGGACCACTTTATTACACCATACACAAAAATAAACTCAAAATCGATGAAAAATCTAAAGGTAAGACAGGAAGCCATCAAAATCCTCAAAGAGAAAGCCGGCAAAAACCTCTTTGACCTTGGTCGCAGCAACTTCTTACTCAACACGTCTCCAGAGGCAAGGGAAACAAAAGCATAAATGAACTACTGGGACCTCATCAAAATGAAAAGCTTCTGCACAGCAAAGGAAACAATCAGCAAAACTAAAAGGCAACCGACAGAATGGGAGAAGATATTTGCAAATGACATATCAGACAAAGGGTTAGTATCCAAAATTTATAAAGAACTTATCAAACTCAACACCCAAAAAACAAATAATCCAGTGAAGAAATGGGCAAAAGACATGAATAGACACTTCTCCAAGGAAGACATCCAGATGGCCAACCGACACATGAAAAAATGCTCAACATCACTCATCATCAGGGAAATACAAATCAAAACCACAATGAGATACCACCTTACATCTGTCAGAATGGCTAACATTAACAACTCAGGCAACAACAGATGTTGGCAAGGATGAGGAGAAAGAAGATCTCTTTTGCATTGTTGGTGGCAATGCAAGCTGGTGCAGCCACTGCGGAAAACAGTATGGAGGTTCCTCAAAAAACTAAAAATAGAACTACCTTACGACCCAGCAATTGCACTACTAGGCATTTATCCACGGGATACAGGTGTGCTGTTTCGAAGGGACACATTCACCCCCATGTTTATAGCAGCACTATCAACAATAGCCAAAGTACAGAAAGAGCCCAAATGTCCATCAATGGATGAATGGATAAAGAAAAGGTGGTATATATATACAATGGAGTATTACTCGGCAATCAAAAAGAATGAAATCTTGCCATTTGCAACTACATGGATGGAACTAGAGAGCATTATGCTAAGCGAAATTAGTCAGAGAAAGACAAATATCATATGACTTCCCTCATATGAGGACTTTAAGACACAGAACAGATGAACATAAGAGAAGGGAAGCAAAAATAATATAAAAACAGGGAGGGGGACAAAACAGAAGGGACTCATAATATGGAGAACAAACAGAGGGTTGCTGGAGGGGTTGTGGGAGGGGGTATGGGCTAAATGGGTAAGGGGCATTAAGGAATCTACTTCTGGAATCATTGTTTCACTATATGCTAACTAATTTGGATGTAAATTTTAAAAAATAAAAAATAAAATTAAAAAAAAAACCCTACAGATCACTTAAGTGTAATGGTTAGAGCTAGAGCACTACGTCTCCACTGTATTCTGTTGGTCAAAGCAGTCACATGATGGCCTGTGGCTCAGACTGGGAAAGTTGATCCCACATCTTGATGGCAAGATTAACAAAGAATATAAAGTCACTGTTAATCTGCTACAGTGTCCTTAACCAGGACAGGAAGCTCAGCAAAATTGAACTACACAGTTGTTCTTATTGCCACCTTCAATCAGACTTTCCTCATGGCATAACTTTCATTTCCCAAATATCAGTAAATAATTCTATAAACCCTTAGATTAAAATTCAATGAAACTTGGATGCATATCTGAATTAATTTCCATGCTTCAGTGAGCATGTCTCAGGGGTAACATAGGAGTGTCTATGTTCTAGTTATTTAAGGTAATTCAAACTTCTCCAAATCTGGTGGGATCAAGCTGCCCAAAATATCATTACAGCTAAAAATTTACTCTACAGTAAAGTGTCATTACAAATCAACCCTGTGCTATCCACCTCCTGGGCATGAAAAAATTCAGCACCGCCACTTTCAGGATATTTTAGCATCTCAACAGGGAGTATGGCTAAGTAAGAGCTAAAATAGCACAATGATCCCAGAAACCACATAGAAGAAAGGAAATACAAATAGCACAAACAAGCACAGGGCATCTCGGACGATTCCAAAGAGAACTAAAGTTTATTCTCCACACTAGTTTCTAGAGGCTCCTTATTTTAAAGAATTTTACTTCTCATGGTTTTACTTCTCATGGCTAAAACCCCCACTCCCACAAATTCAAATTAATTCCATAGGCACAAGGATTATTTTCTCATTGTGTCATGATCTTAATTTCTACCTGTCACAAGCAGTTATATTACACATATATTTTCAGTGACCCAAGGCTTTTCTATTAACTGATTAAAAAAAGAGGACCTGGTTGGTTTGACCAAATTCAAGTGTACACTTGGATTATTTAGTCCTTAGGAACTTCCAGTATAAGGGCTGAGTATACTGGGGAGGAAAACATTTTATAAATGCAAGACCTGCCATACCCAAGGTAGATTTAGATACAAATTTGGAAACCTTAGAGTACAAAAGCAAAGGATAGGATTGGCAGAAGTTACAGATGGATCCCTAGAGAGGATAGCTGGGAGAACTGCCTGGTTTCTGATGGGACACAACTGTCCAGCCCCAGCATCACAATCTCTCACTCTTAAAGTGTCCACTGGAAAGCAAGATCCATGGGGAGCAAGATTCTGGTATTTGTGCTCACTAATGTATCCTAGACACCTAGAAAAGCACCTAGTACATAATGAGCATGCAATAAATATTTGTTCACTTTTAACAAATGAAGCTCCTGAGAATTACTTTAAAGGAATCCAGGAGGCTAATTGAATGTGGGTGCAGTTCTGCTCATGCAGCAGTTAACTCTGCCCTGGCTAACGAGAATGGAGACAAGATACCTGACAACACTGAGGCAGCTCTCAGGATCCTTGCCCAATGGACAGTGTCTAATGAGGGGTTCTTCAGTGTCAAAAAGAACAACCCACCAGAGCTCAGAAGAGGGGCCCCACAGAGAAATCCTATTCTGAGATGAAAGTGAAAAAACTGAGGAAAGGGGACAATTACAAGGCTGCTGCAACCCTGTCAGCACTTGGGCATTCAGATCCCAAGCCTTGTTAGCAGAAAGGGGGATTGAGACACAATGGAGGGGACACCACATGATCTGTGGTGTGACACATAACATAATTCCAAGATTTATTCTACTCAAAATACAGGAGCAATGTGAAGAACATCACTATTCACCATCTTTTTCTCTTGGTTGACTTAGGAACTGGGGGTTGTGCCTAAGTCAACTTGAAGGCGTGGGCATATGTAGGTATGAGAAAACAACAAAGGCTGGCATAATCTATCTTAAACCCTAAAGCAAGAATTCTAGTCTCTCTCTTATTGAGATATTCTGAATCTGAAGAGTTTTTCAGCAAGAAAGTATATAATATCCAGTCTCTAAACTTTAAAAAAATTTTTTTGAACGTTTATTTATTTTGAGACACAGAGACAGAATGCAAGAGGGGAAGGGCAGAGAGAGAGGGAAACACAGAATCTGAAGCAGGCTCCAGGTTCTGAGCTGTCAGCACAGAGCCCAACACGGAGCTCAAACCCACGAATCATGAGATCATGACCTGAGCTGAAGTCAGGTTCTTAACTGACTGAGCCACCCAGGTGACCCAGCCTCTAAACTTTTTAATGCATCAAGAAGAACTGATTTGAACAGTTATCCATGGTAAGTTTTGTAAGATTCACAGTATAAAACTAGAGAATAAAAATTCTCAAAATCTAAGTAGAACACAAGCTAAAGAGATCCAGCCATTGTTTTCTGAGATACCAAAGATGATAAATGATGATAGATAGATAGATAGATAGATAGATAGATAAATAGATAGATAGATAGATAGATAGATAGATAGATAGATAGATAAAATGTACAAATAAAGGGGGGAAGTCAAGGCCCATTCTGGTCTTATTCAATGCTTCATTACTAGCATGGCTAATAGTGATGAATTCATAATGAATGAAGGAGTTTGGCCTTGCACATTCAAGACACTGTCTTAACACTGTCAAGAAGTGGTGTTCACCAAATGGTTCATGGGTAACAGATGCTGTATTCCCTTTTAGGAGCTCTGCTCTGGAAATTCTTTTCTGCATGTCTGATCACCTGACTCCTTGCCAGCCAGCCTGCTGTCCTCTGAGCTTTCTTCCACTGCCTTTTGTAATCAAACTTCATGAGAGAACTACATGCAGTAGGGCTCCAAATTAAGAATAACATTAAATAGCCTGAGATGCTCAAAGTTGACAAAGAAAAAGAATATTAGAAAGCAGAATATACAGTAATACAGATGCATAAAAAAATTCTGAGAAAAATATCCAAGTAATAATAGAGGTGAGCAGAGCAATTATAGGTAATTTAAAAATATGTTTCCTTTATATTCTTTTTCTATTTTCTACAAAGAACACAAAGTATTTTTACACTGAAAATATTATGAAAATATACGATCCTATTTTTTAAAAAATATTTACTTATTTTGAGAGACAGAAAAAGCATGAGTGGGGGGAGGGGCAGAGAGAGAGGGAGAAAGAGAGAATCCCAAACAGGATTCGTGCTGTCAGTGTGGAGCCAGATGTGGGGCTTGATCCCATGAACCAGGAGATCATGACCAGAGTGGAAATCAAGAGTTGGACGCTTATCTGACTGAGCCACTCATGCACCCCCCATTTTTATTTTTTAAAGAGAGTGTATTTATATGTGTACATGTGCATACATAGATGCTTGTATGTGTATAGAAAAACTCTGAAACTCCAGATATCAAAACTATAAGTACTAGTTTTAGGAATATGATTGAGGGTGAGGAGGATAAAAAGAAAGAACTTTACCTCTTTTCTTTCATTCTTCTGTAATGTTTGAATTTGTATTTTATAATAGATATATTTTTTATAATAAAAAAGAAAAAATAAGTGAATAGAAAAGATACTCTAAAGTGTCCCTTTGGGAGTCAAGTCCATGAAAAATAAATCCAATCATAAAATGAACTGTGTTACTGCTGTGATAACATGTAGTTATTGACATGATAACTTAATGTTAGTATACCATAATTGCAGTATTTTACAGTATTTTTAAATTGTTATCAGTTAAGTTCTTTTTTCTTCTTTTAGATTGGACTGAGGAAACAAACCTGAGCGATAAGTGATAAAATACCATTCTCTAAATATAATGAAGGGCTCATGACTTATTGTGAGTCCTTCCTGAAAACAGGATGAGAAAAAAATGTAAGACCTGCTCCTTAAAAAGTTAGTTGATTTACAGGGAAGACTTCACACAGTGAGGGCAAGTGACACCATGTGGGTTAACAAGAAGCACACACAGAATTACTTTCCCTGGAGGACTTTAAAAATAGGCTGGTGTGTCTGGGTGAGTGGAAATGTGTTTCTGCTGAAAGCTAAGTGGATGGACATTGGCTTGGTGACCCCTCAAGATCCCTTCTGGTCCTGTGACTCAGGCTTACAACTCTGGCTCAGGCATAAGAACTCCACCTGACCCAAATGGCCTAACTTGTATTCAATGGCTGTTGCTTCTCCATAGGCACAGATGTCCCACCATGTCCTGCTATACCTAGAATCCTTAATCCTAACTCTATCTGGATAGAGAGTCTAATATATCTAGCAAGAAAATGGCAGTTCAGAAGCAATTTCAAAACATGAGGTCTACAAAATGCAAATTGAAAGAGATCCTATAAAATAACTGCCCTGTAATTTTCAAAAATGTCAATGTCATGTGAAAACAAAGAAAGGCTGAGACACATTCCAGATACTAAAGGGACATGGAAACTACATGTAGTACATGATCGTAGACTGGATCATACAATGGGGGAAAATGCTGTAAAAGACATTACTGAGCCAATAAATGAAGTTAGAATGTACTGTATTAATATTCAATTTCCTGAATTTGATAACTAGACTATGATTATGTAAGAGAAAATCTCTGTTCTTAGGAAACAGACACTAAATAATTAGGGAATAAAGAAATAGATAGATAGATAGATAGATAGATAGATAGATAGATAATAGATAGATCATAGATACATACATAGATACATAGATACATTAGATACATAGAAGATACAAAGATGATAAAGATACAAAGATGACAAAATTGTTCATAGATGGTGAGTATGGAAAAGGGTCTACAGAACTACCTTTTACTAATCTTACCATTTTTCTACAAATTAAAAATTATTTCAAAGGGAAAGTTTTAATTTTTTTTAGTGTTTATTTTTGAAAGAGAGAGACAGACCATGAGCGGGGGAGGGGCAGAGAGAGAGGGAGACACAGAATCTGAAGCAGACTCCAGGCTCCGAGCTGTCAGCACAGAGCCCAGTGCAGGGCTCACACTCACAAATTGCGAGATCATGACCTGATCCAAAGTCAGATGTTTCACTAACTGAGTCACTCAGGCACCCCTCAAAGGAAAAGTTTTTAAAAGTGAGTTCTAATGTTCATACCATGACTTATGGGTTTCACTCCCAGGATTCCTGCCTCCTCATTTGTTCCTAACCACCAGGAGTTGCATCCATGTTGGACAACCTCAAACACATACTTCCCACTTGGTTCTGATCTCTGGAAACACCACAGTTTTGCCCCTCAGCTTGTTTCTCCTGGCTACCCCCATCATATCTGTAACCCCATCCCTTCAAGATCAGGATTCAGGCCAGTTACTCATATCTGGTCTGACCTGATGCTGCTCACATCCTGACATGACAGCTGTCTACCTTGCTCTGAGCAATGTCCCTGGCTTGTCCATTCTTGTTTAAAAAAAAAAAAAAGCAAATATAATTTTCCTTATTTTCTTAGGAGTTCAGCAAGTTCAGTAAGCTGCAGGAGAAATGGCTTGCTTGCAATTCATGTCTGTGTATGATAGTGCTAGTGTGGGAATCTTAACCTAGAAAAGAAGGTAAATTTGGAAGGGAAGAAAGGAGGTAACATTTGTGAGTGTCACCCTCATGCTAAGTGATTTATGTACACTATCTTGTTTAATCCTCACAACACTGCTGCAAGGCAGATTTTATTATCCCTATTTTATAGATGAAGACATTGAGGTTCAAAGATGTTAAGCAACTTCAAATTCACGCCACTAAATGATTAAGTCATTAATCAAACCCATGTCTTTATGTTTCCAAGCCTCATGATCTAAACAACTTCATTACATGGTATCCCAATTCTGTGGGCAAACAGTAGAGAAGTACTATCTGCACTGACTTATAATTAGCAATATCAAATAAACTATGAACTATTTTACATAAGCTATTTTGTTAAAGCCCAATAAATATAAGCCACTTTATATTGATCTTTCATTTACATCTTCTATAAAATTGTTAATAAAATTCAACTAATTTAGGGAAAAAAATCTCTTTATTGTTAGCACTACAAGTGGGAGCATTGATCTATTCTTTTTGAACACAACTTGACAATATGTAGCTACAGCCTCAAAATGTTTATAGCCTTTAACCTAGCAATTCCTGGACATCTATCCAGTATTGTAACTATGGAGACTGGATGACTTTATGCAGCAAGATATTTCTTGCAGTGTTATTAATAATAGTTAAAATAATCGTCAAAATGTCCAATGATAAGGGGGTGAATAAGTAAATCATGGCGTATATCTCCATATAGTAACAATGCAGTCATTAAAAATTATGTTTATAAAGAGTAATGACATGAAAAAATTCTGTTATGGTATTGAGTGAAAAAAATCAAAATCTAAAATTAAATGTAAAGAATGCGGCCTGGGAGAAACCTTCTGTATTTAAAAAAATTGTGTCTACCTGTTGGTTGGAGAATAGATTACAGGCTGATAGGTCAACCACTTATAAAATTACTGCATTAGTCCAGAGGAACAGTGTTGGAGGTGGACTGGACTCAGGTATTAATGTGGGAGGTGGTAAGAATCTGTCAGATTCTCTTATATACTCTGAAGTAGAGCTGCCAGGATTTCCTAACAGATTTATTGTATGGTATGAAAGAAAGAGTAGAGTTAAGAATGCCCTCCAGCCTTTTGGCTCACGCCACTGGAGTTACCATTTTCTGAGATGGAGACACTGAGGAGGAGCAGGCTGGAAAGTACAAATCAAGGCTTATATTTGGGGCATGTTACCTTTGAGATGATAGTTAGACATTCACGCAAGAATGTTGAGGCAGTTGGATATAGAACCCAAGTTCAAGGGATGGGCTGGGATTATGGATGGAAATTTCAGAACTGTCCTCCACTGAAAGCCATGTGACTTGGTGAAATCACTATGAAAAGTGTGCAAATAAGGAATACAAGAGAGCCAAGCACTGACTCTGTTCAAACAGAGATTAGGAAGATGATGAGAATAGGGCAGAGAGAGAAAAGTAGCAGCCAGTCAGGTGAGAGGTATAATGAGAGAGTACCACACCATAGAAGTCAAGCCAAGGTGTAGGGTTTTACAGAGGAAACTATTAGTGGTGTCAAAAGTTGATGGGTTAAGCAGTGATTGTCAGTAAATGGTAGGACCTAAGTTTTATTTTGTTTTGTTTTGAATTTCCCCTTTCTGATAGATATCAGAACAGGGGTTGCCTAGGGTGGGGAAGGAAATCATGAAGATAGATAGGAAAGGGACATCAGGGAGCTTGCTGGGTGATGAAAATGTTTTATATCTTGACTTGGGTGTGGGTCACACAGGTGAGAATACTGTTCAAAACTAATCAAACTGTACACTTAATATCTGTGCATTTTACTATGTGCAAATTATACTTCAATAAAAAAATAAAAATAAATTCTATTTTTCACATTTCTGGATTTTCTAATATTACTATAATGAACATTCATTACTTTTATAATAAAAAATAAACATTTGGAAACGAAGGTTGGATTACTGCATATGTCAAACTTCTTTGAATTGTAAAGGTAAGAATTAGCAGGATATTATTTTTTCCCTCAACCAAAAACCAATGTAAATAATAATTGAATAGTGTACATAATGAAAACTTTGCCATGGATTCCCCAGGGGAAACTCACCTCTGCAAGTAAAAAACTAATTCTTATAGATAAACCAGGCAAAATCTACTTCTCCACAGGTCAAGACTGGACACTTCAGGTGATAAGTAATTTTTGCATTTTTCACACAAAGAACAATGGAAGCTAATGTCAAAATGTAGTTTTATGTCCTTGAGTAAGTCAGCTAACTTTTGTATCCAGGTTTTCTACAAAATGGCAATAATGCTGTCTGCAATTTGTCAATCTCATGGTCTTGAGACAATTCCATGAGCTAATGACCATGAGAGCTATTTGTAAGTCATAAAAAATTCCACAAGTTCAAGGCCTGGGAAATATTAATACCATCTGAGACCATGGGAAGTTCCATTTATCTCAGTAAACTCATAGAGATGTGTATTTTGAAGGTAGAACTCAAAACCTCCTTCTTTCCTGGAAAAATAACCCAGAGTAATTGCCTACACACCTGCAAATCTGAAGCATCACCTTCTTACAGTCAGCACATTTTTGTAGTACAATGAGAAGCTCATGATCTGAGAAATTGACAAATGACCCTACCCATTCTATACCTTTCTCTAACTCCAATTTTCATTACAATGAGAGCCCCTTCTTATCAGTTAGTTCAGAAGGAAGTTTTAATTTATCTAAATGGCATATCAACTTCTATATGTCCCCAAATGAAATCTCTTCTTCTCTCAACCCACCAACTTGCAAAACCTACTCTTTTTCTTGTGTACAAAGCAGCTTAGCACATTTATATAATCCCTGGAAGTTGTGTTTGCAGGATAGAGAATAATTAGTATTTTCTAGAATAGAAATCTGGACCAAGAAATTAGAAAGAAGACCAGAATGATACCAGGCTAAATGAGGTGGATCCTATCTTACAGGCAAATTGGTATCATTGAAAGTTTTTTAAAGGAAGAATATAATTTTTTCTATTAAGTGATGTTTTTAGAAAGATGAATCTGGATTTGGTAAGCAGAATGGATTGAAAGGAGTCAAGTAATAGAAATCTCTCAGATGAAAGTCTATTGACGTGGTTCAGGCAAGTGGAGGTGAGGTCGTGAGAGCAATAAGAATAGAACAGAAATAGGAAAGTCAGAAATAGGATATAGTCGTGAAGAAAATGAAAATATGGTTTAGGGCATGGTGAGTTTAAGGTGACAGTGGGATCCAAACAGAAATGTCAGGCATATACAACTGAAAGTGCAGGAATAGGAAGCAGAAGAATGGCTTGAAACATAATTATTTTGGGAAGAACATTCCATCAATGTCATCATAGAGAATCTGTATAGTTGCCTCTGTCAAAGAGTGTAATGAGTTTATTAAATAACATATTTAACCATTGGACATATCAGAAATATATTTTCATCATGTAAATAATATTAAAAATTACTGAGATGTTTATACTTTTTTTTCCCATATTCTTCAAAATTATTTTTTCCATAATCTTCAAAATCCAGTGTGGACTTTGCACTTACAGAACATCTCAGTCTGTTCTAGCCATATCTCAATTGCTCAGCAGCTAATTGCCTATGGGTAGTGACTACAATATTGCACAGTGCAATTCTAGATGATATTTTCCTGTTTCTCATAGTTTAGCATTTATAACAGAAGTCCGTAGGAGAAGGAAAACCTGATTACCCAGACAGAAAAGGTAAGAAGGTATATAAAATTATGTTTGTTTGTGTGCATCTGTATGTGTTTATATTTATGTGTACATTTGTAATGACAATTATTGAGTTTTTATTATATACCACGCAATTAATTTACCATTTTGCATATATTAGTATGTTAAAATGGCTAAAACTACTCTGTGGAGTAAGTACTATGAATATTAGTCTTGTTTTATGAATTAAAAAATAGTCTTCATAAGATTAAGTAAAATTTTAAAAGTTATGCAATACTTAAGTAGATTTGAAAAAGTTATCTACCTTCTTTATTTTTTTATGTTTATTTATTTTTTAGAGAGATACAAGAGTGCAAGCGGAGAAAGGGCAGAGAGAGAGAGAGAGAGCGAGACAGAATCTGAAGCATACTCCATGCTCTGAGCCATCATCACAGAGCCCAGTGGGGGGGCTGGAAGCCATGAACTGTTATATCATGACCTGAGCTGAAGTTGGACACTTAACCAACTAAGCCACCCAGGCACCCCGTTATTTACTTTCTTTAAAGTGGACCAGTCTCATCCCAAAATCTTTGCACTTAACTTATATTAAGATTTGTGGGATTTATACAGGCCAAGATGGCATTACAGCATGGACTTTTTTGTGTGTGTCATATCCATAAAATACAGCCAGATCAACACTAAACCATCCTGCACACCTAGAAAACTGATTTGAGGATTAACACAACAATTTCCACAACCTGAACCACAGAACTCAGCAAGTATGTGGTGCAGAGAGGTGGACTGGAGGAGAGAGAAGCTGCGGGGGGCAGGGAGCTGTTTTTGCTTGTGGAGAGTAGATGGAGATGGGGGAGGGTACGGGAAAAGCACCTCCCTCCAAAAGCAGCTGAAGAGAAAGTGAAAAGGGGAAACAGCCCCAGGGACTGAATAAAAAAGGGAGAAAGGAGAGGGTTTAAATTATATTAAGATTCTATAAACAGAGGGAGGGCAGAGTCTGAAACTCCACAGCTTGATACCTGGCGGTGCTCTGGTGGTAAGGACAAATCCCCAGGAGCAGAGAGTGAGGTCTGGGGGTGGGGGGTGGGGGTCCTCAGGCCACACAAGGAGAGATGGTTCTCCTGCTAGGGGGACATTTGGTAGAGGCTGTGTGGCAATCCCACGGGCAAAGGTCCCAGCAGACCCCAGAAAACAACCACATTCTCTAGTGTTGAACAAGGTCATTAAGGGTGAAGCCTGGTGCCAGATGTGTGCTATGATTTTCCATAATCCTTGAAACATTGCTGGTATATAATCATGTGAACTTTTTCTGGGGTAGGCTGGCACCCAGCCACAGTCTCTGGGCATCAGCCACAGCACAGTCCTGTGAATGTTCGTGGGTGCGGCCAACACCCACCCATTTCTCAGTGAGACCCTCCCACAGAAGGTCTGAGTGGGTCAAAGCTGCAGTCCCTCAGAAGTGAGGGGTTAGAAACACAGCCACATCTGAGATAAACTCAGGAGGGAGGTGCCATCCGGAAACTTGATGGCTTGGTCACAGACAGTGTAAAAGCGTACAGGAGCTGGAGATAAAAGACAGGTGCACAAGTACTGATCAGGAGAACAGAGTTATGATACTAGAGACTGGGTAGCTGGGTGACGCCATTTTCACCCCACCCGCATATGGGCATACATGCCTACAAGCTCCACAACAATTCACCACAGTAAGTTGAGCAGCGTCTACTAGTAAACAATGGAGCCATTACACTAAGCCCCACCCAACTGGGCCAACCTTGATCTTCAGGAACACAACAGGTCTCTCTGCCTGCTTAGTTTATGGACTATAAAGTGTTTCAGAGTTTGACTTCTAGGGGAAAACTGTGTAATTTCAACCATATTTCAGTCTGTTCATTGGTCCATCTATTCATTTTTTTCTTCTTTATCATTTCTTTTTCTTGAATACAGAAAAAGAAAACATTATTTTTATTTTCAATTTTATTAAAAATATTTCTCTTTAATTTTTTTCTACTATATTTTTTACTTTTTTTGTAAATTTTCCAAATTCTATTTGACGTCCATCATTTCTTTTTATTCTATTTCATTGTATTCATTTTTTTCAAATATTCAAACTTTTTCCTTTTTTTCTTTTTCTTTTTTTTTTGTTTTTTATCTATCCCTTTTTTTTCTCTAATCTACCAAGCTCCTTTCAACACCCAGACCAAAACTCACCTAGGATCTAGCATCATTTATATGATTTTTTGTGCGTGTTGTTTTTAATTTTTTTAACTGATTAATTCCTTTTCTTCCTGCAAAATGACAAAGTGAAGGAATTCACCCCTAAAGAGAGTAGGAAGAAACGACAGCCAGGGACTTAATCAACACAGATAGAAGCAAGATGTCTAAACCAGAATTTAGAATCACAATAATAAGAATACTAGCTGGAGTCAAAAATAGTTTAGAATCCCTTTCTGTGGAGATAAAAGAAGTAAAAGCTAGTCAGAATGAAATAAGAAATGCTATAAATGAGCTGCAATCTCAAATGGATGCCATGGCAGAAAGGATGGATGAGGCAGAGTGGTGAATCAGTGATAGAGGACAAACTTATGGAGAATAATGAAGCAGAAATCAAGAGGGAGACTAAGGTAAGCACAATTTAAGAATTAGAGAAATCAATGACTCATTAAAAAGGAACATCAGAATCTAAGGGTCCCAGAAGATGAAGAGAGAGAAAAAGGGGTAGAAGGGTTATGTGAGCAAATCATAGCAAAAAACTTTCTAAACCTGGGGAAAGACACAGACATCAAAATCCAGGAAGCACAGTGGACTCCCATGAGATTCAACAAAAACTTACCATCAACAAGGCATATCATAGTCAAATTCACAAAATATTGAAGCAAGGAAAGAATTATTAAAGCAGCAAGGGGCAAAAAGTCCTTAACCTACAAGGAAAGACAGATCAGGTTTGCAGCAGACCTATATACAGAAACTTGGCAGGCCAGAAAAGAGTGGGAGGATATATTCAATGTGCTGAATTGGAAAAACATGCAACCAAGAATTCTTTATCCATCATGGCTGTCACTCAAAACAGGAGAGATAAAAAGTTTCCCAGATAAACAAAAATTAAAGGAGTTCACGATCACTATACCAGCCCTGCAAGAAATTTTAAGAGGGACTCTCTGAGAGGAGAAAAGATGAAAGAAAAAACAAACACACAAACAAACAAAAACACCAAAAACAACAAAGACTAGTAAGGATGAGAGACCATCACCAGAAACTCCAACTCCACAAGCAACATAATGGCAATAAATTCAAATCTTTCAGTACTCACTCTAAATGTCAATGGACTAAATGCTCCAAAAAAAAGACATAGGGTAACAGAATGGATAAGAAAACAAGATCCATCTATATGCTGTTTAGAAGAAACCCACTTTAGACCTAAAGACACCTTCAGATTGAAAGTAAGGAGATGGAGGGGTGCCTGGGTGGCTCAGTCAGTTGAGCGTCTGACTTCAGCTCAGGTCATGATCTCACGGTCCATGAGTTCGAGCCCCATGTCAGGCTCTGTGCTGACAGATCAGAGCCTGGAGCCTGCTTCAGATTCTGTGTTTCCCTCTCTCTCTGCCCCTCCCCTGCTCAAGCTTGCTCTCTCTCTCTCTCTCTCTCTCTCTCTCTCTCTCTGTCAAAAATAAATAAACATTAAAAAAAAAAAGAAAGTAAGGAGATGGAAAACTATCTATAATGCTAATGGTGGACAAAAGAAAGCCAGAGTAGCCATACTTATATCAGACAGCATAGACTTTAAAATAAAGACTGTAACAAAACATGAAGAAGGGCATTATATCATAATGAAGGGTCTATCCACCAAGAAGACCTAACAATTATAAACATTTATGCTCCAAGTGTGAGAGCACCCAAATATATAAAGCAATTAATCACAAACATAAAGAAACTCATTGATAATAATACCATAATAGTAGGGGACTTCAACACCCCACTTACACCAATGGACAGATGATCTAAACAAAAAATCAACAAGGAAACAATGGCTTTGAATGACACACTGGACCAGATGGACTTAACAGATATATTCAGAACATTTCATCCTAAAGCAGCAGAATACACATTCTTCACCAGTGCACATAGAACTTTCTCCAGAATAGATCACATACTGGGACACAAATCAGCCCTCAACAAGTACAAAAAGATAGAGATCATACAGTGCATATTTTTAGATCACTATGCTATGAAACTCAAAATCAACCATAAGAAAAAATTTGGAAAGGTATCAAATACTTGGAGACTAAAGAACATCCTACTAAAGAATGAATGGGCTAGCCGAGAAGTTGAAGAGGAAATTAAAAGTTACAATGGAAGCTAATGAAAATGATAACACCACAGCCCAAAACCGCTGGGATGCAGCAAGCAGTCATAAGAGGAAAGTATATGGCAATCCAGGCCTTCCTAAAGAAGGAAGAAAGGTCTCAAATACTCAATCTAACCTTACACCTTAAAAAGCCTGAAAAAGATTAGCAAATAAAACCCAAAACCAGCAGAAGACAGGAAACAATAAAGATTCGAGCAGAAATCAATTCTATCAAAACCAAAAAAACAAACAAAACAAAACAAAACAAAAAACAGATCAATGAAACCAGAAACTGGTTCTTTGAAAGAATTAACAAAATTGATAAACTCCTAGGCAGTTTGATCAAAAAGAAAAAGGAAAGGACCCAAATAAATGAAACCAAGAATGAAAGAGGAGAGATCACAACCAACACAGCAGAAATACAAACAATAAGAGAATATTATGAGCAATTATACACCAATAAAATGGGCAATCTGGAAGAAATGGACAAATGCCTATAAACATATAAAGTACGAAAACTGAAACAGGAAGAAATAGAAAATTTGAACAGACCCATAATCAGTAAAGAAATCGAATTAGTAATCAACAATCTCCCAAAACACAAGAGTCCAGGGCCAGATGGCTTTCCAGGGGAATTCTACCAAACATTTAAGGAAGAATTAACACCTATTCTCTTGAAGCTGTTCCAAAAAAAAAGAAATGGAAGGAAAACTTCCAAACTCTTGCTATGAAGCCAGCATTACCTTGATTGCAAAACTAGACAATGACCCCACTAAAAAGGAGAACTATAGACCAATTTCCCTGATGAACATGAATGCAAAAATCCTCAATAAGATATTAGCCTACCAGATCCAACAATACATTAAAAAAAATTATTCAGCATGACCAAGTGGGATTTATACCTGGCACGCAGGGCTGGCTCAATATCTACAGAACAATTAGCGTGATTCATCACATCAGTAAAATAAAGGACAAGAACCACATGATCCTCTCAATAGATGCAGAGAAAGCATTTGACAAAATAAAGCATCCTTTCTTGATAAAAATGCTCAAGAAAGTAGGGATAGAAGGAGCAAATCTTGAGATCATAAACGTCATATATGAAAGACCCAATGCTAATATCATCCTCCATGGAGAAAAACTGAGAGCTTTCCCCCTAAGGTCAGGAACAAGACAGGGATGTACACTCTCACCACTGTTATTCAACATAGTACTGTAAGTCTTAGCCTCTACAGTCAGACAACACAAAGAAATAAAAGGCATCCAAATCGGCCAGGAGGAGGTCAAACTTTCACTCTTCGCAGATGACATGATACTCTATATGGAAAACCCAAAAGATTCCACCAAAAAACTGCTAGAACTGATTCATGAATTCAGCAGGGTTGCAGGATATAAAATCAATGCACATAAATCGGTTGCATTCCTATACACCAACAATGAAGCAACAGAAAGAGAATTCAAGCAATCAATCCCATTTACAGTTGCACAAAAACACAAAATACCTAGGAATAAATCTAACCAAAGAGGTGAAAAATCTACATGCTGAAAACTATAGAAAGCTTATGAAAGAAATTGAAGTAGACACAAAAAAATGGAAAAAGATTCCAAGTTCCTGGAAAGGAAGAACAAATATTGTTATAATGTCAATACTACCCAAAGCAATCTACATATTCAATGCAATCCCTATCAAAATAACACCAGAATTCTTCACAGAGCTAGAAAAAACAATCCTAAAATTTGTATGGAACCAGAAAAGACCCCGAATAGCCAAAGCAATCTTGAAAAAGAAAACCAAAGCAGAGGCATCACAATCCCAGACTTCAAGCTATACTACAAAGCTGTAATCATCAAGACAGTATGGTGCTGGCACAGAAACAGACACTCAGATCAGTGGAACAGAATAGAGAACCCGGAAATAGACCCACAAACATATGGCCAACTAATCTTTGATAAAGCAGGAAAGAATATCCAATGGAATAAAGACAGTCTCTTCAGCAAGTGGTGCTGGGAAAACTGGACAGTGACATGTAGAAAAATGAACCTGGACCACTTTATTACACCATACACAAAAATAAACTCAAAATCGATGAAAAATCTAAAGGTAAGACAGGAAGCCATCAAAATCCTCAAAGAGAAAGCCGGCAAAAACCTCTTTGACCTTGGTCGCAGCAACTTCTTACTCAACACATCTCCAGAGGCAAGGGAAACAAAAGCATAAATGAACTGTCGGAACTTCATCAAGATAAAAAGCTTCTGCACAGAGAAGGAAATAATCAGCAAAACTAAAAGGCAACCAACAGAATGGGAGAAGATATTTGCAAACGACATATCGGATAATTGGTTAGTATCCAAAATCTAAAATGAATTTATCAAACTCAACACCTTAGAAACAATCCAGTGAAGAAATGGGCAAAAGACATGAATAGACACTTTTCCAAAGAAGACATCCAGATGGCTAACAGACACATGAAAAAATTCTCAACATCACGCATCATCAGGGAAATACAAATCAAAACCACAATGAGATTCTACCTCACACCTGTCGAATGGCTAAAATTAACAACTCAGACAACAACAGATGTTGGCGAGGACGCAAAGAAAGAGGAACACTTTTGCACTGCTGGTGGGAATGCAACCTGGTGCAGCCACTCTGGAAAACTGTATGGAGGTTCCCCAAAAATTAAAAATAGAACTACCCTATGACCCAGCAATTGCACTACTAGGTATTTATCCAAGGGATACAGGTATGCTGTTTCAAAGAGGCACATGCATCCTAATGTTTGTAGCAGCACTATCAACAATAGCCAAAGTATGGAAAGAGCCCAAATGTCCATCGATGGATGAGTGGATAAAGAAAAGGTGGTATATATATACAATGGAGTATTACTCGGCAAACAAAAAGAATAAAATCTTGCCATTTGCAACTACATGGATGGAACTAGAGGGCATTATGCGAAGTGAAATTAGTCAGAGAAAGACAAAAATCATATGACTTCACTCATATGAGGACTTTAAGATACAAAACAGATGAACATAAGGGAAGGGAAGCAAAAATATTATAAAAACAGGGAGGGGGACATGACATAAGAGACGCTTAAATATGGAGAACAAACAGAGGGTTACTAGAGGGGTTGTGGGAGGACGGATGGGCTAAATGCATAAGGGACATTAAGGAATCTACTCCTAAAATCATTATTGCGCTATAAGCTAACTAACTTAGATGTAAATTTAAAAAAATAAATTAAAAAAATTATAGATAAAAAAATATTTTATAAAGGAGTCAAGAGAGAAAAAAAGACTGGTGGGATTTATTTGATTGAGTTTCTTTTCTGGCAAAAAATAAATGCTAGGGCTATTATCAGCTAATAAGTCATTGTGTACAATTTTCATATCTCAAAATAATATTCAAAATTGTGACTCTAATGATTGTGCATAAAATTGCATATGGATAAATTATTTATTTATTTCTCCTTGTCCGGATTTTGGTTTCCTTCTCACAAGTGGGGCTTTGTTGTTCAGCAACACAAGTAACTTGCTCACCAGTTTGATTGGGTATGCAAAAAGGTATAATGAGATATATGTTGAAAACTAGGTTGATGGTCATTCAATTACCCAGGCATGGATATCCCTGGGGGGAGAATAGCAATATAGCTATAGCTCTCCATCCCACCTCATAATATTTGCAAGAGGTTTTTGTTTGTTTGTTTGTTTGTTTGTTTTGTTTTGTTTGTTTTGTTTTTAGACTAGAAATCTGGACCAAGTAATTAGAAAGGAGACCAGAATAATACCAAGCCAAATGGTGTGGGTCTTATAGACATATTGGTATCATTGAAAGTTTTTTTATAGGAAGGATATAATTTTTTTTAGAAAGTGATGTTTTAGAAAGATAAATCTGGATTTGATAAGCAGAATGGATTGAAAGGAGTCAAGTAATAGAAATCTCCCAGATGAAAGTCTATTGATGTGGTGTAGGCAAGTAGAGATGAACTTACATAGGTATCTAAGAGACTTGGCGAAAGCCTCCATCTCTGCCCAACACAGGCACAGTTGACAAATTCAGAGGCCTAGGAGCAGCCCTGAAGATAGATATGCCAACTAAATGCCAAAAATGATGCCAAGTCAGATACATTCTCTTGTATCTGTCAACTCCACAGGTGGGCAATGAACCGACATGTTCTGCTAACATGTGGCAGGTTTCCAAACCCAAGGCTTCTCTTCAAATTGAAAACCAATTAGTCTCAAAGTACTTAATGATTAAATCCCTCCTCTTGGTATGTCTACAGACCTGTAAAATTCCAGCAGATAATTGCAGTAGGAGTAAAAGAGATCAAACTTAACAGTGCTTATAAAACACATCCCCACTAACCAAGGCTATCTGATGTTAGTAATATTATTGAGTACTCACTGACTATGTTTTCTCCTCTGCCTCCCATTGGTCCCACCCACAAAAATAATGAGGGAAAGACACATATAGAGCTCTACGTGAAGAAACGCACCATCACATTCAAGTTTAGGCACCTGATCAGATATGATACCTTGATAGACAAAATTCTGTTATTCCAAATTGTTTTAACTAGTTAGTTTGGGATTGAGTTCTCCTGACATCTCATGGAGCAGATCTGTCCCATGTAAAACATTTACTTCTGTTGTCCACATGCTGGGTATATGCTCAGCACAGCAAGCTTTCATCATCATCATCATCATCACTATTGCTAGCATCAACAATATTTCTGAGTGTTCTCTGGAATACATAACATATGATAGGCACCTTCCTGAGATTTTCTAGGAAAGAATTAGCCTTAACAAAATTTCCAACCTCTATGCATGCCTTAGTCCTTTTGAGACCTCAATCATTCCTTCCATAGATCCTAAAACAGTTACAAGTTATTGCAAAAGAGAAAATGTTCACCCAGCCAAGATTCCAAACAAGGGTCTAGAGACTTCTAGCAATGGATGGCAATTTCCTTTTTTCTGTCCCCGACTGGATCTGTCCC
Organism: Neofelis nebulosa; assembly: GCF_028018385.1. Taxonomy (NCBI): domain Eukaryota; kingdom Metazoa; phylum Chordata; class Mammalia; order Carnivora; family Felidae; genus Neofelis; species Neofelis nebulosa. Next base: position 82,985,295 of record NC_080791.1, on the reverse strand, counting down.
CACTGGACCCTACACAGACTTTTACCACAGCACTTATAGTACCTTATGACATTTTTTTTTTGCATTCTGCATACACACACACACACACACACACACACACGTATACACAGACAATTAGTGTTTCTAAAAGTGTGGTCTAAGGACCACCAATATCAGAATCATGAGTATGAGGTAATTGATAAAATGGTTTCCTGGGACCTACCCCAGTCTGTACAAATTAGAACTTGGAGAGTGAGAAGTGGAATTCAGTCAGACACTAAAGTCCAACAACCATGGCTTTGAACCCTAAATCTCTCAAGTGTAGGGAATATGTTTTAGCAGGAGAAGAGATATTTAGGGTCAAAGGAAAGACTTTTGAGATTTCCTAAGTTACCCACTCAGGACAGAGACCCTAGTCCTTTCTGCCCCACTTGGTCTGAAAAGACTCCAACATCCTATTTGTCCTGTTAGGAACTCTGAAATATTTCACTTTGAAAATGAAGCTCCTGGTGAGCATAGTGCACAATTTCTCATTCTCACTGTCTGGGAAAAGATCTTTGAGCAAAAGTGCAAACTGGGATAATAATAGAATTGAGTTCTTGGGCTGTTTAAAAAAAATTACTATTAAAACTAATCACAAAAGAACTCCCTAATATAATGTAGGCTGGAACTTCTTAAAAATAGAAATAATGAATTCAGATTTGTTTATTTTAAATTCATTCACTAACTCATTTACTCATTCATTTATTCACTCCTAATCCAATAAATATTTAGTAAGCATCTACCATGTATGGGGCACTGATATAATGGCTAAGAATAAACAAGATAGACAAAGTCACTGCCCTTGGATGGCATAAATCTGGTTCATTTATTCACTCATTCATTTACTCATTAATTTATTTGTTTAACAAATTTAGTAAACATGATTTGGAAACAATTGGATGCTGTGATACATTCTGCCATGCAGACAGGAGAAGAACATTCATTGACTGAAATAACAGGAAAAGGCAAATATGACTATCTATTATTTGAGGAAAAATATAACAGGATGAGTGCTTTATAGGGTAGGTTTAGGAATTGGAGAGAAAAACATCAGAACAGGTTGAATAATACCTGGCTAAAAATTTAGTCTATGTTGCATACCTATATGTGCATATTCTTTTTCTACATATCCACTCAATTACTCATTCAAAATATTCACTAAGCACCTAATATGTATCAGCTGCCATAGTGGGTGAATATATATATATATATATATATATATATATATATATATATATCTCATATATATATATCTCATATATATATATCTCATATATATATATATCTCATATATATATATATATCTCATATATATACCTCATATATATATCTCATATATATATATCTCATATATATATATATCTCATATATATATATATATATCTCATATATATACCTCATATATATATCTCATATATATACCTCATATATATATCTCATATATATATATCTCATATATATATCTCATATATATATATCTCATATATATACCTCATATATATATATATCATATATATATCTCATATATATACATCTCATATATATGTATCTCATATATATCTCTCATATATATCTCTCATATATATCATATATATCTCATATATATATATATGAGAGATATATATGAGAGATATATATGAGATATATATATATATATATATATATATATATATATATATATATATGATCTAATCAATACCCTCGACGACTTTAGGGATCAAGAGAGAAATTCTGAGTACATGGCACATGGGTCACTTCTATTCTCACTAATGGCTGAAATCACTAAATTAACACAGTACCCTTTTCTGCTGAGCTTATATACAGCCTCTGAATATTCTAGAACACGGAATTCCATGTAAGCACTTAAAATAATTCAGTGTAAGAGATATTTGGAGGAGGGCTGAGATTTCCCAGTGAAGGCCACTCTGGATCAGGTTGACCATAGATATAAGAGCACTGAAGCATTAAAATTAGCTCAAGATCTGCAAAATCTTCTATCAATCCACAGACTTGTGAGAAATGACATATTATTGTTATTTTAGTCATGAAATTTTGAAATGGTTTGTGACATACACTGTAGCAAGCTGACAAAGAATTTGGTGTTGCACATGGGTTCTGCCATCACTAAAACATAGCATATGTGACATTGGCTTTTGGTCATAGGAGCCTACATAACCTGGAATGATGAGAATGGTCATGCACTTCATATAGTGGTGAAACAATTGGTAAATCTGTCACCTGTTGCAACAAAGAAAAGAGAAAATGTAGTAATGAGTTTTTAGATTTGACCAATGCGATTTCTAGGCAAAATCTTGAAATATTGACTGGCTCTTATTGGCTGTGTTTAATAAACTGCTGTAATAAGGAGATGGTCTAAAGAAAAAAAAAACTAGCTAGTTTATAAGCAAACACAGAGGAAATATAGAGGGTTTGCAATTTTCTGGCAGGAAACCTAAAACTGCTTTTCATCTCTAGCCTCTCTAGGGAGCAAAAAACTTCTCAAAATAAAATATAGCTTGGGGGGTGCACCTGGGTGGCTCAGTCAGTTGAGCATCCAATTCTTGGTTTCAGCTCGGGTCATGATCTCAAGGTTTGTGAGTTGGAGCCCTGTGTCAGGCTCTGTGCTGACTGCACAGAGTCTGCTTCAGATCCTCCCTCTCCCTCTCTCTCTGCCCCTCCCCTACTCTCTCAATCTCTCTCTCTCTCTCTCTCTCTCTCTCTGTCAAAATAAATAAATTTAAAAACTTTTTTACATAAAATAAAATATAGCTTGGGGACAAAAGATGAAATCATAGATGTGGCTATCAGGCCCTTATAAATATCTGTGAAAGAATTAAGGCAGGGCCTAGTAGAACCTCTCTGCTATACAAAAAGGCTTATAAAGGTATTCAAGATGTGGCTTTTAGTTCATGGAGTAGAATCATATCATATTCAAAGGAAATCTGCAATATTTTAAATTCAGCTGGATTGGCAATGTTCTGTCAGTATGCACTAAAATGAATTGGGACTATAGAAAAATGTGTCAAAATTGTAGAAAGACTTTTGTGTCCTCAATTCTTTATAGGAAAAAATCAAGAGTATTTTCCAATATCTTCTTTGGAAATACCCAAAATGGATGGAAAAGAAACAACATGCCAGAAATCTGACCCAAGAGCCATGAAGAAGAATGGACTGGGGGCCATTCCTAGGGAGCAGAACTAAAGTCTATTAAAAGAACATTCCCTATCTCCAGAGTAGGAAAACAGACAGGATATGCCCAAGAAAAGTTCAGAATTGCTATGGACCAGTGACTGCTACGTACTTTCTACTCTTCCTTTTTCTAGATGGGAATATTTATATTGGTCATTCCTCATTTCATTACTATATAGTGAATATGTATAGGGCAGATGACTTTTTCTCCAGAAGAATCTTATATGAACTTGATGTACATCATAATACCCTAGACTTCAAGCATAATGCCAGGACTTGAGATATGGGAGTAAACATATTTCACATATGACAGCATGTTAGTAATTGTGGCCAGAAAGCAGACAGCAGTAGATTGTTTGGAGTAATAGCCCCATGTTTTCACACCTCCCTATATCCATATTTTTGGTCATGTTTTCCCACTAGAACACATGACTTATTTTGGCCAATAGGAAATATCTGACACCAGCAGAAACTCAAAAAAGCTTTCATGCATTTCTGCCTTGATCTCCCTGATTCTTGACACTATCATTAGAACATATCTGGGTTAGTCTCCTGGAAGGAATGAGAGACACATAGAAAAGAGCCAAGTGTTCTATCTAAAACTATAGTAAATCAGGCCATCTCCAGCCAATTTGCTGGGGATTAGAAATCCTAGTGGGATTAGAGGGAAAAAAAATGACAGATCTGTGAAACATAATCAAAGGAAAATCCTACTAGTCTTACGGTCTGATTGTGGAAGAGGAAGAGTGAAAATGAGGCATTAAAGGTGATCACAGACAGTCATTAATCTGCTTAAAAACCTTCAATGCTTCTTTAGGAATGTATGTGATATCCTTACTAAAGTCTGAGTTCCATGAAGGACTGGGTTATTAGAAATCATCATCATTATCCTCAAAAACTGACATCTATTGAATACTTATGCTTGTTATAACAAGCGTATCAGGCAGTGTACTAAATTTGAACAAGAAATTAAATAAACATCAGTTTTTGGCATCAATGATATAAAGGCAACGAGGTTATTTATACAGATAAGAATAACCTTTGCATATCTAGGAACAGAAGGCAAAAAATAAAGGGAAAAAAGGTCATCCAAATGAGCTAGCACACAAGTTCTGGCAGTTTGCTGCTGAGAAAGAATATCTCACCAAGTTGTGGTCAAAGATGGCCATGCTATAAAGCATTCTTCCTGAGTTGCACCTGCTTCCATGTGCACTGACCCTAATTAGCAAGAACAGCTGAGAATTCACTGCTTATGTCCGTACATGTACTATTCATTGTGTCAGACCCTTCATATACATTCCATAATTTAATCCTTACAGCAACACTCTTAGATTGATACCATTCCTTCCATTGTGTGAATAAAGTTCAGAGAGAAAAAATGGTGGAGGGATTCAGACTTAAATCTGTCTAACATTAAAACCCTTTCTTGGGGTGTCTGGGTGGCACAGTTGGGTAAGCGTCTGAGTCTTGATATCTGCTCAGGTCATGATGTCACAGTTTGTGAGTTTGAGCCCCACATTGGGCTCTGCGCTGACAACTCGGAGTCTGCTTGGAATTTTCATTCTCATTCTCTCTCTCTCTCTCTCTCTCTCTCTCTCTCTCTCTCTCTCTCCTCCCACCCCACTCATCCTCTCTCTCTTTCTCAAAATAAATAAAGTAAAAAAGAAAATAAAAAACATAAACCTTGTCTTATTTTTTTATACCATGCAAACAGAACTTTCAGACCACTGACTGAAAGAGAAAATTACCCCCACCACTATATGGTCATTAATCCTCAAGAAAGAAGGAAAGAATACCCAATGGAAAAAAAAAAAAAAAAAAAACAGTCTCTTCAACAAGTGGTGCTGGGAAAACTGCACAGCAACGTGAAAAAGAAGGAAACTGGACCACTTTCTTACAGCATACACAAAAATAAATTCAAAATGGATGAAAGACCTAAATGTGCAGCATGAAACCAATAAAATCCCAAAGGATAACAGGCAGTAATCTCTTTGACATCAGCCATAGCAACTTCTTCCTAGATATGTCTCCTGAGACAAGGGAAACAAAAGCAAAAATAAACTATTGGGACTTCATCAAAATAAAAAGCTTCTGCACAGTGAAGGAAACAATCAACAGATCTAAAAGCCAACCTATGGAATGAGAGAAGATATTTGCAAATGGCATATCAGATAAAGGGCTAGTATCAAAAATATATAAAGAACTTCTAAAACTCAACACCAAAAAACCCCAAATAATCCAATTTAAAAATGAGCAGATGGGGCACCTGGGTGGCTCAGTTGGTTAAGTGTCTTGACTTCAGCTCAGGTCATGATCTCTCAGTCTATGAATTCAAGCCCCACATCAGGCTCTGTGCTGATAGCTCTCTGCTGACCTGTTATCCCCTCCCCTGCTCACACTTTGTCTCTCTGTCTCTCAAAAATAAATAAACATTAAACAATTAAAATAAAAAATGAGCAGAAGACATGAATAGACATTTTTCCAAAGAGGACAACCAGATGGTCAACTGACACATGAAAAAGATGTTGAATATCACTCATCAACAAGGAAATACAATGAGATATCATCTCATACCTGTCAGAATGATTAAAATCAGTAACACAAGAAACAACAGATGTTGGTGAGGATGTGGAAAAAGGAGAACCCTCCTGCACTATTGGTGGGAATGCAAATTGGTATAGCCACTTTGGAGAACGGTATGGAGGTTCCTCAAAAAGTTAAAAATAGAACTACCCTACAACCCAGCAATTATACTACTAGGTGTTTACCCAACAGATACAAAAATACAGATTTGAAGGGGTGCATGCACCCTGAAGTCTATAGCAACATTACCAACAATAACCAAACTATGGAAAGAGCCCAATGTCCATCAACTGATGAATGGATAAAGAAGTTGTGGTATATATACACAAAGGAATATTACTCAGCCATCAAAAATAATGAAATCTTGCCATTTGCAACGATGCAGATAGAGCTAAAGTGTATTTTGCTAAGCAAAATAAGTCAGTCAGAGGAAGACAAATACCATATGATTTCACTCATATGTGTAATTTAAGAAGTAAAACAGATGAACATATGGGAGGGGAAAAAAGAGAGGGAAAAAAAATAAGAAACTTTTTTTAATGTTTATTTATTTTGAGAGAGAGGGATGGGGAGAGGCAGAGAGGGGGAGAGAAAGAATCCCAAGTAGGCTCTGAGCTGTCAGCACAGTCTGATGTGGGGTTTAAACCCATGAACTGTGAGATCATGACCTGAGCTAAAATCAAGGGTCAGATGCTTAACTGACTGAGCCACCCAGACATCCACCATAAGAGACTTTTAATGATAGAGAACCAACTGAGAGTTGATGGAGGGAGATGGATGGGGGATGGGCTAGGTAGGTGATGGGTATGAAGGAGGGCACTTGTCATGATGAGCACTGGGTGTTGTATGTAAATGATGAATCACTGAATTCTACTCCTGAAACCAGTATTGCACTGTATGTTAACTAACTAGAACTTAATTAAAATTTAAGAAGAAAGATGTTAAAAACAGAACTACCCTAAGAACAAGCAATCACACTACTAGGTATTTACCCAAAGAATATAAAAATACTGATTTGACAGTATACATGCACTCCAATGTTTATATCAGCAGTATCTACAATTGCCAAATTATGGAAAAAGCCCAAATGTCCATCGACTGATGAATGGATAAGGAAGAAGTGGGTATAAATATATATATGCAATGGAATATTATTCAGTCACATGAAGAATGAAATCTTGCCATTTGTAACAATGTGGATGGAGACAGAGAGTATTACGATAAGTAAAATAAGTCACAGAAAGCCAAATACTATATGATTTCACTCACATGTGGAATTTAAGAAACAAAACAAATGATCATAGAGGGAAAAAAAGTGAGAAGCAAACCAAGAAACAGACTCTTAACTATTGAGTACAAAATGATGGTTACCAGAGGGGAGATGGGTGGGAGGATGGTTTAAAAAGGTGATGGGGATTAAGGAGGGCACTTGTTGCATTGAGCAGTGGATACTGTTTGTAAGTGCTGAATCACTCAGTTGTACACCTGAAACTAATATTATGCTGTATATTAACTAATTTGAATTTAAATAAAAGATTTTTTAAAAAGAAAAGAGAAAGAAAATGTCTCCCTTTGCCTTCAGTGGGCAATGTTGAAGAAGAAACACTTTCTCCCCTCAAATACATTTCCAAAGAGATAAAAGAATAATAAACATGAATGGTCATTTCCAGTCAGTTGAATGATTATATCAGAGTTGTTGGTCCTTATACTCGATTCCTTAAAAAGAAAGAGATTCACCCAACTTTGATTAAACTACCACAACATCTTAAAGACTATTAACAGAGAAATAAAACAGTAGTGAGTTGTTTTTCTTTTCCAACTCTGTGTCCTTATTCTTTTCCATTCTCAATTACTATCCAAACCACCTGTCTACAACAGACTATAGGGTTTGACTAAGAATTTGGTCATCCCAATTATAATCCCATAGATGGCACAAAAGGGCATTCTCCATGAGATGGATGCCAAGTCACGTAAGGTTTCGTAGTGGAAAGTTGGACTGTTTCCTATACCCATAGTTACATACTGTGGTGTTAATGGAAGGATTTCTCCATTCCTAATAAAGGCTGGGAGGGAGTCAAGAGTCCTATGATGTCCTATCCTGTGGAGACACAGTTTGCTTGTTGTCTAATAAGCTATTAGTCTGACTCTTTCCTGGAGTGTCACTATAGACTTCACTGGACATAAGTATTTTCTTTTTTTTAATGTGTATTTTATTTATTTTGAGAGAGAGAGACACAGAGAGAGAAGGGGAATGACAGAAAGAGGTGGGGAGAGAGAATCCCAAGCAGGCTCTGCACTCAGTGCAGAGCCCAACGTGGAGCTTGGATTCATGAACTGTGACAAAGCCAAAATCAATAATTGGACTCTTAACAAACTGGGCCACCTAGGTGTCCCTAGACGTAAGTATTTTCATTCCTCTCTTTACTTTAAAGTATTGTAATAAACATACAACTTCCACCAATATTCCAAGGCACTTCTGACTTCTAGCCTTCTTTGTCATTTAAGGACATATATTATGTCCCCTAAGACAGCGTAGTGTTTTGAGGGCAGGAGCTCTCTAAACAGCAGTTCTGGTGGTGGCAAGATAAAACTGAGAATAGAGTGTCAGATTGAGGGACCTATTACATAAGGTAGGGTAAAGCAGTAGAAAGCTGGTCCTGCTATATTCCTGACAGGCCACGAGGTACAGGGAAGAGGCAGCAGTCCAATAGGCAGCAGTGTCACAGAGGGCCAAAAGGTCAGGCAGGTAGAGTGTGGTGATGAGCATTCCAGACAAAGGTTATATGAATAGGTGGTCAGCATCAAAGAAATAGCATGGCTGGCCCCAGCAGGGCCTGGGGTTTAGGAATAGGACTCTAGTCATCAGGATATGAGAACAGGATCTGCTGGTGACAAATACAGGCCCATTCTCAAAAGCACTAGAGTCCTGGAAAAGAAAGACACAAGGTAATAAGATAGCAATGATCTGACCTCAGGGATGGGGAGCAGTTGGGCTTGTCAAGGAGATCATGACAGATCAGCAGAGAGACTGAGGTCCTAAGCTCCTAAACTAGATTCAGGGTAAGATGTCCCCCAGAGCCTCTGTTGGTACTCATCTTTCCTCATAGAGGCATCTGTGAGGTTTACAGGGATCAAACCAGTCCCTATAGTGACTTGTAGATTATATAATTTTGTATTCCACCACAGGTTCAAGTCCAGAACCCTGAGCATGTAGAAGACACTTAATTATAATTATATAATTATATAAGTATATTCTATGTGCTAGACACTAGTCGAGGTGCTTGTCATGTGTTATCTCATTTAGCTACATTCTAAGAAGTATATACTATTATTCCTATTTCACAGATAAGAAATCCCAGGCAAAGGCATATGAAGTAATTGCCCAATGTCATGAATTTAATAAGAGGTGACACTGGAATACAGATACAAATAGCTTGACAACAAGATCCAATCTATAAACTACATTGCTGATCTTAGTCATACATTGTATACAAGAATTATTTGCTAAATTCGTATGATGTGGCGGACTCTGTGCTAGGTATTATAGATATCACTCATGCCTTCAAATAGCTTAGGTTATAGTGGGATTATAAATGCAATAAAGATAGTAACACTTACTCCTGGGCCCTGATGGGAGACTACAGAGTGCTATGAGAGCACTTCATGCCAGGACCCAATGCTCCCTTAAAGTGAGACCTCCTGAGGGATGTGACAGAAGACAGTGGTCATGAAAACAAAGGAGGGACAAGAAATAAAACGAACAACTTGCTCAAGTCCCAGGAGCAAGAAAAAGCATGATTTCTTTCAAATTACTGGAAGAAACTTATGCAACAGGAGTATAGAATAGATAGGGAGGTGAGAGGAAAGGATAAGAGATGTCACCAGAGAAGTGCATAGAGACCCATTGTGCAGAACCAGGGAGGTCACATGCAGCAATCTAGACCACTCTGATGGAAAAGCTGGGAAAATTTTAAAGTCGAGTAACATGACCAGATGTACATTTTGGGAAATTATTCTGGCTTCTGTGTGGAAAGAATGGATGGATGGATGGATGGATGGATGGATGGATGGATGGATGGAAAATCAATTCTTGTTCTTCCTCCTCCATGAAATAGGCCATAGTTGGTTTACTTGCTCTGAAAACCCACCTGCCCCTCAGTCTTCTATGAGGGCCTAGAGCCCAGAAGACAGCCCCAGAGACCAAGTCTACCAGCAGGAATGCTATCATATGGGAACAAGGACTGGTTTTCATTTAATGGTGGTTTCCTTTCATGCTTTGCATGGCCCCTCATGTTCCCATCCCAGCCAGGCAGTCTTTGGTTTCTGAGACTTCATGTCCAGCTTTTATAGGTCTGACAAGTCATCTACAACCCTCCACCACTACTTCAGTAACTGTAAACATATGTTTTCTGTTCTCCCCACATCCCTGCATCAAGCCACAGGTCATGGCTTGATGCAGAGAAAAGGGGGCACAAAAAAGGTCTGGAATGTTTGGTGCAATCCCACTCACACAAAAGGTCTTGGCCTTATGTGATAAATCATACCTTCCACATCTGTCAGTGGTAGAACTGAAAGGGCACATCTTTTCTTCTGTGTGTGGCCGAATGGTTTTCTCCAAGCATTAAACAAGCCCATTTGAGGTACAGGGTGGCAGGGGTCATTTCCTTTATTATCACACACATTTTAACAATCCAGGTGCTCATAGAATACAAAGTTCTCTAACTGACAAGAAAGACACGGCTTTGAAGAGCCTTTGCTAATGCTTTTCAGAAGGAATTAGGTGCAGGAAATTCTAAGTGTTGTATTGAATTTATGCTGTTCTTTGTGTTTCTATCACCTTCTTTGTCATATGTACAAACCTTCTCTACACTTTTACCCTATCTTATCCTCCATGCAGAGAACCAAAGAGGAGAGAGGGGCCTATAGTAATTACCCACCTTGGGTAACAAGTGATAGGTTAGACATTTTTAATTCTTCTCTGTAAGATTAAGTCTTTTTTTTTTTAACTTATTAGCAAGGTTAGTTTAAGACAACTTTATAGCCATTATGACTATAAAAATGATGTAATATTAGCATTATATCAAAATGACAGATGCAAAAGCCAGTAGGGAGAAACATTCTGAGCAGTATAAAAAGCTTTAAAAATGCAAAGTATTATGACTAGGTGTTTCATTAGCCCCATATTGCTATGACATCCCACCTCTACTCAATATTCTACCATTCTTGTTCAGAATAGACCTGATGAAAAGAAATACTTCACTTGCATGAAACTTGGTAATGAAACAATCTTACTTTCCTGAGACAGAAAGAGACAGAGGAAGGAGGGAAGGAAAGAAAGAAGGAGGGAAGGGGAAGGGAGGGAGGGAGGGAAGGAGGGAAGGAGGAAGGAGGGAAGAGAGGAAAGGAGGGAGGGAGGAAGAAAAGAGAGAGAGAGACAGAGACAGAAAACAAGAAATCAAGAAAATAAAAGAAAAAAGAAAAGTGGGTCACTGATAAAGCAAAGTGATATAATAAAACTCATGCACTTTATTCACATCGGGATGTTCCTGGGGCTCACATTTAGAGTTGATCTGCTCATATTTTAGGCACAACTTTAATGAGCATGATTGTTTAGTTTCCCAGTTCAAGGTATCCTGGAGGCAGGTCACAGGGAGATACACACTGGCAGCATCAGAAAGTGACAGCTGGCAGCCTGAGAGTTGATGAAGACAGGAAAAGTCTGAAAAATTGATACCAGAACTCTAAACTGGAACCCCCACAGGTTCAAACACAGAGCCCTGAACTCAATGGGCTCTGTTACAGCCCTTTAGAATAATTTATGATTGAGTCATCAGGACAAGATCAAATTAGAATGTTCTATTTAATAAAGAAGGGAAGTATACATATATTTTCAAAGACGTTCACCAAAAATAATTTAAATGAACCTATTTTTATACACATGAGCGTTGTAACCAGAACAACTCATTTCCGTAGTTCTGGATAGATAGCTGACATTTTACTGTACATTAGTTACCTCTCAATTTTAATCCCAAGCCACCACCTGCCCTTCTTACCCCTCACTGGCCAGGAAGCCATGCTCAGGAAACACAATATGTTTATGCTAGTACTACCCCCAAGCTTAGCAAAATTAGGCATATAAAGTTACTGCTACCCTCCCCAAAATAAAATCATACACTGCTAGCCACCCCAGCCCTACACAGATGATTCCAGACTTATCTGTCCTGCTGCTAGCTGCCAATCGTAAGTAATGTATGTTATTGTATGTGCTGATCAAGTTTAAATCCAATTTTAGCAGTCCACTTAAGAAGATATCCTTCTAATCTAATGGTCTGAGTTTCTTGTGATTTGATTTCTCTTTGAATCCCTTGTGCTGGATTCTCAAGAAATCAAATTATTGTCACCCAATAGAACTGAATTCTTGAACCTAGAAGAGAAAGATAATAGATTGACTGGGACCTAGAAGATGGAGCAAGAATCTATGTAAGTGATATTTTGCATGCTTCTTTTCACAAATGTTAAAAAGGAAAAATCAGGTCACCAATACCAGAACAAACCAGAGATAATTCTACTGTGCAAATGGTTAAGGTTTCTAGATACTGTCAATACTTGAAGTAAGAATGAAAAGGACAAAAAAAAGAAGGCAAAGGATAGGTGTACAAACCCTAGGAAACACTTGTGGGTAGCATGCCAAAATTCTTTCACATCGTGCCAAGGAGGAAATAACCCTTTGGAGATAAGCTTTGCAAAGCCATTCATAAAAAGTCATAGTCAGTTACAGGTTGGAGGAAAGGAGGTATGTCAGTGAGGACAATGCCACAGCGGTGAACACCCCCGAAATTTCAAAGCTTTAAACAACAAAGGTCTCTTTCTTTCTCATGCTGCATCTTCATTGCCAGTCAGCTGGGACTCTGCTCTGTGTTGTCTGCTCACCTCCCTCCAGGATCTAGGCTAACAGAGCAGCTATTATCTGCTCATTGCAGTTCACAGTGACAGAAGGAAAGACAGAGTAGCAAAGCATACACTGGCTCTTAAAATGTCCACTTGGAAGTGGTCATGATCATTTCTTTCACATTCTCTTGGCCCAAATAAGTCACATAAGGAAGCTTGACTTTTAAGGGAGTAGGAGGTACTCCTTCAGGGGGCAGGGGCTTCAAATATGGGTGTGCCGGAAGGCAGTCATTAGACACTAGGGCAGAAATGACATGCTGTCCAGCAGAGATCAGGACTTTTCAAAAGAACATACACAGAAATCCTGTGGAGGGCTTATTAAACTGCAGCTTTCTGGGGCCCACCTCCATTTGTCCTAATCTATCATCCTGGGTGAGGCCCAAGAATGTGCATTTGTAACAAATTCCCCAGTGATTCTGATGTTCAGGTCCCTGGAGCACATTTTGAGGAGAACTGATCTAGAGCTGTGCCTGGGAAGCAGCTGCCCAGACAGACACTGTACGTCCCAGCCTCACCCTTGCATCCAGATGGGGCCAAATGACTAGTGCTCATCAAGGCAATATGAGAAGTGATGTGTGTCACTTCTCCAAGTAAAGTGGTTAAAGAGCAATTACATATCCTTTTCTCCCACTCCCTTTTCCTATATGCTTTTTGCATGTGGATGACTGGGAGACATTGTAGGTTCATCAGTCTAAGACATCTTTCCCCACTGGCAGGAAGCACCCCCATCAGATTACTAGGGGAAAAAGAACACATGTTTTCTTTCATGCTAAACCCCTGAAATTTGGGGGTTTGTTTGTTACAGCAGGTAGTATTATCTTAACTAACATTGAAGAGAATGGGAAGAAGGTCAAGAGAATCTCTTCTGCCTCCTTAACTTCTACAAATGTCACTTTCTTTGATTCCCCTGCATTATATCTCTTTTCTTCTCTAAGTCACTGTGGTAACATAAAATTAAATAGATTAGGGTTAGAAAGTGGAAAAAACTCAGAATCACTTTAATTCCTGCCTATGGTCCCAGCTATAATTCACTCATTTACAGTTTATTTATTCATTTAACAAACCCTACCCGGTACCTACTTGCATATATCTAAGACATAGTCCCGCCTCCAAAAATGGCATAGGTATTACCCCAGCCTCTCCCACAATAATGGCAGATACCAAAAATTAAAAGAAGTACTTTTTCTCACTGAGTCCAGAGAAGGCCTCAGAATCCTTTATAGCAGAGTACTCCAGAAAGCCATTACAACTAAATCCATAATGGTGGTTTTACCATAAAAAAGGCAATATGTATCTAAGCCGTTTCTATTTCTATCTCAATAAATGGGCTTTTCCAAAGATATTGCAAAGAGGTTTGGTCTCATGTGGTCACACATTTCAATCTACTTCTATGGTATTTTCCAGAGTAATAGAAACTGTGAAGACCAAGCTACATTTGAAGCTAAGTTTCCACACTGATTAGGTTCCACTAAGCAGATATACCTGCACAAAACCTGAAATGCAAAAATCAACATTGTGAGATTATAGCCTTACACAAGAGACCGGACCTTCTGGCCAGCATAACCGCGGAAGTGTTTGATTCTCCTGAGGAAGCTGTGAGGCAGGCTCTATATGTTAGTACCTGGCGTCAAAGGTACAAAGCAGCCAGTGTCTGTGGCAGTCAGGTTTCTCTAAACAAGTCCCTTGGTGTGGCTTGGCAATTCATGAGGCTGCATTGTACCTGAACAAGCAGGACCTACACTTGTTTCTGTCCTTTGTCCAGGTGACAGAGTCTCTTGTTTGGGTCCAACACTTTAGAGGCTCTTATCTAGCTCTCCTCTGGCCATCCCCTAAATACTGAGTAAGGAATATGTGGGGTCAATTGGACACACTTAATTGGAGCCCTAGTCCCAGAGTGTGCCTTGGGAATCATAGACTCAGATTCTTTACCTAACTGGCCCTGAACTTGTTTCCAGGGTATCTGTGGGCCTGCTTCCTGGGGCTGTTTTCTCCTGAGAGTGAGCCACACAATCAGTATGGACACCTTTAGGTCTGAGAGTGGCTAAAGGGCAAATTTCTTCCAGGGGTATAGATACAGCCTGGACACAGTGGGTGCAGTGTCCACCCATATGCGATGAGAGTCCCTCACAGCACAAGAATGGAGCCAGAGACAAAACGAGAAGGTGGAAAACCTGGGCTGGGGACTGGGGTTATGCTTTCCTCATGCCATTATGCTTTGGTGAGGAACCCAAATGAGTCTGAGAATTTTAAAGTCTATCTTGACCTTCCAGGTCATTTAGGAGGTAAATTTCTCAATCAGGAAACATAGCACATTATGTTATTAACAATCTGAAGCTGGTGTTTAACTTTTGAGTACTTAGACATGTTATGTGAGTATCTACTCGTGCTCTTGCCCCAAATCCCACAAATTTTAGTAGCAGAACTACTCAGTTCTCTAGCCACTGCTACATTCTGTAAACTACCTTATGCTCTGTAATAAACCTCCTTCGGCCTAAACTATCCAGAGCATATTTTGTTCTCTAAAACTAAGAACTCTGGCTGTTACAGTTCCCTAGATGTTTAGAAAGGAGTGGTATTTTCCTTTTGTTGTAGATAAATCCACATCAACTCCAAAAATATAGAACTCTTCCAGTACCAACCATAGCTTTGATTTTCTCTGAGTGACTCTTCCCAATCCCAAGGTTCTGTACTGTAGCAGCAAGAGTACTGATGTTGAATGAGAGCCTAGGTTGGAGACCCAGCTCTAACACTTAACTGGTATGCACTTTGAACAAGCCATGTTTAACCTCTCTAAACCCTAATTTCTCACCTGAGGACTGAATAAGATAATATGTGTACTTTACTGAATGCAGATGTAACACTGTTATTTCTAATGCTGGACCTAAAGAAAAGAGTTAATAATAGCTGACTCATTAGGTATATTCCCTGATGCCTTTTCTTTGTTTACTTCAGAAACCCCTGTTCCAATCACTCCCCTCTGGAAAACCAATTCCACTGTCCTAACTTATGACTGCATTAGGAAATATTTCTAGAAAGCCATTCAAGTGTTTCCATTTGCCAATTCCATTCTGGTACTTCAAGTTCTAACTCCTTATGCTACAGGAAACCATGTTCTTCCTTGCTTGCTATTTAAACGCTTCAAGGACTTGTCAAGCATTATTATGTCATACTCACCCTACTCAGGGATTTAATCACACACTCCATGCACTTCAAGACATATTCATTTTCTGGAGTATCCAATGACATGATCTGCAATAGAAAGATAAGGATTCAAGCATTTAAGTTCCTCTTTGGTTTTCTTGATTTTCAGAATCTTAAGGAATCTTTTAGTCCTATAGCAATACAAGTTTCAAACAGCTTTCATAGCATGATGCATTTTCTTTTCATTACATTTTTCAGGTTAAGAGCCTACCACAACAGTAGCCTATGCTTAACAGGAAGATAAGCTTTCTGTTTCTGGTTCAGAAACTTGGAAAAGGGAACATTTCAAAAGTTACTTTATTGGCATATTTCAGTCAAATGTCTAAAAATCCATAATGAGATGAGCAAGGCTGCATTAAGTAATTTTTATTTTTAGAAGATTCTTCTAGTTTCCAATGGTCGCCACCAGATGGTCCTGTAAAGTTTCCCCAGCCCCCAAAAGAAAATGATTACTTGGAATTGTGGAACCATTGAGACATGGCACCAAACATAGAAGCTTTGGGAAAAACTACTTTAAATTTTGGAAAAAATTGACACACCTATAGGCGCTATGGCTAGGAGCTTGGGCATGGTGGCTCCATCCTTTGTCTTTCTCCAGCTCAGCTCTCCATTAGAGGGAGAGACTGAGCCCTGCAGTCCGCGTTTCCCAGGATCCCAGATCAGCTGTCTTATGGCTGAGTTTTGACAAGGAAAGACACGGGTCAGAGATTGAATGGGGTGGGAGAGAAGCCAGGGCCTTTCTCTTCCTGCCTCTCTACCTGAGGCATCTTCTCAACATTTACTTCTCCTTTATGGCTACAGCTCCTTGGTTTCATGGCTCAGCAGGTTTGTCTTAGTTCCAGCTTCCACCTGATGACTCCCTGGGCATTAATACCACTACATGTTTCATCTTTCTAGCCCAGAGATGGTAGTGATTTCCTGCTGTTTAACTTTGGAATACCTTACTACCTCCTCTGTGGGTCTCAGAACTTCCATCACCTGTGTAATAAATCCTTGAATTAAATTCACTGTGTTGGAAAGTCTTAAGGTGGTTTCTGTTTTCTTGGTTACACTCTGATAATATAATGCATTGATTTTTTAATTTTTTTTATTTTTATTTTTTAACATTTATTTATTTTTGAGACAGGGAGAGACAGAGCATGAATGGGGGAGGGTCAGAGAGAGAGGGAGACACAGAATCCGAAACAGGCTCCAGGCTCTGAGCTATTAGCACAGAGCCCGACATGGGGCTCGAACTTATTCGAGATCATGACCTGAGCCGAAGTCCGACGCTCAACCGACTGAGCCACCCAGGCGCCCCAATGTTTTTTTTTTAATTGGAGA
Organism: Neofelis nebulosa; assembly: GCF_028018385.1. Taxonomy (NCBI): domain Eukaryota; kingdom Metazoa; phylum Chordata; class Mammalia; order Carnivora; family Felidae; genus Neofelis; species Neofelis nebulosa. The sequence goes on along the minus strand of NC_080791.1, from coordinate 82,968,030 downwards.
GAGAGAGGGTGCAAGTAAGCGAGGGTGAAGAGGGAGACGATCCCACGAGGGGCATGGGGGCGGGGGCAGGGAGAAGGAGAGGGAGAGGAGTGGAGCTCATCCGAAAGGGGGCGTATGTTTACCCCAAGTGGGTCTCGAGCTTATCCGAAGCGGGTCTCAAGCTCACCCAGAATGAGGCTTGAACTCAAGAACCGTGAAATCATCACCTGAGCGGAAGTCAGATGCTTAGACTGAGCCACCCAGGCTCCCTATATGCATTGACTTCTGAAACAATGCACATAACCATTAGTGCACTAACAGGAATGTTAAGGACCTGGGATACAGTAAGTCACTATATATATATATATATATATATATATATATATATATATATATATATATTTTTTTTTTTTTTTTTTTTTTTTTTAAGGATACTACATTAAATGAAGCGTAAATTGTGGAACAAACAGCCCCAGCAAGAGCCAGAAGACTAAATCAGAGGCACCAGAAGAATCTGGGAACTTGATTGCCCTTTTCTTTTTCCTCTCTCCAGATAAAACAATATATAGGTGAGCAGTGAATGCAAGAATAATCACTCACCTATTTATCAGTCTGACTTTGGGCCAGCAGGTTTATTATTGCTGCACTATTATACAGGCTACACTAAGATGTTCATTAGAATAGCTCAAGGAAACATCTGAAAATATTATGTCTGGTGTAACAAAACAAGTGCCAAATATTGTATAAACCAAAATCACAGAAACGTCTGCCTTCATTTTGATCTCATTCTTTCATTTACTCATTAAGTCCCTACTGTGTGTCATTCTTCTATGTCCTATAAATATATCCCTGAATAAGGAACAACAACAAAAAATAATCCCTTACTTGTGTGGAGCTTATGGTCTGGAGTGGGTAGAGGTGGTATTTGGACCAGTATCAGCCAACAGGTGGTAAACTTCAAATGAAAGACAGCCAATTAACACTTCAATATGTTTTCTAAGCTATTTCCGTCATCTTAAATCCTAAAAGGAAAAAGGAGATTGTCGTCTTACTCTCTAAAATACAGTTGTATAAAGGTACTGGATTTGAAGTTCGGCAAGTTTTGCTTTGAGTTCAAGTTCTTTACTAATTTTTTAAATCATCTTATTTATTTATTTGTGTGTTTGTTTAATTTAAATTCAGGTTAGTTAACATACAGTGTAATCTTGGCTTCAGGCATAGAACCCAGTGATTCATCTCTTACATATGACACCCAGTGCACATCTCAAAAATTGCCCACCATAACCACTGTCACTGGTTTTACTCACCCTCCCCACCCTCTCCTCCAGCAATCCTTAGTTTGTTCTCTGTATTTATCAAAGATCACTCACATAGGCTCCCTGAAGTAATTTTAAAAGTAGAAAATTATGTTGAGATTAGAGATATTTAAGTTTGGAAAGCTGAAATTAGTGAATAGCTCTCATTTTCATTTTATTCTTGATTTTCAGCAAATGGACCATGATGTGCTTGTGGATTGTTGCTGCTGTTCCAGAATTGGGGGTTTTATGTAATTAATTTTTCAGATTTATTTTTCTGCCTTATTCAATATCTCTACATCTGTGACTTCAACTACAGTTTCCTTTTTTTTTTAATGTTTACTTATTTTTTGAGAAAGAGAGAGACAGCATGAATGAGGGAGAGCCAGAGAGAGGGACACAGAGGATCCTAAGGGGACTCTGCACTGACAGCAGTGAGCCCAATGCAGGGCTGGAATTCACAAACTGTGAGATCATGACCTGAGCCAAAGTTGGACGCTCAACTGAATGAGCCACCCAGGCACCCCAATTACACTTTCGTTAGAACAGTTTATAAGGTCCCGTGGTCAGTGAGAATATATTCTTTCTATTTTATTAAATCTTTTCTTCTCTGTTCTTCAGAGTAGATAATGTCTGTTTTCCTATCTTCAAGTTCAATAACTTTTTTTTTTCCAATTTCCAGGCTGCTGTTAATACAATCCAATCAACTTTTTAAGTGCCAGACACTGTGTTTGTTAGTTCAATTTGGTTCTTTTTTATAGTTTTCATTTTTTCTGAGATTTCCCATTGTATATCTCCTAATACATCTTTCCTTTTAAAGTCTTAAATATATATTTTAATAACTAATTTAAAATTAGTACTCCTAACTTCTGAGTCATCTAGGATTTGTTTCTTTTGGCTTCTTTATGTCAAAATTATTGGTCACCTTATTTTTTTATTTCTTCTTATATCTAGTAATTGTTAAAAATTTTATGCAAGACATTTAAGGTAACATTATATTACACATATACATATATTATACATGTATATATAAACATATATACATTTAGGTTAAATCACATTATAATGAGTCTGATTATTTCATCTTCCTTTAAAAGCTATTAAGTTTTGTTCTGGCAGGCAGTAAAGTAGCTCCTTCTTTTAAATGTCCTCTTTTATGGTCTCACAAAGTGCCTCCTATTCCTTCAAGTACATCGGACCAACTTCCTCTACCATAAAAACTATCACACTATCAAACTATCTCTTTTCAGGAGAAAAGAGTCTATACAAATGATCAGCAATTCAGAAGTTGTGCATATTAGAATTCGAGATCCATTTCATCCTTTTATTTCAAGGGTACTTCTGTGTGAAGAACCCGCTACACAGATTTGCATATGTATTATTTTGTATTACCTATAAAAATTAAATCCTGTAAGAAACTAATATAAATTTTGTAAAGTGTAAATAGTCTTTCCAAAATCAGTTTTAAAAAACATCTTAGTATAAAAAGCTTAATTTGAAAAAAAGGATTATAATTTCAGGGAAGGAGTACAACACTTTCATGTTTCAGATTTTCTGAAATTAGAGGAAGTAAGAACAGTGTTTTGGAGGGAAAACAAAGAATACTACTTGGTAATCTCTGGATGAAATATGCATGAGGACTAAGTCAGCCCATGTCTGAAAGGGTGTCTTTTTCCAGTTTGAGCCCACACTGTAAAACCCATTTGTTTTGTTTTGTTTTGTATTAAAAGAAAACTATATTTGTTGTAAAAAATGTTTTAAATGCTTAAACTATAAAGAAAAAAATGCAGTCTTCTCAGAGATAAATAGCCAAACATATTAAAGTATTTCCTTTAAATTTTTCTTATGCGTGTGCGCATTGGAAAAAAAAATATATATGTATGTGTATATATATATATGTATATATGTACATGTATATGTATATATTACAAAATTGGAATGGTGCACTCAATATGATGTGTCTTATGTATACCACTAAAACATAACATGGGCTTTTTCATATCTCTAAATGATCTTTGAAAAATGTGATTTTTGATAACATTTTATTGCATGGATCATTTACTTATCCATCCCCCTATTATTAAAGATTATATTGTTTTCAATTTTTTATTATCAAATAAATAATTGTCCCCATGTATGATTCTTTCCTTACAGTACACTTCTGAAATAGAAATGGTGGGAAGAAGAATGGGAATAAAGATGGCAGCACATGAAGCCAGTGTAATGTAGAGAGAAAAGCTTGAAGCTCAGAAAAAGAGGGTGGTTTTAGCTAGCATTGTTTTCATAACTGAAATGAGAAGGAGGGCATGCCAAAGCAACAGGCTTTCATAAAATAGTGGCTCTGAATTTCCAACAATCATTGGAAAATGGGAGCTTAGACCAAAGACTTGTAAAGCTCCAGCAGAATTCTCCATAGCAGAGTATCCATTGTGTGGGATTTTAATAGGTGTTACATTAGGGAAGTGTTCTGAGGTATAGTGACTTTGAGAAATACAGACTTAAAGCGAGACAAGATTTTTGCTATTATGTTTTACTGTAGGACTTCCCAGAACCTTTAATGTTCTTCTATGTTTTTTAACACACCAAACAGAGACTATAACATGAAACAATTCCCAAACTTATTTGGCCACAAAATCTTTTGTGCACTAAAGTATCTTGAGAGAAGAGTGTTCTGTGGAACACCAGATTGGGCAAAATACTTGAACAGGATTGAGGAAAAGTAAATTATAGTTAAGGCCAGTGGAAAAACTACATCAGTTTAAGTTATAGATTAGGTTAAATTGTTTAATGGCAAGCATTGCATGTTTTGAAATCTTGATTTCAATTTAAATTCCTTATCTCTTTAAAAATGCCAAACGAGCTATATTCTTCTTTCGTCAGTACATAGCTCTACACAAAAGTAGGATTTGGTGGACTGTGAATTTTATCTCATCATGACATGTTTTTGTGGAGGCCATATAATGAGGTGACAAAGTCCCAATGTAGGAGTTAAAATAGAGTCATTGGCTCAGCCACTAGCTAACTTTGTGACCTTAGAAAATTAACTCAGGCTCCCTGAGCTCTGCTTGGCACAGTATACATACAATAAATGGTTGGATCAATGAATGATTTGAACTAGATGTTCAGAAACTTTTCAATCATTCTCACCTGGTGTCATTCATGGACTTCAGGAAGACCTAACCAGCTTCTCTGTGACTAAGCTCTGATGGTAATCTTTTTCTCTAAGACCTACAGCATTTTTAATAATGATGCTATACTGTAAAGACATAAATCAAGAGGAAGACAGATAGTTCAACTTCCCATCAATAATTAAAATTTAAGTGCATTTCTGTCCCGCCTTTTACCTAGACAGATATTTGTACCCCAGAGATCAGGGACCTTGCTCAACTACATTTTCTGTATTTATCTCCATAGTTCCAGGTTGGCCTATAGTTTATTTGCCCTCACAACAGAAATGTTCAGTCTGGGGTTACTAAGCTTCAGGGGGCCCTTGAACCCCATGAAACTATGTATAAACATTTTCTTTTTACATGAGAACATTCATCTTTCTGGAGACACACCTCATGGCTTTCAGTAGATTTTCAAATGGAATTTTAAGTCCCTCAAAAAAGTTAAAACTTACTGCTTATAGGTTTCTTAAGGTTTTTGAGAGGTACATGAAGAACAAAACAGGCACAAATTAATGCTCAAGTTCAAAATACTAGTCTAAGTTACTGCTACAGTAATTTACCTATCATCAGAATCATCATCAACCTCAGGGTACAGTAATCAGCGCAATTGCTAAAAGGAAAAAAAAAAAGCTATTTAAAGGGATTTTCTCTTCCTCTTAGCTTCCCAAGATCCCAACTGCTACATGGAAAAAATAAAATAAAATAAAAAACAAATAAACAAAAAATCCTGTAGGAAAAAATATCTTAATATGTTATAAAAACAGCAATTAATCAGATAGAAGTGTCATCATTGGCAATAAATGAGATAATATTTACCCATTTATTAGCCATGTAGAGACCTTAAAAAGAAACATTTCTATAGGATTGTCCAGTGTCATCAGAGTGCCTATGAAATAGTCCACAGTGATTGGACCTATTTTGGAGAGGAAAGCCTGCCTGCCTGTAGGTAATTTGGCTATCTTTAACCTAATCCTGATTCATTTTGGTGATATATTACCTTCTGCATGCTCTTGAGTTCCAGGTCCCAATTTATTAACTCCTATTCTAGATTAAACTCACATATGTGTCTCCATGCACCTCTGAACATCACTGTGTGACAGTGTGGGTGATGATGGTGATAGCTGATATTGGTCTAGTACTTAGTATGTGCCTCACAGAAAGCCTTGGAGGTAGTGACTATTATTAACAAGTTTACAGACAAGGAAACTAAACTATGGAAAGGTTATGTAAATTATCCTAGATCACAGAGCTAGCAAGCCCAAACCAGAACTTAAGCCCAGTCACTCCACAGTTTATTATGCTACTTGGCCTCTATTTGCTCATATATTCCTCATTTCTCGTCAACCCAATTTTTTCCATGTTTGTTCTCCTCAGCTCTCCCACTCAGAATGTCAAAGTTGCTTCTATATTCAACTTCCATAAACTTCCAGCATTTTCTGCTGGATAAAATGGAGTGGGATTGGGGCGCCTGGGTGGCTCAGTCGGTTAAGCGGCCGACTTCAGCTCAGGTCATGATCTCGCGGTCCGTTGAGTTCGAGCCCCGCGTCGGGCTCTGTGCTGACAGCTCAGAGCCTGGAGCCTGTTTCAGATTCTGTGTCTCCCTCTTTCTGACCCTGCCCCGTTCATGCTCTGTCTCTCTCTGTCTAAAAAAATAAAAATAAAATAAAAAAAAAAATGGAGTGGGATTAAATGGAGTCATCCTAGTGACCTAGGATGACCATTTAGGGACCTCGACTGTCATACTCCTTGTTGGTCAATTATGTCTGAATTCAGTTGTTTAAGAAAGGATGTTGAAACATTTATGTTGCAATGGCCTTAACAAAGTTGGAGTTAAACTCTGAACAGTCAAGTTTAATAAATTATATGTAGAGGTTTTATGGATCACACGTAGAAGACTAAGTATATTGGGCTGGCTAGGGATAGATACTACATTGATGGCTATTTCCCAAAGCTTGGCCAAGACTTTTCTTCAGTTCTGTGCTATCTGTGCTAGTATTTATTTAATATTTTGATTTAAATATACTCTTTTTTTTAGTTAAATGAATATATTTATAAATGAAAGCTTATTTCATCACAATAAATGGAAAACTAGTACATCTAACCAAAATAGAGGGCAATTTTCAAAGCAAACACAGAAACCATGTTGTCAAGTTCTATCTAGATTTATGGCCTTCTAAGTCTAAGTTTCGTGCTTCTTTCTTATTGTTAAAAGGGGAAATTATGTAGTATTAGAGAAAAACTTGTACTAAACTAGGATTTCTCTTTGATCCAATCAGAAGAGTTAAAGGGAAATAAAGAAGAGAATAACTTTTATTACTGTATGATTTACTCTTATTTAACACCCTGTCTGTGCATTACCTAAAATTCATCTTGAGTAATACTGTCCAATAGAAATATAATGCACAGCATAGATAATTTAAAATTTTCTACTAGTCACATTAAAAAAAGAAAAAGAAACAAGAGCTTAATTTCAATATTTTATTTAAACCCAGATATCTAAAATATTATTTCAACATATTTAAAAATATAAAACTTACTGTGTGAGATATTTTATACTTTTTTCTTACAGTCTTTGAATCAGGTATGGATTTTACACTTATAATACATCTCAATTCACACTAACCACATTTCAAGTGGTCAGTAGTCACATGAGACTAATGTTACAGTAATAGCACAAAAGCCCCACACTGCTTGAGGAAATATAAGCTGGCATCAGGAGGTCTGGGCTCTAGGACCCTTTGTGATTAACATGGTTATGACCCCTGGCAGCCAGTTAACCTTTCTGACCTTCATTTCTGTGCCTCAAAAGTAAGAGGATTTCACTGGCTGTCCCTGTGGTTTCAAGCTGTCCTGCTCTTGTCCTGCCATTTGTTTCTTTCCTACTGAAACTTTACCTAAAGCTTCAATCCTACTCTCAGAAATCTCCAAACAACAAGTTGCACCATAACCTTTCAAAGGTACACATTGTTGGTGAATGTTGTCATAGAAGAGCAGATACAGGGATGGTTTATACATAAAAGTTACAGTGCCTTAAAGCAGCCTCAAAAGAAGCAGCAAAGCACATGAAAAATCAGTGTTCATCTGCATGTTCTATCATTCATTAGTTAACTTATTCATCCATTCATTCAACCAACGTCCATTGAGCCTGCTCTGTGTCAGGCCCTATGTCAGGTGTTGGACTTAGACAGTTGAATAGGATACAATCTCATCAGTGGTAGGATGGGTTGGGAAGAGTTTGGAGAAACAGTGTGACAAGTACCATTGACTGAACTCAAGTTTCAGAAGCAAAGAAACGGGACTCTAAACCCAATCTAGGGCATCCTGGAGAAGTGGACACTTAAACAATGAATAGGAGGTAGCCAGGCAATAAGCAAGAAGAATGTTTTAGATAGAGGAAGCGGCAGGTACAAAGGCCCAAAGGCAAGAGGTGTATCTGGAGAACACCAAGTAATTGTCATCAGATTCAAGGTGGAGATGGTAGTGAGAGATGACAATGTTGAAGTAGTAATTAGGGTATAGATTTGGAAAGGTCCTCAATGACATCTAAGGATTTAGACTTTGTACTGAAATGAAGAGCACTGAAGACTACCAGTTGGTTGCAAAAAAAATATTTATATTTGATGAGTATCTTTCTGTCTGCAGAGTATAGAAGGAATAACAGAGAGCCAAGGAGATTGGTTAGGAGACTGCTTCAGCAATCAAGACTTGAGAGAAGGAAATGCATTGGAGAGACATTTAGTAGGGAGGATCCATGGATTGAATTGACTTGTTGCTGCTGGTGAGGGAAAGGGAAGAGGCAGAAGGAATGATACATGTTTTGGCTTAGTTAGCTAATAGATAATGGTGATATTCTCTAAAATAGGGACAAGAGAAGGGGAAACAACTTTATTGACCTGGAATCTTCCATATTTTGTAGAAGTTCTGGAAACTACTAAAGCAGGCTTGGGTAGGCTTTGGAAGGTTGCATGCACAGGAAGTGGATGCTTATCTTAGGTAGGAGTTATACATGTCTATTTCACATTCACTGGTAAGGAAACAAATGGATCAAAATATACAATAATATGAAGCTTTACTGCATAGTTTAAAATTACAGGGTTTTTTTTTTTTCATAGAGACCTTGAATCATGCTGAAAGTAAGATAAAAGATGTTCCAGCAGTAACTTAGCTATCCTGGAAGTATCTTCCTACAAGAGTGATTTGGCCTCTAAAGTTTATGAATTACAAGGGAACAGTGTCTTTTTTTGTTTTTTCTTTTGTTGTCATTTTTGGTCTCTTTTAGCCAGCCAAGATGAGGATGGAGATCTTCATCAAAGCCAAGTAAGAGCTTCCCTTGGTTCAGGAAGGACCAAGTGCAGGTTTGCTGAGAACTATGAATGCATTCAGCTATTTATTCCCAGGTGTGGCACTGGTTGCCTTGTACGGATTTCACTGGTGCTGCTGTTTACAATTCTCATTGCAAAGACAAAGAGTAGAAAAGGACACCAAATAAATGAGACAGCAATCATCAAGACAATTACTCAATAAAAGAACAGAGATAAAAACAGTAGGGTCAACAAAAGGAAAACCATATAAATCACACAAAAGATGAGAGAGAACCAGTGAGTCCTCTTCTCCAAATCTGGAAAAATGAAGATGATTTTTTTTAAATCCTGATAATTAACTAAAAAAAATAGATTAAGTAATTACTTCTTCGGGGAGGTAAAAGCCCCCAAAAGGATCCTCCCCAAGCAGATATTCTTAGACAGAAAGCCATAGTCAGCTGATTCTTCCTCCAGGCAAGTAATAATAATACCAATAAAAATAATGGATTCCCTAATTTAGGTATTTCATTAAATTGAATCACAAATATGGCAGTCTCACGTCCACTTGAAATCAGTGGATTTTTGGCAACATTAAAATGGCAACAGATACCGCTGGGCATGTCATTTATTTATGGGGAACTTTGCCAAATAAAAATCTATTGTTTGCTGTAAGGAAAACTCGTTGGCTATTTTTAAAACAGAGATTGGTAATGATTTCCTCTTGACAACTGTTCACACACACTAGTGTGTGCTCATCCTAGTCCAGTGGAAACCTTGCAGTTAAAAAGACTTCAAATAAGTCACTGCTCTCAAGTGTTTTCAATCCTGTTCAATTCAGTGCTGAATGAAGCTGGTTAGGAGGGAAACTGCTTGTCTTTCCAAATTCAGTGTTCTGAAAACACGTTGTTATAGTTAGTGAACACTACATGAGCCATCTAAATTTAGCAAACATTTTCATTCCCTTGCCCAAGCCCACCCACCGCAGTGGATGGAACTTTGATTTCATCCACCCTCATCTGGTTAATGTAAACCCCTTGGGTTCTACAAAGCCTGCTGAGCAAGAAAGCTGAATGCAGAAATGTTAGGAAAATATGTAACCTTTGGACCTAAAGAGGAGTGCAGGGGTGGGGGCAACTAAGACTACATTGACTAATTTCAGTTGGCTTTTAAACTATTCCTCACCTTATCCACATCAGATCTCCTTTGTTTGTCTGAGGAGCACCTGGAAAGATGCCTAATTAGGGGAAGCTGACTTGCTGTTTATCTGAGGAGCTGGCCTTCAGCACTCATGGTGCCTTACCTCTGAGCAAAGGTCAGGTTAGGACATCATAGCTCCCTTCCATGTTGATGACTGTGAGTGCAGTCATGTTTAAAAATCTGTAGGCTTAACATGGAGTCTGGATTACCAAGGTTGAATGGAAGCTGCCTTGTACAGTATAGGACTGCTGTAGGAAAAGAAAACTTGCTCCATACAATGCTATACATAGTAGGTTGTCAATAAATTATGGGTGAATAAATAAATTGTAGCCATCTCTAAGCAAAAGGCCAAATCTATGGTCCTGAATCAAATCTGCAGAGCAATTTTTCTCAAACTTTACTGCTTAAGTGCAGCAAAGAATGTGAGGAGGTAGAGAAAAAAAGAATGATCTAAGATTAGGCAAAAACAGGTCATTGTTGGAATTTCTTTGAAGTCTTAAAAGTTCATGCAAATTTTATACTCCACCCTATAGTAGGATATAAACATTTAGCTTATGGCTTCAGGTACCATGCTGCCAAATAGTGTGGGTAACATGGCAATTTGTCATTCTCTCTGTTATGTTAACTAAAGAAAAGTTTAGAAAAAGACTTTGTGAATGACATATCTACCTTGAATTTATATATCAAATGTTTGTGTAAATTATATGTAAATCTTTTTAATTTTATTTTTGGAATTTCATTATTAATCAGTAGATGCATTTTGATGTTTTCAAATGATTAGAAAGATTTTATACCTTAATATATTGAGGTCTGTATTAGGGGAGAAAAGCAAGTAATGAATACAGTAAGTAACCTTGTATTAACCACTTGGTATGTATCTGTCACTACTACAGTATAGAATTAGCTATTAGAAAAAAATTGCTAACTAATATTCCAACATATGTGCTATGAAGATAAATGATTTTTTTTTTTTTTAAAGACGGTTTATTTATTTTTGGGACAGAGAGAGACAGAGCATGAACGGGGGAGGGGCAGAGAGAGAGGGAGACACAGAATCGGAAACAGGCTCCAGGCTCCGAGCCATCAGCCCAGAGCCTGACGCGGGGCTCGAACTCACGGACCGCGAGATCGTGACCTGGCTGAAGTCGGACGCTTAACCGACTGCGCCACCCAGGCGCCCCTGAAGATAAATGATTTTTAAAAAACCCTCTTGACATTTAGATACATTGCTTTATAATAACACCTACAAATACAATGAGAATGCTATCTACAAGTTTTCTTCAGAGAGATGAAAATAAAGTTCCATTTTCCCTTTCTTATAGTAGCTGCTACAAATAAAAGAGAACAAAATTTCCCTACTTTTAATGCATTGAAAATAATCCACACTTACACCATAAGTGCTGAGTTCTTATACTTAGATACTAAGTTCCAGTTGTGAGTTTCAGGCAAGTGTGATAAATACTAAAATAAGCAAATTAGATTCCTATTGTTCACGTGGGTTATGTTTTATTAGTGTTACCCAAAATTCTTGGATATTATATATTGGATATTTTATATATCTTGGATATATATATCTTGGATATTGGAGATATATATATATATAATCTCCATCCCTGCAGAATTGTCCAAAATCAGGGCCAGGGGCAGACTTTTATATCTCCATGTTGACCAGGGGACATAACCTTAGGTGAAGTAGCTGTCTTCAGGATAAGGCCAATCTCCTCAGGGGCCTCAATCATGAGCTATCAGTCATCAACATGCAGCCAATAGGGGAATTAGTGTTTCAGTCTTAAAGCAGGTAGGATGGGTAATCAGGCCAACATACTACAATGACTACTACAGTAACCTCTGTTCGGTCTCCAGGATCATACAGGAACTCAACTACTTTCTCTTAGAAGGCAGACACAGTATCCTCACTATCCCCGTGCCTTAACATAGTGTTTGACACCTAGAAAGTGCTCAGTGAGTTTGTTGACTAGCATTCCCCTGAAAATCAGAGTCAGGCTTGTGCTTCACGTGACACTAAGTTCAAAAGGACAAACAATCTTGGGTTCCAAATTGTGAAGGCAAAATCAAGTCCCTTTTGAAGTAGAAGGAAATTGTGGGCAAGGATAATTGTCAGATAATGTCAGAGAATGCTGTGTATAAAATATACATGTGGAAGCAACTCTCCTAAATTGATTTCATTATATTTTATTTTAATTATGACTGGTTTATTAGAATTAGCTCACTGCTTCTGCAGATTTCAATAAGTAGTGTGTTTGGTGGGAAGGAATCTGCTAAGATGTAATCTTAAACATGGATTGTTTTGAATAAATGATTTCATTCATTTAGCTTATGCTTAATACATATTCATTTGTGTATCAGGGACCATGATGTGCATATAAAGATAAGTAGTGCTTGACTCTTTCATAGTCCTGGGAAGAAACCAGCACAAACTAATGATTATAGGAAATCAAGGTAAGAATTTTGTTGGAAAGGACAGAAGAGCCACTTCCAGAAAACAGCAGCAATGGTGTCATTAAAAAGATGAAGTTTCATTAATGTCTTTATGTGTACACCTCTCTTTCAGTGTAGAATCTAGTTATAAGAAAAATATCTAGGGGCACCTGGGTGGTTCAGTTAAGCATCTGACTTTGGTCAGGTCATGGTCTCACAGTTTGTGAGTTCAAGCCCCGCATAGGGCTCTGTGCTGACAGCTGAGAGCCTGAAGCCTGCTTCAGATTCTGTGTCTCCTCTCTCTCTGCCCCTCCCCTGTTCACATTCTGTCTCTCTCTCTCTCTCTCAAAAATAAATAAACATTAAAAAAATAAAAGAAAAATATCTAATATCTTCAGTGCATGTGGACCTCCCAGCATAGGAAGATTAGAACTGAGTCCTTAAAACATTCTAGGAATTTTTTAGTATTGAGAATTTTTGTCTTCTTCCATCTCTAAGCCCATCCCCCCTATTTGTGAGCCACAGTGTGTCAGTGAAACATCAAAAGGAGAACAAAAAGAAAATTAGACCCAAATATGACTGAATGTGATTTTCAGAGCTGTACAAATTGAATAATACCAAAATTCATACAAATTCCTCAACATTTCTGTTGTGGTGAAATATTTTCTAATTGTTCCTGCTCCTTCCCAACTGCCCTTACAAAGATATATTTTTTGTTGTTGTTAACCATCTGCTAATTAACAGAAATGGAACTCTTATGTGTCATAGAGCCTTGTGACAACCAAATCTAATTGCTCAAGATTGATCTTTCCTTCCTTTATCTCTTTGTCTTCTTTCCTTCTTCCTTCCTTCATTAATCTTTGAGCAAAATATAAAGTACAAGGATAAAAAGGCATGACCCCTACATATACATATATGCATATTGATACATACATGTATATGATATATATGTATATGTATGCACACACATACAGTGCACACTTGCCATTTTAAATACATATATAGTAGTATGCAGAAGAGGCAGTTACACAATTTGGGAAAGAAATTCAAGGAAGGCCTCTCTCGGGTCCTCGTTTCCAAGATGACCAAGAAAAGAAAGAACAATGGTCATGCCAAAAAAGGCCACGGCCACGTGCAGCCTTCTGGCTGCACCAACTGCATCCATTGCGTGCCCAAGGACAACGCCATTAAGAAGTTCGTTATCTGGAACATAGTAGAGGACGCCGCCGAGGTCAGGGACATTTCCGAAGCGAGTGTTTTCGACGCCTATGTGCTTCCTAAGCTGTATGTGAAACTACATTACTGGGTGAGTTGTGCCGTTCACAGCAAGATAGTCAGGAATTGCTCTCGTGAAGCACGGGAAGGACGGAACACCGCCACCCTGATTTAGACCTGCGGGTGTTGCCCCACGACCTCCACCAAAGCCCATTTAAAGAGCTAAGTCCTTAAGGATTGAAGAAAAACTGTTCTCTGGAAAAATAAAACAGAGATTATACTTAAAAAAAAACAAAAAAAAGAAATTCAAGGAAGGCTTCCTGAGGATTAACACCTAAGTGATAAATGATGATGTGGTAGTAGCTACCCTTCAAGATGGCCCCCAAATGATCTTCATCTCCTGGTGTTCACATCCTTGTGTAGTGTCTTCCCACAGTGAAGCAGGGCAGACCTGCATGACCAAGAGAGGACTGCAGTAAAAATGTTCTCTAACTTCCAATGCTAGAAAACAAAAGGCTTTGCACCTTCAGCCTTGGTCTCTTGGATTATTTGCTCTAGGAAAGCCAGCCCCCATGCTATGAAGACTCTCAAGCAGCCCTAAGCAGCGGCCCATGTAGAAGGGCCACCTGCCAACAGCCAGCTCCAACGTGCCAGCCATGTGATTGTGCCACTTTGAAAATAATCCTCCAGTACAGTTAAGTCTTCAAATGGCTCCAGCTGACACCTGACAGCAACCCTTGAAAGACCCAAAGCAGAATTGCCCAACTAACCCACTTCCAAATTCCTGCAGAGACACTCTGAATAATAATAAATATTTATCATTGCTTTAAGTTATTAAGTCTTGGGGCAATATGTTACACAACAATAGAAGACTAATATAGTTGGGCAGGCTTAGGCAGGTGAAGGTCATGGGAGTTTAGTGAAGAAGGAAAATGGAAGGTGTTCTATGAAAAACAGAAACAACAAAAGCTCTGAATATGTCAGGAGCTAAAAATGAAACTCTAGTGCAAGAGAGTTAATCTTAGGATAGAAAAGTTTTTTGTTGTTGTTGTCGTTGTTGGTTTTTTCTAATGTGGTTGGAGAGGTAGCCAGAGCCAAGACATGAAGTGTTTTATTAGTTAATAAATTTGAAGTGGATCCCAACAAAGATTCTCAACAGTGGACTCTCTGCGTCTCTAGGTTCAGCTGAATTTACAGAGTTAAAATCTTTGTGGGCATAGCCTTCAAATATGCTTTTTAATAACATCCTCAGCTGATTCTCAAGTCCATGCAAATTTAAGAATGTGGTGACAAATGAAGAGCAATTGACAACTTTTTAAGAAAAAAAGAACTTAGTCAAAACTGAGTTTCAGATGGACCATGGCAGCTATGTGGTGAGTGGATTGGAGAGGGACAGACTGTTCACTGGCAGGCAGTTAAAACAGTTTTCACAGGGAAAGCTGCTTGCTTTCCAATCAACCTAGCTGAAATCCTATGTCTGATATCTGCTTATTATCCAGGACATCAAATTCAGACCTAATCTGGCCTTTAAAATCTAGCAATAGACCATACTATCTAATAATAGCTAATGTTTAGTGTACATTTATTATCTGCCAGGCATGTTAAGAAGCACTTTTATAACGCATAGAGAAGCTAAGTGAGTAGTTCAAGGTCACAAAGCTGGTAAGTGGCAGAGCCAGGACTCAAACCCAGAGCCAGTGTTCTCACTCAGTGTCTTCTAATGTGGTTCTTGTACTTCAGTTTGTTATCCTGTAATGGGGTCCCCATGGAACACTTATCTATTTACCTTCAAAAATTTCACATAGCTAGTTGATCTTCACCACTCTGATTTTCTGTATAGCATTTATTCTCCTGACATGTTTTCTCTGTTCCTAAAGCAGTGGAGAAAACACCAGCTCTGGAGTCTGCTGTGTTCAAATCCTGCCTTTGATTAATTAGATATACGATCTTAGAGAAGTCTTTTAAACTCACAATTTGTTTTCTCATCTGTAAACTGGTAATAAAAAAATGTTTATAAGATTATTGTGACAATTGGGTAAGAAAACATTTTAAAAATGTTTAGTATAGCTCCTGGCCCATATGAGGTGCTCAATAAATGGTAATTTTCTGTCTCTTTCCTGTCAATGTCTTCTACAGTTCAGAGGTCACAAACTCATGAACTTGAGAGCCATATGCATCTACTAGATACATTTAATTTGGTTGGTATAATGTTTTTTTGATGTGTGTGTTAAAAAATACATAGCATAAAATTTACCATCTTAATCATTTTTAAGGATACAGCACTATAGTGTTAAATATATGTACATTGTTGTGAAATAGATCTCTAGAACTTTTTCATCTTGCAAAACTGAAATTCTATATCCATGGAACAACACCCCCTTTTGTCCCTCTCCCTAGCCTCTGGCAATTACCATTCTACTTTGTGTTTTAAAGAGTTTGACTACTTATACAGGTAGAATCATGCAGAGTCTGCCTTTTTGTAACTGGCTTATTTAACTTAGCATAATCTCCTCCAGGTTCATCTATGTTGTAGCATATGCCAGAATTTCCTTCTTTTTAAAGGCAGCATAATATTCCACTGTATGTATATTTCACACTGTTTTTATCCATTCATCTGTCAGTGGACATTAATGTTGCTTCTGCTTTTTGGAACTTTTAAAATTAATTCTGCAATGAATATGAGTGTGCAGTATCTCTTCAAGGTCCTGTTTCAATTCTCTTAGATATACACCCAGAAGTGGAATTGCTGGATCATACGGTAATTCTATTTTTAATTCTTTGAGGAACTTCCATATTGTTTCCCATAGGGGCTGAACCATTTTACATTTCTGTTAAAAGTGCATAAGGGTGGGGTGCCTGGGTGGCTCAGTTGGTTAAGTATCTCGGCTCAGGTCATGATCTCAGGGTCATTAGATGGAGCTCCACGTCACGCTCTGCACTAAACATGGAGCCTGCTTAAGATTCTCTCTCTTCTGCTCTCTCAGCCCCTCCCCCACTCAGGTGCACACATGGGCAAGTGCTCTCTCTCTCTCCCTCTCTAAATAATAATAATAATAATAATAATAATAATAATAAAAGTACACAAGGGTCCAATTTCTCTACATCCTCACCAACACTTGTTATTTTCTGTTTTATTTGTTTGTGTGTGTGGGGGGGGGGAGGGTGTTTGTTTTGCTTGTTGTTTTGTTTTTATCTCTTTTTGCTAGTGGCCATCTTAATAGGTATGATGTGATATCTCATTATGGTTTTTATTTGCATTTCCATGGTGATTAGTGATGTTGAACATTCTTGTTGGCCATTTGTATATCTTCTTTGGAGAAACATCTGTTGAAGTTTTTTGTCATTTTTAAATCTGTTTATTTGTTTTGTAATTGAGCTATAGGAGTTCTTTATATATTCTGGATATTAACCTCTTATCAGATATATGGTTTATGAATATTTTCTTTCATTCCGTAAGTTGTCTTTTCATTCTGTTCAGTGTTTCCTTTGTGGTAGTTTTTAAGTTTGATGTAGTACCGTTTGTCTACTTTTTCTATTATTGTTTGTGCTTTTGATGGGTCATATCCAATAAATCATTCCCAAATCCAATATCATGGAGATTTTCTCCTATGTTTTCTTCTAGGAGGTTTATAGTTTTAGGTCTGACATTCAGGTCTGTCTTAGTTTATTTAGGCTTATTATCACAAATACCATAGATTGGATGACTAATGAACAATAGAAATGTATTCCTTACAGTTTTTTTTAAGAATATACTTAAAAGAATGCTTGTTTGTTTGTTTGTTTATGTCTGAGAGAGAGGGAGAGCACAAGCAGGGTAGGGGCAAAGAGCAAGGGGGGGTGTGGGGGACACAGAATCTGAAGCAGCCTCCAGGCTCTGAGCTGTCAGCCCAGAGTCTGACATGGGGCTTGAACCCATGAACTATAAGATTATGACTTAAGCCGAAGTTGGACATCTAACAGACTGAGCCACCAAGGCACCCCTATTTCTTACAGTTCTGGAGGCTAGAAAGTCCAAAATCAAAATAGAAGCAAATTTGATGTCTAGTAAGAGCCTGCTTTCTGATATTAGTTGACTATCTTCTTTCTCTGACCTCATATGGCAGAATGGGTGAGGGAGCTCTCTGGAGTTTCTTTTATAAGAGTATTAATCCCATGCATGAGGGTCCACACTCACAACCTAGTCACCTCCCAAAGGTCCCACCTCTAAATATCATCAGATTGGGGGTTAGTTTCCAACATAATTTTGCAGGGACACAAACATTCATTCACTGGGCCCCCAAAATTCATGTCCTTCTCATAGCAAAATACAGTCATTCCATCCCAATATCTCCCAAAGTCTCAACTTATTCCAGCATCAACTCAAAAGTCTAAAATCCAAAGCCTTATCTAAATATCATCTAAATTAGATAGAGGTGAGACTTGAGGTATGATTTATCCTGAGGCAATTTCCTCTCCAGCTGTGAACCTGTGAAATCAAACATGTGATGTGCTTCCAAAAGACTACTGGACAGGCATAGAACAGGCATTCCCATTCCAAAAAGGAGAAATAGAAAAGGAGTGACAGGTCCTATGTAAGTCTAAAACGTAACAGGGAAAATTCTATTAGACCTTAAGGCTTAAGAATTATCTCTCTTTAGAGGTGCCTGGGTGGCTCAGTTGGTTAAGCATCTGACTTCTGCTCTGGTCACGATCCTATGGTTCATGGGTTTGAGCCCTGCATCGGGGTCTGTGCTGGCAGCTCAGAGCCTGGAGCCTGCTTTGGATTCTGTCTCCCTCTCTCTCTGCCCCTCCCCCTGCTCATACTCTCTCTTTCTCAAACATAAATAAACATTTAAAAAATTAAAAAAAAAAAAAAAAAAGAACACTCTTTGGCTTGCTATTCTGCTTTCTAGAACCATAGGGCTAATATTGTCACCCCCAAGGCTTAGCAGAACATTCCTATGGCCAGCTCTCTGCTGGGGCCTGCCTCAGTAGTTCTCTCAGAATGAGGTTGAAATCCTATGGTTCCAGGAAGCTCCATCCTTTGAAACCTAGGTAGAGGCAGTCGTGCCCCTTGGGCCTGTGGTGGCAGAGATGGCACCACACAGATGCCACCAAAACTTGCTGCCTGTTCTGCTCTGCACTGGGGCCCAGGGGAGCAGCACTTGTGGTGGCTGAGGAGCATGGTGCTATGGAGCAAAGAGCAGAGCCATGGATGTGAGGCAGTGCTGGGTAGCAAGCACCAAGGTTCTTCAAGTGCCAGAAGCCTCTCCTTTGAAACTGTTCTACCCTATGGGCCCTTGCACTCTTCGCCTGTGATGGGAGTGGCAAATCTGATGATCTCTGAATTGCCTTTGGGGTCATTCTTCCATGGTCTTATAGAATAGCTCTGCCTCAAGTTAAGTTGGCCCACTTACACTTATTTCATTAAACTATCACATGGCTACACCCTTAGTGTTTAATTAAAAAAAATTTTTTTTTAATGTTTATTTATCTTTGAGAGACAGAGCATGAACAGAGGAGGGGAGAGCAAGGGGGAGACACAGAATCTGAAGCAGGCTCCAGGCTCTGAGCTGTCAGCACAGAGCCCAATTCGGGGCTTGAACTCATGAACTGTGAGAGCATGACCTGAGCTGAAGCCGGATGCTTAACTGACTGAGCCACCCAGGCGCCCCATAGTGTTTAATTTTTTTAAATGTCGAAAGGCTTAGAATTTTATAAATCTTTTAAGTTCTACTTCCCTTTTCCTTAACAGTTCCATCTTTAAGTCACTTTTCTCTTCTCATATTTTCCTATAAGCAGTCAGGATGTGCCAAGCCACACCTTCAACACTTTGCTTAAAAATAGCTTCAGCTAAACATCCAATTTCATTGCTCAAAAGTTTCACCTTCCACAAAATACTAGAACATGAACACAATTCAGCCAAGTTCTTTGCCACTTTATAATAACAAGGATGACCTTTCCTCCAGTTTCCAATAACATGTTCCTCATTTCCATATGAGATCTCATCAGAATGTCCTTTACCATCCATATTCCTACTAACATTCTTTTTAAAATTATTTAGTATTCTCTAAAAAGACTGAGGCTTTCTCTACAGCTCCTTTCTTTTTTGAGCTATAAATAAAATCACCCTTAACAGTCTGTTTATAACAATGTAGGTTTTTTCTAGCGTGCACCTCAAAACTCTTCCAGCTTTTGCCCATTAACCAGTTCCAAAGCCATTTCCACATTTTTAGGTATTTGTTAAAGTAGCACCCTACTTCTATGTACATATTTCTATTTTAGTCTGTTTGGGATACTATAACAATACCATATACTGGTATAAACAACAAAAATTTATTTCTCACCATTCTGGAGGCTGGGGAGTCTAAGATCAAGGTGCCAGCAGATTTGGTGTCTACTGAAGTTATGCTCCCTGCTTCACAGATGGCTGTCTTCTCACCATGTCCACACATGTCAAAAGGGGTGAGGAAGCTATGATGTCTTTTATGAGGGCATTAATCTTTTACATGAGGGCTCCACTTTCATAATCAAATCTTCTCCCAAAGGTTGCATTTCTAAATACCATCACATTGGGAATTAAAGTTCAACATACGAATTTTGGGGAGGACACAAACATTAAATCTATAACAAAGTGTTTAATATATTTTGAGTTATTTTTCTTTTTTTTTTTGATGGTAGAAAATCAAATTTACTAGTGTATTAGTGTATATACAAGGAACCTACATAGATATGGGAATTCCAAAGACAGTCAGGCAACATGTATGTGTGTATACACACACACACACACACACACACATACACATACACATATATATACATATATATAAATATACATACATATATCTGTAAATATTCATACATATATCTATAAATATACATATATATAGCTATAAATATACATATATATATATATATATCTTAGGGTTTTTTTTATATGGTATAAGATAAAAGTAAATTCACTATTTCCGTGGATATTCAATTTTCCCAACACCATCTGTTGAGACTATCCTTTCCTGTTGTGTAGATTCAGCAGCACCCTGTTGAAGATCATTTAACCATAGACATCAGGGCTTATTTTGCGGCTGTCTATTCCATTGTTCCATTGGTCTATGTGTCTGTTTTTATGCCAGTGCCATACTATACTTTTTTGATTACTATAACTTTGATTACTGTAACTTTTTAATATCAGGAAGTATGAGACCTCCAGCTTTGTTTTTATTTCTTAAATTTGTTTTGGCCCTTCAGTGTCCTTTCAGATTCCATATGAATTTTAGAATAATTTTTTTCTATTTCTGGAAACAATGCCATTAGAATTTTGAAAGAGATTGCACTGAATCTAAAGATCATGTGGGAAGAATGGACATTTTAACAATATTAGGTCTTCTAATCCATGAACATGGATGTCTTTCATTTATTTGTCTTTTACAATTTTTTTATCATTTTGTAATTTTTAGTGTACAAGTCTTTCTTTTCATTATTACCTTGTTATATATTAACTAAGAACTATATTATTTGTAATTCATATAGAGTACCCACTTTTTCCTTTTCTCTTTCCCCACTATTTTATTTAAGGAGTGTTTATGGTGATTAATTTTCTAGTATAGTCTTGAGGCCATAGGATGTCCCGGTGCAGTGTGTCTGAATAAGAGCAAGAATTGACATGCTCAAATGCACAGGTGACCTGTGCCTTCTGCCCTCCAGTCTTTGGAAGCACCAGTGTGTCATTGGCATGACAATAGCTACAGGATCTTAGGCCATGGCTCAGTGTTGCTGCTGAAACTGGGAGGTAAGGCAGGAGGTGAGTACAGGTGCTAAAAGCCCAAAGGGTGCCCATGCTGGGAAGTCTGTTACCCAGCCTGTGTGTCTCAGCAGCTACAAGTCTGGAAACCATGGGCCTTTGCTGTCTGGATCCCTTATTGGGTTCTGAGATGAAACCAGTGTGAGGTTTGGGAAAAGCCACTATGGTTCAAGCCAGTGACAGGCATGAGGCTTTGCCAGAACCCCAGGCACCCTTCCAGAGTTGCCCACATCAGAATTTCTGGCAGCCAGAATCAGGGTGGCGGGTCTCCATGAATGCCATACTTCCTGATCTCCTGTCCATTGTTCCAGCCTTGATCTCTCAAGAGATTAAATTATTAATCAAGAGATTAAATTATTAAATGTCTTTCTGCCTTAAATTTCTCAAGTGGTTTTGATTTTCCTGACCAAACCCTGTGAAATAAACTGATGCTGACCTGGGTAGAGACAGTTTCCAGTCCCCTCCTCCGTGAGCACAACCCCACATTACTGTCAAGGGGAGACAGAGACCCTCTTGAGCTGCATTTCAAGAAGAGGCAGAAAATGAAAACTCCATGTAATGGTAGAGAAGGATATGAAAGACCACCCTGGAATGAGTGTCTCTTCCTCTTCCCATCCAGAGGTCACAGAAAACTCCAAGTGCTCCTGCTTTGAGAGTTTGGTTGTCCCCAAAGGCTGATGGACTAGGATTCACCCTGGAACTCATATACTCTCTTTGGAAGTACTGTCCTAGTTGTTCTCTTGGAAATCAGGACTGGGACTGCAAGGCCTCCTCAGACATCTGGAGTTTTCTGGACACCAGAAACTCAGACTGGGTTTTGCTATGGGATAAGCACTCTTCATGTCTGAAGGCCTACAGCAGAGTGAGTCTGTGGTGCCACATGAGACAGGTAGTCAGTGCAGTCAGTGTCAGCAGAAGCAGAGCGGCTGCTACTATCCTTGCAATAGAGGAGTTGGTGCTGCTGGCACCACTGCTACCTTCATGTTGGTGTAGGTGGGCTCTGGTGCTTCAGCAGGTTATACACCATGTCATCAAACATGAGCACTCACAGCTCAGCCACAGTATGAGTTTGTGGGCCAGGGTGCCGGTATGGAAAGGTGAAGCACAGTGTAATGATACCTGAGTGAGTCAGTGGCTGCATCAGGGCTATAGCATGCATTCCTAAGGAAGAGTAAGGAGGCAAGGCCCATGAGCAGTGGCTGGAGAGGAGCAGCATTAGGACAATCAGCTTGTCCCAGGTCTGTGACCTACTTGGTTAAGTTGATTTCTAAGTAATTTATTCTTTTTTATGTTATGCTAAATGATTGTTTTTCTTCATTTTTTTCTTTCTTAAGATTATTTTTAAAGTTTATTTATTTATTTTGAGAGAGAGAGGGAGCATAGTGGAGGAGGAGCAGAGACAGAGGAGAGAGATAATCCCAAGCAGCCTTTGCACTGTCAGTGCAGAGCCTAATGTGGGGCTCAAAGTCATGAACATGAGATCATGATGTGGGATAAAATCAAGAATCAGACACTTAACTGACTAAGTCACACAGGCGCTGCTTTCTTAATTTCATTTTGGATTGTTCATTGTTAGTGTATAGAAATGCAACTGATTTCTATATGTTGATTTTGTATCCTGCGATTTTTCTGAATTAAGTTTTTAGTTCTGACAGCTTTTTGTGTGTGGAATCTCTAAGATTTTCTACATTTAAGATTATATCATCAGTAAATATCTTCCTTTCCAACATGGATGCCTTTTATTTCTTTTTCTTGCCTAATTGCTATGGCTAAAACTTCCAGTACTATGTTGAATAGAAGTGGTAAGAACGGAAACCCTTGCCTTGTTCCAGATCTTAAAGGAAAAGCTTTCAGTTTTTCACAATTGAGTATGACGTTAGCTGTGAGTTCTTCATCTATGGCCTTTATTATGTTGAGGTAGTTTCCATCTATTCCTAGTTGGTTGAGTGTTTTCATTATGAAACAGTGTTCAATTTTCTCTAAAGTTTTTTCTGCATCACTTGAGATGATTATCTGATTTTTTGTCTTTCATTCTGTTAAAGTGGTGTATTACATTTCATATGTTAAACCATCCTTGCATTCCAGGACAACATCCCATTGGTCATAGTACATAATCCTTTTAATGTTCTGTTGAATTTGGTTTGCCAGTATTTTGTTGAAGATTCTCGCATCAATATTCATCAGGGATAATGGTCTATGGGGTTTTGCTTCTTTTCTTTTTATACCTTTGTCTAGTAATCAGAGTAATGCTAACCTCATAAAATGAGTTTGAAAGTGTTCTCTTAACTTTTTTGGAAACATTTGAGGATTGGTGTTAATTTTCCTTTAAGTATTTGGTAGAATTCTTCAGTGAAGCCATTTAGTCCTAGCCATCTAGTTTCTTTGTTGGAAGGCTATGAATCCTGATGCATAATTGATTTATTTATGATTTAATCTTAGGAGGTCTTATGTTTCTAGGAATTCATCTATTTTTTTTCTGGGTCATCCAATTTTTTGGTATATAATTGTTCCTAGTAGTCTCTTATGATCCTTTTTATTTCTGTGGCATCATTTATAATATCTCCTCTTTCATTTCAGGCTTTGTTGAATTTCCCTGTGTTTTTTTAGTCTAGCTAAGGATTTGTCAATTTTGTTGGTATTTTCAAAATACCAACTCTCAGTTTTGTTAAAAATGTTACTATTGTTTTGCTATTCTCTCTTTATTTCTACCCTAATCTTTATTATTTCCTTCTGTTAATTCTGGGTTTAGTTTGTTCTTCATTTCTATTTCCTTGCAGTATAAAATTAGGTTGTTGATTTGAGATCTTTCTTCTATTTTATTAATGTAGGTGATTACCATTATAAACTTACCTCTTAGTTCTGTTTTTTCACCCCATACATTTTGGTATGTTGTTTCATATTCATTTATCCTAAAATATTTTCTAATGTCCCTCATGATTTCTTCTTTGGCCTGTTAGTTGCTCAAGAGTATGTGGTTTAATTTCCACATATTTATAAATTTTCCAGTTTTCCATTTACTGTTGATATTTAGGTTTTATTCCATTATGGTCAAAAAAGATACTTGGTATGATTTCAGTTTTCTTAGATTTGTTACAACTTTTTTTTTAACTGTTACATAGTTTGTAACCATATAACATGTGATCTATCCTGGAGTATGTTCTGTATGTACTCCAGAAGAACATCCATTTTGCTGTTTTGGGGTAGAGTGTTCTGTATATGTCTGATATGTTCAATTGGTCTATAGTGCTATTCATTTCCTCTATTTTCTTATTTATCTTATGGCTGGTTGTTCTATCTTATATTGAAAATAGGACATTGAAATCCACTACTATCATTGTGTAACTATCTACTTGTCCCTTCGATTCTATCAATGTTTGCTTTATATAGTTAAATGCTCTGATATTAGTTGCATATATAATTGATATATCTTCCTGTGGAATTGATCCTTTTATCGTTATATAATGTCCTTCTTTGCTTCTTGTGATGATTTGTGACTTATAGCCTATTTTTCCTGAATTAAGTATGTAAGTATGGCCACCCCTACTTTTTCTTGGTTACCATTATATTGAATATCTTTTTCTATCTTTTCACTTTCAGCCTATGTGTGTCCTTATATCTAAAATGAGTCTCTTATAGGAGCACCTGGGTGGCTCAGTCAGTTAAGCATCAGACTCTGGCTCAGGTCATGATCTCTTGGTTTGTGAGTTTGAGCCCTGTGCCAGGCTCTGTGCTGACAGCTTGGAGCTCAGAGCCTGGAGCCTGCTTCGGATTCTGTCTCTCCCTCTCTTTGCTCTTTCCCCACTCGTGCTGTCTCTCAAAAAATAGAAATTTTTAAATGGGTCTCTTATAGATACATTATAGTTGGATCTCATATTCTTGATCTATTCAGCCACTCTGTGTCTTTGATTGAAGAATTTAATCCATTTAAATTTAAAGGAAGGATTTACTATTGACATTTTGTTCACTATTTCCTACATGTCTTATAGTTATTTTATCCTTCCTTTCTTCTCTTCCTTCCTTATGTTTTATTGATTTTTTTGTGTGTGGTAATCTGCTTTAATTCCTTTCTGATTTTCTTTTGTGTATCTTCTATAGGTTTTATGTGTTTGCATGGTTACTATGGGGATTACATAAAACATCTTATAGTTCTGGGGCGCCTGGGTGGCCCAGTCAGTTGGGCGTCCGACTTCCGCTCAGGTCATGATCTCATGGTGAGTTCGAGCCCCGCGTCGGACTCTGTGCTGACGAGCTCAGAGCCTGGAGCCTGTTTCAGATTCTGTGTCTCCCTCTCTCTCTGACCTTCCATCATTCATGCTCTGTCTCTCTCTGTCTCAAAAATGAATAAACGTTAAAAAAAAAAAATTTAAAAAAAAACATCTTATAGTTCTAACAATCTATTTTAAACTGTTACCAACTTCAATTATATACAAAAACTCTACTCCTTACATGTCCTTCCTAGTTTGTCAATGTCATAAATGACATATTTTTATATTTTGTATGCATTAATATAGTTTTATAGTTATTTGTTACAATTTTATATTTTAAATTCTTTGCCAGAATCAAATATGATTTATGCACCACCATTAAAGCATTCTGTGTTTGTTTACCATAGATTTATGATTTCATATGCTAATCATATTGCTGTTAGCATCCTTTTGTTTCAACCTGAAGGAGTCCACTTAGCACTTCTTCTAAGGCAGGTCTAATGCTAATGAACTCCCCCAGGTGTTGTTTATATGGCTAGGTCTTTATTATCCCTCCTTTTAAGCATTTTTTAAATTTATTTTTGAGAGAGAGAGAGATACACACAGAGTGCGAACAGGAGAGGGACAGAGAGAGAGAGGGAGATGAAGAATCCGAAGCAGGCTTCAGGCTCCGAGCTATCAACACAGAGCCAGATGTGGGGCTTGAACCCATGAACCGAGAATCATGACCTAAGCTGAGTCAGACGCCCAACTGATTGAGCCACCCAGGTGTCCCTTCCTCATTTTTGAAGAACAGTTTTGTGAGATAGAGTTTTCTTGGTTGGTAGTTTTTTTTTTTTTTTTTTTCTTTCATCACTTTGAATACATCTCCACATTTTCCTTCTGGCTGATATATCTGCTAAAAATCTAATGAGAGCTCACTTGTGTGTGACAAGTTGCTCTTCTCATGATACTTTCAAGATTCTCTTTTTGTCTTTGAGTTTTAACAATTTGATTTTAATGTGTCTCAGTTTAGGCCTTGTTAGATTCCTCCTAGTTAGAGCTCTTTGAGCTTCTTCAACCATTATTTCCTCAAATAAGCTCTCTGTCACCTTTTCTCTCTCTTCTCCTTCTGCGACTCCTGTAATGCATATATAGTAGTCCCCCTTTATCTGCAATCTAGCTTTCTGTGACTTCACTTACCCGTGGTCAATTGCAATCTGGAAGCAGTTGATCCTTCCTCTGAAGTATCATCAGAATGTTAGTATAGCCTAATGCTATACCACAATGCCTACATCATTCACTTCACTTCATCTCATCACATAGACATTTTATCATCTCACCTCATCACAAGAAAAAGAATGAGTAAAGTATAATATTTTGAGATAGAACACATTCACATAACTTTTATTATAGCAAATTGTTATAATTATTCTATTTCATTATTATTGTTGTTAATCTCTTAATATTCCTAATTTATAAATGAAATGCTATCATAAGCATGTAGTTATAGGAAAAATCATAGTATATATAAGGTTCAGATACCCTATGGAACACCCCATGGATAAGGGGGAATTACTATATTGTTCCATAGATGGTGTTCCACAAGTCCCTTTGGCTTTTTTCATTTTTCTTCTTTCCTTTTTTGTTTGTTTCTTCCTCTGAGTTGATAATTTCAAATGATCTGTCTTGAGTTTGTGATTCCTCTGTTTGATAAAGTCTGCTGTTGAATTCCTCTAGTGAATTTTTTAATTTAGTTACTATATTCTTCTACTCCAGAATTTTTGTTTGGTTCTTTTTTCCAAAGTTTCTATTTCTTTGTTGATGCATGTTTTTGTCATTCATCATCTTCCTGACTTTGTTTAGTTGTCTGTGTTCTCTTGCAGTTCATTGAGTTTTTTGAGATAATTACTTTGAATTCTTTAATAGATAAGTCATCAAATTCCATTTCTTTTGGATCAGTTTTTGGAGATTTATTTTGTTTCTTTGATAGGGCTATGTTTCCTTATATTTTCATATGCCTTGTTATTTTTTTTTCAGTCATTTTTTTTGGTATTTTTATTTTATGGGCTTTTTATTTTTTGCTAGGATCTGGGCATTCAACAAAACAGCCACCTTTCCTGTTCTTATGAACTGGATATATACAGAGAAAGATCTTTCCCAATCAGCTTGGCTAGAGATTCTGGCCTCTCAAGTCTTTTCTAAGAAGGCATCTTTTCTGGGCTTGTATATGCCATTTCTGAATTAGAGGGGTTTGCTGGTTTCTTTTTCTGGAGCTCATAATCTCTCTCTCCCTCTGGTGTATGGGCTCATAATCTCTTTCTCCTTCTGGGGTATGTGCATACACTGCAGGTTGGCTCGAGTTACAATAAACCATTGAGCTCTTTTTTCTCAGAGGCCCCCACATATCCAAATATGCCAGTTCTCTACCAGCACTGTGAGTTAGGTAAGACATTGCCCGTCCCTCACACAGTCCCCCAAAAAGCCAGAATGTTAGGGACACGTTCCACATTTCCCTTTCCCTTCTTAGAAAAAAGTGGGCACTTTATCCTAAATGCATTAAGCTGTGTCAGCTTGGGGAAAGGACTACCACAGGTAAAATGCAATGGCTTTTCTTAACCATTTCAGTGCAAGTTTTCTGGTTTTGCACTTGTTTGAGGTACTGTGTTGTCTTAACTAAATTTCTGAATTCTCATGAAGGCTTTTTGGTATATTGTTGTTAAGTCAGTGTCTCTGTGAGGAATGAAGTCTGGGATGCCTATTTTACCATCTCGCTCTGACATAGTGTTTTTGGAAAATTTGTATTTGATTATAGATCAGCAGAGCATGCAGCTCAATTTAGTCCTACCCTCACTTATCTTATATGGAGCCCTGAATGATACAGAATTGTCTTCCAAGCCCCTCTAGATACTCTATATCCATACATTTTCCAATGTTTGAAAACCCAGTATCAGAATACCATTCACAGGAAGCCTCACTACAGGAGTTTCACCTTCAAGAGTGAAGGGATTACCACTTCATGAATGAACTAATTCAACTGATAAATAGTCTTAGGCTTCAGAAATTGAATTTTCATGATTTTTTTAACACTAAATTGTAATCTACTTCTATATTGTTTCTACTCATTGCTCCTATTCCTACCCTCAGGAGAAATTCAAACTAATTGGTCTGAGTTTGTTTTTGTTGTTGTTTCCTTTTAATTACATAGGGCAGTCCTTTATCTAAACATGAATACAATGACTCATTCTAGTTTCATCTGGTTCTGGATGAACATCCCCAAGCCCTTTTGTTGTATGAATCAAGGACTTCTTTCCATCTGTATGGCCTCCATGGAGTCTGGTTTGCTTTTGTCCTACCTAAAATTTTCTTTAAAGGACTCCAGAACTTAACACAAGATTCCAAATGGTGTCAAGTTAACATTCTGCTTTTTTGTCCAATCCTCCACATATTTTTCACATAAAATAATGCCAATTGAAGTCTTCCATATTCTATTCTTGTGAAAGGAATTCCACAGTTTCCAGACTCAGAGTCCTAAAGGAGGAATATGATTAGCATAGAAAATAATAGGTTTTATTACTTCACTGAGACCCAACCTACTCTGATATTTAATATTCCCCACCTAGCGTTCTCTCTACTCTTTTCTTATATTTTTCTTAATATCACCATTGTGATTCTTTGCTCAATTATTTGGTGGGTCCAGTGTTTTGTGTAATTTATTTGTTTAATACTATTCCTATTTGACTGTAGCCATAAGAAAAGGAATCTTGTTTATCTTGTTCATGGATACAGCTGGTGTTTAGCATATCACTTGGCCATTATTGATCATCAATACATACTTATTGAATAAATAAAAATGCTCTCTCCATTTTTCTTTGAAGGTCATCTGCATTGGCTGGGTCTTCCAGGAAGCTGACATTGAGATGGAGCTATGAGTGTAATCAGTTTATTGGAATAATGTTTGTCAAAGATAACAGCGAGAGGAAACAGAATTAGGCAGGGAGAGCCTTGAACAGTCTTCTCCAATCCAATGAGGAGCTCTAGAGCAAAAAGTACTCATTAGAGGAATTCTGTGTTAGGAAGAAATAGACAAGCTCCAGTATCCCAACCTTTTGGGAGCCAATACTATGGTTTGATCATATTTTCTGGCATGTTATAAGCATTAAGTAAATATTTACTAAGTGAAATAGCAATATCATAGGATTCTTTATGCTCTCCTCCCCCTGTCCAGGAAGGAAAGATGTGCTTTAAAAGAGGATACGGTTCTGGTAGTGTATTTATTAGAATTCCTCATTAAGAGGCAACAGAAACCAAATCTAGTTGGTATAAGTAAAGAAACATTTTTGTTTTTGTTTTTGTTTTTTTGGGGGGTGGATATATTTTAAGGATAAAGAGATGCCTTACAGATCCTGAAAGATGCCAGGCCTCACAGATTCTGGAAAGCCTTCTGGATCCCAGGCAGTGTTCCTCTTCCACATCATGCCTGAGTCTACAGATTGGCTTTCTCCATTTCTCTTGTTCTCCAGGGGAAAGTGGCCATCCAACATCTTATGAGTTTACACTGTATGGTTACAATACAAACTATCAGCTGCTTCTCAGTTCCAAATACCAATTCTCATGAGAAGGATTAGGCTAAATAATCTGCTTGGTTCATCCTGAATCATGTTTTCAGCCCAGTTCCAATCAGCCTTGCCTAGGGAGTGAAGTGGGATGGTAGGTGAGGTGGTTGGATTATACAATGGAAATATGGCTGGTAAGTTCATCTCATGCTTGTGACCTGGAGGAGCAGTTCGAACAGAATGAAGATAGCAAGTGAAAGAATGTATCTCTGGACATGAAAAGATGTCATGGTGACTGTATCCCTGGAAATCTTAAAAGAGAAGATTTAGGAGCTCCTGGGTGGCTCAGTTGGTTGACCGTCCAACTCTTGATTTTGGCTTAGCACATGATCTCACAGTTTGTGAATTTGAGCCCCTTGTCAGGCTCAGTGCTGGCAGAGCAGAGCCTGCTTGGGATTCTCAATACCACCCTCTCTGCCCCTCCCCTGCTTGTGTGCATGCTTTCTTTCTCATTCTGTCAAAAATAAATAAATAAACATTAAGAAAAAAAAAAAAAAAAGAAGAGAAGCTTTAATGATGTGGTTTAGATATTCCCTTAGAGGCAAAACACGCTCTTAATGTCTCTTCCAGCTCCCATGACTCCAGTGATCAGGCACTCTCTCTCCTGAGGGGTGAGTTTCTTTTCTATGTCTTTTAAGACCATCTCGAGTCAAATTTACTTTTGGATCAAGCAGGTAAATGGAGATAGGGATCAAGGTGAAAGAACTGCACCTCTCAGAAATCACTCAAGAGAACTGGTATTAATAGGGCATGGATGTTACTCTCTATACAAATCACTCATATAATTAAAGTTGCTTCAGTTAGGACGGTAACTGATTCTGCAAATTTAATAGTCGTTCTTTTAGTTAAATCAGTTTGTCAAAGAGCATGATGGGTACAGTTTTTTATGAGTTGCAAAGCAGAACAAATAATAATTTCTTATATATATAAGTTTAAAACCAAAATTTACAATGTTATCCTAACAAATACTTTGACTGTTTGGGTCTCAGTGTCAATAGTTCACTAATTCTCTTACATAGTCACTCATTATTTCATCTAACAAACACATCTCACGTGTCTCCACAATGTCAGGTTCTATGCTAAGTTTGGGAGATACAAAGGTAAATCACATAGTTCCTTCCCTTAAAGACACTACTATTTTGCAGAGATGGTCACATAAATAGGTAATCACAAGACACCAAAAAGTACTACAATGAAACCACATAATGGTGCTGAAGGAATCCAGGGGAGGCAGTAGGAAAGATTACCTGAAGTTTCAAAATTTAGATCTCTGAGATTCTACGTGTACTTTCTATTTCTATTTCAGATCCAAAGTACTGCTTTTAGCATGAGGCACTTCTTCCCTAATTAATTTTTCATTTTTATACTTTATGCTTCAGTCAAAGTTGCAAGCCTGGTGTAGTGCTTTTTACTGATTCTGTAACAAATTACCACAAACTTAGTGGCTTAAAACAACGCCTTTTATTACCCTTACAGTTTCAGTAGGAAGTATAATATGACATGATTGTTTAGGGTCTCACAAGGCTAAAATCAGTTCTCAGCCTTTTGCAGCCCAAGATTCATATCCAGGCTAACTGGTTGTTGACAGAATTCAGTTACTTGTGGTTGTTCCAAGGTGGGTTGATGTTCCCATTGCCTTGACACATGGTCCCTTTTATTTTCAAGCCAACAAAAGCACATAGCATCCTCCTTGTATTTTGAGTATCTCAGATTTCCACTTCTGCTTTAAAGGGATCATGTAATCTCCCTATCTTAAAATCCACTGATTAGTAACTTTAATTACATTTGTGTAATTCTGTCATGTAACAACATATTCATGGGTGTAAAACCAGAAAGAGATAAGGTCACAGAACAAAAAATCTACCTATTATACCTGACATATGTATATTATTCTTCCTTTCTTTGCTGGTTGATTCCTTTTGAATCACTATAAAAAGTGACCAGTGCCTTAGACAGAAGATGTACTAAACTCAAAGGCAATGCCTAATAAAATGAAGATTTCTTTGGACTAGGTCAGGTGATTAAACCACTTAGTCCTAATTTGTGGTTTTCTTTCATTAAACCTCTCAGTCATTCTAGGGTAGTCAGTAAAGGTAGAGGGTGATAACCAAGCTGATTGGTATTTATTGACTACTTACCATGAATCAGGCACATAAATTCATGTAATCCTCACAATGCTCTTATGAAGTAGAAGTATTACTGTGATTATTTGAAAGATAAAGTAATGAAGGTCCAGAGAGTCTGTATAGCCAGACAGGAAATCCTGAGATGTAAATCTAAAGCTACTATCCAGTGTTGTTTCTCCTGGTAACCAGAGAGAAACTTTCTTTTATATGTAAACTAGGTGGGAAAGAAAAAAGAGATGAGAAGGGAAGGGAATATTTATGTGTCAAACACATGCACACACACACAGTCTCATGGAATTCCCCAAGATATTCTATTTGGTTATATATTCTCCATTTATGGAAAAGGAAACTGAAGCTCATTCAGGTTAAGTAATTTTGCCAAGACCCTAGACTTTGTAAGAGGTAACCAGAGAACCACGTGTAAATCCAAAGTCTGTAGCCCTTCAGTTTATGCTACCTGTCCTACAAGTGACACACTCCTTCCAAAGTTAAAAGCAAAAGTTTTGCCTATTAGGAGCAGGAAATGAAAAGAGAAATGTTCTGTGTGCAGTGAACTAGGATGTTATTAGCACCCGTGAGGTTCTGGACACATCCATGGTGTCAGGCTCAAGTATGGAGCTGAATGTGCCCAATCTCTTCAAGAAATGAGCCCTGAGGCCAGCACACCTGGTCCTGTGTCAGCCACAAACACGCCAGGTGATGCCTCTTCTACTCAGGAGAACACCTTGGTTCAGCCAGGATACCATCTGGGTCTCTGATTAATTTGAAGGTGGGTTAGCTCTAAATACCTAGAGAAACTGGTACTAACCTGTGAAATCATTCCAGATTGCTCTACAAAATGACATCATTCAAATGATATTTTTGTTCCCAGGCCTTTGATTTGGCCTGGTTCAGCTGGTCTGAAAATGTTCTGCCAAAATAGAACTTATGCCACTGCTTTGACAGAAGCCACTTTTGGAGTCAGAAGATGCCAGGCCATTGTCCACCCAGCCAGAGCTCCTGGTTTGGCTTTCCTTCTAAACAAACCCTTCAAACCTTTCCTGTAGAGAGAGCTTTCTCCTACCTCTTCTTTAAGACTTCATAAATATGCCCAAGTAATTTCTTATGAGAAAGAGCAGAAACTTTATATATATACATTTTTTTACTTTTTCATTATTTAAATTTTTAAATAGACTTTCATATACAAAGGGCTCAGGTTATTCATTCAACAAGCATTTATTGAGTGTCTACTGCAAGTCAGACACTGTATTAGCTATCTTGGGCTCTGCAGTAAATAATATTGACAAGGTTTTTCAAAGAGCGTGGAATCCGGTGGAAGGAGACAGAAAACAACAAAGTAAATACACACATAAGCAAAATAATTACAGATTGTAAAAAGTGTTATGAGAGAGACATATAAGCATGGTTATGAGATAACAAAAATCCACAAAGGCAACTTTAGATAGAAGGCAGGGAAAGACCTCACTAAGACGGTGACATCTGAGCTGGGTCCTGAAAGGTGAGAAGGAGCAAAGAGCTGTAAGTATAAAATTACAAGTAGAGAGAAGAATACATGCAAAGGCCTTGAGGTGGGAAACAGCTTGGTGTTTTTGAGGAAGAGAAAGGCAATTAGTGTGCTAGGAGGGTAGTGAGTGAAGGAAAAAGGTATTATGAAATAAAGTTTTGAAGGTAGGGAGAATCTAAATCATGGTGGCAGTAGGTGCTGGAGGCCACATTGTATATATATACACATATATAATATATAATATATATAAGCAAATATATATATTTGTTTGATCTTTCCACAAACCAGTTAAGGATTAATATCTTTTCTACCAATAAAATTTAACCAACTGAATGGTGGCTTTCCTCCAAAGACAAGGAAGCCTAGCCTTGGAGAGCTACTATTAACCTACAAAATAGTTCCAAATTGCTGCATAAATAAAATTCTTCAAATATAATTTTTGTTTCCAGGCCTTTGTATTGATGGGGCCTAGAAAATTAAAAAATCTATTTAAAAATAAGAATTTTTCAAATTTCAAGAGAGACAACTTTAAAACAGTGAATGAGGGATGAAATTATATGAATACTTCCATCCAAAGTTGATAACGGAAAACAGGTTTGGGGATAGGCAGACAAAGACCTCTCAACTACTTCTGTATAAATGATTGTAAAATCTGTGTTCAACCCCAAGATCACACCCAATTCCTATTCATGCCTCCTACTCTCTTCCATTGTGGTTCCTAATACCCTTTAGTTGGCAGCATACGTTGACATACAATATACATGAAGGGGTTAAAAGTTAGAAGTTCAATACTGATTTTAAAATAAGTTTTGTCAAATAGAAAAAATTGCACCCAATTATAGTGCCACTCACTGATTTTCCTTAAGCTCTATGTCTCTGTGTGAGTAGCAATGTTTACTGCCCTGACCTTTCTTATTTTGTTTGTTGGATAAGCTATCTAAGGAAGATGGAGTTTAATCAGTTTTATTTTTTATTTCCACTGCTGCCCTCAAACCATTCTACAAGATTTTTCTTCTCTGTCCTCTTAGGCCAATTTGTTAACTTTTTTGGCCATTTCTGGATATTAATAAAACTGTTATTTTCAAATATTAAAATCAATCTAAAACAACATCTATCCTCAAATTTAGGTTCCTCTCTTTTCTAGTTTGGCATGGCACAATAAATCTACAGATTAGAGTGGGAAAGGGGATAGCCATTTCTTTGCTACTCTGATATCCCATTCTCCATATTCTCACCTCACCCCATTATGTTCCTGTGAGAGCACCAAAGTGAGAGAGCCATGTAGGCTGGTTCATTGGTCAGCCATTTTTACCTAAACATTCTGTCCTCCCAGCAGAAAGGTCAGACAGCATTTCTCACCTGTGCTGTGAAGAAGTGCAGGCTGGGTCTGGGGACATCTCTAAGAGTTCAGATTCTCAAGCTCAATTTGCAAAGAAAGGAAGTAGACCTAATGTAGAGAGAATAATAAATTACATTACAAAAATTACATTATCTATACCATATACACTGACTCTCAATTTTCATCTACAGAGCCATTTTCATTCTTACAACCATGAAATCCTTTTGAGGGAAATCAAAGCCGAGAGAATAAGTGACTAGCTTCATGGCTCCAGGTGAAATGAACCTTCCAGCAGAGCTTATAAAACTTAGTCCCTCTCAAGTTTTGGTTTAAGAGATTTCTTAATCGTTAGCCATCTTCATTGAAGACCTCTAAGTCCTGCCTATGATGATTTTGCTTAGTTATAAATTTCCTGTTATGCCTAACTGAAACATGATATGTGACTGGGTAATACTGCTCTGTCATATTAAACTGCCTTAAGTTTATACTTAATGATATTCAAATGCAAGGACACACACTGTCATACTATGGCTTAGCAACCTGTGTAGACTGATGAAGACTATATAGTCCCTTACACCTGGACTGTAGGCCATGGTTTATGAAATGCTCTCTCACACACACATATCATCACACTGACTTGCTAGTAAGGCAGATACTCTCATAGAGAAGTGGGGCAAAGGACTTGAAATGTTCATGTTGCTTATTTATTTGTGTTGATGAATGATTGTTTCTGAATTCATACTTTAAGTAGTCTGCTTCAAATTCCATTAGGTTTAACAAGTAAGAGAGATTTCTTCTGCTACTGCCACACTGTCTGTAAGGAGAAATTAATGGAGCTCATTGCATTTTCCAGGTTGGCTAAACTTCTCAAATTCAGGTAGGATATGGGAGAGTGGGTAATCTTTGTAAATAAGAGTTGCTTGGTTACCAATGGCCTATTTTAATAGTTAGGGTAGGGAATGTATATAAGGAGGTTTATAATTCCTACGTCTCAAAATTTAAGTTAAAAATTTTAATTGTGATTTATTTTCTTAAATAGAGCAAAGCTCCTTAGGGACAGTGAATGAATACCTGTTGATTGTTTGACAACATCACTTTGTGTTCTATATTTATACTTTTATCAGTGTGCTAACTGAAGTACAAAAGGAATTCCCCAACTTGGGTCAGATGCTGAACAATAAAAAGATATAAAGGCAAAAACATGTAGAGCAAAAGGAGTGATCACCATTTAGAAAGACCAGGCTTTTCTCCAAAAATCTTCAAACCAAGTAATTTTCTTTCTAGATGGATTTTACCATGAAAGGGGCAATTGTTCCAGCAAACTTGGGTTGATTCAGTGTTTAATAGGCTTAAATTGTAGATTATGGGTGGCCCTTTTATTTTTTTAATGCCAGCTGTAATTCTATAATAAAACTACTTTTATTTATTAAAAACCACATACAAATTGTTAAATAGGAAATCTACCCTCTTTGCTCTTCCCTTGTTTTTCTCATTTCTTTCCAGTGCCTCTGAAATGGTCAATTTGCACATCTGTATATTTGTGAATTTTGGCCATAATCCATAAATTAGAAACAATAATTTGTGTGGGGAATAAGTTTAGGAATTCCCTGAGCCTGCACTGATGGGTTAACAAGGCATAAAGAATTAGAAAGCCATTGGATGTTCACGTCCAAGTTTGGGTAAACTAGGTTAGGTAAATAGGTATAAAGAGGGTGGGGCAAAGGCCCCAGTATAGATAAGGCAGGGCAAATGCCCCAATATAGAACAAAGGTATACAAGGTAAATAAGGTTAGGTATTCAGGGCAGAAACACCCCTCCCCCCCTTTAGTAGTATAGCAGAAAGCTGCTTCCACAGGAAGGAAGGACCAAATTAGGTGAACAGGTTAATAGGGTTATATACCTCTGCGGGGCAAAGTTGCCCAAAGCGGAGCTAATTAACAAAAGAAAGGTGCCTTGGGGCGCCTGAGTGGCTCAGTCGGTTGAGCGGCCGACTTCGGCTCAGGTCACGATCTCGCGGTCCGTGAGTTCGAGCCCTGCATCGGGCCCCTGTGCTGACAGCTCAGAGCGCGGAGCCTGTTTCAATTCTGTGTCTCCCTCTCTCTGACCCTCCCCCATTCATGCTCTGTCTCTCTCTGTCTCAAAAATAAATAAACGTTAAAAAAAAATTTAAAAAAAAAAAAAAAAAAAGAAAGGTGCCTTTTTGACCCTGAGGTAGCATGCTCTTTCTTGTCCCCCTAGACCAGTTTAGGTAAACACAGGTGGTGCCTCACGTCTGCTATAAACAAACTTCCACCAGGAGTCAGGATTTTGTTTTGTATTAACCCAAACCCTTAACATCATATACCTTCAAAAACCCCTTTCCCTCACGCCCATGAGTTAATATTGTTTCATTGCCTCTTTGTGCACTTCCATCACCATGTTTGTAAGCCTTCTGATCCTAATAAAAACGGAGCAAGTACCCTTAATCAGGGCTCTTGTCTTCTCCTGGACATTAGGAGAAGAAAAATCTGTCATATTTTTAATGCTGCGTCCCGCTTTCTTGCTGGACAAGAAAGAACTCCAGACCCAGAGTATATGACAAATTTGTGGCCATATTTGTAAACAATTCCTTGGACCAGGTTATGGTGATCATCTCTATTTTGAATGCGGTCATTGCTCCTTATTTGTCTTTAGCTCCTGGAGCACACAGTAGGTATATAGTAAATGCTTGGAAAAATGAGTATATATGAAGGGAGTAGAGAGGGAAGGTTAGAGCTTGTATCCATTAGCCTAATATTGGTGGCTATCTTCAGTGTAGCAGAGAAACATTTCTAAGGGCAAGAGAAAAACTCTGCAAGATGTCCATGAAACAAACCATTGTGGCTACAACACCTTCTGTGCTATCCCCTCCCTACTCCTTTTATAATCTTTATCATTTATATTTTATTTTTTTCATCAACACTTTACTTAAAAATATTTACAAAGAAGCAAAACCAATCCTGATATAAATCACAAAACTCAATGCCTACAGGGGATGGAAATTGACTGGGATCTTCTAGGGAGATGTAAGTATTCTACATCTCAATGTGATTTTATATATATATATATATATATATATATATATATATATATATATATATATATGTTAAAGCATTGAAATATATGCCTAAGAACTGTGCTGATTAAAGTATGTAACTTTTTCCTCAATTAAAAATATATTTAAACAAAAGAAATAGACCGGGTAACTTAAATACATTCACAATTAAAACAAAAATTGTGTTATTAACTTCTAGATAGATACTATTCCTTATAGAAGGCTCTACGCCTAAAGCTGCTCCCTTTTTAAAAGAGAAAAAAAGTATAAAAAACACTAGCAGCTATATCTCTCCCTCTCCCCTTTCCCTTTGTTTCTTTCCTTTTTTCAAAAAAAAATATTTATTAGCATTTTTCTTTCTGTTGTTCAATAGCCATGAGTTGAGTCTGACAAGGAAGGCTGCGGGCCTATGCAGAAGAAGCCAAACATAGCATGGGGCAGGTGTATTTGCAAAGAGGGTGGTGGCCCAGCAGTATCAGAAAATTGGCTACCTCCAGGGAGATTGAGCAAATAAATAAATACATCGAGAACAATAAGAGTCAGGCTTCTCACTATTGGATAAAAAGCTACAAATACAGAAAAAGATAAAGCTAGAATAAATGCAGCTGCCATTGGGTTGGAATTGGATGTACCAGAGTGAGCTAAGTTTCCATTACAGATAAAGAAATAAATATAGATGTAAACATGTGGTTAGTTCCTAGCTATCTGCTGGAAAGGCTTGGGAGCAGTGGCATCTTAGTAGTAACGAATACCTCATGCTCTTGGTGTCAAATGCTAAATGAACCAGGGCTCTTTGAAGAAATGACTAAATCCAGGGCTGGGGCTGGAAAAGAACATGATGAACCTATATCATCTTTGGTAACAGAAAGTAAGGAAATGCTCAAAGAAGGATAGGGGCATGTCAAAAGAACACAGAAGTAAACTTGAGGGGGCTCTAACTGGCCAAATAAAGGACAACTGGAGCCTTTAAAGAATGATATAACAAACTGTAACTCATTGATTTAACTAGTACTCCACTGATATAAATAAATGAATGACTAAATAGATGGATAGAAGAGAAAGTTCCTCCATAGAGTGGAAAGCCTTCAATGAAATGTAGAAGGAATAATGGTTTTTAGAAAATTACCATTTGGCAAAAGGCATAGTAATAATTAGCCCAGGCAAGAAATTTCAGTGGATACTAAAACAGGTAGGTGAAAATGAGACAAGGAATGAAAATTTTACATGGTTTCAAAGAATACTCTTACAAAGTACTTGTTATTTACAGATGGAACAAGAAGTAGATAAACCTGGTCTTGATAAAGTGGTCAAAATGAACAACACTAGTAATGGAACAAATAGCCATAATGTGCAACTGATAAAATATAATGAAGAGACTACAGTGAGACAGTCTGGCCAAAAATACACAACGGGTATAATAATGGTTATATATCCAATAATGAAGAAACACTGGATGAATCTATACTGCAAGACATTCTAAAAAAAACAACCGGCCTGTCTTCAAAAGTGCCAAGATCATGCAAGCTAAGTCAAGTATGGATGCAAGAGGAGGACACTCTCTGAATTCTGTTTATAGATGTCAGGGAAGGCTGATCAAAGGAGATGACTCACAAGTGGTCTTGTAAACATTGCCGTATAAACTAGAGAGGAAGTCATTTTAGGCAAGGGGATAGCATTTTCAAATTGCAGGGTCCTGGGTACTTGTAGTGAGCTGGGTATATCTGGAGCCTAGAGATGGTAGAAGCAGCCAGGGTAATGAGGTGAGGCCAAATTATAAAGGGCCATTTTCTTTGCTTTCTTTTGCAGAGTATTATATACATATACAGTTTGAGAAACTGAAAAAAATGATCTGAGTTAATGTATTAGTCCAGGTCTTCTGAGAAACAGGTGCGAAGACAGGATTAAATGTACAAGTTTATTAAGAGAAATGCCTGCATGAAAGGGAACTGGGAGGAAGCTGAAATCTGGGAGAGTCATTTGGCTGTGACATACATCTGATGCTGAGTGAAGGAAAGGTAAGTTGGTGGGAAGGTTCAGTAAAACCATTTATGAGTCCTTGAGCCAAAGCATTCCCCTGTTTCCCAGGAACAGGACTGCATTACTATCCTACCTCACTCAGTTACTGGTGAGAAGCAGCCCATAGTAGGCACAGCCTCAGTGCAAACACAGGGAGAAACTTCATAGTGCAGCAGCTTGGATCCTTAGTCAATTAGGCTCCCTCTTGTAGAAGAAAGCAATATACATTCTCATGTACAAAACTCAAAAACATTTGATGATTATGAAAGGATTTAATTGACAGAAGAGGTGAAGGATATTCCAGGTGTGAAAAACCTTCAACTCAAGCACTTAGTACTTCACCTTTGTTGTTTTTAAATTATCAGTTGGCTTTTATTTACAAAGGAATCAGGCACTTTTGAGCCATGAGCCATGAGCACACTTATCAATCTGCAGTTAATAAACATGGACATCTAATCCTGGAGAGCCTACCAACTTGCTTTGGCTTCTTAATGTAGTTAAAATTTCTGTTTTTATTTGGTCCATCTGTGGAGGAGGCTAACTTAAATATCACATAACTGTCTTTTTTTCTGGAATTACTTTGATCCATCATGGTAACACAAGTTGTTTTACACTGAACAGAAGCTGTTTAGTAATTACATATGTGTTTCACTAATAAAATAGGGAAATACATTTTATTTATACTTAGTAGAAAAGCACATTTTTCCCCCTTAAACACTAGGTTCATGTGGTAGAGAAAAGCTGGTAAAAAGGAATAGCAAAAGGGATCCTCAGTTTTGTGAAGGTTGGGAACAATTGAAATTACTGATCTTGTTGAGGTCCTATTGAGTCTGAAAAGAGTATGAATTCATAACACAATTTCAAGTTGTTTTAGTCTATTCTTAATTGCAAATTTTCTAAACCCTATTAAAGAAAGGAAATGGTCTTTCTAGACTCATTTTATCAGGTCTGGAGTCCCCTCATTCTTTATCAAGGGCCTGAAAAGTTCTCCAAATTGCATAAGTAACAACTATAAAATATGACTCACTGCATTTTTTTCACTGAGTAATGCAATTAACACTGCAATACTGTAGCCACTATTTTGAAAAAAAATCTTATTAACATTTATTAACTGCTAGCAGAGAGATTTTTTTTAACCCTAAGAAAAGATTCAAGATGTCCATTATAGCTTTTAACAAACTTAACAATGTGCCCTTTCCTCAAAGTATGATTTGTCTGTTCCAAATGATGCCATTTAAAAACACAACGAATATTTTATCAGGTAAAAAAAATGGTGGCTAGAATAATTTGGAGGATTTTTTTTTTAATTTAATGGCAAGAAAATTATTCCAAAAATGAAATGCATACAAGAAATAGCTTAACTGGGGAATCATGCTGAAGATGTGTCTGTAAAACAGCTACATATATATGTATATGTATACTCTAGCTTATATATGAGCTATAATTTTGACATTTGGTCTTCAAGATTATTCAGTTAAATGTCCTATAGTACCTGAATAAGATAGCAATATTTTATGAGCGATGAAGAGGTTGAGGAAGGAAGATTCCCACTCCCTCTTTTTTTTTTTTAAATAATGATTTGCTTTAAATATCTTTCTCTATAACCATCATTCCTGGCTTAATATATGCTGTGGTTGTTTCCTGGCCAGGAATGCATCAATTTACCTACAGTATAAACTTGTCTTTTAATGCTGATCAACCCTGGTGTAGTCAGCCTGAAGCAATTTTTAGAGAGGTTGCTAGTATGAATTAGTTTGATTTTGGATGTGGCTACAAAGATCTGTTTTGGTTATTTTATTTTTAAAGCTGTTTTGTAAGTCGTACCAAATGCATTGGCCCTTTAGAGAACAGGATTGACAAGATGCAGCTTCCTCCTGATCAGGGCCACTGCACAACATGGTTTCAGGGGGCATGGCTTGCATCTCTTCCCACGTGAGATGCAGTACAATAGAAGAAAATAAACTGTTCGTTTCTTCCCAGATAGTTATGGGAGAAAGTATTCTTAAAAAGGTAAAAAACTGATCACTGCTGTAACAAAGCCAGGTATACAGAAAGATTGACATTTATTCTGGGCTTAATACCTTCCTGTCCAGTATGAAAGCCACTACACACTCGTAGCTACTGAGTTATTGAAATGTAGCTAGTCCAAACTGAGATGTGCTCTAAGTGTAAAATACATACCAAATTTCAAAGACTTAGTACAAAAGAAGGAATATAAGATATCTTGTTACTTTTGTATATTGATTACATGTTGGAATATATTGGATGCA
Organism: Neofelis nebulosa; assembly: GCF_028018385.1. Lineage (NCBI taxonomy): Eukaryota > Metazoa > Chordata > Mammalia > Carnivora > Felidae > Neofelis > Neofelis nebulosa. The sequence continues at coordinate 82,925,526 of NC_080791.1, read as the reverse complement.
TTCATTTAAATAGATTATGCTATTAAAATTGATTTGAACTATTTCATTTTACTTTTCTCAATGTGACTTCTCAAAATTAAAAATTACAGTGTGGCTTGATTTGGTGGCTTGCATTGTATTTCCATTAGACAGCACTCATCTGGAATATTTGATCTACTCAGGTTTTTGGAAATAATTTTATCTCTTCTATTCATTGTGCCCAGTCAAAACTGTTACAGGAGCTCAGATTAGCCTTGGGACACTGCCCAAGTGGGTGATACCAAGATTGGGATCCTCGAAAACAACGTATGGAGCTTGAAGTATCTAGGACTGAAGGGACCAGGTGAACCTGAATGGTAGAAATTGTCAGCCTTGATCCTTAGATGTTTCACAGGGTCAGATTTGGAAATGCGATGAACTGAGATGTTTTTCTAGTGCTAGAGTTACTGGACTTGAGCCCATCATAGACATGAGGGCTTTATAACCACTCAATATTACACAAAATTAGTCTGTGTGTACCTGTTTATTTAAAGAGACTATGGGGTGCCTGGGTGGCTCAGTCAGTAAAGTGTTAAGCATACGACTTCAGCTCAGATCATGATCTCACGGTTTGGGAGTTTGAACCCCACACAGGGCTCTGTGCTGACATCTCAGAGCCTGGAGCCTGCTTCACATTCTGTCTCCCTCTCTCTCTGCCCCTCTCCCGCTTGTACTCTCTCTCTCTCAAAAATAAATAAACATTAAAAATAAATAAAAATAAAGAGGCTGTAATTTTAAGAAGAACCTCATAGGAGGCCATGGCTTCAAAAATATTAAGGATCCTAATTCTACTTTTCAACAGAATTATTTATTTTTGCATTAAGTTGTATGAATTCTTTATATATTTTGTATATTAATGCCTTACCAGGTGTATCATTTGCAAATATCTTTTCCCATTCAGTAGGCTACCTTTTCATTTTGTTAACGATTTCTTTCACTGTGCAAAGTTTTTTTATTTTGGTGTAATCCCAATAGTTTATTTTTGCTTTTGTTCCCCTTACCTGAGGACATATATATAGAACAATGTTGTTAAGGCCAATGTCACAGAGATTACTTATGTTTTCGTCTAGGAGTTTCATGTCTCACATTTAGGTCTTATTCCATGTTAAGTTTATTTTTTATGCATGGTATAAGACAGTGGTCTGGTTTTTCCTGTCTTATAATTCTTTGTTATAGATTAATTGACCATAAAATCATGGATTTATTTTGGCTTTCTATTCTGTTCCATTGATCTGTGTGTCTATTTTTGTGCCAGTACCATACTGTTTTGATTATAGTAGCTTTGTACTTTAGTTTGATATCTAAGATTGTGACACTTCCACTTTGTTCTTCTTTCTTAAGATTGCAGGATCTTTTGGGGTTCCATAAATATTTTAGGATTACTTGTCCTAGTTGTGTGAAAAATACTATTCGTAGATTGATAGGGATTGCACTGAATCTATAGATTGCTTTGGGTACTATGGACATTTTAATAATATTGATTCTTCCAATCCATGATCATGGAATTTCTTTACATTTGCTTGTATTGTCTTCATTTTCGTTCATCAATGTTTTATAGTTTTCATGATATAGGTACAAGTCTTTCACCTCCTTGGTTAAGTTTATTCTTAGATATTCGGAATAGACATTTTCCCAAGGAAGACATACAGATGGCTACCAGCCACATGAAAAGATGTTCAACATCACTCATCATCAGGGAAATACAAATCAAAACCACAATTAAATATCACTGTCAGAATGGCTAGAATAACACACACACACACGCGCGTGTTGGCAAGGATGTGGAGAATAAGGAACACTTGTGCACTATTGGTGGGAATGTAAATTGGTGCAGCCACTGTGAAAACCAGTTTGAAGGTTTCTTAAAAAATTAAAAATAGATTACCATATGATCCAGTAATCCACTACTGGGTATGTATCCAAAGAAAATGAAAACACTAATTCAAAAAAGATATATGCATTCCTATGTTTACTGCAGCATTATTTACAATAGCCTAGATAAGGAAGTAACTCAATTGTCCATCAATAGATAAAGAAGATGTGGTACATTATACACAATGGAATATCAATCAGCCATAAAAAAGAATGAGATCCTGCCATTTGCAACAACATGGGTGGAACTCAAAGATATGATGATAAGTGAAATAAGCCATGTGGAGAAGACAAATACCATATAATTTCACTTATATACTGAATCTTAAAAACAAGACAAATGAACAAACAAAAAGCAGAAATAGACTCATATACAGAGAACAAACTTGTGGTTGCCAGGGGAGAGGGGGGTGAGGAGATGGACAAAATGGGTAAAAGGGAGTGGGAGGTACAGGATTCCAGTTATGGGATGAATAAGTCATGGGGATGAAAGGTATAGTATAGATAACATAGTCAAGAATATAGTAATAGTGTTGTATGGTGACAGAAGACAGCTATACTTGTGATGAGCATAGCATAGAGTTGTTGAAATCATCCACTATGCTGTACACCTAAAACTCATATGAACTCATATGAAAAACTCAAATGAATGAAACTCTAGAATGAAATGGCTCATTTAGATAGGATACTTCACAATTATTGTAAGGTAGTCATCCATGTCTATGACTAGTAGCCTTCTTAATAATGTGAACATGTGTATACACACATCATGAAAATGAAAGTGCATGGAGCTCAGTGAACAAGAATCACCAGCAATAAGTATAAGATGGGAAGGCTATCAATGGCATTAAAAGGAAAGACACCTGGTGTTGATTATGTCCCAGGACACTACTGATGATTCAGCACAAAATTCCTGTAGCTCTTACACTTAAAGGTTAAGTTATAAATCCAGCTCTGCTTGAAAGAATAAAACATCATTCACTTATTCATTCCTTTGTGTTCTCAATAGTTTAACCTCTATTACAGAATTTAACCCATTATATTCTAACTTCTCATAATTTGCATATCTGTGTCTCAATTTATAATGTGGCTCTTCATGAACAACAGGCACTACTTTTCTTTTCACTCTTTTGCCCTCAGCGCCTAACAAGTGGATGCTCAGTAGATGTTGAGTAAAATAAGTTAATGGTTATTGCCTGACTTCTACACATCTGAGAATAAAAGATGATTTATGAAACAAATACAGCTTTAAAGATTAAAACTTAATGGAGGGCTAAATAAAAGGCTAGAGCTGTGTAGTTTTAGCCAAATCAACGAGATTCAGCATTTGATCTCGTTCAACATCCAAAATTGAGCTAACCTGTAGAAAGACTGCACACAGATTGTGGCTGCGATACACTTTTCCCAGGCCCAAATAGTGCTGATTCATTCACCACAGTTTGTTTGCAAGTGAAGGAAACAAGCTTTTAAGTTAGAGAAATATAAGCAGTCTTAGATCTGGGAGTCATCAGGAAATGTTTGATATTTTAAAGAACTGACTGAAAGTTAAACAGGTTAATGTGACATTTCAAAGGGATTTTGAAATTCAATAGCTTTCTCTAGCAGCTGATGTTTATTCTCTGGCTGTAAGGCAAATGTTGAATTTCTTCAAAGGAACAATGATAGATTCTAGGATAGCTAGATAGGTTCAACGTTCACTATAGGTTTTGCTTTTTGTCTTCTCTGTGACCCCTCCCCATCATGAAAAATATATATGTATGTACACAACAGGAAATGGGAAAACCATCTGGCTGGCTTTAAAACATGGTTTTATTCTTCATCATCAAAGGGTTTCTGTGTGAAAATAAATTTATGGATAAAGAAGTAGATATGGTGCCATTAAAGAGAGAAAAGCAGAATCATAAAGAATATATGTAAATTTGGAAAGAGGACATAGTCATTTTTTCCCTTACCATATCAGCACTGTGCAGGAATGTAAGATGTTTGTTATCACTTAAATGAAAGTTCCATGGGTTGGACAGTCTCTTTCAGATGGACATATTCAAATTTAGTTAGAAAGACTAATGACAAAGCCATGTGATATCTAGTTAGGTAAGTTTGAGGAACTTATTTTATTGCTTAGAACCTGGATATATATTGTACAATTGTGCATGTAAAATAATTTCGTAAGTGTTCATTAATATGAAGATCACATTAAGTGATTCAGTAAATTAGGAAAGCTAAAAAACACATTTTAAGGAATTATTAAACATTCAGGTAAAATAATTCTTAAGCATCATCTATTCCAAACCTATACTGGTGTAATCGTAAATAACAGAAATTCAACCTGAAGTGATTGTCTTTAAAAAAAAAAAAAAAAAAAGTGATAGGAGGAAGGAAGGAATATAGTGGCTTATAGAGTCCAAGAATGAGCTACACAGCAAAATCATGGAAAAGGCATGGATACAGATGGGTTTCCAGAAAAACTGAGATCTGGAGTGAGAATGCTCCCAGGAGTAGCTCTCCAACTTCTATCTCTTTATTGTCTCTGCAAGTCACACTCTTTTTTTACATGGTGGGATGTGTACTCCTAAGAGTTCTTCAGTTTTAGATCTTTCAGATATGGAGGAGGGATCAAGAGATTTCTTTTTTCACATTAAATCAAACAATTTTAAGAAAATAATGCATTATTGGTCTAGATTAGGTCAATCTCTTGTAGTCAGGATTAATCTAGTTTGCATCAGAATCCTCCCCTGGACCAATCAATTATTGTGACAAGAGTGGAGCAAGAGATTTGGGGAGGGGAAGCAGTCATGGAATAACACAACAGATTGCAAAGAAGTCATGCAGATGAGAGTCAGCTCTAGAAGAGGTGGAGGGTACAATGGAATGTCTCATACAAATTCTGTCGTTTTACAGGTAAGCAAGCAAAGAGATGAATTGGTTTGTTGTAGCTTATATGACAAACTAGCAAAATAGCCAGAACTCAATAAATGAAAATAAAAAGATAAATGTTGATTGCTTTGGCCATAAACTGATAAAGTGTTGTATATACATATTTATGTTTAATACAATCACCTTATAAAATAGGTATTAACATCCTCATTTTTCAGATGAGAAAACTGAGGTCCAATGATTAAGTAAATTTTCTAAGGCTACACTGCTACTTGGTGTCTCAGCCCAGATTTATACAAAGGTCTGTCAGATTCCAAAACCTGTGCTCTTTAAAAATAATAATACTGACGATGAGATTGTTTTTATAAAGCATGTAAGTGCTCATTATAAATAGTTACACTGTGCTATGTTTAACACAGAATGAATAAACACTCCACATTCCTCCACCTAGAATTTAACATCATTAACAAAGAATATCTTCAATATATCACTAAGAAGAGTAAATAGATCAGCAATGTTTTTTGTGTGTGTGTTTGTTTTGTTTTGTTTTTGCAAAAGGGACCCATCATGATGTATCTTATTTTTAAAATAAAAACAGAACATTTAATTTTACTTGAATTTAACTGGAAAGAAATTAGAGAGTGAAGAACTGCTGAATCTCTATTTTTTTTAACTATAAAAAAACCCTTGTTTTTTGGGGCGCCTGGGTGGCTCAGTCGGTTAAGCGTCCGACTTCGGCTCAGGTCATGATCTCGCGGTCCGTGAGTTCAAGCCCCGCGTCGGGCTCTGTGCTGACAGCTCAGAGCCTGGAGCCTGTTTCAGATTCTGTCTCCCTCTCTCTCTGACCCTCCCCCGTTCATGCTCTGTCTCTCTCTGTCTCAAAAATAAATAAACGTTAAAAAAATTTTTTTTTAAAAAACCCTTGTTTTTTTTACAGAAACAAGTTACAATTATGTAATGTACAAAATATGTAATGTACAAAAACGTACAAATTAATGTACAAAAAGGTTGGAATATTTTTAAGAAACTATGTTTCAAATTTTCACAGTATTGAGTCCTTGCTCTAAAAATAAGGAAATTGGTGCACTATACTTCCCTGTATCTTGACCTCTTAACCTTATAATTTTGGTGAGTTCTGTTAATTTTCAAGACTTATGCTTGTATTCTGTTCTGTAGCCATAATTCCCACAGTTATTTACTCTTAGTTTTGTATTACATGGATTCCGAGCTTATCACGGTACCCTTTACCAAACTTCTCCCTTACTGGTTTTTTGTTTTTGTTTTTCTTATCTTGGTTTGCTTTATTTCATCATCAATAGTTACCTTTCCCTACGAATAGTTCATGTGAGCCATATTCCTAGAGAATGCCTGTTGCCTTTGATTTTGATTTCTAGTACGTTTTAGATCTGTTTCTAGAAAGTTTTGAGCCTTCTTGAATTTGTAGCTTGATGTATTTCATTAGCTTTGGAACATTCTCAGCCATTTTCTCTTCTTCCTCTTTTCTCAATATTCCAATCACACATGAATTAGACCTCTTATTGTAACTGCTAAGTTACTCATATTTTTGTGTTCCTTATCTTTTGTCTCTCCATGCATTATGCTGAATATTTCCCTTTGAAATATCTTCCAGTTCATGATTTATCTTTAGCTGGGTACAATTTGCTCTTTAATTAATCCACTAAGTTCTTAAGTTTGAATACTACATCTTTCAGTTGTATATTTTCAGTTGCTTTATTCTCTATAGTTTTTAGTTCTATTTCCTTGAACATATTTATAGCATTTGTCTACATACCCTATGAGTATTTTTAAATTATCTATATTCTTCTCCTTCTTTTAAAAATTGTCTTGTCTCTTCATGACTGGTTATTTTTCTGATTCAGTAATAGACAATAAATACGAAACATAACAGAAATTGTGTGCAAGAATTCTGCACCCTGCCCTCCCCACCCCCAAAGAGTATTTAAAATTGCTTTGGTCAAACAGGTAGGGACTCTAGCATCTAGGATCAGTTTAGTCCAATTTCAAGGACTAAGATGATTTGAAACTGAGTTTCAGTTCTTTCAAGGTCCAATTGACTTCCAGTTCACCTGTACTCCATAAAAGATTGTCAAAAGTTGGGTTTTCTTTCTCACTTGCCTTCTCTGGAATTAATTGGCAATTGGCAGTTACAAATGCTAGGGTTTCCTTCTTCCAGATATTCTTCACTGCCTTATTAGCTTTTTATGTTTTCAAATAGACATTAAAAAAAAACACATTGTTTTTCTAGATTTTCTAATTGTTCTTACTGGGATGTTTGGTCCAAGTTATTGTCTGCCATTAGCAAAGCTGAAGTCCTGATTAGTATATACTTTAATTTGATGTCAATTTTAGCATCCAGGAAGACTCCATTCTCTGTTCCTTCCACTGCTTGTTATCTTGGCAACATACCCATCTTTCATCTGCTTCACAGATGATCATGGAGTGATTTCATAGCAGTGCCTTCACTAAATGTAGTTCTTCACTTGGTATACCTACACCATGAGAACAAATCACATGAGACATGGTCTGGCTAGATTGGACAAAGGAAGAAAATCTGGTGAAGGAATTAGAGTGTGAGAGAAATAAAACTACAGAAGGGGTGATTTTGGAGAATGCAACGGAGAACAGGTTTTTATGGAAGGATAGACCAATATTATCAAACACTGGAGAGATAACGTACCACAAGAAGAAGATTAGGCTATTGTGTCTTGTAATTAAGAGGTGACCATTGTGCTTACTCTAGCAGCTCATTCACTAAAATTCAAATGACAACAACAGGAGTACGATGGCCCCTGTGCAAGGATGACAGGCACATTTGTGAAATGTTCCATTAAAAAATTAAGGTCACCATTAATCATTAAGAGAACAGTTTCTATAGATAGTGTACTAGATTGGATAAATAAAAGACAGGAGAGGAGTTGGAGGTAGTGTAGACTTTAAGAAGTCAAGTTATGAAAGAAAACAGAATGATGGGTGTGGTATTTTGGTAAGGAAGACAGAGTCAAGGAGAGATTTTAGTCCTTGTTTGCTTTTCGCCTAGGCACTTTTGAGTATGTTTGGCAGCAGAGAACAGATTAAAGCCTGGAGGGACAAGCAAAATTAATTGAACTAAATCCCAGAGAAAATAAAAAGAAAAGGAGCGAGGCTAATCTCTCCACTGAGATATAGGAGTACAAAATAGAGATAAAGGACAAGATTTCTAAATACTGAGATGAAGATAAAGAGGTGGGAATTACATGGATTCAGTTCTGTAGTATCTATTTCTATGGTGTTGTAAAAAAGGTCATCAACTCATTCTAAGTGTAAATAGTTCTTTTACCTTTCACTATTTTCCCTTTAATATCTACAACACACATATTTAGTCCTTCTCATTGGCTTTGGAGCCCTTTGGTATCCTTTCATTGCCTTTAGTGTGAAGAAGTAGGAAACTTTTTTAATACTCCCAAAGCAATCTTTTCTTACTTCACAAAGTACTCATTTCCTTTACCTCCCTCAAAATGTATTCTGAAAAATCTTAATATAAGGACCATGTAGGTTGGCTACTTACTGATATGTAAGTGTAGGAGGACAAATACTTTCTCCAACCTAAATGAATGTCAAATAACCTTAGCAACTAGTTCTTTTTTTCTTATTTTGTTTTCTTATAAATGGAAACTCCACATGAAAAATGACTGTGTTTTATAGGCCCTGTCAATGTGTTGCAAACATTGGGGGCATTACATAAATAATAAATGGGGATAAAGCTTCCAAATAATAAAACTGACTATAACCCAGTCAATTGCTGCTAGTAATGTAGATACTGAACTTAAAATTACAAAGAATAAAGCACACAGATCCTTAATCATGATGTCCAGAAATGTGAGTTACATTTTGGTAATTATAACTTTCAGTTAATTCATAAATATTTATTGAGTGTTTTCTATTTGACACATAGCAACTGATGAGAAAGTACCAATATTATCCTCATCTTAAGGTGAAATAAATGAGGATTCAGGAGATTAAAGAGCATGCCCAAGTTTGTATATTCAGCTAATATATGCAGACCTTGAATTCAAACTTGTTTTTCTGAATCCAAAGCCAATAGTGTTACTTACAGTGCTATACAGCTTCCTCCCCAGTCTAGCACTTATAATTATGAGTTGGATGATAATATTTTTCCTTGTGAGAGAATAAGAAATTAGAATATTTGATTGTTTATTGTAACAAATTCTAACCCTGTGCAAGGCAGACAAGTATATTGCCCAAAGTATAAGGATGGATTTTAATGGATAGATGCAATTATTCAAGAATGAGAAATGGAAAATATCCTGTCATTTGATTTCACCTTTGTTTTTTAGTGCCTGGGCAATGATATATTTAATAAGGCATGTACTAAGGGGCACCTGGGTTGCTCAGTCAGTTAAGTGTCAGACTTCAGCTCAGGTCATGATCTCATGGTTCGTGAGTTCAAGCCCCATGTCGGGCTCTGTGCTGACAGCTCAGAGCCTGGAGCCTGCTTCTGATTCTGTGTCTCCCTCTTTCTCTGTCCCTCCTCTGCTCACACTCTGTCTCTCAAAAATAAATAAACATCGAAAAAAAAATTTTAATAGGACATATGCTAATGTAGAAAACTTGTTCAATATTTAAGGTAAAGAACTGTTTAAGGAGATGTGACATTACCAAAGAGGCAAACTTCTACTGTGCATATCAGAGTATTAAATTTTATTCTTTATTTTATTGTCCAACAATTTTGGTAGAATATATAAGAAAAGAATGAGGTGGACAAAAGTCTACGAAGAATTTTTAAGGTCCATCTAAATAACAGGCATTATGACTATCACCACTGCATCTTAAGTAATTAATTCTATTGAACTTTTTAATGCTTTGGGAAATCTATGCTGTAACTAGACTTATAAAAAATAATTTATATATATTTAAACTTTCTCTTAGTATTCCCGCAGATCATGCTGTGTGTTACCAAACATTAGCTGGAAATAGTAGCTATAAACAGATGAAATTTGAGAAAATAATATAAAAATAGTTATGCTTGTTATACAATCCAGCCTCTTTAGAATATGATGCTGATTTTTATAAATCATGCTTCATTCAACATCGAACATATGGCATTGTGGTTCTGAGAAAAATATATCTCTGATTAAGATTTCTATCACTAAATTTATATTTACGAAGCACTTCACAAAATTCCCTTCTATTCTTTATTGCTTACCGCTTTCTATTAAAGAATGTTACACACACACACACACACACACACACACACAAATCTACTAGATTAAGGCAGCAATCACAAAAACTCAGTAGAAAAGTAGCTCAATTAAAATTATACAATTTTGACCATAAGCAATTTTTAGTTAATTTTTAGTCATTACAGAAATCCTAACATGTAGGGCTTAGTTTGTGAGAGTACATGCTAATATTGTCTAATATTTCTTTATCTACAGTAAATATGAAACATAATGCCACCACAGTTGGTATAAGAAATTCACATACCAATGTGAACAGAAATGGGAAAGGGAAAGAGCTTAAAAACAAGACCAAGTCAAAAGCTTCCATGTTCAATGTTATCCTCTTGCTCTATAAGTAAAGCAAATTCCTTTAGGCCAGGGTCTGAGAGGCAGCTGTCTTGTCATCTGTTAGAGTAAAGTAAATATTCTATACACATTTGAAAATGGCCCTAAATAAATCTAAAATTAAAAGTTTTGAAAGAATAAAATAAAAAAGAATATCTGATAAGGGACTAATATCTAAAATATAAATATATAAAATATATTTAGATATCTAAAATATCTAAAATATAAAGAACTTACACAATTTAACACCAAAACAAGCAATCCAATTAAGAAGGGGGCAGAGGACCTGAATACACATTTTCCAAAGAAGATATATGGATGGCCAATAGACACAAGAAAAAATGCTCCACATCACTAATCATTAGGGAAATGCAAATCAAAATCACCATGAGCTATCACCTTATACCTGTCAGAATGTCTAGTATCAAAAAGACAAGAAATAACTGTTGGTAAGGATGTGGAGAAAAAAAAAACCATGAACAGCTGGTGGGAATGTAAATTGGTATAAACACTATGGTAAATAGTATGGAGTTTCTTCAAAAAATTAAAATAGAAATGCCACACAACCCAGTAATTCCACGACTGGGTATTTACCCCCTCAAAATGAAAAGACTAACTCAAGATGATATATATGCACACCTATGTTTATAGCAGCATTATTCACAATAGCCAAGTTATGGAAGCAACCAAAGTGTCCATCAATACATAAATGGATAAAGAAGATATGATATATACATACAATGGAATATTACTCAGCCATGAATAAGTGAAATGTTGCCATTTCTGAAAATATGGTTGGAATTGGAGGGTATTATTCTAAGTGAAATAAGCCAGACAAAGACAAATAACATATAATTTCGCTTTTATGTGGAATCCAAAAACCAACCAAAGAACAACCAAAGCAACAACAAACGCAGAAACAGAATCATAAATACAGACAACAAATTAGGTGACTTCCAGAGGGTAGGCAATTAAGGTAAAGGGAATTAAGAGGTACAGACTTAAAGTTATAAAATAAGTAAATCACAGGAATGAAAAGTATAGTGTAGGAAATATAGTCCATAATATTACAATAGTGTTGTAAGGTGACAGATAGTAACTATACTTACTGTGGTGAGCAAGCATAATGTATAGAATTGCTGAATCACTATGTGGTAAACCTGAAATATAACATTTATGTTAACTATACTTCAATTAAAAAAAATAAAAGAAATATCACCTTAAATTTATTAATTTAATGGATAATACAGTGTAAAATAAAACTATAAAAAAGAAGTGAGAATTGTTTTGATTTCTTCCTAAATAGCTTTAAAAAATTATTTATTTAAGTAATCTCTGCACCCAATGTGAGGCTCAAACTCACAACCCCAAGATCAAAAATCAAGAGCCACATGCTCTTCCAAATGAGCCAGCAGGGTGCCCCCAAATAGTCAGCTTTTAATACATACTATGTAAGAAATATACATATACATTTTAACAGAATAAAAGTGCTGATACAGATTTTTATTTGTACATTTATATGTACATTTTGAATTTTCCATTAAGAATTATCTCTTATTTTTTGAATGAGAGATTTAAAATGAAATTAAAATTGCTTTTGTTTAGAAGTCTGCAGTGTAGATGCATCATTATTTCTGCTTATTTAAAAACAAAAATCAGAAAAAAGAATTTTATAAACCTCTGAACATTTATTACTTTGCATAGACTAAAGAAAATATGATTTTCAAAGGCTCACAAGTGAATTGTAAGAGATATAAAAAACCTACTTAGGCATATTGGATTCTCTCATGAACTATTGGTTGTAACATAATAAATACTTCAATAAAAATGACTTTAAGCACAAATCATGTATCATATATTACATGAAATAGAAAAGATGTCTCTCAAATGATTCATGTCTCTCAAATGACCCTAGAAACTCCAAAGAGAAGATTATATAATAACTAATATACAGTACTTAAAACAAAATGAATATACAAAATAGAGATATCAACTAAAAATTGTGTGCTGTTATTAAATTTAATTTCTTAATAAGCAACGAACTAAAACCTCTTAAGAACTGATGTACTACACAGTGGTATTGATGCTATATTAAAATGATTAGTAGAAAGCAGTCAAGAAGAGATTCAGAAACGTAAGACACTTGTTTTATATTCATTATATTTGATTAGAAAAGAAATACACATTCATTTTTAAGACCAGTGTTTATTTTCTGTATGTACTGTTTGAATTTCACAAAAACATTTTCCAGCATAAACTCATTCATGTATTTTATTATACATCCTACAGCAAAGACTAAGAACCAGGCAAGAATGATTGTGGCAAACAGCCTAGTTACAGAAAATAACATATATTTTTACACTACAACATTTGAAACTAATTTGGTATTTATTGAAGAAAGGATTTCTTTCATGAATATTCAAGATTTTTTTCTATCACGGTATTAGCTTCCCAGGGCTGCTGTAACAAATTACCACACATTAGGTGGCTCTGAACAACAGAAACATATTGTCTCGTGGTTCTGGAGTCTGAAGGTCTGAAATAAAGGTGTCAGCAAAATTGTTGGCTCCCACTTCAGACTGAGGGAGAATCTCGTCCATGCTTCTCTTAGGTGCTAATGGTTGCCAGCAATCCTTGGTGTCCTTTGGCTTGTAGATGTATCATTCTGATCTCTGCTTTTATCTTCATGTGACATTCTTCCCTGTGTCTCTGTCTTTCTTCTCTTCTTAGAAGGATACCATACATATTGGATTAAAGGCCTGCTCTGCTCCAGTATGACCTCAGCTTAAGTACTTACATCTGTAGTGACCACAGTGCCAAATAAGGTCATATTCTGATGTTCTGAGAAGGACATGAATTTTGGAGCGGAAACACTATTCAATCCAGTGCAGTTACTTTCCATTCAATGTTAAAGAAAAAATTCCCATACTATACAGGATCCAAAAATGACTGATGAATAAGTGAATCATTGTTATATGTGAGTGTGATCTCCTATATTCCAATCAGATACTCATACAGGAATTCACCTTTTGGAATTTTCTCATTCACAAATATGACTTACATGCAAAACATTTGTTTTTCAGAAAAGATTAGCAGATTAACTTGGGTACATTCATTTCTTTCTAAATTGAGGACACTGCTCCCTAGAATATTTTCTAATTCTGCATAACTAGAAATTACTTTCACTGCAGAATTGCTCAGACTTGAATACAGCCTATACAGTAAAAGTTGTGGGGCACATGGGTGAGCTAATCAGTTAAGCATCCAACTCTTGATCTTGGCTCAGGTCATGATCTCACAGTTCATGAGTTCAAGTCCTGCGTCGGGCTTTGTGCTGATGGCACAGAGCCTTCTTGGAAATCTGTCTTTCCTTCTCTCTGCTCCTGTCCCACTGCTCTCTCTCTCTCTCTCAAAATAAATAAATAAAATTTAAAAAAATAAAGTAAAAGTGGCGCACAAGCTTGAGAACTAAAGTTAAATATCACAGAGGTAGATAAAGTAAATCTAAGGAGAATTAAAGTATTTAATTCTTATCTTTTGCCCATAATTATGTTAATATTTTATTCACTTGTACTCACCAATTCAGAATGTCATCATAGTGGAGAGAATGAATTTTCCCTGTATTTGAATAGTTTACTAAGCATATTAGTAGTATAAATATGATATCAGGAACTACTTAAGAAAGCAATCATTTATATACACCTTTATTCAACATGCCATTGTACCCTTTGACTATATCTCTCATTCATCCTTCAAGTCATAATTCAAGCATCACGTTGTCAGGCCTGGTTTCCTTCAGTAAATGAAATCCCTACTAGATGTTCGTATCCCTGTATTGCTTCTTTGTAGCTTTTACCACTGTGTTAATTTTACATTGACTTTTGTGATTATTTAACTACCATCACTCTTCTCCACTAGACTCTAAACTCTACAGGCCAGATACTGTGACATACTTTACTTACTTTACTCACCTTTATTTCTCTGCCTAGTTCAATGCTTGCTGAATAATTAAAAAAAAAAAAATAGAAATGTTTATTTATATATAAAAAGTTTATACGTGAATTATGAATCAATGTCATTAAGAATCCTCTACCAAGTGAATGTCTCCTGAAAAAACATTTTACTATTACAGTAATGTTGGGTAAATAAAAACATTAAAGGGCACATTCATTTTAAACTTTCTTTTTTTTTTTAAATGTCTATTCATTCTTGAGAGAGAGGGACAGAGTGTGAGAGGGGGAAGGGCAGAGAAAGAGGGAGACACAGAATCCGAAGCAGGCTCCAGGCTCCGAGCCGTCAGCATAGGGCCCGCTTCCAGGCTCGAAATCACAAAACGTGAGATCATGACCTGAGCTGAAGTCAGACACTTAACCAAATGAGCCACCCAGGCAAAGGGCACATTCATTTTAATATCTTTAATATGCCCTATATTTTATTGCAATAGACTTGGTTGAATTATTTTGAATAGCTCAATTAAAAAATGCCAGATTCAAATGATGACAGATTTTATTATTTGTCAAAGACATTCTGGGATATTATTAAAATATAATTGACTTTAAATATTAGTTTTATGAAACATTCTCTATGAGGGCTATTGAACAATTTTGCATTTTTACTTTATAATATATAAAAATATAGTACATATCATATTGCAAAATTCCTTTAAAACAATGAACTCTGTAATTTCAAAAGTGACATTTCTCAGTATGATGCATTTTAAAAATAATACTTGAAAATTTAAAATTTACATAATACCTGTATTTGAGAAGACTATGGTACTTACTAATTAATTTCTCCTAAATAGAAATGAAAATTTCTTTGATGATCTTTACTTATTTATTATTTATTACTTGACCCATAGAAAGTTTGTTGCAAATCTGAATATCTAAATTCAGAACTTAGAAAATACAGATACAATTATAATCTCTATCTTCCGACAGTTTGAGTGTTCATACTTAAATAAATACACATAGTATTCTTCTTTTTAAAAATTTTCCATGATTAGGGAAAGGACTACATTTCAAAAGTCAAATATAATGCTCAGATAGAGACATTTTTCCAGTTTTGGGATGCTGCTTCTCCTTGAGTTGAACCTTCTGTGTCATGCTAGTATTTCTGAGATTTGCTTTCTAAGACAAAAAATGGTAAATACCCTCAATTTCCACACATATATAGTACATGTTTCTCTATAGATCCCATACTTCCTTATGTTAAGTTATTCAGGAATATCCAATAAAAGAAGAGAAAACTCTGAGTGAAAACTTGAAGGACCACATGATGAAAACTTTCTTTATCATAATTTGATGGCTGCTCTAAGCTTGGCTGAGCGTGCTCTGGGGTTATCCTGTACATCCTGATCTTCTGGAGTAAGTACTTTCTTGTGTATCAATTCCCACATTAAAGGGGCTCTGCTTATAGAGTCTCCTTCCTTGTTTTCATAACTTGAACCTAATTGTGATGCTTGTATCACCTTCTGTCTGGCACTTAGGTTAAACCTTTCTGTCATGCTTATCCCAAGCAAGAATCGTTTGACAATGCGATCCTCTAGTGAATGGAAGGAGAGGGCAACAAGGCGACCACCAGGTCTCAGAAACTTCTGAGCTGTCTTCAATCCTATGCAAAGTTCATTGAGCTCATTATTTACAAATATTCGAAAAGCTTGGAAAGTCTTGGTAGCAATATGGGTAGATCGTTGTAGCAAGTCTTTTCGTGCAAAAATAGCAGATGGAGGAAATGCACCTATAAAAAAATTTAGTAAAAACAGGAAAAAAGGAGAGGAAAAATTAATATTTTCCACTCTAAGTCTACGTTGTATTGTGTGTGCATATATTTAAGGAACTAGGTTTCTTTAGAAAATTGTGGCATTTCAGCCATACTTTCCCATTTTATTTCCAACCATTCAACCAAGATTCAAACTATTGTGTCAGAAACAGCTTTCATAACTCATAAGAGTAACTGGTGTCAAACACGGAGCAGATAAAGAGGTAGCCAAATTTTTGAAAAAATGATTAAAAAAACTTCCCAACTTAGGTGAAAGACATTAACTCACTGATTCAAGAAGTTCAGTGAACCCCAAATATAATGAACAAAAGAAAACTGCATCTAGGCACATCATACTCACACTATTACAAGCTAATCAGAAAAATCTTGAATACAACGAAGAAATACATTACATAAAGAAGAGCAAAGATATGATTAACAGTTATTTTCTCATTAGAACTGAAGCTATAAAGTACTAGAATAACATTCAAATTGTTAAGGAAAAATATCTGTCTTCCAAGAAGGCTCTCTAAAACTATTCTTCAGAATTAAAGTTCAAAGACATTTTTAAATGAATAAAAAAATGAGAGGATCCACTGCTAATATGTCTGTATTCAAGAAATGTAAAAGGAAATACTTCCATGTTGAAGTAAAATGACACCAGATGATAATTTGCATATACAGAAAAAAAGAGATTATAGATACATCTTTATATATTAATTCTTCTCTTAATTTCTTTAAAATACAGGACTCTTTAAGTGAAATTATAACAATTTTCTACATTTATAAATATTTTAATATAGATAGATATGTCCTGTATATGATAGGCAATAGTGTGAAGGATTAGAGTGGGTAAATGGAACCAAATGCTTGCAAGATTCATGTTTTGCTAGAAGTTAAAGTTGCATATTGTGGTCCCTAGAGCAATCGATAAAAATAATGCAAAGAAATAAAGCTAATAATCTAACAGAGAATAAAAATAATACAAAAAAATTATTGTTTAACACAAAAGACAGAAGAGAACAAGAAACAAAAATGAGGCAAAGAGAAGACAAATAGTAAAATGGCAGACAGTAAAACCAAATATATCAATAATTACATAAAGTATAAATGTACTCAACATCCCAATATAAATGCAGAGGTCATCAGATGGAAAAATAGTGAGACCTAACTACATTGTCTAGAGAAATGTACTCTAAATATAAAAACAAATAGAAGTGAAAGCAAGGAACAGGCTGTGGAAAGTTATGCCATGTACACAGAAGCATAAAGAAGAGAGGTCATTATATATTATTATATCATAATATATAATAATGCTATTAATATTAGAAAAAACAAGTTTTTGAAAAAAGGGAGAATTCCTAGACCCAAAGAGGAACATTTCCTATTGACAAAAATGTCAATACAGCAGAAAGATACAACTATAAGTGCATATGCACCAAATAACATAGTTCTCAAAATTTCAATGAAAGAGAGTACCTGTACAAAAGAAGATGAACTTCAATTCTTACTACACACTATACACAAAAAGCAATACAAAATGGACCACAGACCTAAGAGTAAATACTAAACATAAAATATATATCTGACAAAACTCTCTTATCCAGAATATATAAGGAAACCTCACAACTTAATAAAAAGAAGCTAAACCACCTATTTGGAAAAAAAGGCAAAAATTTGGACAAACACTTCACAAAAAGATATACAAAAAGTCAGTAAACATGTAAAGACATTCATCATTATTAGCCATAAAAAAGCACATTAAAACCACAATGAAATACCACCACACATCCACTAGATGCTACATCCTAGAAAGCAACAAACTATTGAAAATGACCCAAGAGGGGTGCCTGGGTGGTTCAGTCGGTTAAGCAGCCGACTTCAGCTCAGGTCATGATGTCGTGGTCCGTGAGTTTGAGCCCCGCGTCGGGCTCTGTGCTGACAGCTCAGAGCCTGGAGCCTGTTTCAGATTCTGTGTCTCCCTCTCTCTGATCCTCCCCCGTTCATGCTCTGTCTCTCTCTGTCTCAAAAATAAATAAATGTTAAAAAAAAAAAAAATTAAAAAAAAAAAAAAAAAAGAAAATGACCCAAGAAAGAAATAGATAATCTGAACAGAACTATTACAAGTGAAAGGATTAAACCAGTAATCAAAAGCAACCCACAAAGAAATGTCCAAGCCCAGATGGCTTCACTGCTGAATTGTGCCATATATTAAAAGAATTAATAACAATATTTCACAAATGCTTCAAAAAAAATTGAAGAAAAGAGAACACTTCTCAAATTACTTTATGAGGCCAGTATTACTATGAAACTAAAACCAAAGGCATCACAAGAAAATTACAGGTCAATATCTCTTATGAATATAAACATTAAAATCCTCAACAAAATATTAGCAAAGCAGCATATTAAAAGAATTATATGCCATGACCAAGCTGCATGGTCATGACCAAGGATAGCTCAACACATGGAAACTGACCAATGTAATACATCGTATTTATGGAATGAAGGAAAAAAAAACACATGATCATTTCAATTGATGCAGAAAAAAGCATTTGAAAAATTTCAACACTCTTCCATGATAAAAACACTCAAGAACTAGGAATAGAAGGAAAGTACCTCAATATAATGAAGCCCGTATATGAGAACCCAGACCTAACATTATACTTAATGGTGAAAGACTGAAAGTTTTTCTTCAACGATCATGAACCAGCAAGGATACCCATTTTTACCACTTCTATTCAACACAGTACTGGAAGTTCTAATCAAGGAATCAAACAAGAAAAAGAAATAAAAGGCATTCAGATTGGTAAGGAAGAAGTAAAATTATCTGTTTACAGAGGACAGGATCTTCTATGTAGAAAACAATAAAGATTACACATATACACACCTTGTGAGAACAAATGGATTCAGCAAAGCAGCAGTATATAAAATTAACATGCACAAATCAGTTATGTTTCTACACTTAATAATAAACAATCCAAAATGAACTTTTTTCACTAGGGTTAGTTTATTATTTTTTTAAATATGAAATTTATTGTCAAATTGGTTTCCATACAACACCCAGTGCTCATCCCAAAAGGTGCCCTCCTCAATACCCATCACCCACCCTCCCCTCCCTCCCACCCCCCATCAACCCTCAGTTTGTTCTCAGTTTTTAACAGTCTCTTATGTTTTGGCTCCCTCCCTAACTTTTTTTTTTTTCCTTCCTCTCCCCCATGGTCTTCTGTTAAGTTTCTCAGGATCCACATAGGAGTGAAAACATATGGTATCTGTCTTTCTCTGTATTGACTTATTTCACTTAGCATAACACTCTCCAGTACCATCCACGTTGCTACAAACGGCCATATTTCATTCTTTCTCATTGCCACGTAGTATTCCATTGTGTATATAAACAGAATTTCTTTATCCATTCATCAGTTGAAGGACATTTAGGCTCTTTCCATAATGTGGCTATTGTTGAAAGTGCTGCTATAAACATTGGGGTATAAGTGCCCCTATGCATAAGCACTCCTGTATCCCTTGGGTAAATTCTTAGCAGTGCTATTGCTGGGTCATAGGGTAGATCAAAAATTTGATTCCCAATAGCATCAAAAAGAATCAAACACTTAGGAATAAAGTTAAAAAAAGAAATGTAAAATTTATGCTATGAGAGCTACAAACAATATTTTAAAAATTTGTTTAAGATGGCAATACTCCTTCCTCCAAATTGGTTTAACATTCAATGCAATCTCTATAAGATCCCAGCTGACTCTTTTATATAAACTGACAAGCTAATTCTAAAATTCACATGGAATTGTAAGAGACCCAGAACAGTCAAAGTGATCCAGGGGTGGAGTGGGGGAATGAAAAAAAAAAAAAAAAAAAGAGAATGAAGGAGGACTCACACTTAAGGATTTCAAAACTTTCTAAAAAGTAATGGTAACTAAGACAATGTGGTACAACAGACAGAGAGATCAAAAGAATCTAATTGAAAATCCAGAAATAAACCCTTCTATCTATGAGCAACTGATTTTTGACAAGAGTGTCAAAGCCATTCAATAGGGAAAGAATGGTGTATTGAACAAACAGTGTTGGGACAACTGGATAGTCATATACTAAAAACTGGAGTTGGACCCTTAAGTTATATAGAAAAATTAACTCAAAATGGATCAAAGACATCAATGTAAGAGCAAAAATTAGAAAACTCTTAGAAGAAAAACACAG
This sequence comes from Neofelis nebulosa, assembly GCF_028018385.1. Taxonomy (NCBI): domain Eukaryota; kingdom Metazoa; phylum Chordata; class Mammalia; order Carnivora; family Felidae; genus Neofelis; species Neofelis nebulosa. Next base: position 82,905,214 of record NC_080791.1, on the reverse strand, counting down.
GGATAAATATTAATGACATTGAATTTAGCAAATAATTTTTAGATATGACACCCAAATCACAAAAAAAAAAAAAAAAAAAAAAAAAGAAAATTGTACTTCATCAAAATTAAAAATTTTGTTCTTTAGGGGCATGTGGGTGGCTCAGTTGGTTAAGCAACTGACTCTGGATTTCGGTTCAGGTTATGATCTTTTGTGTCATGACTTTGAGCCGCAGGTCAGGCTCTGCACTGACAGTGTGGAGCCTGCTTGGGATTCTCTCTCACTTTCTCTTTGCCCCTCTCCTGCTCGCCGTCTCTCTCACTCAAAATAAATAAATAAGCTTAAAAAAAATTGTTCTTGAAAGGACACAATCAAGAAAATGAAAAGACAACCAAAAGAATGGGGAAAAAAACTGCGTATCATATAACTGACTAGAGATTTGTATCTAGGGTATGTAAAAGAATAAAATTACAAAGTGATGCATGTATGTATGATAGTATTTACATTTTAAAATATGCACATCAAAAGAGACAAGCCCCATATAGTTTTCAAGAATAGGGTTAAATAAAAAGTGTTGATTTAATAAATCAATGAATATAATTTTATTTAGACCTACTCCATTGGCATACAAATTATATTAAAGTATAATGTTCAATGCATTTATACAGAAATTTTCTATTTAAATTTTTGTTTAATCATGTCTTAAAATTTTTGTTCCTAGAGAGTATTATCCCAGAGAGATGTAATCCTTCCAGTCCAGATTTTCTATGGATGAAGATCTGAGAGTATGACTACAATCCTGGCACTTGAGTTTCCTTGGCATGCTTCTTACAGCAAAGTAAATTATACAAGGCTGGTACCTTGCTACACATTTTAGTAACCTGCAGGTCCGGAAGTACATTAAGACACACCTGATTAAGCTTCTTGGGGAACTGGATCAGAGAATGAAAGAAATAGTATCTTACTTGTACCAGGGAGCTGAGAACCTGGCTGTCAACAGTTAACCAAATCAGTGTTATGGGTTCACTCTTTCCTCTACCAAAACTACTCTGATGAAAGGCTCTTAGAAGATGTTAGATGTTAGGAAATTTATCTTCTAACAACAGGTCTCTCAGAAACAAACTATCAAAGACAAAGCTGAAGAGGGAGATCACCTCTTTTCTATTTGCTATTCAATCTCCCTGCTTTCCACAGAATGAGTTTTGGTCACTGGGAAATGTATTTTAAAACATTTGAATATCTGAACAAATACGCAACTCTTCATATTTTAGAACATGAATTTAGAGGATGCTTCAGGAAGGGTGTATTCCTAAAGACTTGCATGATTCAAACCTTGCATAGTTCAACACTAATTTTCTCAAAGAAGAAGTGTAATATAGAATACATTTTAATTTACATGTATTTTGATGTAAAATAGGAGGTTAACATCCATGGAGCACATGAAGCAACAAATAACGTAGCATTTAAAAAAATGTTTTTTCTTAACATTATCTCTAGTATTTTGTAGAAATAAAAGGATGGCTCAAAAGGTTAATTCCCTAGCTTTCCTGGTTCTTATCACATTTCAAGGATATATATTCGAGGATGTTGTTCTAACAGCACTGAGTTAGTCAGACCTGGCTATATGTTAACTAATTTGATGAAATAACACAATGGCAGAGAGCTTAAAAATATTTGCTTGATATTGTCAATGAATGTATTTTTAAAAACTAATGAAAATAGAAAATGCTAAAATCATAACTCAAATCACCATGCAAATTCTAATATAAACAACAGCATTGGTTGACATAAAGTATGGTAGGCATTTCCATTTACCAGCTAAATGGTACCTTCCCGTGGCTGAATTATCATTTATAATTCATTCAGCCACCTAGCTGTGAAATTATGAGATCCCCAATTATTTTAAATGAAGGGATCCGTTTTTATTTCAAAGTATTTCACATAACGTGAGAATTTATTCATATTTTATATTATACAACCTCATGTTTATATAATTAATACTTACATTAAACATATGCATACTGCATACGAATCTGCAGCTGAAAAATTAACACCACTGTGATCAGACAAGTTTTCTTTATAGGGTCTAATTAGGCCTTGCCAATGTCATATAATAGAGAAAATAAGAGCTTTCATTTTATTTAGGAATGGTCTTAAAGATAATAGGAGAACTCCAATCCATGAAAAGCTTTTCTTCCAGGGCTTTCTTATTTTGCTTAGAAAATCCTAAACTAGACTCTGTGAAATGGGTTTCCTGGACAGGATTTCCAGGTGTGGTCCGGTGACCTCCTCAAGTCCCATCTTTACGGGAAGATAAAGAACTGCAATGGGCAAACGATGTGTTCCATGGAGTTTTCTGGTGCTGCTCTGGGGACCAGAAGTACATATGCTGCCTTATTTTAGAGAAGTTCAATTTCTAGGACTACCCTTCCTTTATAAACTGGCACTTCTGTGTCTGTAATTTATAGGAAGAAAGGCTGACGATGCAGATTGTATAAAATGAAATTAAAAAGAAAAAAACAGAATTTAAACAGCCAGTAATGGAAATTAAAATAGTAAAAACAAAACATCAACTGGCAATGGTACACATAGACAAGAAGAAAAGACAATCCTACTATCAAGGATTAAGCAAAGATTTTTGGTCTGAATTAGCAAGTTTAAAGACAATCAGTAAATGTCCTGTGCCTGTAAGGTACCAAAAATGGACTTGCTTGTGAAAGTCACTGGCCAGAGAGCAGGGGCCAGAGTTCTCCTAGGTAAGCAGAGACTATGTGGGAACATCTGCTGGACTCTAAATTAGGTCAGAGAAAGAAAAATATTAAAATGAGACCTGGTTCTTGCCCCTGAGGAACTCACTGTTTTGCAAGACGTCTTCCTTCTCCCACCTCCTTCTCATCGCTCATATTCTATTATCAGAAATAGAAACAGGTCTCTGATCTTCCCTCTATCCTGAGCTTAGTCACAGATCTTAGATGGCTAATTCATTTGATTAAGGGATACAGTAGGTAAGACAGAAAATATTGACTCAATCACAAATTTGGTCCTTTGATTTGGTGCTTAGAGAAAATCTCTTTTGTGTTTTCTAGTCCTTCAATGGACTTAGTTAACACCAGGCCAATGTGAATGAGTTCTAAGTGGGCAGAGGTGTGCTTACTCCTAGTGGAGCACTTGTCACACTCTACTGTGATTACTAGGTTACTTGTGTCTCAGTACCTTGATGCTGAATAGGAGCTGTTTCATGTTCATTCTTCATATTCCTCATACTTAACAGAGAAGCTTGTGATTCTTAACCTTGACTGTACATCAATCACCTGTGGAGCCTTTGAAAAAAAAAGATGCCTGGCCCCAGTCCAGACCTATGGAATCAGTTTCAGGGGTTTATTACATGGGAATCACTACTTTTAAAAAGCTTCACAGAGGATTTTGATTGCAGAACTACTATAGTAAACACTCAGTAAATGTTTATTGAAAAGATAATAAATAGATAATGAATGGAAAAAATAAATGGATAAGTGAAGAGTATAATATTCAATCATATAAATGAACGACTAAATGAAGGGCATATTTTTAGTCACACAAAACATTATGAACTGAATTTTCAAATAATGTTGTGAAATGCCCTACTTTTTGGCCAAATGTGAATATGGGTAACAAATTATGATTTTAATGGGACAACTGAACTCTCAAATTTGCTAGTTATTTCATTATTTCAATATAATTATTCCTATGTATTTAATGATACTTGATAATGGCTGGGAATGAATGTCCTTAATGAATCAATTATTTGCACATGCAACAGAGCACCTGCAAATAATTTTAACCTCAGGAAATGCAAACTTGCAAGCCTTTATTAACTGAAAGTAACCAATGTGCAAGGTGAACGTTTTTGCATATTTCTTCTACAGAATAAAATAAGACATGAGAATGATCTTCAATGATATCAACCCAAAATTTTTTCCACAAAGATTAGTGCACAATACTGTTGATATTTTTTGTAAGCTTTTATTTCACTTAACACCTATGAAATCCTTAACCATGAGTTTTCTCAATTCTTCAAAATAGCAGAACTGCTTTCCTCCGAATACGTTTTTTTTCATGTTTTGAGGTTTTTTATATCCTTCTAATACTTTATGATTGCAAAATTATGCTAGTAAATCTGACTACAAAAGGGAATTAAAGGTTAACATACATTTAACAGCAAGATGTTTTCGAGTTAAGTACACTTTTAACAATGTATAGTTAAAAGTAAATGTACATTAAATCCACTATGCGGTAACAAGTTGTAATTTCAATTCAATTTTACATTATTTGATACTTACCTCTCACACAGTAATTTGGGAAAATTTCTGACATACGAGATTGACCCTAGCTGTTCAAGAAAACTGTTGAGTTCTGCCTCATTAGAGGTACTCGCTTCTCACATTCCAAATCAAGTTTGTTGTTGCAAGATTTTTAAAGTTCCTGACAGTCTCATATGGTTACTCTTCCCTTTCTCTCATATCAGCAATTTTTGACAGCTCTATATCCGAATTGTATCCAGAACCCCACCATTTCTCACCAGTTCCACTATCACACTAGTCCAAGCCATCATCATCTTTTCCACACAGCCACCAGGTCAATCCCTTTTTTCTTTTTTTGGAGAGAGAGAGAGAGAGAGAGAGAGAGAGAGAGAGAGAGAGAGAAGGGAGGGAGGGAGGGAGGGAGGGAGGGAAAGAGAGAAGGAAGGTACACAGTGAGGGAGAGGGGCAGAGGAAGAGAATCTTAAGCAGGCTCCATGCTCAGCATGGAGCTCAGCTCACACAACCCTGGGATCATGACCTGAGCTGAAAGCAAGAGTCTTACCCTCAAGCAACCAAGTCACCCAGGCACCTCAGACCATTTCTTTTCATATAAAAATTAGATCATGTGATTATACTATTCAACACCTTTAGTGTCTTTCTATCACATGATTATAAACTGAAGGGTCGCCTGGCTGGCTCAGTCAGTTAAGCAGCGGACTCCTGATTTCGGCTCAGGTCATGATCTCAGAGTCTCGAGATCCAGCCCTGTGTCAAGCTCTGCGCTGAGCGTGGAACTTGCTTAAGATTCTCTCTTTCTCACTTTCTCTTCCCCTATCCCTTGATTGTGCTCTCTCTTTCTCTCTGTTCCCCTCTCCCCTGTTCGTGCTCTCTCTCTCTTAAAAAAGAAAAGATTTTAAAAAATAAAGAAAAACTGAAGTTCTTACCTTGGTCAAGTGTCTCTGTGCCATATGCAACTACTGCTACCTACCACTCCCATTTCTTTGACCTCACCTTCCTAACCTTGAGCTCTGTACTCTTAACTGAACCATGGCATTTTCCTTCCTGGGACCTTTGACTTCCCTCACATACCTGGATGGCTTATTCCCTACTTCATTCAGGTCTATTCTTAAGTATCACAGAATTAGATAGCCTTTGACCACAGTTATGAAAAGTAGTATCCTGTCACTAAAGTCCCTTACATTGTTTAATTTTTTTCCTAATATCTTATCAGGAACAAATATTCACTTGTTTACCACCTGTCTTCCTCCGCTAGATTATGTACTCAGTGAAAACAGAGAACTGTTTGTTCACTGCCATAAATCCTTTGCACCAAGAAGAGTTGGTGGATTTAACGAATGATTTCATTTGTACTTTAAATTTATAAACATAATTATTATTTAAAAAACAAAAACATATCATTAGTTGTACATGAAGTAAAACATTAATGTCATTACTCCTTAAATCCCACCCCAAGAAGCAACTGAGAGGTATACTTTATAATTTTTTTCCTGATAAACACATATGACATTGTATATGTAAATGTATCTATGCATATAAATATATTTGTAAGAAGGAAATGCACAATAATCTGCAACTTGCTTTGTTTACTTATCATACTTTAAAAAATAATTTCAGTTGTAGAGATGAATGTAATTCATTTTGCTTGTTCATATAACAAATGGGTGTAGTGTGAACCACAGCACCAGAATACCATGGTAATTAAGACAGAGGCAGTCTCTACTCTGGTGGCACTCAAGTTGCCATCACAGCAGTAACATTTAGGATTGTCTCTATTTTTGCTATCACAAAAATATTGCAGTAAACATATGAAATACACATTTTAAATTTCTGCATGGTGGAAAACTCCACAAAGTAAAAAGACAGCCACATTGTGGGAAAAAAAGAATATGTGTAACTATTTGAACCTATGATAGTCATCTATAGGATTAGAGTTTTTAGGTCAAAGGCTATTTACGTCCATTTAAACTTGAATCAATGCTTCTAAATTCACTCTCAATAGATTGTACCAATTTATTTCCATCAATAGCACATGAGTCCATCCCCCCATATCTCCACTAGTACTAAAACTAGCTATCTTTTAAACCGTAACTAGTCTACTATACTGAGCAAATGATAGTTTATAGTTGTTTTAATTTACATTTCTTTGGCAATTAGAATTGGGCATCCTACCAAATCTAATGGCCATTTGATTTCAGCTATGAATTGACTGAGCAAACCCTTTGTCCATGTTCTTATTCTGAGGTTGCTTTTTTTTCTTTATTGATTTAAGAGAGCTGTTTATAAAATAAGGATATTAAACTGTTTGTCTTATATATAGTTGCAGATATGTTTCCTGGATTGTGACTATCTTTTTACTTTGTGGAGTTTTTCTGCCATACAGCCATTAAAACAGTATATAGACTTTTTTTTCATATTTTTTTAGATTTTATCAAGTTTAAAAAGGCTTTCCCCATATCAACATTATGTAGTTAAAATCAACTGTATGTTCTCTGGTATATTTCTAGTTTTACTTCCTATATTTAAATATTTAATCCACAGAAGATTTAATTTTAGTCTGGTATGAGGCAGGGATCTAACTTCATTTTTTTGAAAATCACATAGCCAATTATCCCATTACATGGTACATTAATTCCCTACTCATTTGAAGTACCACTTTGATCATATACTACATTAAAAAAATTTAATGTTTATTCATTTTTTGAGACACAGAGAAATAGAGCATAAGCAGGGGAGGGGCACAGAGAGAGGGAGACACAGAATCTGAAGTAGGCTCCAGGCTCTGAGCTGTCAGCACACAGCCTGACACAGGGCTCAAACCCACAAACCGTTAGACCATGACCTGAGCCGAAGTCCAATGCTTAACTGACTGAGCCACCCAGGAGCCCCTAAAAATAATTTTTTGTTTGACCTTAACTATTTAATAACTAATACTAAAATTGTAAGAGCCCTAACTGACTAACCTAAACCTTCCTGGTTGCATTATATTCACCTGGCCAGATTATTTACCATAATTAAACTTCTATATTTCTCTTGTCATCCAAGTACACAAATTGTATTCTGGTATTTTGAGCACACAATATTTATTTATTTATTTATTTATTTATTTATTTATTTATTTGGTCTCTACTCTTGTCTTATTCCTTTGCTCTAGTTTTCATGATGCACCTTTCTGTACAGGGTATCTTCTTTCTTAAGCATAGTTCCACAAGGATGAAATATATTTGTGGATCATTTTAAATCATACCCATTGTTTTCACCGATCCAAACCCTGATTTATTTAGTCCATTTATTAGTTGAATGAAATCTGACATTAACTGAAATTGTTTCAATTAAAACTGGCATCAGCAATATTTGGTAAAATGCAGTAATGATGGGGTTAAGTGTCTGACTTTAGCTCAGGTCATGATCTCTTGGTTCCTGAGTTGGAGCCCCGCGCATAGGGCTCTGTGCTGACAGCTCAGAGCCTGGAGCCTACCTTGGATTCTGTGTGTCTCTCTCTCTGTTCCTCCCCCTCTCGCACTGTCTCTCTGTCTCTCAAAAATAAATATAGATGAAAAAAAAATTTTTTTAATGCAGTAATGACAACCCAAATAACACATCATTCATTCACTTAGTATTTATTATGCACAGTGTACAAAACACTGGGGATTAAAATGTTTATGAGGACATCTTATTTAGTCCTTGCCCTCAAGAAATTTAAACCCAAGAATAGTATGTAAATATTGTGTAGAGGGCTATAAAGGATTGTACACAGTATGAAGGGAACAAAACAGGAAAAAAAAAAAAGGAATTTTGATCCCCTGGAAAGACAGCATTTTCCAATCTACTGTTCTGGAGACAGTGACCTTGTGAACTATATAGCACTTTCAACCCCTATCCAAATACCAATGTGTCTGTTGTCAAGTGAGTCTGAGAAATGCAGCATGCTATATTCCTCTTTTGGAGAGCCACAATGCCCATTAGCATGGTAAAGCTCTGCAGATAATTGTTTAACTTTGTTTACCTCGTATTTCCAAACTTCCTGAAACAAAAACTTCAATTTTATAACCATCCATTCCATAGAATTTGTTTTCTGGGTAGGAAAATACTTAGAAGTATGCTTGGTGTTAATCACTCCACACATGTTTTTTCATTAAGATTTTTTTTAAATGCTTATTTTTGAGAGACAGAGGGAGAATGGGGGTGGGGCAGAGAGAGAGGGAGACACAGAATCCAAAGCAGGCTCCAGGCTCTGAGCTGTCAGCACAGAGCCCTATGTGGGGTCTGAACCCATGAACTGTGAGATCATGACCTGAGGTGAAGTCGGATGCTTAACCAACTGAACTACCCAGGTGCCCCTAGTTTTTTTTTTTTTTTTTAAGTTTATTTATTTACTATTTGAGAGGGACAGAGACAGTGCCAGTGGGGGAGGGGCAGAGAGAGAGAGAATCCCAAGCAGGCTCCATGCTGCCAGTGCAGGGACTGGCTTGGGACTCAAACTCACAAACCCATGAGATCATTACCTGAGCCAAAGTTAAGAGTTGGACACTGAGCCACCCAGGCACCCTCTCACATATCTTAATTATGTCATTAAATCCCTATAATAATTCTGAGGGAAAAGCAGATATTCGTATTTGCATTTAAAGGTGAAAAACTGAGGGTTAAAGGCCTCTTCCCAAGTTCGCAGAGCTCAAATGGAAATCTGGGTCTTTTTAACATGAAGCCTATCCCTACACCTGTTCTTCCTATGAGACCGAATGAAGTCGACTCCTCCCGAAGAGAGGCCTAACATTTCTGACTAGTCCATCTGATAAACACACTCTGGGAAGGCCAGTTTTGTTTCGTTAAAAAAAAAAAAAAAAAAATCATTTCATTATATAGGTTTGTTATGTTAATTTTTCAGTTTCTTGTGGATGTTCTTGAGTTTTCTTGTCTTTACATGTGCTCAAAACAAGGCAACAATTTTAAGATGGTACATTCACCAAACCACCTCATCTCCTTTTTCCTGATTAGAATTTAAGGAAGTTAAGATGAAATCACATGGCTTAGAGTGATTTGCAGAAGCTCTGATTCCATGTCTAGTGTTTTATTTTGGGGAGAAAATGAGTGTGGAATCTTTAAGCCTGAATAGCCTTTTACTGAGAAATGTTGTAATGGAACCCAAATCACTTTGCATCAGGTTGCAAGAGTTTGGCTTTCTCTACACTTTTCCCTTGGGGAGATGTGCATTGTTAGGCCTCAAGACGGCACATCTGGTGAAGGCAGCAAGTGCCCTGGTCTCTTACCCTGGGAACGGTAATGAATACCTTTGGCTTTTGTCCTTTTCGTTCTATTGAAAATAACATATTGTTAGCTCAGGTTATTAGACTGTACATTTGCCTCTCTTCTTCATCAGCTTTCTTGATAGTGGGTTTAAAAAAGAAACTGCTGTCATTATCAAAAGACTTTTGGGCAGGTACTGATTACATGTTTTTGATTAAGAATCTAGACTCATCCAATGCAGTACACACTGGGGCCTTTCCTGACTCACTTGCTAGGAAAGGAGCCCTTTATAGTTGTTTTTATGCTCCAAAAATTAGTGCTTAATATTCTCTTGCTAAGCAAAATGAGGGGACAAGCTTGTGTAAAATTAGAAATAAAAGGTTCTGGTGGCTAAAGTCTTGGGAAATTAAACCCAGCTCTAAAACTTTTTCTTTAAAGCTTCTTGAGAAATATTGAAAGAGAAGAATGAAAGATTTTCTATACATTTTATATTATGCATTTCTTGTAAATACAGTTTCAGCAATGACAGGGCAGTGATCTTTGCTCTTCTTCTGTCTAGAATGCCCTTCTCCCTCTTCTTACAGTTTATGTCTACTCATCCCTAATGCTCACTAAGGTGGCATCTTCTCCAGGAAGCTTTTGCAATAACCTTTTTATACATATTTCAACAAACTATTGCCATTCTACATTATTGGTCTATTAAAATCTACTAGCCTGTAAAAGGTCCAAAGATCTTGTACTATCTTCATTTATATCCTCAGTCCCAGGTCTCAGTCCCAGGGCTAAGGCCTGGTGCACAGTAAGTGGTGAAGGGATAAAATCCACTAAATAAGAGACACTCCTCCAGTCCCAAAGATCAAGATGCACCATAAATGGTATTCTAAATGTGGACATTCCTGAAAGCGCTGGAATCTCTGTAAGATTTTGTGTGTATGTACAGTTTTATGTGGAGATAATCCAGGGTTTCTACTGAATTCTCAAATGCATCAGGGACCCCAAAGTAGGTAAATTCCTGGTAAAAAGAGTTGGCTGAGTTGTCAGCTTACAATTTACCACCTTTAGTGACACCACCAAAAAAGCCTCTGCCTTCATGTAGTTTGGTTTTGCATTTTTAACTCCAGGAGTACCACCACTTAGCATCATCAGAGGCACGGATTGAGAACCCCCTTCATGCATGACAGCAGAAGCTGGAAACTGCATCAGTGAATACTCAGTTTTCTGCTGACTAACAAGGGATTTCATATTAAAAGTAAGAGAAAACCTTGCTTAGTAACAGTCTGCACTACATATAATAATAGAACACAATTTGTATGGGGAAGCTGTAAGATAGATTTCATTCATAAAAAACACCATGCTTCTGGCTAGATAAATGACTTGAAGTCCCAGAGAGAAATTATCATTTTTAGTTCTGGGATACCCTTATGCTACTTACACTTTTTAAAATTTAATACATTCACATGTTCAAATGTATTGAGATTTTTAAGCTTGTGAATGAAATTAGCAACGTGCTGTGGCTGTCAACGTGATGCATTGCAATTCCCCCTGAGTGGTAGGGTTTAAAAATTAATTCAGCTCTTGCACCTGTTTGCCGGCATTCGTCTGTTGAATTTCCATCACATTTAATAAGTCTCTGTGACGCAACTCGTGTCCTTTTGCCTGGACTCCTATAATACAGTGTTAAATTCTCACCCATTTGAAATTCAAGTAATATTACAAATTTCAAACTGTTAATTAAAATCTGTGAACTTGAATGGTTCTGGATAAAATTGGCTTTACTCAGTGAGGTTCTTTTTAAACTTCTTCATCGTCTCATCTAATCCCCAACTCCTACGGGTTAAGTCTGATGACAACATGATCGCACTACGGGTGGTTGAGGCTTACAAATCCTCATACAATAGGGAAAAAAATCAAGTTATAGGCTTGAGCAAAAAAGATAAAGAGGAACATTACCTGCTGAGCTGAAATAAACATGGCTTAGAATTAAAGAAAAGGACTGATATTTTTCATATATAATTTTTAAATAAAACATATAACACTATATAATATTATACTATACTATAATGTAGTATAGTACTATAATTCTATAGTATCTAAGTCTTAAAATGTTGAGGGTAGATGGCATATCTCAAAGTGAATTATGACTCCTTTTACTTATTTAGGTGGTCAATATTAAATTTAATTATTGAATCTTTAAGAAGGAATTGAGGCCTATTTGCCAAATACTGTAAACACAAAGCAGAAGAAGGTTCTAGCATATTTAAGACCCATAATAAGATACTTTATTTGAACCATTACTTTATTTGAACAGGGCAGTGCAGTACTGCCCTCTGAGTTGGGACATTTGCACTTCCCAGCACTGGGAGATAGTAACAAGAAAAGGTATGTAACTGTGCTTTTTTGTGAGATGAGCACATACTCAGACCTGATCCTTGGGATCCAAGGTAAGTTGCCTGCCCTCCTGTAGCATACTTAACCTGCAGTGGAACACTGATCAGCTGTTTACAATGATCTTTAAAAAATGTTTATCACTTCCACTGAAGCATAAGCTTGCAGAAGGCAGGGACTGTGTGTTACTCTCAGAAAGTAGGGAGTTTGCATTATCATAATTTTTCTCATAACACACTTGTTGAAAGACTAACAGACTATCTGACTGAATTGAAGAATAGATGATTAATATCTCCAAGGGCCAATAGCATATGGATTTTAATTAAATCACAGGTTGTAAGTAACTTTTTTCTACCACATCTAAATTCACTACTGAACTGCACTCTTCCATCTTTTATTTTTCCGCCTGTTCTATTCTACTACCTTGGTCTAGGAGCAGTGCTTTGAATAATGTCCAGTAAAGTCTTTTGGTTTTGGATGTGTATCCATTTTGAAAAATAATGTTTTGAAGGCAAAAGTCATATATGTCATTAACCTCATTAGGGAATTTAGACTAGAAAGAAAGTACACCTCTCCTCTCCAAAAATCTCTTAAATATGCACAAAAAACTATTACGGTTTTTAATAATAACCCTCACTAAGATGTATGCCAAATATTTAATAATAAGGATGTGATTAAATAAATTCTAATATTTCTTACTGATACACAGTATAGTGGCATCAAAGGTAGCATGATAAGATACCAAGTGAATAAATTTCAAAATTATATAAATTCAATCATTTTAACTAAATGATGTGAGAATAAATAAAGGTAAAGAGATAAAGAAAATATGTAAAATTATAATCATGTTATGGTGGTAGAGTGGTGTTACAAGCTTCTAAAAGTTTTCACTTGAATTTCTTAACAATGTTGTATATATGACCAACAAATGAAAATGCTTATATAATACAGAAAATCATGGATTTTACATATTTTTACATATATTTATAAAGTAGATTCTGTCAACAACTAGATAAGGTAAATTCTTTTTACTGACTAGCTTTATCAAGTGGCTATCATATGTCTACCATTAGGGTAGGTCGTTTTACATTCTAATTTCTAATCATCATGGCCATCTTATAAGTTAGGAACCATTATCCCCATTTTAGACAGGATTAGAGTGGTTATATAACTTGTCTAAGTTCACACAGCTAGTAAACAGCAGGGCTGAAATCTGAATCCTGGTTTTTGTATAATTCCAAAGTTAATTTCTTTTTCAATTACTCAGTAACACAATAGAATGCAGTGACATAAACCCATAAATAATGCAAGGGTGATGAGACATTAAAAAAAGACTAATAAGGAAAAATGGGTAAGCAATATAGCAATACAGCATGTGGGCTTTATGATTTGAGTCTGTCATCAAAGTCCATTTCCATCTAAAGAGTACAGAGATAAATCAACAGCTTATAAATTCTACCTGTTAGATTACCTTTCTCAGCTTCAACTTTTGAGACAAATATCTGAAGCACACAAGACTCTAAATTAAGGCCTTCTAGTAGATTTTACATAAATGTTAATATTTTTTGTTTGTTTTTTTTAAGGAAGGAAATGTAGTGCTTTCAACATCGTTGCAATGTATGCTGTGTCTAAAACAGCTCATTGAATAATAATAATTAGGCAACAGAAATCTCCATTCAACAATAATTTATGTTACTATTAATAACAATCCACTTTCCCTTTTCAAAATCCATAGACCTTTTTGTGTGAGGTCTAACTTGTCACCTGGCTAATGAGATGCTGATGTATCTTGAATGAATTGGCAGCCAGCCCATCCTTAGAGTTCTTTAACGTGAGGAAGAAAAACTAGGTAGAAGGGTAAAGTGACAGCAGAGAATAATGTTTTCAACAAAAAAGGGGTGCTTTCCCCAGTCTTAGGCTTTTCGCACGCTGCTTCTCAAGGCTCAGGTTCCCAGTGCCTTGACTGCAACACTGCTGCATGCTGACATCTTAACCATTCCTTTAAAGAGTAAGACAGTTGTTGCTTGTATAGAAAGTCTTTCCTTTCCTGGTGAATTCGTTATAAAAAATTTTTTATAGTATTTGCTCTATTCACTCAAGTGCATTTGCTCATTCAATTATCCACTCACTCACTCATTCATTTTTTATGTGCCCATGCAACAAAAGTTGAAAAATAAATAGATTATCTACTAGAGGTGGATCTCTTTTGGGCATTTAAAATACATCGTTGGGGCACCTGGGTGGCTCAGTCCGTTGAGCGTCCGACTTTGGCTCAGGTCATGATCTCACAGTTTGTGGGTTCGAGCCCCGCATTAGGCTCTGTGCTGACCGCTTGCTCAGAGCCTGGAGGCTGCTTCAGATTCTGTGTCTCCTTCTCTCTCTGCCCCTCCCCCGCTCACTCTTTTTCTCACTCTGTTTGTCAAAAATAAATAAATGTAAAAACATTTTTTTAAATACATTGTCTGATTTAGTAATCCAAGAATCTTGTAAGGTAGTTATCATAACCCATATTTTGCAGATGAAACAACAGAATCGGAGAAGGTAATAAATGCCCAAATTTACAAAGATAGGAAATGACACAGCTGGCTCAAATCTACCTGACTCAATAGTTCTTGCTTTCGTTAATCCAGTTTGTTGACTTCTTCAACATATCCTCTAACAGATGGGTGCTGAGGCTATTCAGGAAAATGAGATGTAGTCACTCTATCTCTGAGCTCACAAAGTATATAAGGGAGACAAAGTATAATGGAGCAAATGTTCATCAGATATATAAACAGCAGGTAAACAGGAGATATATAAATATATTGAAAAAGTAAGCAACTTCAGGAGGAGGGTAAAAAGGAAAGTGCAGGAAGGATCCAAAGTAATGATACATAAGCCTAGTCTTAAAAGAAGTAGAGATTTTGTAGAGTAGGTAGGGGCAAGAGAAAACATGAAGAAGGACATATCCTGCAGAGGAAGATCATACACAAAAGGATGGAAGTGAGAAAATAGAAAGTGAGTTCTGGGAACCTAAATGGTGAGCAGTTTGGTGTAGATATGGAGGGCTGTGGTGGGGAGTGGCAGTGAAGAAATTAGGTTAAAAAGACAGGCAGAAGCCAGATCATGAAGGACCTTGTTTTTCATGTGAAGGTGTTTAAATTTTGTCTTACAGATGATAGGAACCTATTAAGAATTTTATGGAGAGGTGTGATATTATGAGGCTTCTATTTATAAACATAACTCTGTAAGTATATTTTATAAATATGACTCTGGCAGAGTTTGAGGAGGTTGGGAGAGACAGAAGATAGAGTCCAGTTAAAAGATTAAGATAGTAATTTTGGCAAAGATGATAAACATTTACAATAAAACAATGACAGTAGAAACCTGGGGTTGGGGAAAATAGAAGGATTTAAGAGACATTTAGGAGGCAGAACTGAAAAGTTCTAGTGATAAACCTTTATACTTCAACTCAAGGTTGATTTTCAGGTTTTGATTTGGGCTTTTGGGTAAATGTAGTTAGGTGCATTGGAAACTGGGTAAATGTAGTTAGGTGCATTGGAAATAGACAAAGAGGAAGGGTCAGTGGCACTCAGCAAGGTAAGATTTGGAACACTGAACTTTATATGCTTGTAGGATACATTGACTGATACGTTCAGAAAGTTGGGCAAATATTGGTCTAAAATTCAGAAGAAAGATTTCAGCTGCAGATGGGAATACAGATGATGTCAGATCTGTGGAAATGGATGTAGATGTCCAGCATCATATGTATTGTGAGAAAAGACCCAAGGACTGAAACCCCAGTAAATATCAACATTAAAGGCACAAGCAGAGGAAGAGAAATTAGTACTAAAAAATACAATCAGAGAGGTAGGAGGGAGATAAAAGGGAGATTATGTCATCATAAACATCAGTGGAGAAGGGGAAGGTAGTTAAAAGACAGAGAGTGGCAAAATATTCTGCTTCATTTTAGAATTATTTGTTTAGATGTCTAATACTCCATTAGAGTTTAAACTTCTTCTTATGAACATATAACAAGGATGGGCATATATATATATATATATATATATATATATATATATATATATAGAGAGAGAGAGAGAGAGAGAGAGAGATGTAGATAGATATGGATGGATGGATATATATATATGTACATATATATATATATATATTACTGAAAAACAAAGAAAGTAGAAAAAGGGAAGTCATCAAAAGGAAATAATCAAGAGATGTTAGAATTAAAACAGCAGTGCTTGTCCTGGTTTATTCATATTTCAATGTTTTAGAAGAAAAGTTTGGTTAAGTACCAGAGTGACACAGCTTAACAGATACACAAAATTGATGCTAACAATTATCAACATTACGCTACAAAATGTCACATAACAGAAATAGAGGAATGAGAATTAAGCTTGAGATCAAATACATCAGGAATGAAGAGCCAATGGAAGTTTTTGAACAAGTAAATTAAATGATTAGTAAACTGTAATGTCTTAGGGGATTGGTTGAAATAATAAAAAATAAACATGAAATAATAAGAAATTGAGAGTGAAGTAACATTTAAGAGAAGAGAAAATATTAGTGATGAAATAGGATACAGAAGGGCCCCAGTACTTTGATTTATGTTTAGTTTCTTTGTATTGAAAACTCTACTCCCAGACTTGTCCCTTGGCTACTTATTCTTTAAGTCTTTGCTTAAAGGCCTCCATAAAACCCTTAACCTGCTATGTCTCCCTACTATACTTTCTCATGACTTTTTTTTTCTTAACATTTATACAATTTATAATTCTCTCTTTGAGGGATTATTTGCTTATTGCCTGCCCCCCCCCCCACACTGAGGCACTAAAAGATTAAATAACTTGTCAAAAATCACACATCCCTTAAGTAGCAAAACCAGGATATGAATGCAGTTCTGTCTTACTTGAAAGCCTATATTCTTCCTGCTATACCACACTGCCACAAGGAAAATAAAAGATGGACAAAATGCTATGATAGTTTAAATCAAAGACTCTATCCAACTCAGGAGATCAGAGATGCAATCATGAAAAAATGGCATTTATGCTGGGTCTTAAGAGTGTAGATGTTTTCAACCAGTGGAAATGTTTTCAACCAGTAGAGACAGAAGGAGAATTTTGTTGTTTTGTTTATTTGTTGTTGTTTTTCCAGGTAGAAGATATAGCATGATCAAAGATATAAGCAAGGAAAGTACAAGTCATGTTTGGGGAAAAAGGACAGAACAATTAGGTAAGAATATAGGAGGATGATGAGAGAGAAGCATGAAAACTATGGCTCAGGCCAGAGAATGGACCCAAATATGGCAAACTTATGGGATAAAATGCAGCAGCAATGAAGAGCTAATGAAAGTTTTTGAACAAGTAAATTCAATGATTAGTAAAACTGTAATGCCTTAGGGGATTGGTTGGATGTTAATGAATAGAGCAAAACCCACTCAAATTAAGATAACAAAATAATAAAGGATATGTAGGGATCACAAAAAGCCAACTATAGGAAATACCATTAGACTTTATGGGAATTGGAAACCTATCCAACAAGCATTCTTTCCACACTTGTGTTTGTGTGTGCATTTGTGTGTGTGTGCGTGTGTGAACATCTCTTCCATTTACTGGATGTCTGTTCTTTCTTCAACCTTATTTCCTTCACTCTGCTCATGGTTCCCAGTTCTCTTAACTGTGATTTTCACCTTGCTCTGGACTGACAGAGAGTCAAATCTAGTCTCAATTCTACACTCCCAGTACCATATAATTATAGTTTCTGGGTTTGGTGGCTCACATTTTGAGAAAAGTATCTAATTTATATGACCTAATCAGTTGCTTCTTGGGTGACCTGGTATCAACATGGCTGCCTAGGTGCACTGTTTCTTAATCAGGTATCAGGAACTGGTAGGAGTCTGGGCAATTCTAAAGGAAGAGAGTGTGGGCTGGGCAGACACTTGTAAATATGAGTAACAAATGGATTTAAGGGGAGAGAGTGAAAGGAGGTAAACCTCTAAGGAGGCTCTTGTAATAGTCTACACAAGAAATAACAGTAGTGGTGGTAGGTATGGAAAAGAGAACTTAACCAAAAGCCACAATCAGAGCAGAATTTAATAAATGATCAATGGAAAAATGTGTGTGGGGGTGTGTGTGTCAGAAAATAATGCAAAACTATCTTTGAAGTTTCCATACCAGAGACTAGGAAAATGCCTGATGTAGTTTCATAAGACATTAGAGACTGGGGGGTTTAATATACCTTCCCTTTATGAGAAAATAAAATTGGGACCAGAGAGACAAAGTGACTTTAAGTAACAGTCAATTAGTAGTAGAGTAGGAATTACGACTTGTGGAGATTGGACTTGGCCAGGAAGTGGTGATAAAAATTTGGACCTTGGGTGGGGTAGAAGAAATGGTGCTGCAAGATTTCCAAGAAAATAGGCAAGAACACTATTCCATGGGAAGTGTTAGAGATACAAAAGGAAAGATACCTGTGTTAGTAAAGTGAAGATATAAGAGTAACAGAATTGGGCACTGAATAAGAGAAAAGTGGAAGCTGGTCAGGACTAGGGCTAGTCATGGTCGGGTAGGTATAGAATGTATAAGAAATCAAGTTAGCTGGGAACCAAGAACACTGAAAAGAAGGCTTACTAGTCACCAGTGGTAGTGTGAGTCGGAAGCCAGATTGACATGGTCAGTCAGCCAACTGACAGCAATTGAATGGAATCCAGGTATTAACATATGCACAACAAACCCAGGAAGAGAAGATGGTTTTGGTGTAGAAAATTATGAATTTACCACATTACACATTTTGAGATGGGGGTGTTGGCAAGAAATTCACGTGGAGATGCCCTGTAGACCACTGGAAATATGGGAGTGGACCTCGGAAATGTGATCCTAGCCAGAGGCATATCTGTCTGTCTATCAAATGACCTGCTAAAAGTGACATTCTAGAGAGAAGAGAAGATGTCTCAGTGTAGCCTTATTTTGGTGGGGGTGGGGGGGAAGGAAGAGAAGATCTCAAAATAAGGCTATTAGTCTTGGACAGTAGAGTGGTTTGATTGCCACTGGAGATTTGGGAAAACTATAAATTTTATCATGCTTTGGTAGCATATTAGAACTGTTATACAGCAGTTACACAGCAACTCTTTCAACAAAAGACTACTGAAAAAGACACAAATTACAGGGTCCATTTTGTTTACCTAGGTAGATGAATTAAAGGGGAAAAAACCTCACCACTAGTCATGGCCTCCTTCATTAAAGAACAACTCTTTCTTTAAAGCATTATTTGAATAATTGCAATCCTGAGGAGGACTCTATGGACTGACTCTAAGGAACCTAAGTAGTTCCTTAAGCTTTAGTCACCGTGCTAGTGCCACGTAATTCCAGTGGCAGGAATTTTAAATGGAACTAGTGTAAAATTCTGCCAAACAAGTAGATGCTAAGGATAACTATGGTCCAAATTAAGTCCTTTAGTTTAGGGAACTTGAATACCAGGCCAAGAAAAAGAAAGATGAGGTGATGAGAAAAGAAGGAGAAAGACAGAAACAATTGGCAAAAGAAGCAAAAATTAAAACACACAGTAAAAGATTACTTAAGTAGGAGCCATGAGACAGTAAAAACAAGAAAGATCTGAGTAAGCAGAAACTAGTAATCCTGGAAAAAAGTTAGTAGTAGAGAAGAGCCAAACAAAAATAATAATAATTTACTCGAGAAAAGAAGTTTCCTGTTGAGGCTGCAACACAATCGTTGAGTTGCAAAACTGTGTAGCATCCTGAACAACCTTTGAGTTGTCTTCCAGTCTTTCAGAGATCTGTGAAGCTCAGATAACTGTCTTTCTTAATAACATGAATAGCCTTATAATAATTCCTTCTTATTATCACATATACCTTATAATAACCGTTTATCACTTAAGTCTGCCTACATGTGTCTTTGATTTCCACAACCTAAATAGCCAAACATACGTTTTGCTCATCAGGTGAACCCTAGATGGAAAAGGGGAAGGGAAAAAGGAAGAAGCAAGCATTCAATCACAACAAACAAAACAGGATTTCTAAAGGGGATGTGTGTATATGTAAAACCCTCTGAAGACATGCTCATACTATATACATTTATGCATACAAGTGTGTGTGTGTGTGTGTGTGTGTGTGTGGTAAATCAGTGGATGAAGTAAATAGGAAGAACTGGAGATAACAGAACAAATCAGCACAAAATATGAAATAACTGTGTATATTTACTATTTAAAATGTTAAGATTTAAAATAATTGATAGAGACTATGATGAAAGAATAAGAACAAGAGTATTTTTTAAAAATAGAACTTGCAGGGATGAATAGTGAATTTAAAAATTCCACAAGTGGGTTAACAGATTAACTATCTCTTTAAAAGAGACTTAGCAAATCAGTAAAGGATCTTACCCAGATTGTAACATACAGAGACAAAGACACAGGAAATATGAGAGACGTGGTGAGGAATAAGTGCTGCCCAGGAGTCAAGAAAGTAAAGGAAACAAATATGGAAAGAAATAATATCTGATATTTCCAGAAATAGAAATATTAAAGAAGTTTGTTTTGTTTCATTAATGATCAATAAAAACAAAGTCACAACCAAGTACATCACAATTAAACAACAATGACAGGAAAATCTTTAAAGGTAGCCAGAGAAAGAAAAAGACCAACCATAAAATAATGACAGACTTTTCATCAACTATGATAAATGTCAAGAGACGATAAAATATTACCTTCAAAGAACTGAGTGAAAATATTCATAAACCTGTTGACTTTATACTCAACTAATTATCATTCAAAAGTGAGGGCAAAATGAAGATATATTTAGACAAAGTTTGAAAATATATCACTCACTGATCTTCAGTGAAAATATCAGAATATGTACTTGGGTAAGAAGAAAACTGATCCCAGAAAGGAGTGGGGAGTATATGCTAAGGAGAAAAAAAAGTAAACATGATGCTATATGCAAATAAGCACTAACTATGAAGACTACTATCTAAATAGGGGAAAATCACTTTTTTGTTAATTCTTAGAAGATGAAAACTTCGTATTTATCACTTACGCAATTTCATCAGTAACTACAACAAAGTGGAGTCACAATAAATACTTGATTAAATAAATTTGTGATGTATAAATAAAATGTGTCTCATCTCAATGTTAGGTCAAATTCCCTGCTTTGCTAATGAGGAAACTGAAAATATAGAAGACTGACCCAGTATTGTGTGACATATTGAACCTGATCCACCCTTTAGAGAACAGGAAAGATATTACAATGCCAAGAAGATTATGACAGTTTCTCTTATTACTGTAGGTTTGAGTCTACTAACAATACAAAGTGCCTATTGCTGAAGAAACTAGTTGGTTGGGAAATTTTATTATTAGCTGTCTCTTATCTCATCCATGTTCTAAACATCACAAGAACTACAAAGAAATGGACACTGATGAATTCATTCAAGAAATATTAATTAAACACCTATCATAAGCTAAATACTATATTAGGTGTTGAAGATGTAACAATGAAAAAGATATATCTAATCCTTGTTCTCAAAGAGTTAGTAGTCCAACTGATAAGAAAGTCATTAAATGAATCCTCATGCATTATGAGAATGTAGGAAGTCCTACTGCTTACTGTGTACTACATGCAAATGTAAGGGGAGAATATACGTTCTCTGGTTTATCATATGGAATGAGAGTAATTAAAAATATGTGAGGCAGTATATAGTCACATAAAGAATAAATGGGTAAAATAAATTAAAATGCAAAACTACTATATTCTTTAAGAAAAACTTCTTTTTAATGTTTATTTATTTTTGAGAAAGAGAGACAGAGACAGAGCTTGAGCAGGGAGGGGCAGAGAGAGAGGGAGACACAGAATCTGAAGCAGGCTCCAGGCCTGTACAGAGCCCAACATGGGGCTCAAACCCACAAACTGCAAAATCATGACCTGAACTGAAGTCAGACACTTAACCAACTGAGCAGCCACCCAGGCTTCCCAAAACTGCTAATTCTTGACAAAAATAAAAAGATGGGGAAAGACACAAAACAATTACATACATAAAAGATACGAAAAATTAATATGGATTCCTTTTATTTTTAAATTCTGAGGAATATCTTTTCCAGATATTCCATAATTTCTCAACTTTACAAAACAAAAGATATAACAGAAAATAATTTGGAAGCTTTTGTGTTAGTTTTTCATTATAATTAAAGCTTGGACATCAAATCTACTCTCATTCACTATTCCCCCTCCCAGCCCTAGAAATCTAACCTTTGATCTTTATCAACCTATTAACATCTGGGGTTCTCTTTCTCTGACAGTCTTTTGGGGTGGTTTAAACATTTAAACTTTGAAAATGAAAGCAGATGCTTGTCTTCAAAATATGTTCCCAATGTATACATGTAACTGCTGATGTCTGAAACCTACTCTTTGGAAAAGTGCTGCACACTGTTGATCCTCTCAGTACTTTTAGGGTGAAGTAAAGACAGGTAATTGTACCTACCATGTAGATGAGATCTGAATCATGTTAATCTCAAAAACAGGATGGTAGTACAAATATAGAAGACTGCTTTATCTTAATTCTTAAATCAAGAGCTCCTGTAAATATCTAGCACCAAATTCTTAAAACTTCTGAATAACTAGTTACAGGAACAAATAATCTTTCTTCTTCTTCTTCTTTTTTTTTTTTTTTCCAATCAATAAAGATAAGGACAAGATGGCCAGGCTATTTATATACATCTTTGCAAAATTAATACCAATGTGAAAACTACTATATGCAGAACATACAATACCAGCAGATCACTTTAATTTTCACCTGTAGAAGTACACAAAATATAACATAAGAAATGGGATAAGAAATAAGTAAAGGGATGCATTTCTCTTCTCTTGTTCCATAAAAGCAGTTTGAAATTCGGCCATAATAATTAAGACTTAGAGGACTTGATTATGCTGAATTATTGTTCTAAAAATCTAACCCAACTCAAGGTCACATTTAGGATAGTGGATACCAAGATAATGGGGGGAATTTTAGGGATTTGGAATTCCACTGGGTTTTGGGACTGGACTCTGAATTGCCTATCTTGTACTCCCTTCAGCCCTTTGAAATCCTACCTGCTATTTGTTCATTCCTTTTTTTACTTCTGCGATTACTGAGTATCTACTGTGTGCCATGCACTTTTCTATAGATAGCTATCACTTCTCCCCCTAAAGACTCAACTCAAAGGTCTCCTTTCTGTAACTTCTACTTAACCCTTCTCCACAATAAATTAAACCCTCTCACTACATCAAAATCAACTTCTCCCTTCTCTGGGTTCCCATACCTTTTCATTCATGACTCTACTCTATACAGCACTTATCACAGGGTGACAGAGTGAGCTGCTTTTATGACTCTCTCCCATATGAGAGATGTGAGATCCTGGAAGACTGAGCTGTCAGCATCCTCCAGCAACAGTTCACACTGTACCTTAATTATGAGAAAGGGATCTAGGGTAGCGTCCTAAATAAGAGCACAGAATCTATAGTGAGATTACTTCTAATTCCAGCTCCATGTGACAAGAGACAAGTTACCTAGACTCTGTGCTTCAGTTTACTCATATATAAAATGGGGATAAAAACAGTACCCACCTTGTAGGTTATTGAGGATTGATTTAATACATGAAAATAATTTAGGATAGTGTCTTATATTTGCTCAATAAGTGTTAGCTAGCATTCATCATAATCATCATCATCATCATCATATCACCATCATCATCAAATTAGGCTTGGGCCACCATTACTTGGGATTAGGGCAATCCCTGCTCCCCACGTGATACTTCAAACTGAGAATGGCCAGGTTTTTAGAAGGAAAAAAGATTTTTCAGGTTTCTTTCTTTCTCTCTCTTTCTCTTTCTTTCTTTCTTTCTTTCTTTCCATATTTCATTTTTTTCTGAGTTGGGCTTCTTGTACAGAATGTCTCTTGGAAAAATTACTTATTAAAATAAGAAATAAGTTTACTTATGAAATGTCATTTGATAATTTAGTTGGCATGAAGTTACCATACTAATGTACACAGTGTATAACAGATTGAACTCAAGAGATTTAAATGACAGAATAACTGCATTATCATAGGCGGTGACAATGACAACTGTAACTCACTGGCAAGCCATCCAAATTTGACTGTAGGTTTGACCATACTACAGAGTGACAGATCGACCAGAGAGTGACAATTGAACTCTCTGATATCTTCATTTATTTCATAATCATGGCAATGTTAGTATACAGAGTGCTTTTGGGGGAAGATGGAGGAAGTAACATGTAAGTTATTAAAACAATAAAAGGATGGCAAACTGGTCTAATTAATTTCATCAGGAAAAAGTTGCACTAAAATTTGATGGCAATGACTACTTCTTAACGAATGCTGCACTTCATTTATTTTGTATTTTGGATGTTTCTCTCCAGATTAACAAAGCTTTGTTGGAAAAATATAATGATTTCAGATACAAGCAGAGGCATAAGCTATTAATGCTACTGTGGAAAGATATACCTTATATGCCAGTACAGAAAAAAAACAAAAAAAGATTCTTCTTTTTTCTAAAAGTCACATAATCCCTAAGGGAAGAAAAGCTTGGAATGAAGCAATTAGCCTATCACAAATCACACTGTTTGGCTGTGGACAGGTATTCATTGGTATAAGATCACAGGCATAGTTCTGACTACTGCACTTGTTTGTTCCCTGGATCTTCTCAGGTCTGGATAGAGAGAAGTAGAAAATGCTTATAGTTGTATATACACTTAACAATTCACAGAGAACTTTCTTACATACCACCATCTCATTTATTGGTCATAGCAAGAATTAGTTATTCTTCTTTTCCAGATGAGGAAATAAGGATCAGAGAAGAGAAGTGATTTACTCAAGTTCACAGAGCACATAAATAGCAGAATCAGACAAAGAACTTGAGAATTTTTGATTCCATGTCCTAAGGAGTCTCATCTATTCCTCAAGCTGTTTTAATTTATACTGTACTTGGAAGCTTAGGTCTCCCCCCTCTTCAGTGTGAAGGGGAAAGTACAATTGATTCTCAGTAACACCTAACAACTTATACTTTTTCCCTGAATTTTCATTTTACCTTGGCTGGGAATTTACACATCTTTTTATTGATTTATTTGTTCAACAAGCATTCATTAAGATCTGGCCATGTACCCAGTTCATGAGTCAGAATAAAGGTTACATAGAAGTTTCAGTCAGGGAATAAAGTCTATATATTTAATCAACAAGAATCAAACAAATCTAAGAAACCTACCCCCCTCCGTTTTACCTTTCAAAAATTGATATTGTATGCCTTCTGTCACTTTTTGATTATCAGTGCATTGATTATATATTTTGTGAATTTGAATCTAAATTCCAATGATCTGAAAAGCATACTTTGATTTTCGCATGTGCTTGGAAACTGAGTGAATTTCAATATTACAAAACATAGTTACATTATGAACAAAATAACAAATGGTCATAATCATCAATTTTATTCACTTCCATTTCAAGATGAGAAAGAAAAGGCCTAGAACTGTTCGAGTCTACACAGGAAGCAAGCAGAACCAGGACTTGAACTAAACTCTCTTTGTTAAACTGAATTTAATAATTAAGTTTCCCTTGATGTATCCAGAGACTGGAAAGAACAATGGAATATGGAATAAAATATGGACAGCCTTTTGAGACAATATTCAGAGGTATGTCTAGAACCAATCCCATTTTTTAAGCCTCTGTAAATCAAATATACACAAATTCTGCAAAATCTAGACCACAGCCATGTTTTTTAAAAAATTAAGTACATAAATCTTTTTCCTGGGGAGCTGGAGGGATTTTTATATGTATCATTTCCCATTGCTAAAGATTCTTAATTAATAAAAATATTTTATTAGTGTTATTTTTCTTACCAGCACCTCTAAAGAATAAGGGAAGAAAAATATCATTTCAGTCTAAAGATGAATAAACTAAAATACTGGGAAGGCAGTGTGTTTTTCTAATTTACCTGAGTACTTTAGTGTTAATGTTATTAGTGCATATTGGTGTGGGAGAGATTCAGTTTATGGTCTACAAGACTGAACACCAATTTTTTACTAACATTGATGTTATTTCACTGAATACCAACTGTATAAAAGCAGAATCTTCCTGGATCTATGTGATTTTCTTTATTTGATAAATTAACCTTGAAAAAGCATTTACCAAATGTCTTCCAAGGGCCAAAATTATGATAAGTGCTGGGGACACCCTGATGAGTAAAAGAGTCACAGCAGTGCCCTCACAGTGCTTAGTATCTGGAGCAGCGCCATCCAATAAAAATATAATGCAATCTACATATGTGATTTAAAAATGTCTACAGCCACGTTAAAAAAGTAAAAAGAAACACGTAAAGTTAATTTTAATACTGTATGTAACTCAATAATTTATAAAATGTTACCATTTCAACATAGAATGAACATATAAATTTTTGAGACACATTAAATTCTTTTTTCAAACTAAGGTGTGTATTTTACATATATGACCTCTCAATTAGGAGCAGCCGCATTTCAAGAATTCCAAAGACACATGTGGCTACTGGCAAGTGTACTAGATAGTATAGGTCTAGGGGAGAAGTTAAATAGAAAGCAATAAGAACAGTGTCAGTGCTTCGGCAGGGAAATTCAGCACTATGGGGAGCATGTGGGAGAACACCTCAACTAACTAATCTGTGTAGAGCTAGAAAAACCTTCCTGGAGGAAGTGACACTTTTAACTAAAGCTCACAAGGATGAGCTGGCATTAACCACAGGAGAGGATAGGGGTTGGGCACTCTAGTGTTAATGTTAATAATATCCAAGGCCTGTAAGAGTAGAGGGACTGTGGTGTGCCGGAAAGACACGACCATCAGGACTCTAGCATGGCCGGAACGGAGATTACTATGGAGAAGCAACAGAGATGAAAACGAAAAGGTAGAAACCGGTCCATGAAAAGCTTTGCAAGCCATGTAAAGGAATTTGGACTTTATTCTAAGGAATTCATCCTTTCTAAAGACTTAAGGCCTCTATTTATGGAACTAGCAATTTCAGACTGAAATGTGCTCCTTTTCACTGAAATACGGGGGGAGTAAGATAGATGGAGATGAAAAGGCTAAAAAGCAAGATGACCACTTATTAGAGGTAATGAAGAATTTGGCTCTACATTAAATTAGTCCCTCAGGCCATTTTCAAGTCTTAAATTTCATAAATCCAATTTTTCAGCTATAACTGCATTAGAATAGAAACTATGCTTAACAAAATGTGACTTGTTATTTATAAATTATTTTTGGAGGGAACACTATCTAACATGTGTGACATATTAACATTGAAATTTCTGCCTAGCAGTTCTGAATAGTGTGTATGAATAGTGAAGTCCCACAGGTCGTTTTTGGAATTATAAATTACTAATTTGGTAATTTACAAAGTAATCCATGGTAGTTATAAGTTTCCTGCCTCAATTTGCAGCCTTGAATCTGTCTTCTGGTGCTGATAGGATATGGAAGAGTACTGGACTATACTCATTTGTACTAGTGAAATGCACCAGGCTCTAGGTTCTACAAATTACAACTTACTTACTTGAATTATTATATAATCCCACTAAGTATATTGTGATTATAAGTGTGGTGGTCTTCCTTGTCCTAATGGATTATTAGCTTTTTGAAAGCAAGGGGAATGATTTATATTTCCATCAATATATGGGTTTTACCATGTGTCAGGAACTGTGGCATATTTCCCAGAGTGCCTGGATAATCTTGAACATATTTAGCATGAATTTATTAGAACCAGAAAAGATGTCCAGATATAGTCACAGCATATTATAGCTTGACAAAATACATGTTTGTTAAATAAAGATATTGCTTAGGAGCTGTACCAGCTTGAATAGTGTCCCCCCAAGTTTGTGTTTACCAGGAAGCTGTGAACGCGACTTTATTTCAAAATAAGGTACTTGCAGATATAATCAAGTTGAGGACATACTCTATTAGGGTAGGCGCTAAATCCAATATGACTGGTGTCTTTATACTAAAGATAAATTTGGACACAAAAAACATGTATGGGGATAGTGAGAGTGGAGGCAGAGACTCAGTGATGCATACACAAGCCAACGAACACCAGGGATTATTGGCAAGTGCCAGACACAAGGTAGCGTCAAGGAGGTAGCTATTCTCCCCCAGAGCCCTGCTGATACCTTCATTTAGGACTTCTGGCCTCCAGAACTGTGAAAGAATAAATTTGTGTTATTTTAAGCCACCAAATATGTGGTACTTTGTTAATACAGCACTAGGAAACGAAACTAACAGAGGAACCTTCCTGGGCCCTCCATTGCTTCCCATCTTCATGGATTAGCTCTCTTAAGAGACTTCTGTTTAATGGACTTGACAGATTAATCCCTTTCTCTGTTAAACTGTCTCAGCATGGTATTTTACTCTCGAATATTCCTATACAGTCCTGCTCCCACCAAAAGAGCTGTAAGCCAAGAGCACTTACTATTGCCATTAAATAATTCAATCAAATATTACATAAACTGGTGAAATATGAATGCAAAAGGAAAGACATCTGCTGTTCCCATGAAAAGTAAATTGGAGACTTTGGAGAGTCTTAATAAAGATAAGTCATGTAAAAAATGCAATCAAATTAGATGTAGGTGAGGTAATTATGAAAGATTTAAAAAATTATGAAAATGTAGAAAATTAAGAAAATCTAGAAAATATGCTCAGATTGCTTTGTAAGTACCTTTGAACTCTAAGTTCTTTTTAATAAAAATAAAATCAGCGCTTGTAGAAGGTATGCCATGGGTATGGTTTATGTAAGAATGGACTTTGTGGAACTGCAATTAGGACCTAAGCATCTCCATATATATAAATATGGATAGGTTCTATAAATTCTCCCCATGTACCAACTTTTTCTATTACCCACACAATCATAACTTTAGACTACAACAAATAAGAGGGTTTCCACTATAAGTAGAAAAACCTTGTTTACTATTACCATTTTTTAATCTAGTCACCTCTGACCCATTTTTCATTAGTACTCAGTATAATGTCTGGTATATACCAGCCTCTTCCAAAATATTTTGTGAATGAATGAGCATAAAATGCAAACTGTTTTTTTTATGTTTTTTCCTTTTCTACAGAATTATATCATCATCAATAAAGTTGTATTATTATGGGCTGATTTGAACTATAAAAATGGACTCATTATGGGGAACTCAATCTTTTAATGGCATTTATTAAAGCCTACACATATATGAATATTCTCACTTTTACAATATCATTTGTTATAGCCCTAATACGTTTTTCACATCATAATCTTTCTGAAAGTACTTAAATTGTTTCTATTCTACATCTTGATATAATTTCTCTGTAATGCCAGTGTTAGTACCCCAAGTTCGAAGATTAGGACCTTGAGACCAAAAAATTAATATCTTAAAGGCAAAAATACCCAGTTATGCCTCTGATTCTAGATTAGTACAGACTCTGTCATTAATTAGGCTGTATACCTTCGAGGATACTATTGACCCTCTCAGAGTCGCAGTTTCTTCAGTTATCAGATGAGGTTTTTGATTGGCTGACTGCCCTCAGCCCTAGTCTTCATTTTCAGCACCAGAAAATTCTGGATTTTCTTATGAATAAAAAATGTGACTTTTCACTGTCATCATTTCCATATGGGAGACAGAGAACAACACATATAGCCAGTTAAATCATGACAAAAAGATAAGGTAAGGTGGTAATGTTTAGTGAGTATGGGCTGGAAAGAAAGGGACACAAGACAGAGAGTGAATTAATGCAGCCTACTAGTACAAACTCTTTTTGGGAAACAAATACAATGGCATATTTTATGATCATCTAACCCACAAGAATTGTGCTCTTAGTTGCCTAAAGGAATCTCAGTGGTAAGTTGGAAGGGCCTTGAGGTATATATAAAGCTTAAAACATTTAAAGACTTGGTCAGCTCTTTATATTTTATTATTCTAACTAAGTAAAATATAGTCTTATTAAGTTATGTCATAAAACAATTGCTATATGATCCCTAAATCTTGATCTGAATGAATTTATAATCAAGCTTTATTCCTTAAATTATAGATAATATTAAGACTAGAGGCAACCAATATCAGGTTCTTTTTACAAGTTATACAATTATTTATTTTTCTCCACTTCTTTAGCTACTTAGGTAACTTAATAGGGGCCATGGGAAAGAAATCCTAATACATTTGGTAAATAAAAATGATGTAGGGTTTCAGATGGCCCACAAGACAAAGAATGTAACATGAATTCTGTTAAATAACTGCAGGAGTTGTATTTTTGCCTTGGAAAACTTTCATCATGGAACACAGCTGTGAAACAACTTTGGCTTCAAACAGAAAGGCTATAATAAAGCGCCTCCTAGCTAGACTTAAGTTCAAGAGGTTTATGGTGGCGAACAGCAGAAAAGATGAAATGTTTCAATAAGCCCCTCAGGCTGATTTAGTTAGCATTCACAAAGTGGAATAACCTATACATCACATACCCTTTGTTAGCTGGTTGTTTAGAATAGATGTATGAGTCACTAGATTTTATTTTAGCAGTTGGGCAATGCAATTCTCCTTTTGCCCAAAATATTAAAATGCAGAAATGTGAAACTAAGAGAGGTAATGTCAGATCTTATACAGAATGCTTATCAACCACTGTGATGGATCAAGAAATTCTGCTCTCATCATTCCATGTTGCACCTTGGTAGGCACAATGATAAATTACCTCTCATGAAAAAACAATCTATTGTTCAACTAATCAGCAACTATAGTATATTTTCTTAAATTGTGTGGGGAGAGGTGCTGGGTGAGGGAAGCTTGCAGAACCAAAAGAAAGCTGATATAGAGAGAAAGATAGGCAAGATTCTATTCTGAATGATTTTAAGTACAAATGAATCCCTCTGGGAGTTTGGAGGATATGTGTATATATGTGTGTGTGTGTGTGAGTGTGTCTGTATATATGTGTGTGTGTGTGTCTGTATATGTGTATATATATATATATATATATATATACACACACACACACATACATATGTGTATATATATATATATATACACAGACGCACACACACACATACATATATTAGTGTTGTTTTTTTTTCTCTGAGACACTGTTCAGAATTAATGAGGGTACCTGCAACGATGCTGGCAAGCTGCTGGGTTCTGGAGATGGGGTAGAGGCTGCGAGCCTGAACGATTGCTGAAGCGATTTTCTTGGCATGCTTCTCCTCCCCGTATGTTCTCAGGATGGAGGCAAGTGCCTGTTGATCTAAAGCGTTCACAACATCAGCTGCGGTGGGCATGTCAGGGTACCTACGCACAAGAAGAGCCAATTAGTTCGCTGACGTCAGTTTTCATTGACAAGAGGTGAGACTTCAGAGTACTGAAGTCAGGCATACACACACAGTCTAAGCATCTGAGGTTTTTCAAGTCAGAGACTGAAATCTTACACAAATGAAATAGATTTTCCATTTCAAATACCCATCATAATGGCAAGAGGGGATTGTGTGTGACATTCATCAAGGTCAAAGGCAGCAGGAAATTAAAATATTTTACTAACATTTAATTCACGAAGTTATTATTCCTTATGCAGATTTCCCCTAAGCCAAAATAATGGAAAATGTTTGGATTTAGTTTGTTGAAAATTTAAACTACCATTTGATTTTTTTTCACTATAAGAAGATACAAGATACAAGATACTGACATATTTAAATGAGCCTATATCCCAGGAACTTAACTAAATCTGAGATTATAAAGTAACCGAGTACTGATATGGGAGCACAAATTGAACTTAGAAAGTCTATACAAGAAGGTACTCCCAGTCAGTTTCCCTCACAAAAAACTGAACAATCTTAATGACAATAATGTATATTACTTCAAATATTTAACGATATTGGCTTATAAACTCAGGACTAAAGTCACCATGGGGTAAAACTTAGTAATCAAGAAACAGTACTAAATAAGCCTAAGACAATAATTTTAGGTGGTGGAGACAAAGGAAAACCTCTAGCCAAACAGAACAGATCACATAGTAGGAAACAGCATTCACTCTGTCAGACCATTGCAGTTTACTTTCCTTTAGGGAAATGTGCCAAGGAATTCTAAATGATGAACGAACCGAGAACTTACTTATTGGTAAGACAGCTTTGTTAACAGTATTGTTACTACTCCTGTAATTAATACGTTGGATTGATTGCCAGTATCACACTGTGAGGACTTTAAGTAATAAGGATATGGTAGAGCTTTAAGGCCTAAGAGGGGGGTTGTAAACACCTGAAAATCCCTTCTTAAAAATAATAACCTGAACCTTGTTAACATATCTAGTGCCTCCAGGAGAATGGCTTGTCCCCTATTTTGTTATGATCTCTCTCTCTCTCTCTCTCTTTCTCTCTCTCTCTGTCTCTCACTGTGTGTGTGTGTGTGTGTGTGTGTGTGTGAGAGAGAGAGAGAGAGAGAGAGAGAGAGAGAGAGAGAGAGAGAGAGAAGGCAACATTGCTTTCCAGATCTGCCTCATTTTTTTTAGCTGCCATGACACCCCCAGACCAATGAACATCCTGTAAGGTAGTCCTGTTTCCATCTCAATAGGCTTTGTTCTGCTAATAATAATAACAACAACAACAACAATGAGGAGGAGTCAGATCCACATAGATTAGAATACCTGACTTGCTATTCACACTGAGTAAGACTTTTAACTTACTGAAACCTCAATTTCTAACCTGTAAAATGAAAGTAACCATGCTTTACTCATAGGATTATTGGGAGAATTAAGGGTGCATGCAGCTGTAAAGCAGATAGTAGAATGTCTGGCACATGGAGAAGGTCAATGAATGCGCATGTCCCCTAGATCTTGCCCATTCCTAAATTTTCCCATCATCATTCTTGGCCTCATTGACAAAATCCCTGCTAGATCTTACCTAGTTGTGCATTCAACTGCCCAAAACCACTGAGCATCAAGATAAACCTTATTAATGATGGTAAATTCAGACCCAAGGGACAAGGTCCAGTTCTACCAGGACAACTCTGAGATTAGTATAGATGGACTTAGCAGTTCTTTATAATACCTTTC
Source organism: Neofelis nebulosa (assembly GCF_028018385.1). Taxonomy (NCBI): domain Eukaryota; kingdom Metazoa; phylum Chordata; class Mammalia; order Carnivora; family Felidae; genus Neofelis; species Neofelis nebulosa. Next base: position 82,872,258 of record NC_080791.1, on the reverse strand, counting down.
TACTTTTAAGTGAGACAATTAAAACAGCATTTTGCTCAAATAGAGTTCAGTGAATAATGGGCATCATTTTATTTTACTCTCATTCTAACATTGAATAGTAATGTACAGGTTTCCATTGTTCCACAAGACAAAAGGGGCAACACTATGAAAAGCTGACAGGCTGCTAGCAGACACATCAGGGTAGGCATTCATAATGAAGAAGTCAAAATCTGCCCCACCCCCCCCCCCAACTTAACAGGTAAGAGATTTTAACGGTTCTCCAGAGATTTAAAATGACTACATTAACAACAGAAGGAAAATATTAACATAAGTGGAAATTTATTTATTAACTTTCAGGGAAGAATACAACTAACAACAGTTAGACCTACAAGTACTTGAAGCTGTGAACTAACTAAACTATGCTGTAAGATTCTAGTGATAAACGGAACAGCTTAAGAAAGCCTCTTGTGTCCACCTTCACCACAGATATATCAGCCTCCAGGATCTGACTGGCCATACTTTTTGGTGTGGCCTCCCTCTCCCCATGATACCACTTGGGTAAACATTGCACATATTTACCATGATTCTCCTTTTCTATGAATTCATGCGAATGAACTCCCTTTTTCTGAATGCCATATACTTTCTTCAGATCTGTTAATATCTTTGATTAGGTTATACAGTCTGGGCTATCTACCTGGAAGCCACCCTGCTTTCTAAGATATATTTGCTAAACTCAAATCTCATCCATTATGTATTGACTTAGAGTTTAATGTTTAAGGAAAATTTTATTTTCAGGTTCTTAGGGGAAAACCTCAAGAACCCTGATTCACAACTACAATTTGCTGAGAAGTTTTTACATTAACAATATGGGGATTTACTACCATTAACTAGAAGCTTTGTTCTTCGTATTTCAGAAGGCATCCTCCTTAACAAGACATAGGAACAGCAGAAATTTGCTTGACATTTTATTACCTCTGCACAACAACCTCAATCTCCAAACATGAAAAGATATTTGACCTTTACTATTAGTCACTGCTTTTTAAAGGATTTTCATTATTTTCTTTTATGATCACATTCTTCATTCAATGAATGCCAACTTGGGAAAAAGAAGGTATAAGACTCAGAACAAAAGGTTCTAGCAAGTATGGGTCACAATCCAAGTTACTAGGTCATATCAGAACATGGGGAAAAGGCTATCTGTGAATAATTAGCATTGGACAAAGAAGTTTGTGGGAAAAGAAGTCAAAGTCAACTCAATATGAATTTGCTGACTTGAATTGGACATTAAATTTCTTATATATAGGTCCTTTGAATAGACTGTAAGAAATTTTGGAAAACCTGTTTGTCTCAGTAGAAATGTTTATGCAGGTCTAGAATTGCAGATTAGTAAGAGTAACAGAATGGTTTGCTTATTCAGATATAAGAAAATCTAACATTTCTCTTAGAAGGTAAGGTTCCCAAAGGTAGGGGCCATGATACATAATTTGGCAGTGGTGGTGGGACATGAAATAAGGGAGAAAAACATGGTTAAGCTTTGTAGGAACAGGCTGTTCAGTCCCTAAGCCAGTGTTAGGCATAGAGACAAGTGCTAATCTAAGCTTTACACGTTAATTTGGATTTAAAAGAACTTACCCTATACTTTACTAGAATGTGAGCCTCATTGTGTTCAAATGTACCTATTTGAATAATGGAATAATGGAGAACAAACTAGTATTTCCATGGTGGTGAGGAATGAACAGGAGGTGTAAAGCTGTCCTATATATAGTACTATGTGGATACAGTACCATAAACTGTAATTTCCCTGGAGAATGTTAAATAAAAGTGACTATACAAGAGACAGCACAAAACACACAATCACTGACCCCTAGAATCCTGCATTTCATGCAGGATTCAAAAGAATATGTGTTAAGTAGAGTTCCTTTTACATCTCACAAGAGGCATAGTTGGGCCTGCATAAAAATGGATCCATTGTTTCAGATTCACATTAATCAATATTGTAAGCAGTCTAAAAGCCCATATTGTATCTATAAAAAAGATAATTAGTATGAAAGTTATCCTCCTCACTATTTTGTGTAAAGACAGCAAAGATTTTTCTTTTAGAATCTCAAATCTAGAGAAACACTAAAATCTATAATGAGTAGCAAACAAAACTGATTTATTATGTATGGATAGTGTTAGGTGTGGGCGTGTGATGGGAATTCTGCAGTCTTAAAAGGAAATTAAATTCAGGGTGTTTTTGCAAAATTGATTTCTTGTTGTGAGGAGAAATGCTTTATCAATACTCACCTGCCACCATCCATTCTCATGTCCAAGGGGCCGTCCTTCCGAAGGGAAAAACCTCTTTCAGGAGCATCAAGTTGCATGGAGGAACACCCAAGATCCAAAAGAACTCCATCCAAAGTCCCTGGCTGCACTCCAGCTTTCATTAATAAGGCTTCTGCCTGGCTGAACTGGCCTAGCATAGCTCGGATCTGTTTACTGTGAATAAACCCAGGAGATGGGAGAAAAGACTTCTGTTATATTAAATTCTTAAGGTCTATGATCAATGAAAGGAAGTGTATCCTATTATTAGCTTATTTAACCAATATATATTTATACCAACCACATGTTTAGTACTACATAAAGACATTTGGAAATGGAAACTTTACATCCTTGGTTTCAACACCAGAGGTGATTTAATGTAATTTTAGTTTTGCTAATAAATGTAATTTATTGTATACCTATGTGAAGGTATACAATAAGTCACTGAATTTGCAAAATCCCTTTGTCGGATCAGGTCATTCACTTTTTTCTTAAAAAAATAAATCTTAAATCTATAGGTTAGGAAAAAAAGCACATATCATTTATCAAAAGAATAAATTTAGGGATAACAAATGCTGATGAGGATGTGGAGAAAAGGGAACTGTGCACTGTTGGTGGAAATGTAAATTAGTGCAGCTACTATGGAAAACAATGCAGAAGTTCCTCAAAAAATTAAAAATAGAATTACCATAGGATCCAGCAATTCCACTTCTGTAAATATATCAAAAGGAAATGAAAACATTCTGTTCAAGATATGTGCACCCCCATTTTCATAGCAGCATTATTTACAATAGCCAGAACATGCAAACAACTTAAGTGTCCACCAATAGATGAATAAAGAAGCTGCATACACACACACACACACACACACACACACACACACACACACACAGGAATATTATTCAGCCATAAAAGAGGAAGGAAGTCCTGTCATTTGTGACAGCATATATGGACCTTAAGGGCATTATGTTAAGTAAAATAAATCAGACAGAGAAGACAAATACTATATGATCTCACATGTGAAATCTTAAAAAATGAGAGAGAGAAAGAAGCCAAATTGATTAAAAAAAAAAAAAGGCAGATCAGATTTGTGATTACCAGAGGTAGGAGATGGGGAAAAAGAGAATTTGATGAAGGTGGTTAAAAGGTAGAAATGTCCAGATAAATAAAGTGAATACATATGATGGATGTTAACTAAACTTATCATGGTAATCATTTGACAATATATGTCGGTCAAACCATTACACTGTACACCTTAAACTTAATACAGTGCTATATGCATTACTATCTCAATAAAACTGGAAAAAATAAATTTTTGAGTAAGCCAACTTAATTACAACAAATAATAAAGTAGAGATCACAGAAAAAAGATATGTCAAACATCTTCAAGCCAAGCATTTTAGCTTTCTCCATATTTTTCCCATAATTTAGGATAGGGGTACTGTGTAGCTGCATACTTGAAGCATGAAACTATGCTTAAAATAAATACCTTCTTGCAGAAGCATGTTTTAGCTTTCAGCAGGGATTTTGAAGTCAATGGAGCATTCAAAATCAATAGACAGGCAAGAAGTTGGGATCACCTTGCAGCTATACTAATTCTCCTTCCTACACAAAGTGAGATGCTGCCTGCAGGGTTCTTCGGAAGCCTTAGGGCAACTGGTATGCATTTTGGATGGGGAATGAGAAGAGAAAAAAAAATGGCAACTCTCCCAAGACCTCATTCCCTCCATCTACAGGTGGATAGGGTGAATTTGGATTTCAACAGTGTTGGGGAATTCGTATTTATGATGTTTACTTATGTGTTATGTTTAAGGAGAATTTCACTGCTCATTGGTAATTTCTTCCCAAATTCGAATGGAGAAAGTGATTCTCAGATTCATTCCCCAAAAATTCATTGAATATCTGCTATCTCTCAGGCATTATGTTAATTGAAGGTATATAAAAATTAATAAAGCATGGCTTTCCGAGCTTTGAACTAAGAGGAAGAAATGTACAAATGAATAGTCTGTGAAACAACCTGATGGGGGCTAATTGTAGAAAGATGGATTGTTATGTCTGTCTTTGGAAAATATAAAATTAATGCTAATACTAATACCGGGAACACAAAAAATAGAATCATGGGATTGAAAAGCAACTCACAAATCACTTATTCCAATTATTTAACTGATGTTTGAATCTCTTCCCTCTCCACCATCACAGTTGAATGGGCTGGGTTGGGGGGGGGGCAGTTATTTTTTAGCCACCTCCCGTTCACCCCATTGGTGAGGGAAGGATTCCCATTCTAGGATTATGGACATTGCTTGAAATATGGCACCTGACCACTGGACAGATGAGATTGACAGTTTATTAATCACACACACTTACAGCCCAGGGGAGGAGGGCAGCATGTGCCCTGCATGGCTACAAGAGGGTTGTACTCACAGACAGAATGGGCAGGCAGAGGCTGTAGGATGCAGGTTTTATACTAACAAAAGAGCAGGTGGCCCTTCGTTCCCATGAAAGTGATTGTCTTGTCTGAGTAATTCCATGGGCAGGGAACTGAAACCTGCTTTTCAATGATAAGCAGATGTTGTTAACAAGGGTCATTTGGCTCAGGGACTTTATCTGTGGGAGCACAGTGGGGAGGACAATTTTTGGTTGGTCCACTGGAGGATCTCCTAGTTTTCCTCAGATGTCAAGAACACATAATATTGGGATTTAATTTTAAGGCCTTACACCACAATCCCCTGGTCCATGTTTGAACACTGCCAATAATAAGAACTCACTACTGTTTTCTTAGTTATTTTTTAGTTGATAGCTGTTTCCTCACTATTTCTACAATTTTTCCTCTTGGTGTCAGTCTATGTAAAACAACTGAAAACTCACAACCATGGAAGCCTTTTACATTTCTTCTGTTGGTCATTGTAAGGGATATTTGTTGGCTACCTCTTAGTTGCCAATCTCTGTTTCAACAGGACCTCAACGTTTCAGCCATGTATTTTGGAAGAGACTCATTATATCTATGATGGTTTATGTGTCAACTCGGCTAGGCTACAGTACCCAGTTATTTAATCAGACAATAATCAAGGTGTTGCTGTGCAGGTAGTTTGTAGATGTGGTTAATAATCAGTTCACTTTGGGGGAGCCTGGGTGGCTCAGTTGCTCAAGTGACCAAATCTTAATATCATCCCACGTGGTGACCACTCAGGTGTGAGACTGAGCCCTGCGGCAGGCTCTGCACACAAGGGTGAAACCTGCTTGGGATTCTCTCCCTCTTCCTCTGCCCCTCCCCCGCTTGCACACATGCACTCTCTCTCAAAATAAATATACTTGCACACACAATTTATACATAAAAATATATTTTATGTATAGTCTATAAATTATAATATATATCAATATATAATACAATATATGTAAGTGTGTGTGTGTGTGTGTGTGTGTGTGTGTATGTGGGTATCTTTTGCTGATTCTATTTCTCCTGAGAATCTTGACAGACGTAGTATCTTAGCTCAAGATGTAGATTTGTGGGGGCGCCTGGGTGGCTCAGCTGGTTAAGCATCCAACTCTTGGTTTTGGCTCAGGTCATGATCTCACAGATCGTAAGTCTGAGCCCTGTGTCAGGCTCAGCACTGACAGTATGGAGCCTGCTAGGGATTCTCTGTCTCTCTCTCCCTCTACCCCTCCTCTGTTGCTCTCTCTCAAAAATAAATAAACTTTAAAAAAAAAGATGTAGATTTGTGATTAGCCATCCTAATTTACATACCATCTCCAAGCCTATATAATTTGTTTAGAGACTGGCATATGTCACAATTCTAGCCGGTGAGATATAAGAGATATTTCCTAGGGATTTAGGAAAAGAAAATTATTCTTTCTTTCAATGAACTATATAGGAAGAAAAAGGTTTTTCAGATTCTCACTTGACATTAAAGAAGCACACTGCCTGGACTGTTGCCAGCAAATATTCTGACCCAAAGAAAGGAGAGAGTAACCATTTTTGGCCAAACAGCCACTAGATTGAGACTCAAATAAAATCCAACTTGTCTTAGAACTTTTGAGTTACATGAACCCATAAGTTGTTTGTTATTGAAGCCAGTTAGAAATGCTTTTTCTCTTACTATGGCAGACAAACATCATAACTATTGTAGCTATCATGCTCCTTTAAGTCTTCTTTCCTCCAAACCATACTCTTGTTTCTTCTGCTATATTCTCCATTAAAAAAGAAAATCTATCATGCTAGATGCTCTTTTCTGAATGTGTTCCAGTTTGCCTATGCCCCTTGATCTAAATTCTATAATGATCAGCATGGAATAAAGTCAATTCTGGCCTTTTCTTATTGTAGTTACTATATTAACGCAGCTCGATATCAAAATAATTTTAGAATTGATTTCACACCATTGCCTTATGGTACCTAATACCCTTCAGTTTTTTTCCTGTACACAGCTGCTAAGCTTCCTCCATCACTGTGTTTGTATAGCTTTGTTTTGTCAAATGTTGCGGATCTAAGTATAACTTCTGCCCTACACATTCTCTACAACCCTTTAGGATCCAGGTATTACCTTTAACCACAGAATCTTCTTTATATTTCAGCAAAACCTCCAACAAATCACTACTTCCCAGTCTTAATTCCTTAGTATTACAGCTATTATCCTGCTTGAAGCTAACATACTTGTTAAATAACAAGTAACATCTTATAAAGAGTGTTTGCATTCTTGGGTACCCTCAAACATAATTGTTTAACACACAGTACTCACACAGTTTTATGCCTATTAGTAAATAATAAAAATGCAATCCTTGTGGTACAAAACTCAGTGTAAAACACAAGTATGAAAATGTCACATGGGAACAAAAGTAACCACGTGGCAATAGCACAAAGTAAATCATGTGGCAGATCATTAAGGCAGAGTTTTCTGATGCTGAAATCAGTTATATGTTTCCAGAATTAGATCGTTCTCACAGTCAAAAAACCATCCACAATGTTTACTGACCAATCTGTCGCATGAAAACTCAGCCTTAACTTCAGGCCCTGGGGCATTATTTCATATATACAATTATGTTCAGGCTAATTTTCCTGGACAGGCACATTCCATGCACCCTTTTCTCTTTCTTCCTCCCTTCCTTCAAATTTTAATTTTCAGTATTTTTTGCATATGTATTTCACAAGGATTATAGAACAAGTAACACAAAGTGTGAATTGGCCAGGGAGGATCATGATGGTCACAAAAAATAGAGGCAAACCAGGACATTTAGCCATAATTACAAGTGCACAATTTGTTCAAATTGTCATCATCGTGTGTCATCACCTTAGGCTCCCTAGGATGTAAGCAGAATACTACTGTGACTCAAAGCACATCCTATGTGAGAATGGTTCTGCAACCCAAGCCCAGGAAAAGCCAAAGTGCTTAGCAGTAGAGTGTCAACAATACCTTGGTTGCTGGAAGCCATTTATGAGGTTCTCTGTGATAATCTTGATTCTAACAAGTCATCTGCACTTTGAGTACAAGTGATGGGTCTGTTTATTATAAAGGACTAAGGTGCACTGGGATATACTGCGGTGGTGATATAAGAGTAGTTACAACTCACTGTGTATTTGATTTAGGATTGAATGTGGCACATCACCACTCCTCTAACTGCACATAAAGTCTAATAATAAGGGTTTAAGGATGTTAAAGATGAATTACTCTACAAATTATAAAAGTGGATCCAACTCACAGGGTTGAACACCTTGGAGTTAACATGAATACCTATCCATCTTGGTTTTAAAACCCCAAAACTCCAATGGTTTATAAAATGCTTGATACAAAAGAGGTACTTTGGCTGCCCAGGGATATGTAATTTTCAGTTTCATGGAGAGAAGACTTATTTGTGTAGAATCAGGTAACACAATTTAAAACATATGAAGTCTGAACATAAATGTTCAAAAAACACTGAATTTGGAGACTAACTCTGAGACAGGCTAGGGAAGAAAACCATCACTATTATACTTTTCCTCATAGGATTTAACACTCTTCCACCTTCACCAATAATACTAAATAAATGCTTTAAGTCATTATATGCCTCTAGCCTCAAGTACAGTAATGAACTTTTCCATAATAAACAAATATAGAAACATACACAACTGACAAAAACAAAAAATGGTCCTTGAAAATGATTGACAGTCTTGATTCTTTCTGAATCACTTAACTTTTGCTGTGTGGCAAACTACCCCAAAACTTATTAGCCTAAAACAACAATTATTTATCAGCTCATGTTCTGTGCATCAACAATTTAGGTTAGGCTCAACTGGGTGATTCTTTTGATAGTGGGTGACTGAGGCTTAGTTGGTCTCATTTGGCCTCAATTACATGTTGGGAAGTTGGCTGGGGTAAACCATGTGTCTCTACCATGTAGCCAGCTAGCCCAACCTTCAACACAGAGTGGTCAAGTTCCAAAAATACCAAGGTAGGACAACCCCAATACAGAAGTACTTTTTAAGTTTCTGATTATGCCAATGGGATTTTCTAATATCCCATTGGCCAAAGGAAGCCCACAGCTCAATTCAGGTTCAAAGGCTATAAAATTAGATTCACCTCTTGATAAAAATAGTAAAGATATTACAAGGGAGTATGTAGAGAAAAGAGAGGGATTACAGTGGGCATTTTTGCAAACAATGTACCACTTTCTTTGTATTTAGGAGTGAATTTGAAAGTAGGAAGGAGAAAAAAAATTCCCTCTAGATTCTCTTCTACGGAGTTAGAATTTATATTACAGAGTAGCTTCCTCTACAGGCATCACAAGAAATACGCAGTGGTAAGTGGTGGTGTTTGATGTTAGAATGCAGAGGAAGACTAAGGTGCTAGGTTCTGGTACCAGAAATACAACTCTGGGCAGAGACGAACAAGGAGTCTGCCATACGGGTCTGGCAAGAGCTAATACGTGATCATCTGGGAGGGGGTAGCATGTGGTAGTAGGGGGCCTGCAAGAAAGCAATGTATTGGGAATTAGTTGTGTTCACATCAAGTAAATGTGGCAGCAAATAGGCGGGCTCTAACTGTTGGCCAGACTTTTCCTAAAAAAACAAGTCATGTAGGACAAGTGTAAAGGAATTGAGGTGCTAAACAGGAATAAGGGAAGAGATTCAGGCATAAGACAATAAGCTTAGACACGTAATTAGAACCAGCCCAGTCACTAAAACTAAGGCATCAAATTGGGAGTAGTAGTAAAGGCAACTTGATGCTATCACTTAGGCTACAGACTAGGCCATCTTCAATCCATTACCGGAGCCCTGTGGTGAAAAATGAGGGTACACTGAACTAGCAGATGGATATACAGAAAACTCTAATCATATGAACTAGAGTGATAAGCAGAGCAATGGAAAGCAGAAGAGAACTAACATTTCTTAAGAAGCTGCCAGGAACAGTACCCAGACACTTCAAGTTTGTTTCACTGAACTTAAAGTGAACTGAATCCAGGGTTCACTTCATCATAAACCTGAATCATTCATTTTGTGTGTACACTTGGAGACATACCTAGGTGATAACATTCCATAAGAGGATAAGAGCAAAATACAAATAGCTTTTTTTTTTTTTTTTTTTTTTTTTTTTACTGTGGCTCCAGGTCCTTCTTACATTAGCATCAACATTATTTCATATGAATCCCAATGTACTGCCTATTTTCCAGTCATTAAATTTAATTGATCTGTAGGCAAAAAGCAGGGCCCGTGGCTGCTTTTACCATGTCCTTAGGCCTCCCAAATAGGAATTCAGAGTGAGCCAAAGCAGTGGATGAAACATGTAGTTGATTTGAGCAATGGTAAGAACAAACATCCAGAGTGCTTTCTGTGTGCCAGACCCTATCAAATCATTTATACTTATCAAATCATTTCAGCTCCTGATAACCTTATGATGTAGGTGACACTATGGCCTGCAATCTACAGATGAAGAAACAAGTTCAGAGGTGAAGTTATTTATCCAAGTCATACGACTAGTAAGCGGCAGAATTAGAATGCAAACTCAGGCTAGTCTGGCTACTGAGTCTCTGTTCGCAACCACTATACTGTGATACCTTTCAACTTTCTATTTACTTAGTACCATTTCAGATCTCTTACTCCTTACCATTATGACCTTGTCATGATCCACAAATCTGCCTAGTTTGTCTGACTTTTTATTAAAATACTTTAATTGTTTTTAATGTTTGCCATCTCTTCATAGTTGTAGGTCTGCAGATTCAGCACTCAACAAATATTTGCTGAATAAGGATTATCTATTAGGTGCTGGACACAGGAATATAAAAATGAAAGAGAGCACATAATATAGAAAGGTATATACACAAACTCACTAAATTACAGAGGAGGTGGTTTATTTCTTCTTAAAACAACAGTGGCAGAGTGGAATGGGGACACTGCAGCATAAGGTTTATGTTTAAATCTTGGCTCTGCTACTTATTAAGCCCTGTGGTATTGGACAAGTTATTTAATTTCTCTCCATTTCAGTTCCTAATATCTCATGCTATTTAAATTTTCCCCTTTTATTTTAAGTTTTTTTTTTTTTTTGAGGTTGGGGTAGAGAGAGAGAGAGAGAGAGAGAGAGAGAGAGAGAGAAAGAGCAAGCAGGGGAGGGGCAGAGAAACAGGTAAAGAGTGAATCCTAAGCAGGCTCTGTGCTGAGAGCATAGAGTCTGACACGGGGCTTGAACCCATGAACTGTGAGATCATGGCCTGAGCTGAAACCAAGAGTCGGATGCCTAACTGACTGAGCCAACCAGGCGCCCCAAGTTTCCCCCCTTTAACTCAACTTAGTATGGAAGAAATATCTCCGTAAGTTCTGGACTCAGACTGAATCAGACCATTAGCTTTCTAATTCTTTAATTATTTTTGAATCTGGCTACGTTAGGTATTGTTAATCTTGACTCCAGCAAGATCTGCACTTGGAATACAAGTTATGGGTCTGCTCTATTACAAAAAACTGTGGTGCACTGGTATGTACTGAGGCTGGTGATGTAAGAGCATTTGATTTGTGTATTTAAGATCGGATATATAACTTCATCCTTCTTCTAGCTGCATATTGTCTAATGATTCTGGAGCCAGATTCCTCATTTGCACTATGTGAACAACACAGCAGTACCAATGTCATGGAGCTTTTGTGAAGAGTATATTAATTAATGTACATGAGAACACCTACTAAGATGCCCTAGGCATAGAAAAGCCGTCAAGAAATGTTACTTATCTTCCTCTGCTCCACGTTGTTTTATTCCTTTAGATACTCTTCTTACAAGTTGGTCACTATGCTGCCAATCAAGAGCTGGGAGCATTGGCAAGGATTTCCTTCAAGCCCACCAAATGCAAGGGCATACTGGCTGTGACCCTTTAACTACAAAGATTTTTCTCTTCAACCTCTTTGATGTGCCACTATTATTTCTCCTTCCACTTCACCATGCCCCTGTTTTAGTTTGAGAACTTGTTCACTTTTCTTTTTAGTTTTTATTTAAATTCCATTTAGTCAACGTACAGGGTAACATTAGTTTCAGGTGTACAATATAGTGATTCAACAATTCCATACAACAACTGGTGCTCATCACAAGGGCACTCCTTAATCCCCATCACCTATTTTTTTTGCCCATCACCTATTTAACCCATCCCCCCCATCCACCTCCCCTCTGGTAAACATCAGTCTGCTCTGTATAGTTAAGAGTCTGTTTCTTGGTTTGCCTCTCTCTCTCTCTCCCTCTCTCTCTTTCCCCTTTGCTCATTTGTTTTCTTTCTTAAATCCCAAATATGAGTGAAATAATATGGTACCTATCTCTGACTGACCCATTTCACCCAGTATAACACTCTCTAGCTCCATCCATGTCATTGCAAATGGCAAAATGTCATTCTTTTTTCATGGCTGAGTAATATTCCATTATATATTGGAATTATATATTGCATTATATGTCACACCCTCTCTATCCATTCATCATCAATTGGCACTTGGGCTGCCTCCATAATTTGGCTATTGCAGATAATGCTGTTACAAACATCAGGGTACATGTATCCTTTTGAAACAGTATTTTTGTATTCCTTGGGTAAATACCTAGTAGTGCAATTGCTCTATTGTAGGGTAGTTCTATTTTTTTTTACTTTTCAAGAAACTTCTATACTGTTTTCCAGAGTGGCTGAGCCAGTTTGCATCCCCACCAACAGGGCAAGAGGGCTCCCTTCTCTCCTTTTCCTCACCAACACCCGGTGTCTCTTGTGTTGTTGATTCCAGCTATTCTGACAGGTATGAAGTGATATCTCACCATAGTTCTGATTTGCATTTCTCCGATGATAAGTGATGTTGAGAACTGTTAACTTTTTGATATGTTTATGTTTACCATACCGCATAGAGCTCTTTGCAGACACATATATATGTAATCTAAGATATTTTGATTTTCATATTAATTATGATCACTTTTAAATATTATTAAAAGATGCCCTTGCTCAAAGAATAGTTCCATACACCGCAGAGGTAGAATGAAAAAAAACATTATTTTTGCTTTGCATAATTTGTTCAAAATCTTCGATAGCATATTTACTGACCATTGTATTTCCTTTCAGGAAATACTTGTTAAAAATTGATCTAGCCATTCATTCAAACTCATAATGTACATTTTAGAATAATACACATTTTAGAAATGATAAAATGTAATTGGTATTTGTATCTCTTACAAAAATTTTCAACATTTATTCACTGGAGTAATCTCCCCTGTTCTGGAATAATAGCTTGGCAGGCCTCATAACTTTTCCACTCACTAATTTGTTACAGTCCTATAGCTATTGTGAGTTGTAAACATAGCAAGGTTAGAAATTAGACTGCCCAGTGCTCGGCTACAAAAACAAACAACAAATGAATATTTACCGAACAACTATTAAATATCAATCATTGTTCTAAGCACCTGTGATATAAGTAAATAAAACATAAAATCCCACGACTGCAGAGCTTACAATCCAGAAGATAATCCAATCAATATATTTGAAAACATCTATTTCTGTCTATAGCAATTAACTTGACCAGAACAACCCTTCCATTGAAAAAACCTAGGAAAGTTAGAGAATTACAATTATCTGTTTGAAGGGATCAGACAGCTACAAAAGCAGCTAAGACTTGAGGAGATAAATGGGTAGTGCAAACAAGTGAGCCTGACACTCAAGGCCTTTGTTTATTTGCAAGTAGAAACTCAGAGGCTATGAAACTGAGAACTTTTGGGAACCTTATAGGATGAGGGAGACAAAGATTGAGCTTAGAGTCCATTAAGTGGATATGACCAGGAAATAGCCCTAAAATTTTAGATGGGACCCAAAAGGGCTAAAACTCGTGGAAAGGTAGACCAAAAATAAGTCACACAAAGACTGCAATACAGTTTCAAATCAGTTCAATACACACTGCAATAAGGTGATATGGTCTTTGATGAATTGCCCACCAGAAGCAACAGTAAATAATATCTGGAGGAAGATACATTTCAGACTCTCAAAATAGCTCCATGAGTTTTCAAAAACAATGTATGAAATCAAATAAAAAACTACTAGATAGACCAAGAGATAAAGCCCAAATACCTTAAGGAATAGATAATAGAAACAGACATACAGAATATAGAATAAAGTCCTTAGAATGAACTTTAATATAACTAATATGCTCAAGAAAAGAAAGGATAAATTAAGTAATTTCAACCCAAAAATGCCTCTATAGACAATGGTAAAATGAAAATCAGAGCAAATGGAAAACAGATAAACACAAGAATTAAAATTAAGAATTCAATAGGTAAGTTTAGAAAATAGACCACGAAAGTACTACTGACATAGAAGATAGTTTAGTGGAAAGTATTAAGACTGAAAAAGGCAGAGGAAATGATTTGAAAAATACAGAACAGAGCATAAGAGACATGTAACATGGTAATGAAATCTAACATATGTATAACTGGAATTCCAAAGGAGAAGAGAGAGGAAATGAGGCAAAAAAACAATGTTTATAATGATATAATGACCAAGAGACTCCAAAATGATTCAAGGTTTCAAGCCAAAGATTCAAAAAGCATAATAAAGTCTAAAGAGAATAAATACATAAACAAACAAAACCAAAAGGAAACAAAACCAACAGTGGGACCTTCACAGTAGAATTTGTGAAGACAAGGGAAATTAAAATATTAAGAACAAAGAAAAATGATATATTGCATTCACAGGAGCAATAGTCAGAACTGAAGTAATGAAAGCCAAAAGACTGGTAAATTTTTTTTCAGAAGTGAAAGGGAAATAAAAATATTTTCAGATAAAGAAAATTGAGATAATTCACCACTAGCAGACCCATACTAAAAGACATACTGAAAATAGTTTTCTTCAGGCAGAAGGAAAGTAATCTCAAGTTGAAAGAAAGAAAATACATGATGGAATGAAGATCACTGGAATGTGTAACATCTTGGTAAATCTGGATGAATACTGACTGTATAAGACAATAATAATTTCTTGTGCCTTTTATATATGTACAGTTAAATATATGGTAGTAGCACAAGAGGCAAGCGTGTGATAAATGTAGTTAACGAATTTAAAATTCTTGCAATTCCAGTGTCCAGAAAGAGATTAAAGTACTAATTTATGTGAGATTTTCATAGCAAATTATGCATATTGTGATCTCCAGAGTAACCTTAGAAAGAATAATAATGTATAATGTATGAGCAACCAGAGAGAGAAGATAGAAAAACAACAAGAAAAGAAGACAATAAAGGAGTTAAAAAAAAAAAAAAAAGGAACAAAGAATAGGTTAGGCAAGCAGAAAATAAACAGGAAAATAGTATACAGATTTAAACTCAAATATAACAGTAATTATATTAAATACTCAGGTTAAAAATTCAAATTCAAAGACTAAGATTTTTAAAATCTATATGCTGCTTATAAATAACAACTTAACTCTTGGAGACAGAAAAGTAAAAAGTAAGGGGGAAAATGTCATACATAATCATCATGGTAGTTTTTTAAATATCACTCTTAGTAAATATAGAATAAGCAGACATATAGAAGACTCCAAATACATAATTATCAACTTTGATATAACTGAAATGTGAAAACTCCCCACTGTAAAACTACACAATATACATAGTTTTAAAGGTATACTGAATATGTAAAAAATGGACTATATGCCAGACTGTAAGACTAGTTTCACCAAATTTCAAAGAACTGATACTATACAGAATGTGTCTTCTAAACATAGTGGAACTTAATTGGAAATCAATAATAGGAAAATAGCTAGAAAGTCCCCAAATGTTTAGAAGTTTAGTGATACACTTCTAAATAATACAGAAAGAATGGAAATTAGTAAATATTTTAAACAATAATAAAAAGTACAGCATAACTTAAAACCCAATGAAAATACAACACATCAAAACTTATATTTTTAAAATTATATTTGAAAAAAAATTCACATACTTGAATGTTCATGTTTAAAAAGGCTGAAAAGCAATGATCTATGCATTCATTTTTATAAGTTAAACAACAGCAATTTAAATTCCTAAAAAGAGGTAGGAAATTCTCTAGAGCAAAAACGAATTATAGAAATAGAAAAAGAACATACAATCGAAAGAATTAAACAAAAACCAAAAATTTCTTCCTTGAAAATACTAAGAAACTTGTTTAACCCCTTATAAAGATGATGACGAAGTGAGAAGAGAGACATTACTAATATAAGGAATGAAAAAGAACATGTCGTTACAGATTCTACAGACATTAAAAATGTAATAGGAGGACACTGTTAGTAACTTTGTGAAAATAAATTAGAAATTTATAAGAAATAAAAAATTTCCCAGAAAAATCCTACATATAAAACTGACCTAAGAAAAAATGTAAACTAGTCCTAAAACATTAAGATATTATATCTATAATTATAAAACCTCACACAAAGGAAACAGGCATAGATGGCTTTATTATGAATTCTTCTAACATTTATACAACATCAATATTATGTAAACAAACAAAAAAAATCAGTAGTAGTATATAAGCTCTTCCAGAGAATAAAGAGGAAATCTCTTTCAACTCAATTTACAAGGTCAGAATAACCCTGATATAAAATTCAACAAAGATATTACAAAAAAGAAAAACTAAAGACCAATCTCTCTCATGGACAAAATAAAAAAATAACAAAATTAACAAAATATGAGCATACCAAATCCAACTACACACATATGAGATGATAGATATCACTAGGTTGACATCCAAGTGGCAAGACCCATGAAGCAGTTGACCACACTGTACTGAAGCTAAGGAGAGAAGTCAGGGCTGGGCAGATAGCTTCTGCAATTGTCTCAGAATAGTAAGCACTTAAATTTTTACTAAATGAATATATAACAGGACGTTAAAGTGGAAGACTTCTTCTGGCCTCAGTTTCAGGCCTATATTTTCAGGAGATGGATACTTGATACTAAAAGAAATATCAAATAAAAATGTAATTTTCCCAAATATTTGGTCTAGAGAAGGCTTCATTATACTTGGGCCCCTCATAGGGATGTTATATATACTTTAATAGTATAAAAAGATTAGAAAAGGAATAAAAAAGACTTCTAATAAGGAAATTTTCTTGGTAAAAACTGCTTTCTTATTTTAGCATTTCATGTACTCTTTTGACATGGTATTCAAACACTGAACTCTGATTCTATGTAATGCTCACATAAAAACACCAACATAATTGGACTGTACTATTCCAGTGTTTGCTGATCACTTCTTCCTAGATTGCTATAGAATTTACTGATGATTCATTTGGCACTCAGTACATGCTACTTTGTAACATTATTGTGTGCATCCTGCTTCATCTGCAATAAGAACCTAAATTTCTTAAGGGTCACATGGACTAGGTCATATACTCTTTTGTATCACCCAAAAATTTCTAAGTGTATAATAAACTTTTTTTTTTTTACAATAAAGGTGGTGATTATCATGACATTTAGTATAACTCATTTCTTTTTTTAAGTCATACTTAAATGTGATCAACTACTAAAAAAGAGATGTAAGATACAAAGTATACTTATACAGGCTTTGGAGAAGAAGCGTAGTTATACAGTGCTTATCCCATAAGTAGTTAACTAAATACAATTGTTATATGGGCATAAGTTTTAGACACTTATTTTTCACATGTCTGAGAGTTATAAGTTTTATAGAACTAATCTGTAACCACAATCAATTTAGATTATTTTAAGTTTTTGTTCACAATATCTTGCCACCTACATACAATATCAAAGGAAGAACACTAGCATGTTCTATTACAAAAAAAATAAAATTCACAATTCATACCAACTATAGCCAGAGAATTAAAGATAAATTTAATTCACTCAATAAAAAAGAAAACTTTGAAGAGCTTTACTTTGAAAGATAGTATTACAGTCACAATACTATTTAAACAAAATTTCTTTTTGGAGTATTCTTTTTCCTCATCTGGGGCACTTAAAAAGTCCCAGAAATAAATGTATTTTTTTTCATATGCAGAAAAATTTATCTACAGTCTGGTTTTCTCTGGGTAATAATTATAGAGTAATTAAAAAATAGTCTTTAAACTGCTCCTTCTATGATTTCTAATATGTCTCTGGCTTTTGCATGCTGGTTAACCTCACTCCCTTCATACTACCCTCACATCCAATTTTCTAAAAAGTAATGTGATAATTGGAATAAAAAGTATCCATTTCTCGGAGGTTTCACTTTCTAAAATTTATACCCTGTGAAGTAGGTTAGATGAATTCAGCCTCTAAATAATCACTGTGCATATACACTGCCAAAATATACCACTGATTCTATTAGTTATTCAGGGAATTCTATCACAATTTAAACATCAATAGTTTTGAATGCTTGGGATTGTTGATGCAGGATGCTTGGATGATGGCCTGAATCAAGTCTGAAGGGGCCAGATGATTTAATCTAGACATCTCTAATTAAGGATGAATATCACAATCATCTAGAGAGTGTTTACAAATTATGGATTTTTTTTTTACCAACCTGAAGAATCAACATCAAGACAAACATGCTATATTTTGGGGATTTTCCTGAGGTATTCTCACTTACAGCCCTCTTTAAGGTGCAACAGTTAGATTCAGACACAAAGAAAAAAAACTTTAGGCATGTTTATAAAGACCATGAGGAATGGTAAATTCTTGAGGCTGATAATAGCTTTTATGAAGTATGTACAACAAGCATGAAGCAAATGAGTGAGAAAAATTAAATGCTTACTATTATACTAAAGAATGATGGTTGTCACATAGACAAAGGACAGCAGCTGTTAGGAACCTGAGTCTTAGGAAGTAGGTGTGTATGTCACTCCTTGCAGAGAGAAGAGAGAAATTCCACTTAACTTGTGGTAAGCAATAAAGTCACCTACACAGAGGAAGTGGTATGGGGGCACATGCTAACCTGCCTTCATGTATCAACTGGCCCTAACTCTAGTCAATCTGAAATTTCCAATTCCTACCCTAGTAGCCTTTGATGGATGGACTCTAAGACGGCACCTTGAGTTCAGTTTAAATAAATAAATAAAAATCACTAAATACAACCAAGTATTTTAAAATGAAGGAAAAAAATCTATAATGGAAGTCAGCAGTGTTTTTCATTTTTTTAATGTCTATTTATTTGTTTTGAGAGAGAGAGAGAGGGAGGGAGAGAGAGACAGAGAGAGACAGAGAGAGACAGAGAGAGAGAATCCAAGCAGGATCTACACTGTGAGCACAAAGCTCAATGCAGGGCTCAAATTCATGAACCGTGAGATCATGACCTGAGCTGAAATCAAGAGTCAGATGCTTAACCGACTGAGCCACCCAGGTGCCTCAAAGCAGTGTTTTTCAAATGAAGAGAGTAGTCATTAGTTCAAAATTCAGACCATGAAGCCTGAGGTTTTAATGTTTAAATTAATGCACATTTTTTATCTATTCTATATCTGTGTTCGTTTTAATATAATGTTTAATTATAAAACCATGTTTAACTTAACAAGTTGATGCCCTAAAAGCCATATCATGTTTTTTCCTGTAGTCTTGAATACTCACTGGGCAACACTGCTGACAACTACTGGCATATTAAAATGTGTATCCAGAGAAAATAAAATAAAATGATGTATCCTGAGAAGAAGAAGAAAGCATGCAAACTTTTGTCCTGTTGGTGGTTCTCATTAGCTTAGACACTTAGTGTGGTCATTACATAATATAGCAAGAAGATTATGGCAAATAGTTAATGGTTTTAGTCTAAGGAAAAGAAAATATAACCTTTCTGGCCTCTTTAAGAAAGTTCATTAAAACTTAAAATTGATAGTGGGAAATTTTAGTAAATTTTCATTGCTTTTTTAAGTTCAGTGGGAGTAAGAAAATTCATTCCCTCTGTAAATGCAAATTAAGTCGCTGGGTGTGTGTCAGAAGGAAATTTCTTTTAGCCGTATTATTTTCCAGTGACCTCTCTCTGAAAAAAGGCTTTCTGTACTTTTCAGTTGCTGAGTTTTAGTCCTGTAACTACTATATATAATTTCTCATTTTAAAAGAATATTCAAGGGTATATTAGTAGCAGATAATCTCCCAAACCAAGCATGGATTTAGTTCATATATATCTTGAGTGCTGTTATTTTGCAAAAGGGTGCCTGGGTGATTAGATTCAAACCTGGAAATGCAATGTAAGAAATAATGTCCAGGATCTATTTTTTTTTTTTTTGTCAGATTAATGTTGCCTAACTCCAACACTTTTCTGGTCTACAGGATTTTACTTCCTGCATTATTAACTTAAAATACATTAAACACATTACATGAAAGATTTTTAAATGCAGTCCAGTGTGCTAAAGTTTGTGTTTCTCGTCCATTCAATAATGTTAATAAACATATAGTGTCCAAATAATTAGAAGGATTTTAAGGAGTTGACTACAATGCCGATTAAGTAGATTTCATCATTCAAAGATTATTATTAGGTTTAGGTATAAAATATATTTTCAACCACTCAATATATTTCTATATATGACATATAAATTCAATTATTCTAAAATCTGGAGGCTAACTGTGGCTTTAGGTACATCATAATAATACCAGCTTTTGGCCATAATAGATTAAATCAATTTTGAAATGTTAATATCCTTCTATGCACAGATAAATGCTTTTGAGATTTTTAAGGAAATCAGTCTGCTAGCATTTTCTGAATACTTCTTTGTGTCAGGTATTATGTTAGATACTAAGGTAACAAAGGTAACACCTGGTCCCTACTCTCCAAGATCTCACAGTAAATAATAGTACAAAGCTTTATTATTTACCGAATGTTTTAACTTAGATGATTACATTTGGAGCTTCATCACAATCCTAGAAGTTATATAATATAAATACTTTTACCTTTAACTTATAGTTATTGAAATGTGGGCTTAGAGAATATTTTTCTAATGTATCTTTGTATAAGATTATCTAGCACACTAACGGGGAGCATAGTGGATCCTCAATAAATATTTGATAATGAGTGATGTGCTCAAGGTCACATAGCTAGTACCAGTAACACTAAAAATTAAACTCAGGTCAAGTTAATTCTAAGACCAAGAGGTCAAAGTATTACTATAGATAGTTTTGAGAGGTTGATTCAGGGCATCTGTTTGTACATCTCTCTGATGTAACTGATTCAACAACTTCTTAATATAGTAATTCTTGAGCTATGTATACATTTTTTTTTAAGGTGGAATGGCAAGCATGCCAGAAGAAAAAGTCTATTCATTGTTCTAGTTTTAGCATCCACCCTTGAGGGAGAGGAGGCAGCAAAGAAATGGAATTATAGAGCTCTAGCATCCAGGTCAGCAATATGGATGGTTAGGGCACTGGCAAGTATTATCAGACTGAAATTATCAGCCTGCTTAAAAAACAAAACTAAACTAAAAAAAAAAAAAAACTTATTGTGTGCTCAAAAACAGGAATAATCCAAATCTCAATCTTGAATCAGAATTAACCAGGTTAGCCTCAGACCAGTGTAACTAGACTTCCTGGAAGGACTCTCTCAACTTTCCAAAATGGAACACCAATAAAATCCGAAATAACATGGTTTTGCATTAAGTACTAAAATGAATTCACCTGAATTTTAGTGTCAGTTATTTGGGTTATTTCATTTGTGTTTAAATGAGTTTTACAATAAATTTTTATTGAAAGGCAATTTACAGGATGCGTGGGCTCTGGATGTCAAAATGCTCAGAAATGCTGTGTGTCTTTGGGAAAATCATTTCTATAGCTGGGCCTGTTTAGTCATTATAAAATACCAGAGCTAGACTTAAACAAAAAGCAAAACCAAACCTCAAATATACCAGGGAAACTAATATCCAGTAATATTTGGACAGTGAAAAATAATATTTATTGAACCCTTACTATGTGGCAGGCATTGTTCTGAGTATTCTCGTTGTATTAAAGCATATAATCTTCAAACACACCTGAAGTAAGTACAACCATATTCTCCCATTTCATAGATGAGGAATCTGAGGCAGCAGAGCTCCAGAACTTCTTGAGGCTTACAGAGCCAATAAGTAGTAAACATGGGATTCCAGCCTAGGCAGTCTAGTTCTAAAGCCGGTCCTGTGCCATACTGCTCTGTAGACAACAAGAGTTAATCGAGTGCAACAGCTCAATTGATGGCTACCTTTTACTGAGTTGTTACTATCTGCCAGACATTGAACTACCTTATGTTTGTTATTTCATCTAATCCTTACAGAAATAATAATCTTTGAAGTAGTTGTTATACCTATTTCACAGGTCAGGAAACTGACTCTGGATTTAAAAATGCATGGTCACTGTCAGAGGTAGCGGCAGGCTGAGATTCTAACCTTGTTTGCTCTTTGCTTCTAATGCCTCTATGTTTAACCAATGTGCAATATTAGGATGCTTTGTTAGAAATATGCTACTTTTGGAGTTGGAACTCATCATATACATTTTGAACTTCAAAAGAGTTTTGGTGGGGTGGGTTTCAAGAGGAAAAGATGAGTTGAAAAAATTATATAACGTGAAGGGGTTACCAATTTATATAGAAGTATTTGAATTTTCTGAAGAAAAACAATCAACCCAATAATATGTGAGGATTAAAAAGTAGATGACACATGAAAAATAATAATAAGATGATTGTTCATTTGAAGTTTCACATTGGAGTTTGAGAGAATTAACTTTCTTTTCTCAGATTAAATGCAAGCATCTCCTTAACTGACAACTGAATTATTCCACAAACACAAGTTTGGCAAAGTTTTATACAGGGTTTTAAGAGCAGCTAGGTCATTAAATAAAAAACTCAAAAAACTTCCTCTTCTTAATTCTAAATGGTGGTCCCATCAGATCCAATTTGAAATGCACTGGCAGAGCTCAACATATAAGTTGCTGCTTGGCTGGCTCAGGAGTCAAGGGACTTTAACACCATGCGTGGATGCACAGCGCATATTTTAGTATCTTCAGGGGAAAAAAAAAAAACCCAAAAAACCAGACAAACTGAAGCAGGAGGAAAGCCTGTCTGTAACTGATTATATTACATTTGTACAACACGGTATTACCCCATCACTTCCAAAGAATCTACAATTGGTAGTAAACAAATGAAATGCTATGGAGTCCTCTTAAAATAAAAGCAACAGCAATAATGACAACAAACATGTAAAACTAAGCAGCTAATCAGTATCCACATCGATAGTGAGAAATAACAATAATATATAGGTAATGTTTTTCCATGAAATACTAAGCAGTCTTAAGAAAATAAAAACATAATACGTGGCTTTTGAGAAGAAACTTTTAAAAGGCTTTATATGTATAATGTTAGAGTATATATAAATATAAACATTTAAATATATATTACACACCTTAGGAATATAAAGCATATGCATATTATGTATACACACATGTATATATATTTGTGTATTATATATAATTTCTTAGTTCTAAGAGGGAAAGAAATCTAATTGGTCAAAATCAGTCATAAAATTTTAACCATGTTTCTGCAAAAAACAGCAGTGCCAAAGGGTAATGCATCGCTAATGGTTTCCAGTGGAATAAATAGCTACTCTGACGTCAAAACTTTGTTACACTCCAATAACTGGCTCACTTGGGGTTTCAGGTACAGCAAGTTACATGTCAGTTTTAAATAAAGTTATAAAAATAGAATGCCTGGTGAACCATATTGTCGCTATGCAACCTGATACGTTATGATTTATATCCAATAAAATGTTAACAAAGGTGATAGATTATACCAAAATAGTATCTGGTGGTGTAGGATGCCCTGCTCCTTAAATTTCAGAATTAAAAAATACTATATTTTATTTTGTCTGGACCTAAAGTGGTACACAGCTGACTTATTCACTGTTAGCACAGTGTCAAATTAGAAATATATACATATCTCAAAGACAAAGTGATTCATACACTGGTAAATCTCCCTTGATAGGTATAATGATGATATTTTAACCAAGGACTTACAGCAATAGGAACAGTGAGTCTACAGAATGCCAAAGGAAGGGCGGGGGGCTTATTATATTAGCTCATATAGGAATATCAGTCTCCTTTCTGAAAGGATACTGCTCAAATAAATACAGGCATTCCAATCAAAATAGAGCAACTGTACAATCTTACCCTAGAACCAGACTTGGAACTGGTAAGTTGAAAACACCTGAAGGGTGTGCTCTAATTATGTATTATATTTAATATCGAAAAGATGCTAATTGAAACAGTTTATTTCAAAGCGAGTGCAAATCAGATCTTATAAGGTTGGAACAATCCATCAAACAGATCATGCACAATCAGAATGATAATAGTTTTTCTATACCAGTGTCTTGCTATGGACTGCATAGAGGATATATTTGTGTAAAGAAAGAAGAAAAAATTTCTGTTTCAGCAACAATATTTACTAATATATCAAAACAAAGCAATATTTATTTAAGTGATTGATGAAGACAATGATTTATATGAAAGAAAATATTTGAATTGTTATTCAATTATTTCTATATTAAAATAAAAAATATTTTATTCTTATAGTACACACTTTTAGAACAGTGCCTTATCCATGAAATAACACCTAAATCTATACATCGTTATTATTTAATCTATCCGTATTTATTCTATTGCCTTGTTTTTCCTTACTTTGCATAAGAGAGGCAAGGAGCAGAAGATTTAAACAGAAAAATCTCAGCTCCACTATTTACCACATGTTGACTTCAGCCAAGTTAGGGGAGCTCTATGAGTTGTCTTCCTCCATACATGCAGAAATAATAATTAAATGAACTAATGTATATAAAATCTCTAGAACAGTGCTCCTCACAGGCAATATTCCAGGCACCGTTCTATGCTACTGAGAATCATCAGCAAACAAAACAAAGAATTCTGTTTCATGGAGTTGATAGTCTGGAAGGGGTAGGGAATGAGAATACACATTTTAAATAAGTAAATTATATAGTTTAATAGGTAATAAGTAGCATCAAAAAAATACAAAATACAATAGGAAAGAGTAAGATCAGAAGTGCTGGGTTGTGATTTTAATAAAGTAGTGAGGTAGGCCTCATTGAGAAGATGATGTTTGAGCAAAGACTTTAAGGAGGGAAAAGAAGAGGGAAAACATTCCAGGTAAAGGAAATCTCTAATGCAATCCCTTTAATTCAGAGGCATGCTTGGTAATTTCAGGAATAGCAAGGAAGCAAGAATGACCAAAGCAAAATGATCAAGGGGCAGAGAAGTAATGAGGAGGCTATACATTGTAGGGCTTTGTAACCTACTGTAAGTTCTTCATTTTTTTGTAAAATAGCTACCATTGCAGAGTTTTGAGCGAAGGAGTGGCATAACCTGATTTTTGTTTTAAAAGGATCATTAATGTTTGCTGTGTTGAGAATATACTGAGGAGACAAGAAGATTGGGTAAGAGACTATTGCAGTGATTCAGGTAAGAGATGGTAGTTAGGAACAGAGCGGTAGCAGTAGAGGTGGTGCAGTCTAGGTATTCATTTATAATATATTGTGAAGTTAAATGGAGGAGATGTAGGCTGAGAGAGGAAGGGAGAAATCAAGGATGTCTACAAGGATTTTGGCCATACCTATTGGAAGGATGAGGAAGGACATAAATAAAGCAGGTTTTGGGTGAAGATCAGGTGTTCAATTAGTCACATTAAATTTGAGGTCTCATCATATATGCAAGTAGAGATGTCAAGAAAGTATTTAGGTATACACGTCTAGAGTTCCAGAGAGAATATTGATATGAAGATAGTATTTGAGGCCATTAGACTTGGTGAGCTTACTAAGGGTGTGAAACTAGACAGAGAAGAGAACCACAGAACTCCAATACTAATACCAAGTTAGGAAAGCTGATGAAATTATGATTGACAATGTATTTATGTTTAATATTTATTCATTGCAATAATAATAATTTAGATTAGGATGCTCCCCAGATACTGTATTTAGGGCTTCATGTGCATGTCAGACTCCAAATAGGAGATAATATAGAGAGGCCCAAAGGATTGACAATTTCATTTACTCACTGCCTCTTTCATGCTTTTCTCAAAGAAAGTTCTTTCTCTCTACCTTTCTGTGATATAAGTAAGCTTCTACCTGCTAAGGTGGAAGACTTCATCATTACATTCCATATAGTACTAATCTGGTTGAATAATTCAGACCTTGTAAAGTTAGGGAATTCACAAGGGAAAGGGGGAGGGGAGGTGTGCAGGGAATGAGGATCCTACCTGCCTATGAATCACAAATAGGGCTTGGCCTGACCTTAACATACACAGACCTTAAAATATCTGTTTTGTTTAGCCACTGTTTTCTATAGCATTAGCTATCTTTGGTAATTTGTACTTACTCATTCCCAGCACATATAGAATTCATTTCACAAAGTCTCTGATTGGCTTATTACGTATTTTACAATTGTTTTGATTACCACCAATTACAGAGGCTTGTATATTAGATGGTTGATATATTATAGCTATTATTATTGATGCAAAGCATTACTACAAGTAAATCCTTAGGTGAGTAAGAAGGATTCTTTTCTCCATACACAATGCTTACACCAGGTCATATCCTTCTGTAGTCAATATTTACAACTTAAATGTTACACAAAATCCGTGAGATCATATAGCCTAACTAAGCCCTTACCATACAGATAAGGAAAAATTCAAAGAGAGCCAGTAGTCTGTCCAAGTTCAAATAGTTAACGAGTAGAAGAACCAAAGTCTATTCAGAATTGAAGTCTACCACAAGAGACTGTGAACAGGGTATGAAAAGGAATATATTAAAGAGACTGTATTCTAGAGTATTCTAATCCCTTACATCTTTATTCTCTTAATATGCAGAACAAAATCTTGGTACACAATGATTTTTCTTGGTTCCTACAAACAATTGATCCTTGACTTGATCAATAACTAGGTGACATGTAACCACAGGATCTGAGACGACAGTGGTGTGAGGTTCGTTACCAGAGAGGATATTCTTAAGCAGGGTCCTCAGTCTACACTGATTTTTGAGTAGTTGCAAACCAAAAAAAAAACCAAAACAAACAAACAAACAAAAAAAACCAAAACAAAACCAAAAACCATCCAGATAACCACTAATTCTATTGCTCTAATTACCAATGTACAAAAAATTCTACTAAAATGAATGGAAAAAATGGTGAGATATTAATGTTGATTATCAGATACTAAGCAGTAATTTAGGTCAAGAAAAAAATAAGTTGTATGAATAGTAACAGAAATACAATAATAGTCTATGAGCAATATTATTCAAAATATTATACTAGAGAATTGGGCTGAATGAAACACTTTCACATTTTTTTTAAGTTTATTTTGACAGAGACAGAGTGAGAGAGCGGGAGAGGGCAGAGAGAGAGGGAGAGAAAGAACCCAAACAGGTTCTGCATTGTCAGTGCAGAGCCCAATGTAGGGAATGAACTCACGAACTGTGAGATCATGACCTGGGCCGAAATCAAGAGTCAGATGCTTAACCGACTGAGCCACCCAGGCGCCACAACACTTTCACATTTTTAAAAGAATTTACTTCTCACAGTGTCGGTCACACGATTTGAACGGGGATTACAACAGTAGGGATTCAACCAGCTGTGCAACTTAGGCAAAGTCATGAGAATTTTTTAGGCCTGTTAAGATTCTATGTGGTTAAACGGAGCTTAGAATTTAAGTGTAAAAAATTAACTGCCATGTGTGTAGCACTGTGCCGAGCCCTAAGGAAGAATCACATGAGGCATATTATGTGACTTTTGCTTTCAAGGCATTTACCATCTTCTTAGGGGAATGATACATTCTGTTGACATTAAAGGTCAATATAAGTCAGAATATAACTGTGCATTTTATGTGTAAAGGTTGCATGTCTATTGAGTTCTAGGAACTGGGCAAGGTACTATACTGGAAATATGAAAATACATGGACAGTGCTTCCTAATGAGAATAAATACAATTAAGAATACAAAATGATTAATTCTACAATGGTATTTCAAAACTCAGAGACAGCTAAATTCTTTATATAAAAAGGAATCAAAACATATATTCAGGTTTCAGTAAAATCGAAGTCTAAAAAAGAGATACATATATATATATGTATATATATATAATTTTCTCTGTAGTTTTAGTCTTTATCCAACTCTCTCCTTGACTATAAGACTAAATTTTATTTCATCAATGTCATCTATGCCTATAAGACCAACAGTTAAAAGGCACGACAATAAAATGAGAGTCTCATTTTAGATTATTACATCTAACTTTACAGAAGTGGGTATACTTAGTAAGTTTTATCATATGTAAAATGAATCAACTACATCTCTTAATATTTTGCTAATAGGAGGCTAATTTCCAGAGTATGGGAAGACAGAATGTCACCATATTCTCCTGGGGTGGGGGGTGGAGGGGAAGGGAATATCAAAGCATATACCATGTTCAATTAGGAGCACCAAATTTCAAAAGATACACTGACCAAGAGGTCAATGGGGAAAAGCCTTTGGAGGTCAGGTTAAGAGATCAAAAATGGAAGGAAGTAGAAATAATGACCTAAAAAGAAAAAAAAAAAAAAAGTTCAAACATAAAGACTGAGGCACTCAAGAACATGAAAAATATTAAAATTTCAAGATTTGTATGAAATTGCACATCAAGTTCCTCTTTGTGGATACAGTTCTGAAGTTTCACGTGTGGGAAACCAGGAAGACTGGTATTTTGAAGACTCTGAATAGATAGATAGAGCCCAGTAAAGGCAGACAGAAAAGCAGATGGCTTTTGCAGTAAGCCTGGTTAGAGATGATGTAGCAGTAGAGATGGTGAGAAGTGGCTGAATTAGACAAGAAGTATTACTGAGGGAGAGGAATTGTGTGGATGACCTCTTATTTTTTGACCGAAGCAATTGGGTGCTAATTCTGAGACAAGAAATAGAGGATGATTTTGGTGGGGATGAAAAAATATTTCAGGTTTGGCCATGTTAAAGTGGTGATTTCAAGTAGCTAATTAGACTACACCTGAATTTAAACCTTGAGTTTAGGAGAAAGGTCAGGGATGGAGATGAACTGTAGAGCCATCATTGAAGAGCCGACTTTGGAGGTCAAGGAATCAAACTCTGAAAGGATGTAGATAGAAAAGAAGGCTAGGGACACTCCAAAACTAGAAGTCTGGTAGAGGAGGAGAAGACCAAGAAGTGGCATTAATAAGGAAAACCAGTGACTTTGAGGTCATACAAGCCTAGAAAAAAATATTCTATCAACAAGGAAGAAGTGGTTATTTCAGTAAAGTCATGAGGACAAAAAAACCAATGGGAGTGGTTTAAGGAGCAAATGGGAAGTGGACAATTGGAAGGAGTAAATATAGACAACTTTTTCAAGCAGTTTTGCTGGAAAGAGATGAGAAAAATAAAGCAAAGCTGTAAAGAAATTTGGGGTCAAGAGAATTTTTTAAATTGTGATATTAAAAATGCTTGTTTACTGATGAGGGTGTATCATAGAAGGGGAGAGACTGATAATGCAGGGAAGGGAAATTTTCAAGAGCAAAATCCTTGAGAAGAAAAAGAGAGTGGGGTTCAGTGCTTGAGGCCTACTTTATAAAAAAGTACTTCTCCATTACAACTATAAGGAACAACAGTGGACAGATACAGATACAGGTAAGATGGTGGGGCTGATGGGAGAAATTTGAAACAGTTCATATTTTATTTCATCCTTTTTATCTGTACCTGGCAAGTCAGTGGCTGAGAGGGAGAGAGGAAAAAGGAGCTAGGATATAAGAAGAGTGGAGGTATGAAAATACCTGTCTAAGAGAATGGAAATTTACTGGCAGTAATATTGTCCCTTTGAAATTAGCGATGCTGTCTTTGTTAGCAAAGATATCAATACTTCCCCTTTCCTCCCATCAATGCTTCTATTCCTATTCTCTACTATATATTATCCTTAGCACTTGATAATATATATATTACCTCCCACTAAAATGTATGCTATATGAAGGAAAGGATTTTTGTATTTTTTGTTTACAAATACAGTTCCAGCACTCAGACCATGTTTACCACATAGTTAATAAGCAATAAGTATCAATTAATTGAATGAATTTGTGGTAACAAATTTGAGATTTGTCCACCCAGTAAAATTATATTCCCTTCTCTAATAAAGCTCAGTTGCAGCTGTGGAGTTGGGAGTTAGGTGGGTTTAGAGAAATTCGGGGGTAATGAGAGGCAATATGACAGAGGAAGAAAGGGAAAATGATGAGTAATGACTTGAAGTGGATGATGAAGAGTGAAACAGAATAATAGTCATTGGATGTTAACTAGAGGTCGGAGGTCACCAAGCAGCTGAAAGTTGGCAGGTATATTTTTGGGTAGGGGATCTAAAAGGACAGAAAGTGATGGTCAGAAAGTAGAATGTTTGAAATGAAAATTTTAGAGATCTAGGGTATGATCATGTGATTGATGGCTGAGGTGGGATAAAAGAAAAAATCATTAGAGTTAAGGAAGCCAAGGAACTGAGACAGCAGGATGTTGAATGGAATTCATCGCGGAGACTGGTTAGTAACATATTTCTAATATTGATTCCTGGAGTACCAGGTACCTTGTGTATATGAAGCATCTAGGACTTTGTCAGTTATTACAAGGAAAGTCTATTCCAGCATTATATTACTTCTGATGGCATAAAGAATCTCAGAGCCCGGGAGTAATGACTCAGATAGACAAGAAAATTAATGACCTAGGAAGAATAAAATTAACCTTCAACAATGACTTGAGAGAGAAGTTTATAGCTGAAAGCCTTGGTCTCCTTAAAGCTAAAAGCTTTATTAATTATAAAATTTATGGCTAAGAGGGTTATGTGTAAAGAGTGAAGCAAAACTCTGACCAAAATAGGAAGTTTCTAATTTAGTAACAGGGGGCTAGGCCAAAAAATGATCATTCTCATTTACCCCTTTGCTAGAGAATAGCAGACACAGCGGGGTAGGACCATGGTATGAAAAGCAAAAGGAGTAATTTCGCTATCTCTTCAAATTTGCTTCAACTATTAGTAGGAATATCAGGATCTGCATTACTGAGAAGCAAATGAGAGGTTAGAAAGTCATAGAGCATTAAAGAACAAGTTATATTTCACATGCGACTATGGGGAGGCTTTGTTTAAAAGGACAAAAGAAAACTCCAGATCTGATACTTTTGATTCAAGAATCACCCTTTCCCCAAAATATCCACAGAAACTCCTGAAGCTCCTCTCTTACACCCCACACACAAATAATGCAAGTGGGACAAGAAAGTGAAGAGCTAAAACTGACAAGGTGGTTGACCTGAAACATTTTATTAGTGATGCAGAAATAACAATGTTTTGAATGCTACTGACAAGTCAAAGGTCACTGATAACAAGAGAGAAGATCTTTTTCTGGCAGGTGAAGAGCAGAGTTGAAGGGGATTTTCTGGACAAGAAAACCAATGAAGAGAAGGTTGCTTTGGCCTTTGAATCAATAATTAATTTTGCTGCATCAGCCATGCCTGCTGCCCAGAAAGTTACATAGTTAGGTTCCTCTACTCATACTTTTATGAGCAAGAAGAAAATGAAGCAACTTGATGTAGGGGAAACATCATGTTTTAATGGAAAAAAAGTTTTAAAATATCTCATTAGTGTCGTACCAAATCAGTGCAACATCACATGACAACATCATTTGTTTAATAGGGCAAGGCAGCTAAATTATACAACATATTAATGTGCATGATGATGAGCATTACCTGTCTAATGATGTAAAGAAGGAACTTACCCGTTAATGAACACTTACTGAATCCCTTACAAAATGCAAAGCAATAAGGAAATAATAAATTTAAGAAGCATAAGATTTTCCCCACAGAAAATATAATGTAATTTAGGAAATAATATATTTACATGCTATAATACAATATTAGGTAGAATACCAGAGGAGTATTTCAATTTTTAGTTAAGTACCTAATGTATGAGGGTTGCTAAAAGTAGTAATTCTAATTTTTATTCACCTAATAATAAAGCCTCAAAATATATGAAGCAAAAACTGATAGAACTACATGAAGAAAAAAATAAACCCACAATGATAGAGATTTCAGCAAAAAAGCTACAGACTTTACATTAGGGTGACCATGAGTGAATTTTTACTTCCTTCTTTGATTTTAAAATCCATCAGTTTAATTGCTTTTGCAATAGAAAAGTAAACTGAAATTAGAAAAGTTATATAACATTAGTTAGCTTCTCAGGATAAAAAGTATCACGCTTTGAATTTAAAACCATCTGCAACTGATCCATTCCCAGATGAAACGCCTTATTTTTCAATTTATTCAATATCACATATCTATCAAATCCTTTCATACACCACTGTTTTAAACAATGAGGATTGAAAAACACCCTTACATCAAGTTATTCACATGTAGTAGGAGAGGCCAACAGGCAAATCTCTACAATACAATAAATGTTATGAAAGAGATAAGAAGTAGATGCTAAGGGAACACACGGCAGGTATGTGATCTGGACTTGGGAAACCAAGGAAGGCTTGCAAAGAGCAGTAGGAGTTTAACAGGTGTAGGAGCAGGAGAGGGGTTCTGGATATAATCAACACAAGGGACTGCAGGCTGGAATAAAAGGAGAGGTGATAGGGATGGGGTGTAGACAGACTCATAAGTGGCTTTCAACTTCTGACAAAAGGATTTTGAATTTTATTCTTAAAAGATGAGAAACCACTGAGTAACCTGATGATGAGATTTACAGAATAAACTGGCAAGTATTCTTTTTCAAATACTCTCATTGTTGTCTTCAACAATAAATATAAATATAAATTACCAAGAATTTGATAGAAGCTATTTTCAAACTCAAAAATATCATTTTGAACAGGTGAATGTCTTTTTAATTATTATTACAGTTACCTATTTTAATTTACTTTAACTAGCCATTGTTGGTTAAAATATGCTGCTTAACAGCTTTTGTTTGATTATTTTTCTGGTTGATTTCAACCCCTTGGGCGACTTGTTAGTAAATGATTTGGAAATAAAAAGTGACGCAAAAAGCCTTGAAAAGCCTTATTAATTGTTAACTCACTTTACCTTTAAGCCACCTGCTGTACCTCTAAAAGTTGATTATGGGACAAAGACGTCAGCAACCCAATAAGGAGAGAATGAGTTTTTAGTTCCGGATTTGCAACATGGTATTTTCTTTCCCCCCAGGAAGCTCTGTTCAAATTACCAATCAATCTGAAAATGTTCTCAGGTTCTGGCCTTATAT
This sequence comes from Neofelis nebulosa, assembly GCF_028018385.1. Taxonomy (NCBI): domain Eukaryota; kingdom Metazoa; phylum Chordata; class Mammalia; order Carnivora; family Felidae; genus Neofelis; species Neofelis nebulosa. Next base: position 82,839,368 of record NC_080791.1, on the reverse strand, counting down.
AAGGCTTGATCTGTGGGTCAAATTATAAAAGATGCTAACTGATATTTATAGCATAAAAGTATGAAGCAACTCACTTCACAAACCAGTGAAAGGTATACAGAAATAAACAGACTTCTTTTGAAAAGTTCCTTTTCATGAACAAATTTAATATCTTGAGAAATTAGGAAAACCAGTCACAAAACTAAAAATTAAAACTATATTATTATAAATTGTACAATTGTGACAATATTTACCACAATTTAAATTTTTTTTTTTAACGTTTATTTATTTTTGAGACAGAGAGAGACAGAGCATGAACGGGGGAGGGTCAGAGAGAGAGGGAGACACAGAATCTGAAACAGGCTCCAGGCTCTGAGCACTCAGCACAGAGCCTGACGCGGGGCTCGAACTCACGGACCGCGAGATCGTGACCCGAGCCGAAGTCGGACGCTCAACCGACTGAGCCACCCAGGCGCCCCATACCACAATTTAAAATATGCATACTTTTTAATTCGCATATTCCATTTTCAATAGGTTTCCTACTAAAAAATTATAGACATGTACCAAGTTATGTGAAGAATATGTCCACTGTGGATAACTTAATGTTAAAATTATTAATGAGATCTTTTACATTCTCTTTTCTACACTAAGTTTTGGAAATCCAGTATATATTTTACACTTACAGCATATCTCATTTCAAATGCAAAATTTCATCAGAAATGTTCAATCTGTATTTAGATTTCATAAAATGCAGGTGAAAAAGTAGATTCATATGCCCATGTTACTCCAAAAACATTTAAAAGCTTTCCAATAATTTAAAAAAATGTTCCAATAATTAAGTACTGAATTTTTAATTTAAATTAATTAAAATTAAAAATTCAGTTACTCACATGAGCCTCATGTTAAGTGTCTAATAAGCTGTCACATGTGGCTAGTGGCTACCCTATTGGACAGTGCAATTCTTGAAAATGGTCATCCTTGCTCATAGACATCAGCCATGTGCATCACTAATGTATCTTAGTAGGAAATGTGAGCTTGACTGAAAGGGGTCCCCCCAAAATACCATAAAAGCCCCAGGTCAGTTTTCCCTGGTTTTCATGATAATAGAAGTACTACTGGCCATAGTTATAAATCTGTTGATTACGCCTTTTCGATTATGTGATGTGACACTTAAACTGCACTGATACTTAAGTATGTGATACTTAAACTGCACTTATTAATTGCTATACTTTTAAAATCATGTAATGCTATGGATGCAAAAATTCTCAAGAAGATACTAGCCTAGCCAACCGGATACAATAATACATTAAAAGAATTGTTCACCACGATCAAGTGGGATTTATACCTGGGATGAAGCGCTGGTTCAATATCTACAAATCAATCGATGTGATACAGCACATTAATAAAAGAAAGAATAATAACCACATGATCCTCTCAATAGATGCAGAGAAAGCATCTGACAAAATACAGCATCCTTCCTTGATAAAAACACTCAAGAGAGTAGGGATAGAAGGATCATACCTCAAAATCATAAAAGCCATATATGAAAGACCCACCACTAATATCATCCTCAAAGGGGAAAAACTGAGAGCTTTCCCCCTAACGTCAGGAACACGACACAGATGTCCACTCTCACCAGTTATTCAACATAGTATTGGAAGTCCTAGCCTCAGCAATCAGACAACACAAAGGAATAAAAGGCATCCAAGTCAGCCAGGAGGAGGTCAAACTTTCACTCTTCACAGATGACATGATACTCTGTATGGAAAAGCCAAAAGATTCCATCAAAAAACTGCTAGAGCTGATCCATGAATTCAGCAAAGTTGCAGGATATAAAATCAAGGCACAGAAATCAGTTGCATTCCTATATGCCAACATGAAGCGACAGAAAGAGAAGTCAAGGAATTGATCCCATTTACAATTGCACCAAAACCCACAAAACACCTAGGAATAAACCTAACCAAAGAGTGAAAAATCTATACATTAAAAACTATAGAAAGCTTATGAAAGAAATTAAAGAAGACACAAAAAAAGAAAAATATTCCATGTTCATGGATTGGAAGAACAAATGTTGTTAAAATGTTGATACTACCCAAATCAATCTACATATTCAATGCAATCCTTATCAAAATAACACCAGCATTCTTTACAGAGCTAGAATTTGTATGGAATCTAAAATTTTTATGGAATCAGAAAAGTCCCCGAATAGCTAAAGCAATCCTGAAAAAGAATACCAAAGCTGGAGGGAGGCATCACAATTCTGGACTTCAAGATGTACTACAAAGCTGTAACCATCAAGACAGTATGATACTGGCACAAGAACAGACATATAGATCATTGGAACAGAATAGAGAACCCAGAAATGGACCCGCAAACGTTTGGTCAACTAATCTTTGACAAAGCAGGAAAGAATATCCAATGGAATAAAGACAGTCTCAGCAAATGGTGCTGGGAAAACTGGACAGTGACATGCAGGAAAATGAACCTGGACCACTTTCTTTCACCATACACAAAAATAAACTCAAAATGGATGGAAGACCTAAACGTAGGACAGGAAGGCACCAAAATCCTCGAGGAGAAAGCAGTTAGAAACCTCTTTGACCTCGACCACAGAAACTTCTTACTCAACATGTCTCCAGAGGCAAGGGAAACAAAAGCAAAAATGAAATATTGGGACCTCCTCAAGATAAAAAGCTTCTGCACAGTGAAAGAAACAATCAGCAAAACTAAAAGGCAACCGACGGAATGGGAGAAGCTACTTGCAAATGACATATCAAATAAAGGGTTAGTATCCAAAATCTATAAAGAACTTATCAAACTCACCACCCAAGAAACAAATAATCCAGTGAAGAAATGGGCAAAAGACATGAATAGACACTTTTCCAAAGAAGACACCCAGATGGCTAACAGACACATGAAAAAAGTCTCAACATTACTCATCATCAGGGAAATACAAATCGAAACCACAATGTGATTCTACCTCACACTTGTCAGAATGGGTAAAATCAACAACTCAGACAACAACAGATGTTGTCGAGGACGCAAAGAGGAACACTTTTGCACTGCTGGTGGTAATGCGAACTGGTACAGCCATTCTGGAAAACAGTATGGAAGTTCCCCCAAAAATTAAAAACAGAACTACCCTACGAACCAGCAATTGCACTATTAGGTATTTATCCAAAGGATACAGGTGAGCTGTTTCAAAGGGGCACATGCACCCCAATGTTTACAGCAGCACTATCGACAATAGTTAAAGTAGGGAAAGAGCCCAAATGTCCACTGACTGATGAATGGATAAAGAAGATATGGTGTGTATATATATACAATGGAGTATTATTTGACAATCAAAAAAAAAAATGAAATCTGGCCATTCATAATAACATGGACGGAACTAGAGTATATTATGCTAAGCAAAATGAGTCAGAGAAAGACAAATTATCATATGACTTCACTCATGTGGAATTTAAGACACAAAACAGATGAACATAAGGGAAGGGAAGCAAAAATAACATAAAAACAGGGAGGGGGACAAAACATAAGAGACTTAAATACAGAGAGCAAACTGAGGGTTGCTGGAAGGGTTGTGGGTGGGAGGACGGGCTAAATGGGCAAGGGGCATTAAGGACACTTGTTGGGATAAGCACTGGGTGTTATAATAGAGGATGAGTCACTGGATTCTATTCCTGAAATCATTATTGCACTATATGCTAACACACTTGGATATAAATCAAAAAATAAATAAAATCATGTAATGTTTATTAGCTTAGTTCATCCTCTCAACAATGCTATGAAACAGATGAGAGGTTAACTTGCCTGGTTCACTGTACCCTTAGTGTTTCAGTCATTTTTTTCACAACACCCCCCAGGACAAAATAAATATCCAAAAGTTCTGTTGTTAAGTAGTTAGGGCCAAGCAGCTTAATAAGTATTTATGTCTTCATCATTTAGAGACATTTGAAGTATGTATTAATTGAAACAAGAAATATTTCTATTTTATTCTTCATCACAATTACTTACTAAAGGTATATGTATGCCTGTTAGACAATGTACAGCTTTTCAAATCTTGGCATCAGACTGAATGTTACCACCCTTACTTATTTCCACGTTGCCTTTATGTGGTAATTTTTTTTCTCATAACAACCACTAAAAATCAAGCTTTGTAAAGATATAACATCACTGAAAGAAATAATGCATGATCTAATGTTGAAATCATCAATAACCTTGAACTGGTGGGTTGGCAATATACAAAAGGTATTAAGTATCACTATGTTTCCCTTGAAAATTCAAAATATCCTTTTGTGGCCACATTAGTTAGCTTAGCCTCCTTGGTATACAGTTTCAGAAGTGGAGAGAGGTAGTTAATTACTTCCATTATTTTACAAATGGGGAAATGGGCACTGGGATTGAGTAATTTTCCCAAAGCCTCACATGACTAAGGGTAGAGTTGGGTTTTGAACAGAATTTGCAATGGTTCATCATCTGTGCTTTTTTTTGTTTTTTTAACAATTCTGCAGTTCTGATTTCCAACTGATACAGACCAAAATATGAGAAGCCAAATCAATTAAAAAGAATGTCATCCCCCATCTAGCCGGGCATCAGTTCAGGTCCTAGACATGCTTGTCTCAAATCTATCTTCTGACCTTCTCCTGCTCTGCTTTCTATTTCAGGGGGGCTAATGCTAAAGGCTGCACTCTCCGGGGGTCTATCAGGGTCAGCCAATACAGGATACTGACATAATATCAGAATGCAAAAGGAAGAAAGAAGCCAGGGGATTTCTCCACTTCCTCTGGGTCTCTTTTCCATAGCTCCAGCTTCAGCTAGGTGACCCAGGTTCTTGAGCTCTAGTAAGACTTTCATGCCTTTGTCCCCCCAGCCTAGGATTAGTAGTGGCTTCTGGCCTTTTTAATCCCTGGAAAGCCTCCCTGTTTGACTTCTCAGCTCTTCAGTACTGTGTATATATCCCCTCCCCTCACTGAGAGAGTCTCCTTTTGTTCTAGAATTCTCCTCATACTTGCTAATACTCTTTCCAATAAGTATAAGGTTTGGATAAAACTGCAGTAGTTCTCAAACCTGGACATAATGTCAAAATAACCTGGAAGAGCTTTTAGAAATACAAATTGCTGGGCTATAGTGAAAACAAAACAAAACAAAACAAAATTGGAGTTAGAACCTAGGAATGTATATGGGAGGTGGGGGGAGAAGAAAACAAACAAATAAAAAATCACCCCCAATAATCTTATGTATCTGGAATTTCAACTACTTAGATCCCACAATCTATGGGAAATGATTGTTACATTGTTTCTTATATAAATGTCATCATGTTAAAATTCAGGTAGAGCTAAAAAAGATCAGGACAAGAAAAAAATCATTATAATAAATGACACTTTTCATATTAAAGAATAACAATAAAATAGATACCCATGCAGATACTCACCAGGCAAAGAAACAAAATTTTCTTGATCCTCAGCAATCTGATTTCCTTGCCTAATACCAAGTTATAACTAAGATCCTGAATTCTGCACTAATTATTCCCTTACTTTTATTTATAGCTTTTTATTTTTTACAGTCTATGACTATATAACTAAATATTACTGTTTCCTTGCCTGATTTTGAACTTTTTTTAAAACTTGTTTTGAACTGGCTGTCCTAGCCACTTCCAGCCATTTGAGCTACCCAGCTGAGCAGCAAATTGGTCAGTAAATTTCAATGGTCAGTAAAATTGATGATTTGTCCCTGACTTTATATACTTCCACATAACCCATCTGGAGATCCTGGAATGCTATACTTAATTTGAATTAAACTTTAATATGAATAACTTTGCTTAGGTATTTGAATGCTATAACACTGGCAAAAGGGAGAAGAATAGAATAAAACAGTTTTCTTCTCAAAAAAGTAGTTGATGTCAATGCATCATTTTATTAAGTCAAGTAGGAAGATGAGTCTTCAATCACAAATTCAAGGAAGCAAACACATCTGTATGTTTTTAGATATTCTTTCCCACCTTAACTACTTTAACTGTAGCAAATAACACATTGATTGACCACAAGAAGTCACAAGACTAATTCTAACCAAACCAATATTCCTACAGCTGAGTACTCTACTAGAAGTCTTGCTGGGAAACATACACTTATACCAATGATGGCACCAAGACCCCATACATTTGAGGAACTCTTCTTTGGCATTCATCTATAAAATCATTTAAAAATCCCTCTAGAATACCAGTTTTAAAAATACCATTTTCACTCTCATGCTGTTTTTGCTTATCCTTCTATTAAGATACAGAATTACAATTTTTCCTCAGTAAGTTCTTTTATTTTTAAAGAGATTATAAAAATATATGTGGTCATTCTTGGCTATGAAGTTTAATCCACATTACCTCCTTCAAAACAACAAGCATTCACTCAATAACAGACACTTATGTTAATGAAATTATTAAAGCAATAGGATGTCTAGAAAACAATGTAAGAAATTTGGTGTCTGCCAATAAACAACTCTTATAGGAAGGCTGGGCTAGATTTGTAAGATTTAGTTCTCTGCCAGCTTAGCGTATCCTTTCCCTTCAGAGCAGCCTTAAAGAAACTCCTCCAGGGTCCAGAGAGAGAAGGAAATTAACTCTAAAGTTCCTTTTCCCTGATTCTTCAAGACTATCGTGAATATTTATTTTATCATTTGAAATTAAAATAGATGCAGAAAGTCCAAGGAAGATAAAATTGGAGTTTTATCTACAAAAACATGGAAAGACACAAATGAAAATGAAAAGCAATAATATAATAGATAAACATGGAAAAGGAAACTATCATGACTTTGTAATCTGATGAAATCCTTTTATTACATTTGAATAAATGGGTATTTTTATATGCTAGAAATGATATTCTCTAAATTACAGTTGACTAAGGTTTGTTGTTTGGAATCCAGCCTCTGGCTGTCTCTCTTTCTAGGATAATTTTTGCATATTGATGGTATATTTGAACTATTCTAATTCAAGAAACAAATTTTGAGCACTGAAAATATAGGTGAATAAGACATCATTTCTGTCTTTGAGTTGCTCATACTCTGGAGCAGAGATGATGCAAAGCATGAGAGAAAATCAATAAATCTAAGTATAGTAACAAGAATTTTAACATGAATATTTAAGAACTGACAAGTGCACGCTAATAACATGCAAACGTGTGTATAGATCTTTTACCAAATACCTAGTTCTGACATTCTCACAATCCTAATCAAGATTAGAATTTTAAAGAGTTTTATTGATATTATTTTAATAGCCCCCCTATTTCTAGCTTCCTTGCATCTGCCCTTGGCCTCTTGAGAGTACTCTCAACATAGCAGCCAGAGTTGTGCTTTTAAAACATGTCAGACAATGTCATTCATTCCTGTACTCAAAAATCTGTGATAACTTCCCATTTCACTCAGAATAAAAGCCAAAGTTCTTTCAATGGCCTAAAAAGTTCTGCATGGTCTGTCATCCGAGCACCACCACCCTCCCTCCTTCCCACCCATTAGCTTTCTGACATCTCTTATTCTTAAAATCTTACTTGATCATTATCTACTCCCCATATGGACTTCCTTTTTTTTTTTTTATTTTTTCCCTTGAACACTCTGGATGTGAGTGGTATAACCCTCATGCCTTCACCCTGCCCTGGCCACTCATATGCCTCAATGTTCATCCTCGCAGATCCATCCCATGCTAATTTCTCAACTCCTCTGAATCTTTGCTCAAATGTCCCATTCTTAATGAGATCCCATTTACCTTATTGAAAACTGCAACTAGTTTATGTCTACACTCCCTTCTCCTTCCCATCTCAACCCCTTTTGCTCTGTTCTGGTGTTTTTCCAAAGCATGTAACACTTTCTCACATACTGGACAACAATATGTTTATTATGGGTTCTGCTGTGCTAGCGTTAACTCCCATGGGTAGAGTACTCTGTCTAATTTGTTCACTGATTTAACCCAAGCACTGAGAAAAATACCTGGTACATTGTCAGTATTAAAAATATATGTGTTGAATGAATGAACAAATGACTGTGTGTCTAGAATAAAACAATATTTCAAGAAAACGTTTCCAGAGTATTTTACTATTCTGAGAAATCTGATTAGCTCTTTAAAAATGCATCTTGGGCACCTGGGTGTCTCAGTCGGTTAAGCATCCAACTTCTTGATTTTGACTCAGGTCATAATCTCACAGTTTGTGAATTTGAGCCCTGCATCAGACTGCACGCTGACAGTGCAGAGTCTACTTGGAATTCTCTCTCTCTCTCTCTCTCTCTCTCTCTCTCTCTCTCTCTCTCTCTCTCTCTCAAAATAAATAAAACACTAAAAAATGTTTTTAGTAAAAAAATAAAAATACATCTTTCATTTTCTGATGATCATCTTGCTAAATAATTCCATTTAGCTTTTATTTTCTTCAAATTTGAAACCTATCAGCAAATTAAAAAATTTTTCCATTATCTGATTTCTTACCTAGGTGTCTTTTAATATATATCTCTATTGTTCCAAGCCTGTTTGGAATCTTCAAAAAATAGGAAGGAAACTGGGAAGCTGGGGAAGCTAGAATGATGTAAAATGGAGGCAAGCAAAGAGCAGAGTCGTGACATGATCTAATTTGCTTTTAACAGTTAGAATGACTTGTGCTGGTGGTAAGAATAGATTACAAAAATATTATAATGGCAGAAAGAAGCAGGGAGACCAGTTAAGAAAGCAAAAATCCAGGTAGGAGATGAGAGTGGCTTGAACCATGGTACACAGTATCACTAAGGTGGTTTATAGGAGTCAAATTTTGTGTGTATTTTGAAGATACACCTAACAGGATTTCCAGACAGAATTGTACTGGCATATGAAAAGATGATATTCTCTTCTTAATTAAAAAATTCATTTTATTTTTTTTTGCTTGAGCAAATAGAAAAATAGAATTGCCCTTAATAGATGGTCAGAATCAGGGCAAAACACGTTTTAAAGGGGAAGATCAAAAGCTTTGTCTCGATGTATTAGATTTGAAATTTCTATTAGCCAAGTGAAAGTGTTAACTAAGCAACTGGATGGATAAGTCTAGAGATAAAAATATGAGAGTCATCAATGGGTAGTTTTTAAAACTCTGAGACTAGATAAGATTACAGAGGGAGTGATTATAAATAGAAAAGAAGCCTGTAGAATGAGCCCCAGAGAAGCACAAATGTAAGGGGAAGATGAGAAGAATGTGGGGAGAAGTTCACAAGAGGTAAACAGCCCAGGGAGGAGGAAAACCAGAACACCCAAATAAAATAGTTTGAAGAAGAGAGACATGGTCAACTATATCACATGATGCTGCTGGTTCAAATAGGATGAGGAATGAAAATGGAGCACTGAATTTGGCAGGGTGATATACTGGTACCTTTGACGGGGCGCAGTTCTGGTAGAGCTGGGAGGTGCGGCAGCTGAAAAGTCATACTTGAGTGAATCCAAGAAAGAATAGAAAGAGGAATTCAAAACAATGAATGCAGAGAGATGATGGAATAACTAAAACAGGACAGTGAATATGACACTCATGTATTTGTACTTGGATGTTAGCTGGGGGACTGACTACAAATTAACAATAGCATAAGAAGCAACAGCTATGGTAACAATGATTAACATTTATTTAAATAATTGAGCATTATTTTCTTTAAGCCTATAAACTACACTCATCAGGAAGAAGACAAGGTGACTAACACATAAAGGAACTTGCTCAAAGTCAGACAGTTAATGAGAGGAAAAAACTGAAGGTAGTCTTGTATTCCAAAGAGAATTTTATCCTTTAGGTTAAAAAAAAAAAAAAAAAAATCAGCCACAGATTACATAGGAGTATCTGGATGTCACATGAAAACAAAAATGAAATAGAACAACAACAACAACAACAATAAAACACAGCAACAAAACAAACAAGAGTTTTATGGCTCAGATGGATAAAGAAATTTATAGCAGATGTGATCGTTTATGTGAGCAAATTATTTTTAAAATACTTTTTCTTATTCTCTATATAATTATTTTGCTTGATTTTAAAGAATTCTAATACTGTTAATAGTAACAGTATTACTATTCAAAGTTTTAGTCTTCATTCAATTATTACTATCTATATTATTTAACCAGTAAGGCAAATACTTTGTGTCCTAATCTAAAATAGTCAAATTCAGAAGGAGAGAATAAAATGGTGGCTGTCAGGTACTGGGGGGGAGAGAGAAATGGGGAGACATTAGTCAAAGGGTACAAAGTTTCAGTTATAAAGATCAATAAATCCTAGTCATCTACTGGAAAGTATAGAGCCAAAGTTAACAATACGGTACATATATTTTAAAATTTGCTAAGAGGGTAATCCTTATTCTAAGTCTTTTCACACACACACAAAATGATAATACAGAGGGTAGGAGTAAACTTCTGGAACTAATGGATATGTTTATGGCATAGATTGTGGTGATGGTTTCATGAATGTATACTTACCTATAAATTCATCAAGTTATATACATTCAATATATATAGCTTTTTGTGTGTCGAGCATACCTCGATAAAGTGGTTTATAAAAAAAATACTTTGCATCCTAAAATTCAGATACAAAGGCATATTCATGATTTATAAATGTGTTCTACTTTTGGTATTCACATTCATTGCATTTGATAACATAAATCTTAAGACATTAAAAATGAAGCCATATTGATGATACCAGATGTGATTCCTTGATATGAGAAATTTAGATTTATTATGGGTATAATAAGAAATAAAGAGGAATTTTGGTTTCCACTTCAATTCCTTGCATACAGGTAGATAATTTTTTGAAAGTCCAAGCTTGGACAAGCTCTTATTCTATTTTTCCCCATGATGTGTATGCTGCTACCTTAATAAGGGGAAAAAAAATAGGTCAAGCCCTGTTAGATATTCAGAGTGTAGGTGGAAATCCTTTGACGAGCTTTCTGGGGATGCCTCTGACATGGGAATTGCTGTTGAGATTCCAGGGGAAAAAGGTAAAATTCTGTCAGTAGCAATATCTCTTACAAATAAACCCTTTCACACCCACTAAAAAGAAGGTTAGAAAGGTGCCCGAAATCTAGCAGTTAACCAATATCATTGCAAAGTTTTAGTACAGAAAATCCTACGCTGAGCCTACATATTGCACACAGTATGTTCCTTTTAATATACCTGCTTATATGAAAACAATCCTTTAAGATACAAATAAGGATGTTAATATAAAAATTATTTTCTAGATTATTCTATGTATCCTGATGTCTTAAATTATTACATGACTATTTAATATCATGTAGTACTGACTTTTTTTTCTTTTAAAAGAAATTATTAATTTTATCTATAGGAGCTTCACATTCTAAATCTGAATTTTTAAGTTTCAGTGAAAGAGAAACAGACTAGCATTACTAGACAATGGAATTAAAATTTCTTATATGGTATCTAAACACCTTTATGTAATGGGAATACATATATTTCCATATAGGTTCCCTGGATGTGCAGGACTTCAAGTGGAAACAAGTGGTAACTACTTTCTCCATAGTAAAACTGGTAATAAGGGCTTTTAGCTCATTCTAAAGTTTACTGTATCCAATCAGAGTTTATCTCCTAGTATTTCTTCATAAATATTTAATGAGTAGTTTAATCTGCACTCAGTCTTTAGTTCTCACTAGAACCTAGATCTGGACTAACATGATTTCAAACAGTGGTTTGGAGATTTAGAAGGGTTATATTTACATTGTGAAATGGAAAGCAAGATAAACTCTGCAAATTATATCTAATTTGACTCCTTCACACATGTGATCCAGATAATAGAAAATCATCACCATTCATTCATCCATCTATCCATAGGACATTAATCAAGTATCTACTACAGAATTTGGAAGATACAAAGTCAGGAAAGATTACAACCATACTGTAAGAAGCCTGTAATATATGGAAGTAAACCAACAGAATAGTGTGTTAAGAACTTAGACAAGGGTTGTACAGGGTGTGATGGGGAACAAAAGAGAGACATTAAAACAGACTGGGAGAATCACTGATGACTTCTCAGAGGCCATAGTGCTTAGTCTTGAAAGATAAGTGGGATAAATAATGCTCCAGGTAAATGAACAGCATCTAGATATAAAGTATGACATAACATGATAAGTTTATGTAAAAGCAGTTTAGTATTTCATAGAGGGTATGGGGAAACTGGTATGGAGTTATAGGAGGGGATTCTAGAGAAAAGACAGAGGCCAAATCCTCAATGGCCTCCGGTGGTAAGCTGAAAAGTTTAACTTTATTTGGAAAGCTATGGCTCATCATTGAAAAACTATAAGACTTTTACCATGGAATAAAGATTGCTGTATATAAGTATTACTTGAATAGCTCATTTAACTTGATCAGTGTTATCGTTATTATAGACATTTTAATTGTCCTATGAAATGTCCATAATATGTGTTATGTAGTGAGTATTCCCACTTTTCATAAATATTTGTGGAAATGGTATTTTATTTAAATAACATAGAATCAGTTCTTCCATGATATAAAAGCTTATTCCTGTAACATCTAATGCTTCTGGGTCCTGACACTCATTACTATCTATTGTAAACACCTGTTTAATATCTGTCATTTTTTAATAACGTAGGAAGGGATTATACTGCTCTTTTTATCCAGCTGTACTCCCAGAATGTGGTTAATATCTGCCCCAAAATAGGGTTTCCTGAAGTGCATAAATGAATAAAAGATAGTACTAACAGAGAAAATAAGAACAGATTTTCCAAAAATAATTTAATTTTGGATTTAGAATACATCTGGTATTTTCCCTTCTGAGAGATTTACCTAACTGATCTCATTATTGGTTTACCTGTCTAGGTATTAGACAATGAACTCTCTCTTGTGGTACAGAGACCTTGTCTTGGGGCTTCTGAGCACTCCCCATGCCAAGCCTATTTCCCTATACACAGGAGGTACTAAAATACATGTTGAATTGTGTACTAAATTTAGATTGTATTCTCTCAGGAAACAAGAATAAAATACTAAAGTAGATAATCCAATCTAGCAGCTGTTTGTCTCAGTTTTACTTTAAATATCAGGCAAAAGTGGGGGTGTAGAGAACAGGAAGATTATACTTGTAATTATAGCTAACCTATTTTGATTTAATTAGTTTATGATGTTAGAGAAAATACAATTATTGTTTTCATTCTTTTAATATCTCAGAAGCCCAAACATAAAGGGTTTTACTAAAGCTTTCTCATATGTAATAATATATGTCCCTAAATATGTATTGTTTACCCAAGATAAAATAAAATGAAGTCTTTCTAGGTATAGTCATTCTTGTGCTAAACAAGCTGCTATTCTCATCCTGGTACCATATGGATATGTTCAAATGACGTAGGCAATAAAAATGGATTATCTTAAGTTTGTGAAGAGATAATTCATCTTCTCATAGTTATCATAATATGAAACATGATTTGAATTTCAAATATAATGTTGACTTCTATGAATCAGTTTTGTAAACCTTTAAGTCAAATATTCTAAGTGAAGAAATTAATCTATAACACCACTTGGAAATGGGTGTAGAGGTGTTAATAATATAGATGTAGAGTTAAATTTTTAATGTCAGAAAACAAAAACAAAATATTTTATTTTATTTTTAATTTTTTTAAAAATGTTTTTAACATTTATTCATTTTTGAGAGACAGAGAGAGAGAGAGAGAGCTGAGAAGGGGCAGAGAAAGAGGGAGACAAAGAATCCAAAGCAGGCTCCAGGCCCCGAGCTGTCAGTACAGAGCCCGAAGCGGGGCTCAAACCCACGAACTGTGAGATCATGGCCTGAGCTGAAGTCCGGTGCTTAACTGACTGAGCCACCCAGGTGCCCCATCAAAGATTTTATTTTAAATAAACACTTGCAGACTCTGTCTCCCCATGCTGGTAATAAGCTAAATAATAGACAATTAGAACTTAAATATAAAGGCAATGAAGATGACTCAGGAATCAACCTTTCAGAATTTTCAGATTTCAGAACAAGAAGTAACTGAAAAGTAAATGACAGAAAACCTTCAATCTTCTTTAATGGGGAAAAAGTTTTGGGGAAGGTAGCTGCATATAAATATAGGAGAGGGCCAGAGAAGAAGAGACACATAGAAAAGGTCTTTTGATTGGTTGATGGCATTTGTAGAATATTAGTTATTTTATCCTGAAGCCAAGAATTGATAGAGAAATCACAATCAATAAAAAAGTAAATCGGTGGGGAGGGGGGTAAAAAGGAAGACAATGATACAGCTCAGTGGAAAAGTGTTTGGAATTGTGACAGACATCATCTTCAGTATTTTTTGCTGATAACAGGAAAAAGAACCTGTAATAAAAGACAGAAGGCAGAATATGGCAAGGTGAAGAAAGCTGGATGCAGTGTCCCACACCTGAAATCTTAGACCAGCTCGTATCCATGCATGTTAAGGAACCAAGAAGGTAAAGACAGGAAACAAAAGCCAACCATCATCTTGGTATATGCCAAAGAAACTTTCCATACTTTTAGAATAATGGCAATAATTATTAGTATAATTATGTATTATCTTATATAACAGTTATTATAACAAAGGAATGATAGCTAATATTTAGTAAGTAAATTGAAGCTACACAATTTAATTGTATAATTTTATTTAACTTAATAAACACACCGTGGGGCATATATTAATAGTACCTCGTTTTAGAGATGAGAATAAAAACTCAGAAAGTTTAAGTCACTTATCTAAAATTCCACAGCTAGAAAGCTGAAATAAGACTCCAAACCAGGACTGATTGATTCCAAAATCTAGAGTCCTTCTCCATCAGTGGGGATGGAAATTTGTCATAAGTTAGATCCACATGAGTCCATAGAAGGAGAACCCAGAGATAAAGAAGGGTCAGAAACCCTGTGAATCTGCAAAGTTTAAGGTAAGAGAAAAATGGCACATCCAGGCAGGGTAAATAGAAAAAGTTTAATAAAGAGACTATTTACAAAAGTATGACTAGGTTAAGGAGAGTCAAAACGGGCTGTGAGAAGCACCCCAAAGCTACGAGGTGAAAAGGCAAGGACAAGAAGTGGTGAGTGGAATCCCGAAGAGCCAGAGATACATCTGGTAGGAGGCTATGAACAATGACCTCCCTGAAGAGGAATGTGGCCACTGTGTCTCACACTTTGGCCTCACTCTCCTCTGCCCTGTCACTTCCTTCCAGTGCCTCCCATTTGCTGAACTCAACCAGAAGCCAGAGGCAAAGAAGACTGTTGATAAATCCATAAAGGTTATCTCCTGGGATTCAAATGTGGACAAGGGTGGAGGGAGAGCCTAGGGATAAATGGAGATTATTCAGTACACCTCATAGGAATTCAGAAGAGTAAGGGTTGACTTAAAAAAAACTGAGAAAAGCAATTCATTTGGTCAACTTGGAATCAGGTACCTTTCTGAGCCTGATTATCATTCCTTCTTCCAGGTGCTATCATAGTTCTAAGTCAAAAGAAAAGTTAACTTTTGTCATATATTAAAAATGTTTTGATTATAGACATCATGCTTTATCTCTTACTTTGAAACACTATTCCACTCCCAACCATGTGTCCTTCCTTCATAGTCGGTGTCTAATATTTTATATTCTATCTCAATCATGGCAGGATAGTTAAGCAAATACAAGTTAAGGGATGGCAGTTTTCAAGGGGTTCTAATTCTCTAGGCAAATTGGGCTTTCCACACAGCACGATCCTAGAAGGTATAACTGCCCTCTATACCATTGGTTTCTTTCTGTTTCAACCATAAACAAACACTTGTTAACTTCCATATGTATTTCAAGCACTGAGCCAGGTTCTAGGAATATGGATGTGCATTAGACAGAGTTTCTATCTTCAGTGAACATTTAGTATACAATGTGAACAAATATGTGAAATGTAGCCATATGGAACTACTGTTTTCAAAAGAATTTGATCAAGATACATAGTCAGAAATATGGTTTAGGGATATCTGGGTGGCTCAGTCCCTTAA
This sequence comes from Neofelis nebulosa, assembly GCF_028018385.1. NCBI lineage: Eukaryota > Metazoa > Chordata > Mammalia > Carnivora > Felidae > Neofelis > Neofelis nebulosa. Next base: position 82,823,432 of record NC_080791.1, on the reverse strand, counting down.
GCGTGTCCCTTATGCATCAGACTTTGGCTCAGGTCAAGATCTCATAGTTTCTTAGTATAAGCCCTGCCTCAGGCCCTGTGCTGATGGCTCAGAGCCTGGAGTCAGCTTTGGATTTTGTGTCTCCCTCTGTCTCTGCCCCTCCCCTGCTTGCACTCTGTCTCCCTGTCTCTCTCTCTCTCTCAAAAATAAACATTTATATATATTATGGTTTATATAATATATATAAAGTTTAACTGCAATCCCATATACAAAAATACAATATATTTAAATTGTTAAGTAGATATAACCTATAGTTAAACTGGTGATGGGGATTAAGAAGTGCATTTGTCATGATAAGCACCAAGTGATGTATGGAATTGTTGAATCACTATATTATACACTTGAAACTAATATAAATGGTACGTTAAGTAACTGGAATTAAAATAAAAACTTAAAAATGAAAACAATACAATATATATGTATATATACAAACACATACATATTATTTCATTGAAAACAATACTTAAATTAACTTCATGTGATATACTATATTTCCTATTCTTTTCCATTCAATTCCATAAAATGCTGATCAAGACCCCCCAAAAAAGGGGTACCTGGATGGCTCAGTTGGTTAAGCGTCCAACTCTTGATTTCAGCTCAGGTCACAATCTCACAGTTCATGAGTTCAACCCCGTGTTGGATATCTCTAACATCTCAGAGCCTGGAACCTGCTTTGGATTCTGTTTCTCCCTCCTTCTCTGTCCTTCCCCCTCTCATGCTCTATCTCTCTCAAAAATAAACATTAAAAAAAAATTTAAATAAAATAAATAAAATTTAGTATCACAATACTAACTTAAATTTCACCTATGAACATGCAACATAATTTTACCTTGGAATGAACTACTTTAATCCCTTCAAATCCCATTAAAATGGGAAGCCACAGACCATCAAAGAAAAGTAGGATTTCTAGTAGGATGATCAGAAAAAGGAAACCTACAGGGCCCAATCACTACCAGATTTCACAAAGAGTGTCAATTCCTAGTCTTTTAACTTGTTCTCACTAAATCTTTTCCATTTTACCCTCTTCCTACCCATATTCTTCAGGTAGAATAATTTGTTAGACATGCAAATATGATCATGTCAGTTTTCTGTTTCAGCACTTGGTGCCTTTACATTGCTCATAAAATAAAATCTAAAATCCTTCACAAGGCACTGTATGATCTGGCCCTAGTTTACCTCTCTATCCACTTCTCCTCTCTGTCTCTCATCCATTCAAACTGTTCATTTTATAGTCCCTTCATTGGCATTCTCTTTCCTGCTAAAGATCTTTGAATATTCTGTTCTCACTACTACAAGTGCTGTCTCAACTCCATCATCCCTCCCTCTTCACCTAGCTAACAGTCACTAGTCCTTCAGGTCCTGTCTTGAATTCACATAGTAGGTAGCTTTCTAGGTATTCTAGACTAGAACATATTGCTCCTAGAACATACTATATTCATTCTTAGCCATAATCACAACTGCAATGCAATAATTAATTGTGAAATTATCTTCTCCTATCTATTTTCCATTTACTTCATGAGCTATGTGAAGGCATGGACCCTGTACCCATCCCCTGGGAGCCACTACAACAGTCATGACTGCCTAACACTACTTAGTACAGCATGTTTCCTCAAGCCTTGGAACTAAATGTTTAGTATATCAGAAAATCACATATGTTCATCTCCCCAAACACCTTCATCCTGTAAGATGGATATCCCTCAGGTAAAGGTTATATTTAGTAATGTTCAGTGGGACAAAACCTAAGATGTCTTTTTAGTAATGTTTATATTACCAAAAATAGTGAAAAGGTGACAGACCATCAACAATAGTTCAAAATGGCTTTGTTAATTTTTCAAGTTGCTTTTTTATGCTTGCTTATATTTATAAAAATTCTTTCACTTTGATGGTACATAGTAGAACTGACCTCCCATGGTTAGTAAGATTAATAGGAGCTGTGTCTCCTATCTTATCCTGGTAGTCTAAATTTTAGGTAGATAGGGCTGTTTGAGGTAGTGTATCCCTTTGTGCGGTTTTTACACTGGCCCTGGGGACAAAAAGCCTGGGTATGAGTATGGGTTCTGCTAGAGAAAATGACTAAATTGCTTTGCATACAATATTGTAGAGTGGTACAGAGAACATAAGTAGCAAGCCTGAACCCATGAGGTCTAGATTTGCCTTTGCCCTGGCTTCCTGTATGAATTTAAAATAAAATTTAACAAGTTTAACCAAAAATAAGAAAATAGTCGCTTAAAATAAGAAATAGTCGCTTAAAAGGAATAAAAGTTAAATGGTAAACTTCAAAGTGCCAGGGAACAGACTATAGACTTAGAAGAGATCATTTGATTTAGAATAGCTCATGTCAGGGGGACCTGGGTGGCTCAGTCAGTTAAGCGTCCAATTCTTGATTTTGGCTCAGGTCATGATCTCACAGTTTGTGAGTTCGAGGTGCAAGTAGGGCTCCTCACTGACAGTGTGGAGCCTACTTGTGATTCTCTCTCTGTCTCTCTTTCTCCCCCAATCATGCACCCTCTCTCACTCTCTCTCAAAATAAATAAATAAACTAAAAAAAAAAAAAAAGAATAGATCATGTCATATGAGTAATATACTTATAACTCTCCACTTTAATGACCATGGAACAAACTTTAATCTAAAAAAATGGAGGCCAGCTATTGATACCTATTTAATCTTCTCTGAAAGCAAACAAAACAATGGATGTTCGAATAGTATCAGTAACTAAAAACGTTCCTCAAAAATGTGGCAGAATACTGGAAAAACATCTCTTCTTACCAAAGGTAAGATGAGAGCCTGATTGAAGGCAGTAGAGACACTTAATTAAAAGGTTAAGAATGTTCCATTCTTACTCATTACCTCAGAAACACAAAAAAGCACCTGAAAGGATTATTTAAACAGTCTAGACAGGAATACTCTGGGGCTACCAGGGCCATTTTACCTCACTACTTCTTATGCAGGAACCAATACTTTTATGACTACATGCATTTAGGGCTTACAATTCATACAATGTGTTAACACCAAGGGCAGAAATGGATAGGTATTGTCAAAAGGTACCTTGGATATGAAGAATCTCTGTAGAATGGAAGGCTGGAAAAGCCACAGAAGTAATAGGTTATGGGATCAGTAGCATTTATAAACCGTGTTCTCCAGTAAGAATAAGAAAACAGAATCCTCCTCCTATTGGCAGATCCTAGACAATGATTCTAAAATGTTAAACTTTTTGCAGTAAGAGACTATGTGCCTCAAGTAATTTTTTAGCTTAAAATCTAAAGTGAAGATTCCAGCCACGTAACACCAAATAATGAGCAGGTCAACAAAGAACCTATGCAAATAGTAAAAACTGTACATATAAATACATGACCAAGAAGGGGGCCTATGAAAAGATCCTGGAAGAGAAAAGAAGGAAAACTTTGCATTCAAGAGACAGAGCAAAAACATACTTTTAAAAAAGATTTGTTAGAAAAAACAGAAATACATATACTTTGGATTCCATAAATTTCAAAAGTCTGCTGACTATTAAAACAAAAATGAGACAACAGAACAGGAAGAAATAAAAAGGAAATGGCAGAAAAGAACAGATCAACAAATTAAATATGGTTACAAGGAAAGATAACTTCCAATACCTGAATCAAAACATGAACAAGAGTCAATAAAAATCACAATCGACACTGTAGAAAACCAAATCTGTAACATGGAGAATAACCTTGAGGAGATGTCCCAGTATAGTGAGGCAAAGTAAAAGTAGCAGAAAACACTGAAGGGAATTAAAGGTCATGGAGACAGATAATACAACTCCAGCCAACAAATAAAAAGTGCTCAAAGGTTAGAAAATGGAAAGAAAAGCAGAGGCTAACTAACACAAAAAACTCCTTTGTAGAGAAAAGACCTGATCCACAGGCAAAATTGTTCACAGAGTATATGGAAAATTAATGAAAAGAGACCAATTAGTAATATTTCTTAGTGAAATTTGTAAATATCAAAAATGGTCAAGAAATATATCTAGTAAGCATCTAGGCTGGTGTGGGGAGAGGGGAGTGAGAAACAGATTACCTCGGAGTGGAAAAAGGAAACTAGGTTGATCTCAGACTTCTCTACAACATTCCATGTCAGAAGAAAACAGAGTAAAATCTATAAAATGCCCCAAATGGTATGCCAAATCAAGTTACTGATGTAAGAAAGCATGAGTACCACAGTCTCTGTAGACAAAGGCAGAGATGATTCCCTTTTGCATATTTCTAGAAATAACATTTAAAGATGTGATCAACCGACTAAGATATGAGCCTACATGAAGAACTCAAAATAGGACCTGTAGTATAAAAAGGCTAGTGGAGTGCACTGACATGAATTAAATGGATTTAAGTAAAAATAATTATTTTAGGGGTGCCTGGGTGGCTCAGTTGGTTAAGCATCTGACCACGGTTCAGGTCATGATCTCATGGTTCATGAGTTCAAGCCCTGCATCGGGCTCTGTGCTGACAGCTCAGAGCCGGGAGCCTGTTTCGGATTCTGTGTCTTCCTCTCTCTCTAATCCTTCCCCACTCATGTTCTGTCTCTCTTTCTCTCTCTCTCTCTCTCAAAAATAAACATTAAAAATTTTTTTTAATTATTTTAGATATGACCGCCAAATAGTGTAAATGTTAATAAATTATCATAATAGTAGATATGAATGAATAAATCCAAGATAATACTTTAAAAGACAAGCAGGGGGTTGGGAAAAACAAGTAAAATAAAAATGGGAATATCATTTTCTTCTGTATACTTAACAAAAAAAATGTTTAAATTTGTTAAATTTTAAAAAAACACATCAGCCAGTAGTAAATTAAAAAACAAAAAGTATGTCATCAAAACTGGTAGAGAAAAGGCAAACTGGATATATATATGGACAAAATAGATTTTAAAAGCCAAAAAAATTTCAATGAAACATAAAAATAGAAAAGTATAAAACAAGATCACATAGAAGAGTGCAAGCATGTCCTGAATTAATTATCCGTTTACAGAACACATACTCAGATTTGTTTACACAAAGTACATCTGGTATTTGTTGTTAATAGGAAGACATCTAAAATAATATAGCATAGAAAGATTTAAAATAGCAGCAATATGGACATGGATGACACTATAGTGAAGTTAGAGTTCTTATAAATTAAGTAATAATTACATGAAGGAAACACTCTACAATCAATAAAATTATTATTTAGATAATTTAATGAAATATGAACGTGCTAATATATAAGTAATAGTATGATACATATATCATATATGATCTATATAACATATAATATATAATGTATAATAATCTGATAATGTATAAGTATGATCAAATTTTATAAAATATATATGTATGCATATTGAATGCATAAACATGTTAATACTGGTGATGGGATTTTGAGTTATTTTAATTTTCTTTTCAGACTGTTCTGTATTTTATCATTTTAATCAAGAAAAAGTATTAATGAGAAATTACACAAAATCTGTAATAAATGGAAAAGCATATGACGCTTCTGGATTAGGATATAGAATAAATATGCCAATTCTTTCTAAATTAATTGTTTAATACAATTGATCAAAATTTTTTTTAAACTTGTCCAAGATATTCTTACAATTTATATATAAGTATAAAAAGCAAAAGTACCCAAGAAAGCACAAAAAAGAAATAGTACATATAATGAAATATTGATAATTAAAAAGATGGAATGAAATACATAAAATCATTACTATTGATAAAGGTGGTGGAATAATTAGTGAGTTTAATTTTTTCCTTTACATTTTTCTGTATATTATAAATTTGTTCCAATGAGCTACCTACTTTTATAAACTGTTGAACTATAATGTTAAAATTACAGTCAAGTGATGGGGCACCTGGGTGGCTCAGTTGGCTGTGTCCCATTCTTGATTTCAGCTTAGGTCATGATCTCATGGTTCGTGGGTTCGGGCCCCACCTCGGGCTCTGTGCTGACAGCGTGGAGCCTGCTTAGGATTATCTCTCTCCCTCACTCTCTCTGCCCCTCCCCTGCTTGCTCGCTCTCTCTCTCTCTAAACATATAAATAAACATTAAAAAAAAAATTAGTCAAATGATAGAATCAATTATGATATTTATTATTTTCTTTATATATGTCTATATTCTCTCTACTCAATAGCACATTTTATTCTTGAATTTAGAAAAAAAATCATTAAAAAAATTGTCTTCCAACATCCATCTTCCACTGTGGCAAAAGTAAGCAAACACCCCACTGCTCCAATTTAAATGTGTTTTCTCTCTTACAGTCTTCAGAGGCAATAGGAAAAAGCTTCAGTTTTCAAACAAGAGGTGATCTAACATGCCATCTTTTCTGAAACACCTAAAATTGGTTAGCCTAAAATTCAACCTTCCCATGAATTTCTTAGTTTTCAATGAAAATGTTACTTTCTATTTTTGACTTCATTTTGACAGAGTAAAGAATATGAGATTTTTCACAAGCATAAGCTTCTCTTTGACAATGGCAAAATAAATAAATGAAAGAAAGAAATTACTATATTTCCTCAAAGGATACTCACACTGAAATGAAAAACCGTTTCCTTTATTGTGTACCTTACTACAAGTCATAATTATACATGTATCTTTAAGAAGATGTATTTTTAAGAAGTTTAATCTGTCCATCCTTCCAACCATTCATCCATCCATCCATCCATCCATCCATCCATTATCCTGAAAAATAATCCTAAGGCCGAATCTGTGTTTTTTTTATCTCATGTATGTTCCTATACTACAACTACATAGGTAGGTATTCATAAATAATATATAGCATTGCTTGGCATTTTCTACTTTCCATATCATGCAGACATGTGATCATACAATCTATGGGTTTGTCCTTTTTAACCAATTTTCCCTTTTTCCACACATCCATTCACAACTAATTCCTTCTTCCTCAAGTACTCCATGATTATATATACACAAAATGTATATATAAAGTCTACGATAACGCTGAAGATATGCTTCCTTAGATACCAATTCTTTTACTTAGATGAAATAAATTCTTAGCATGTTGTGTACTTTTTTAATATTAAAAGATGCTCACGAGAAATGGATGAATATCCTTTCCCCATATCTTCACTTTCAAAATTATTCTGTTTTTCCAGTCTGATATATATAGGATATTAGCCCTTATTATTTTCACTTCATTTTCCTCATCACCGTTATTGATATTGAGCATCTTTTCATACCTTAATCTACCATAAATGACCTTTCCATATCTTTTGTTCATTTGCCAAATTGGATTTTGTTGTCTTATCAATTTTGAAAAAAACTCTTCCTACATAATAAATATTGATCGGGTTCAGGACATGCTACCTCAAAATACATTACCTTGGCACACTGAATATTTCAAACTGAAGGAATTTGAGAAATGGCACATGAAAGAAATTGTTGACCTTCTTCTGCAGTAGGTCTTCAGACCCTTATGTGAGAGATGCCCTCCCTCTATGCAGAGGAAAAAAGCCTTCTTATCTCTGAAAATGAGGGACAAGAGGAATCTGAATGCATGGGGCTTGCTAAGTTTCTCCCAGTTGACTACACTTAGTTCATACCCTTGTCCTATCATATTTATCCATAACTTTCCACTCTTCATTAAACCCAGTATAGAAATAATCAAGTATAACCATGTCTTAGGTACTTTACTTCATTATGAAAGCTCCTATGTCACAGAAAACTTAAATAAAAAATGTGTATGCTTTTTCTCTTGTTAATTTGCTCAGGCTGAGAATTTAGGAGGATAGAGGAAAAAGATATTTTCCTTCCCTAGAATATCAATTCTGTTCCTATTCTCTATATTACTAATATTTCTTTTTCCAGATTGACTGAAAAATATACCATATTATTTTTGTCATATACTTTTAAAATTTTTATGAGATACTCTAGCATTTAATTTTATAGATTTATGATTTCTAGTCTTAAGAAATTTTCTTACCTTGGATTGTCTATATTATCTCTTCAATTTTCTTACAGAATTTTTATCTTCAGTTTTTCATACCTTTTTACTTTATCTGGAAGTTATTTTTGAATCTGATTTAAAATAGGGGTTCATTTTATGTTCTTCATAGTGATCACTGTAACAACCCTATTTATTTAACAATGCACTATTTTCTCAAAGAAGTGAAATACCTTTGTCTTTTATTAATTTTTTTATAGTATAGTATATATCTATTACATACTGGAATCTATATCTAGATTCTTTCTTCCACTAATCTACTTACCTATTCTTGTGCCAATATGATACTGATTTCATTATAGTGTTTTTAAAGTATGATCTGACATCTGGTAAGGCAAGTTTCCCCTCACTTTTTTATTTCCCCCCAAAGATCGTGTCACTCCCCCCATCCCCTCAAAAAAAGATCTTGTCACTCCCCTGCCATACATACTTAACATCATATTATATAAACTAATAAACAAATGTACCTCAGATAAAGTGAAATCAACTAAGATAATTCCTGGGAGTACATTAAATTTGGGGAGAATTGACTTTTTAAATAATACTAATTTACTGGTACTACACCAAAACAAATGTTTTCTCTTCGTTCATTTCCATATGTCCTTTAGTAAAATTATATTTTTTTAGAATTTAGAACTGCGCCTTTCTTATTAAATTTATTGCTAAATATTCTATATAGTGTTAGGTACTTTTTTGAGAATGGAATTTTTTTCCTAATTCTCTTTCCAACTATTTACTACTGAGTATATTTTAAAGTTTTTATCTAACCATCTTATTGTATCATCTTACTAATTTTACAAGCCTTTCAGTTAAATGATTACAAGAAGAATATTTTAACCTTTCTTTTAGTTTCTTACTTACATAAGCCAGAACTTCCAAAAATACTGATTAGAATATTTATAGAAGCTAATCCATATTTAAATCTAGATTTTGATTTAAATTGTTATAGTATTTTACCTTTTGGGAAAATAATTTCTGTTTGTCCTTGCATAATAGGATATTTTACATTTAAGTAGTTTATTTATATTCCTGTTTAGCATAGAGATTTTAATAAGAATAGTTGATTATAGTCATGCTTATCAACTTATCACTGGCTGTTTGATGTGGAACCATCTCTATATTCTTTAGGTATTACTCTTAATTAGGCTATACATATTCTTCTTCTTTTTTTTTTTTTTTTTGAGTTTATTTCTTTTTAAGAGAGAGAGGGGTGGGGCTGGGGGGAGGCACAGAGAGAGAGATAATCCCAAGCAGGCTCCATTTTATCAGTACAGGGCATGATGCTGAGCTCAAACCCACAAACCATAAGATCATGACCTGAGCCGAAATCAAGAGTGGGACGTTTAACCAAATGAGCCACCCAGGTGACCCGTATTATTCTTTTAATTAAATAATAAATGAGTTAGATATGCTAGTATTTCCTTTTGAACTTTGCATCTATATTCTTCAGTGAGGTTAGACTTTTTCTATTTTTTTTCTTTTATACTATTTCTATCAGGATTAAATATTAAAACTAGGTTAGATTCAATATAAAATGAACTGAAAGGGCTTTACATATTTACCATGATCAAGAATAGTGTAAAAGACAATGCTCTTTCCTATTTTTTTAAGAACTAGGTAACAACTGCAAATCTAGTCATGGTACATTGTTCTACATACTTTAGCTACCTTTCTTATCTCTGTTATGATAATGTAATGATCTACTCAACTTTCATAATATTCAGTCAATTTTAATAATTTATATTTGATAAAACATTATTCATTTCATCCAGGTTTCACATGTTACCACAGAATTATGGTTGTATTATCTTATGATTAATTTATCTTGTGTCTATGGCTGGTGTCCTCTACAGTCTTAATCATATATTTTTGCTCATTTTTTTCTTTAATAATCAGGCTATTGGGGCTCCTGGGTGGCTCAGTCGGTTGAGCATCAGACTTCGGCTCAGGTCATGATCTCGTGGTTTGTGAGTTCGAGCCCCACGTCAGGCTCTGTGCTGACAGCTCAGAGCCTGGAGCCTGCTTCAGATTCTGTGTCTCCCTCTCTCTCTGCACCTGCCCCACTTGTGCTCTGTCTCTCTCTGTCTATCAAAAATAAATAAAATGTAAAAAAAAAATTTTTTTTTCTTAAATAATAAAAAAAATTAATCAAGCTATCAAGGACTTTTGTTATTTTCAAATAAACACTTAGGACTTCTTTATTCTTTTTTCTTTTTAGTTTCTTTGATTCTGATTTCAATCTGTATTAATCCCTTCTTCCTATCTTATTTTGATTTACTCTATTGCTCCTTAACTAATTTATTATGCTTGACAAAGAATTATCTTATGGATGAAGTAAAAAAGTATCAATTAGATTTGAGTCAAGGTAGTATAAAACAAAATAAAATGAGATTATTAGGCTTGAAATGGAAGAACAAAGCCAAAGGTATCATAATCCCAGATTTCAAGGTATACTACAAAGCTATAGTAATGAAATAGTATGGTACTGGCACAAAAATAGACACATACAGCTCTTTGGACAAGAATAGAGAACCCATAAATAAACCTATGATGATATGGTCAACTGATATATAACAAAGGAGGCAAGAATATACCATGAATTAAAGGCAGTATTTTTAATAAATGGTATTGGGAAAACTTGACAGCTGTGCCAGAGAATGAAACTGGATCACTATAAACAAAAATAAATTCAAAACGGATTAAAGACCTAAATGCCTGGGTGCCTGGGTGGCTCAGTTGGTTAAGCCTCTAACTTTGGCACAGGTCTGATCTCACCATTTGTGAGTTCGAGCCCTGTGTCGGGCTCTGTGCTGACAGCTCAAAGCCTGGAGCCCACTTGGGATTCTGTGTCTCACTCTCTCTCTGACCCTCCCTCCCCCTTGCACTCTGTGTCTCATTCTCTCAAAAATAAATAAACATTTTAAAAAAATTAAAAACAAAGACCTAAATGTGAGGCCTGAGGGGTGCCTGGGGGGCTCAGTCGGTTAAGCGTCCAACTTCAGCTCAGGTCATGATCTTGCTGTCCTTCAGTTTGGGCCCTGCTTTGGGCTCTGTGCTGACAGCTCAAAGCCTGGAGCTTGCTTCATATTCTATGTCTCCCTCTCTCTGCCCTTCCCCACTGATGCTCTGTCTCTCTCTGTCTCTCAAAAATGAGTAAATGTTAAAAAAAAAAAAAAAAAAATTAAATGTGAGACCTGAAACCATAAAACTCCTAAAAGAAAACAAAGGCAGGAATCTCTTAGACATTCACCCTAGCAACATATTTATGCATATGTCTCCTTGGGCAAGGGAAACAAAAGCAAAAATAAGCTATTGGGATTACATCAAAGGGAGAGACAGAGAGAGAGACAGACAGAGGGAGACAGAGAGAGAGAGGGACACAGAGAGAGAGACAGAGAGAGGAATTAAAAGCTTTTCCCAGCAAAGGAAACCATCAACAAAACAAAAAGGCAGCCTCCTAAATGAGAAGATATTTGCAAATGATACATGCAATAAAGGGTTAATATCCAAAATATATAAAGAATTTATATAACTCAAATAAAAAAAACAAAAACAAACAAACAATCTGATTTAAAAATGGGCAGAGGACTTGAATAGATGTTTTTCCACAGAAGACATACAGAGGGCTAGCAGATGCATGAACAAATGTTCAACATCACTAATCAAGGAAATGAAAATCAAAACCATAATGAGATATCACCTCACACCAGTTAGAATAGCTAGTATCAAAACGATAAGAAATAACAAGTGTTAAGGAGGATGTAGAGAAAATGGAACGTTCCTGTGTGAAAAGTAAACGGGTGTAACCACTGTGGAAGATAGTATAGAGGTTCCTCAAAAAACTAAAAATAGAAATACCATACAACCTAGTAATTCCACTGCTGAGAATTTACTCAAAGAAAACAAAAACACTAAACTCAAAAGATAATAGCATCTCTATTTTTATTGCATTATTATTTACAATAGCCAAGATACAGAAGCAACCCAAGTGTCTACTGACAGATGAAGAGATAAAGGTATATATACGTTGGAATACTACTCGGCCATAAAAAGAATGAAATCTTGCTATTTGTGACAACATGGATGGAACTAGAGGGTATTAATACTAAGTGAAATAAGTGAGACAGAGAAAGAAAAATATCCTATTATTTCATTTATGTGTGGAATCTAAACATAAAATGAACAAACAAAAAACAAATAGATTTTTAAATACAGAGAAACTAGTGGTTGCCAGAGAAGAGGTGGACGGGAGGATGGGTGAAATAGCTGAAGGGGTAAGAGGCACAAACTTTTAGTTATAAAATAAATAAGTGACAGAGATGAAAAGTACAGCCTAGGGAATAGAGTCAATAACATTGTAATAATGTTATATTGTGACAGATGATAACTATACTTACTATAGTAAGCATGGAGTAATGTGTAGAAATGTTAAATCACTATGATGCATACCTGAAACTAATAAAACATTTATGTCACCTATTCCTCAAAATAATAATAATAATAATAATAATAATAATAATGACGATGATAATAACAATATTAGGTGATGGGGCAGGATGCATGTCTCAGCTTTGTTTCTATTTAGTCATATATGCCTTTTAGCAAATCATATCTGTCTAGCTAATGGTTTCTACTACTGAAAACTGAAAAGAAAACACAGTCTCAAGATAAAAAACTACACCTGACAAAATTGATAAAATGTTAAGTTCTCTCCGAGGAAAGGAGGCTATTTGAAGGAATAAGAGACTTTGGAAAATCTGAACTGGAACTCATTGCCTTTAGAAACAACAATATCTAAGAAAAATCCAGTTTTTCTATGATAGTGAAATAGGAGACCTACATGCATTCTATGAATGTTCAGGTCATAAACAAGTGAACTCCTAAGATGTTTTACAAACATGGATGCCCTAATTAATACAAGATCTTCTTAAAGAAGATGCATCTATGGGACATTGCAGAATGACAGAGGTAGGTTTAAAAAAAAAAAAAGTATCATATCATTAAACCATATCCTCATATTTTTCTTAGAAGAAAATAACCTGGGGTCAAACTGATTTCAGGCACTCCAATAAACCTTCTGATACTGCTAACAAAAACTTAGGTGTATTTATTCACATTTTTATTGGGAGAATTAATCACATTGATAGATTTGTAGAGTTTGGGACCTGAAAACGTGAAATAGACTATTCTTTTTTTTTAATTTTTTTAACATTTATTCATTTTTTGATAGAAAGAGACAGAGTGTGAGTGGGGGAAGGGAAGAGAGAGAGACACAGAATCTGAAGCAGGCTCCAGGCTCTGGACTGACAGCACAGAGCCCAATGCGGGGTTCGAACTCACGGACTGTGAGATCATGACCTGAACTGAAGTCGGACGCTTAACTGACTGAGCCACCCAGGTGCCTCAAAATAGACTATTCTACATTAGTAATTCAGCTTCCTATCCTTAGTCTGTGATTAAACTTTTCCATGGTCATACTTTTGCTACTTTACCAAATGGACCTTTTCATTATTGGACACTTAGAACTATCAAAAGACCCTGGCTTACATCAAGTCAAAATTTACCACTAAAATTCTCATCTATTTTCTTGATTTCAGTCTCTGAAGCATAAGAGAAGAGAACAATTCCTTATTCCTGAAAACAGCCCTTTACATATTTGTAGATAGTCATCTTAACTCCAAGACATTTTCCTTTTTCAGGCTGATAACTTTTAAACAACATAGCATAACTCATCCAAAATTTTCTCTAAAGGAAGATGCTTTCACTTAGGAAGTGAACAGGAAGGAAGTTCTTCCTAAGGAAGAACTTAGGAAGACAATATTTTATATTCATTTCCAAGGTGAAAGGTCACCTAATTCGTGACAGAGGGATAGACTGCTCTAAATTTACTTGTGAATTTCAAAAAGAATTCAGAGACAACAACTGTATTATGTTAATATATGTGACCTAATGAATTCTGCAGAAGTCTCACATACTTATTTACTTCAGTAAATTCTTGGAAACTGTAACTCATACATTCCTTAAAAATTATTTTTTAAACCAAGGCTTATTTGTCAAAACATTATTCATGGATGGATTTCAACCCATCTTCAGATTTTAGCCATAAATCATTTTTGTATTCATTTTTATGAATTCAGAAAGAATAAAGGCAGTAATATCATTTTAAGTGGTACTAAAACATTATTTACATTAATTCTTTTGAAGAAAAAAGGGAGAAAATATGTAGCATAGTGAAACATAACATCACACAAGGGAGAACAAATGCCAAAATGGTAAACCAAGCTCTATAAAACTCAGCATGAAAATTCAATAATTATACAAGAGTATTACTTACGGATAGAATTCTGAAAGCTGTTCAGCTATTGCATAAGCTGTCGGGTCTCTGTCTAAGGCATACAGAGTAATATCTGACTCCTTCTGTAGAATGGCTCTTGTGTGTCCTCCGGAACCAAATGTCATATCTAGAAAAATCTAGCCAACATGAAAAAAGAGAATTACCACTTAGCATGAAGAAAATATTCTTGCTAGCTACCTTAATTTCTAGAAGCACATACTGAATTTCAGAGCTGATAGTAATTTGAAAAACAATTAAAATCATTTTGCCGAGAGTTGAATTTGTTATACATGAGATCTGGATCAATTATGATTGATCAGTCCAAAAGAACGGGACAGATATCAGTAAAATGATAATCTCTGGTACAGGGTGGCCAATTCAAGACAAATTTACATTTTCCTCCAAAGGTCAAACTGGCCACAGTGTTGTACTGCTAGCTTTTTAATGCTTTCCAGCACCTGGCTGATAATGGTATTTCCAACAATTTCTCATCAAAAGGAGACAGCTTACAATTAGTATGGCTCATTTTATCTCAGTTTCTCTAAATACTTTATATTACACATAAAGATATTCAAGAATACAAAGAAAGAATGAGAGAGCGAGAGTGAGAGAAACATCGAGAGCGAGCAAGGGAGAGATGGAGGGAAAGGGAATGAATATATCCAACAATAAATAGTCACAGGACAAATCTTTAAAAATCTAAACTGGAAAAGGCTCAAAGCTAAAGTCAAAACAACTACAGTAAACTCTAGCTTTGCCATGAAGTAGCTATACATCTTTGGGAAAGACACTTAAAATCCCAGTGTCTTTAGGTTTCTCCAGGCTCTGAAAAGAAAAAGAAAGTCTAGAAGAAGATACCATCAATACCTACCTAACTGGTAAGATGACATATAATTACCTAAACGAAGACACTTTTGAGAGTAAAATATTTGCCAGTAATAATTTTGCCAGGACAACAGATTAAAATGTGCAGGGGTGCCTATCTTCAATGCTTAGATCATTCTAAAAAAAACAGTAAAGTAAATTGGATTTGAACCTACTTTTTGGCTATTTTATTGGGCCATACTATAAAGAAAATAGGTCTCAGTTGGGCAAGAAACCAGACCTGGACCATTAAAAACATATTTGTGAAGAAGTTAATTGATGGCAGCCAATGTGGAAGTCAAGACACTCAGTGTTGTGCTCTTAGTTTAATGTACCCTTTCAATAAGCTTCATGGTATTATGAAAATAATCATTCCAATAATATCGAATACTGTGAAAAAATAATATATACTAAGCCAAACTATTAAAATATTCAAACATATAACTTTAAAGTTATATGAATACACTGCACAAGGGAAATCCCTGCAATGAATGTGAACATTTCCCTGCCCAGAACACTACAACTTACTTCCAGCAGAGTGGGCAGAAACAAGACACAAGTATGCTTTGAATTTTTGCTACCAGCAATCATGCTGAGTCCCATCCTCTGATCAAGTCCTCAGAAAAGCTATCCTGCTATTTGAAGAATAATATGGAGAAAATATTCCAATAAAAATTGAAAAGAAGAGAGAGATAAGTTATGAGGGATGTAAATGTGGTGAAAATACACAAGCACTGCTTTTTAACAAAAGTATGTTAATACAACTTAACCTTGCATTTCTGTCACTGTCAGCACAAAAGACATGGCTACACACTCTTTTCACCATTATAAACAGTAATGTGAAAACAATACTTGAAGTCATATTATTTGTATAGTTGTTAGGAGTACGTACTTATACTCTCAAGAATGAATAATTTCTTTTCCCAGTCTGTATACTTTTCTTATGCATCTATGAATAGGTAAAAATCTGCCATCTCACCGTATTTCAGTTTTAATATTGTTAGCGATTTAGGGGCCCCTGGGTGGCTCAGTCAGTTAAGGGTCCAACTCTTGATCTCAGCTCAGGTCATGATCTCACAGTTTGTGGTTTGAATCCCACATCAGGCTCTGTGCTGATGGCATGAAGCCTACTTAGGATTCTGTCTCTCCTTCTCTCTGTGCCCCCCTGCTTGTGCTCTATTTTCTCTCAAAATAAATAAGCTTTAAAAAGAAATTAAAAACGAAATTTCTAGGCGTTTGGCATAAACAAAAAAACTTCTCCAAGGCAAAGTATAAATTACCTTCTTGTTATGCTCAATATCAAGTCTTAATATCAAGTCTATAATCCTGCACTTAAAATATGATTACCTTATCCCAAGCCAGGAAAAGTCCCCATCAGTAATTAAAAAGAAAAATTCCTTATCATTAAAAATGTTCTTGAAAATGTGAGATGATGATAATAATTTACATGATTTTTTTTTAATATACAATGATTACACCATTGGAGATATACTGACAATCAAGGAAGTTTCCATAGAGGGAAAAAATTATTACCAGTCAAGTGTAACACAAAACAAAGTGGGAGATATGGGATTTATAAAACTATAAGTGAACCCCACCATATGTCCTGGGTTAATACATGACTGAAGCCATAGATTTTCATTTTTAAAATTCAAATATACATTGCTCATCAAATATAAATCATGACATCCAGGCCTTGTGAGTCAACCAGCACTACAATTGAAAAGGGAGCCAATCAGTCTCTCCCTTTTCCTGGGTCATTAACTTGATATAGGACCACATTTTTTAATTTGTACGAGTTGATGATAAAATTAGGAGATTGGACAAGAACAATGCACAAGAACCAATATATCTGCATGTTAAAAAACAATCTTTCTATGAGTCTGATCTGTGTGTGTGTGTGTGTGTGTGTGTGTGTTCATATGTTTAGGTCATGTTCCAAACATACATGGAACTCTTTCTTTGAGATTACCTGATATAATTTATCTAAAACACAAAACCCATATTTGATACTAAGAGTTTATTCTGCTAATGTCAGTTTTCACCTGTATAACCCTGGTCAAATTTTAACTCTCTGAGCCCCAGCTGTTTCATCTAAGAAAGGGAGATAGAATGTCTCCCTGTTTACTTTACAGAGATTTATAAAAATTATGTTATTTCTTCCTTATGACCACAAAGTAGATGTTATTAGATTTGTACATACACAGAAACTAAGATTACATTAAGCTAGTCAGTGGCAAATGCGGGAACTGAATACAGAAACTTGAATACAATTTGTGTTTTTTCTCGCACTACTCTGCCTCTGCATTAAATCAGTGAAGGCTGTATTTGCCCACTACTTCATGTTTACAAGCATTAACGTTTTCCTTCTTGGTCTAACAAAAGCTCTGTTAGTGAGTATGGACAAGTGGCGTTATTCCCATATTTGCAAATAGAAAAAAAACTCAAGGTGCAGAGAGATGATGTGACTTGATTTCTTAGATAATATTACTAGCAAGTGAGGGAAAGAGAACTCTAAGCCATGTGTCACCAACTCTAAATTCTGTGCTTTTCTGAAAGAAAGAAAGAAAGAAAGAAAGAAAGAAAGAAAGAAAGAAAGAAAGAAAGAAAGAAAAAAAGAGAAGGAGGAGGGGTGAGCAAACAAAAGAAATTTTAGAAAGTGGATGGCACAGAAACAATCACAGCAGAGATAGCTTTACAAAAATTATACAAGAAAACTTTACTTGTTTTATAGAGCACTCATTCCCACTGGAATTTAGGCTCTTGGAAACCATGTCTTAATCTTTGTTGTATCAGGGTAATTCTTGAGATATGTGTGTTTCTCTCTTTTTTTCCTTTGTCCTCCCTCCTTCTCCTCTTTCAAACAGGCACCTAAGGATTCAGAGCTTTACAATGTATGTTCCTTGAGGATTTTTGCATGGCACAAAGAAAAAAGTACCTTTCCTATAGTCTGAAGACAACTACTTTCCTGTCAGTAGTTAAAAAAAAAAAAAAAAAAAGCTCAGAAAGAATGCTAGTTATCCTGGATAGGTTAGTGTCTTTAAGGAAAAGAGACAGAGAGAGACAGAGATTTCACTGAAATTGGCAGAAGAGCGATGGAAATGAATGAACAAATTCCAAGAAGGTGCAGGACCAATGAATGACTGACAGGGGATAAGATCTCAAAGCAGCTGTCTGTTTGAGGAACTGAGGGAGTGTGGTCCCTCAACACAGGGTTCTCAGTGCTACTAGAGATTTCCATACCACTATGTGGTACAGAAGAAGCAGAACCTTTGGTCCTCGAGGGCCTACACAGGTTATAACAAAAGGTATCTCAGGGGAAACAAAGGGTAGTATGAGGTGAACAATAAGATGCAGGGCCTCTGCACAGCTCTGGATGGTGTGTGGAGTCAAGAGAATGACTGAGATTGATGGTTTCTTAGCACAAGGACATTGAGGCTCAGAGTCAAAATGAAAGTGACTTAAAAAATAAACAAGCATTTGAGGGAAGATCCATGACTACAATTCTCCAACTTTTTTTCAAAGTTTATTTATTTATCTTGCGAGAAAGGGGGGTGGGCAGAGAGACAGGGAGAGAGAGGGAGGGAGGGAGGGAGGGAGGGAGGGAGAGAGAGAGAGAGAGAGAGAGAGAGAGAGAGAGAGAGAGAGAGAGAATGCCAAGCAGGCTCTGCACTGCCAGCGAAGATGCGGGGCTCAACCCCATGAGCCAAGAGATCATGAAGTGAGCCGAAATCAAGAATTGAATGTGAACTGACTGAACCACCCAGATGCCCCTTGCCTCAAATTTAATAGAGTAGCATCAGTGCACAGAGGTAGATGCATAGTAAATATTTAGTGATGCAATTTGAAAAAAAGAGCTCAGCCTCCCAAGGTAACAATGATAAAGATAGCAATACTCATTTGTGCATATTAATTCAGAAATACTCAAGATGGAAGATTCATTACCATAGGAGGACATAAAACAGTCACAGGATATCCAACTTTTGGATTTATTTAACATTAATATAATCCTAACATTACAAATTGATTCACTAATGAAAAAAACTTTTGCAAAACATTCATAATAATCTGATATTAATCGTATTATGTACCTCTAATGCACCATGTTCCTATTTGTTGACTAGTCTTCCTTTGCGTTTGAAATAAGAAATGAATATTTCTTATTTTAGGTTACCTCTTTTAATCAAATACAACTAAATGACATTTTATCCCCATGGTCTTCTAAATATAGAAATGATTAGGTTCTACCTTGCACCATGATGAGTCACACTTGAATAGTTGAGCTATAGCTGTGAATCTGATAATGAACAGGGTACAAATGCAGAATTTCAGAGCTGAAAGGGACATAACACACTATTTATTCCACCTCCTCATTTTACTTATGAGGAGACCAAGGACCAAAGAAGGTAGATGTTTACTAGTGGAGGGCAAAGCTAATACTAAAACTCAGATCCTATGCTCTTTCCACTTGATCTCATAATATTCTTGTACTGACATTATACAATAACACTGAAATAAACAATCAATTTTTGAAAAAGTATTTTTTCTTAATATGAAGATAGATATATGTAGGAACTTTGCATCTTAAGCCTCCAACACAGTTGAAAGCAACCACTGTTCTACTGTTCTAAATTGTTTTAAGACTTTATGAAGATAAATCCAATTGAATTAAATTCCAAAGACAATTATGTTATATATATGGCCTCATATAAATGTCCACCCATTATATGTAAGAGCAACTGGGGATAACTGACTTCTTGACAAGTTACAGTTTTCAAATTGATATTGAAATTAAGAGCAAAAAATTAAAATACTTAAAATCACAGCCTCATGGGTAGTTAGAGCTAGAATGACCCATAGAAATAATGCTAATTTAATCCCATTAGTGTATACTACTCTTTCTAGAGTATTCTTAGCATTCCTTTATACCTTTCAGAAATGATATCCTTTAAGACTCAGCTAACGCTGCTCTCTGAAGGGGGAGACTGACAGAAATCAAGGGATTTGCCCAAGATCATCCTGCAGACTAGATAATTAAATGATTTGTTTTTTCCAAACCAAGAATTCTAATCATTGAAATTTTCACACTGGAACACTGTTAAAATTGGACATGAAAACATTTTTAGCCATGAATAGCATGAGGGCAGATCTTTCAATTTCATTTTCCTAATGTTGATTAGTCATTTCCAATCTGTGCAAGATTTTTAATAGTAAGTTCTCATCCGAATTTGGAAACAATATGGCCTGATTTCACTTTAAAATTTCTTCCTATGAATATTTTCTTTTCTGGCAATTACTAATTTTGAATTTTTAGAATTGAAGTGTTTTACTAATTTTGAATTTTTAGAATTGAAGTGTTTTTGAAAGAATTTTAGTTAAGCTTCACCTATTTGCAACGGGCACCTATTTCGGTATTTTTTTAAATACTGAAACGTCTCAAGCATATACTTAACTTTCTGAATTTTTTTTCAGGAGGTAATTAAATTTAAATGTAGCATTAATTAATAATCTGTATATTTACTGAACACTCAGTACAGATAAGGCCACATGAGGTAATACAAAGATATTAAGCTATGGACCTTCAAATTTGGTAAGGAATTTAGACATGCATACAAATAACTACTAATAAAAAGAAATCAGCAATACAAGAAAAAGCATATTTTATAGGAGTGAAAAAAACATACTTATGTCAATCACTTGTGAGATGGACAGAATCAGGGTAGGTTACAATTCACTCAGCTGGGCCTCGAAGACTGGGCAGAAGTCCGAAAGCACCCTATCTTCTCACTCTCCTATATTCTCCAAATTCAATTAGCTACCAAGTCCTGTTGATTTTATCATATAAATATGTCTTAAATTTCTCCGCTCCCATTTTAAATTCAGGCCCCCTTATTTCCTTGTTTTACTACTGCAATAGGCTCACACTCATATCCGCACCTCTAATCTGAATTCTAATTTTTCTTCTACACTGTTAACAGGATATCCTTTCTGAAATAACATGTGACATTATTCTCCTCAAAAGCTCTCCAAAGGTTCAAGATAGAGTCCAAATTTCTAGGCATACTGGATAATATTCTTCAGATTCTGGCCTCTGCATTTCTGCCTAACGTTATCTCCCACCACTCACACATGAATTTTACAATGTATTCCTTAGCCATATGGTTATAAAACATAATAAAAGCACATGCAATTACCAAACATGCTGAACTGTCTCATGTCTTCTCTCCCTTTTTTCCTTGTTCCATCTCGCTCATTTTATTCTCAAACAATTACAAGGATTCTGGTATATCCACAGCTCTTTTCCAAAAGTTGGAAATACAACAGTAGGCCGAAACAGACATGGCCTCTGCTCTCATGTAATATTTAACTGGGGGCCTTAGTATCTTTAATATATTCTTCTTTCTTTCTCCTTTCCTCCCCTCTCCTCTCCTGTCCTCTCCTTTTCTTTCTTTTTCTTTCTTTCTTTCTTGCTTTTTTCTTTCTTTCCTTTCTTTGCTTGCTTTCTTTCCTTTCTTTGCTTGCTTTTCTTTCTTTCTTTCTCTCTTTCTTTCTTTCTTTCTTTCTTTCTTTCTTTCTTTCTTTCTTTCTTTCTTTCTTTCTTTCTTTCTTTCTTTCTTTCTTTCTAGAATACACCTCAGGAAGATGTCCTAAACATCTCTGTCCCCAATGCCAAATAATGAATGACACAGAATATAATCAATAAATATCTATTGAATAAATATATAAAGACAAAGAGAATTAAATGTTAGCAAAGGTGTAGACATAGGAAAGAATATGTTATATAGAGTTTGATTGGAATCCAGGATGTATTAATAGAAGAGAGGAGAAAGAAAAAGGGAGGAAAGAGAAACAAGGAGAAATTAAAACTTTCACTTATGTGCCAGATACTGTGTAATTTGTTGTGATATGTTCCCTCTCTCCGTCCTAATAGTAGCCCTATGAGACAAACTAGGAAATAATGCTGGAAGGTAGGGTGAAGCAACTGTGGCAATCCTAAAAGGCCAAGGTAAGTGATTCACATCACATTTGCTAGAAAATGAACAGCTTTTGAAGACTTCTAAAGTACATAAAATAATGTAACTGCCAAGAGTATTAGATGGGTGGCAGGTTGTGAGAATATAGTTGTGACTTGGTATAGAGCATGCACCCAGGCCAGAGGACACAAAGGCTGAGCTGTCAACAGAAATGGAGAGTAATTATGATAAATAACAACATACAATGCACTTATTGAGTGCTTATTTTATGAACCAAAAATGGTGCCAAACATTTGATCTGCATCATGTATTCATTTTATACATAGGCATAAGCACGCACACACACACACACACACACACACACACACACACACACACACACATTCAGTTAACTGAATGTGATTCTTACACATTCTAAGTTACTATTATTATTACTATTTTATAGAGAAACAGGAGATTTAAAAGAGGGTTAGGTGAATTGTCTGAGGCACAGCTGATGAATGTTGGAAACAGATTTCAAAAGCAATCCTGTCTCCTGAACCTAACAGCTTTGCCTTTCTATAGAGGTAGAATAGACTAATTAGATGTAGTGAGTGGAGAAGTGAGAGAAATAAAAAAATGATTACAAGGCATGCTATCTGGGTAACTAGGAGTACACAAAAGACAATATTTATTGTGCAATTATTATGTGCCACCATACATTATGCCACACACTTTAAAAACTTGACCTAATTTAATACTTAAAACAGATTGTACGGTACATAAAATAATTCCATTTCACAGATGAGTATATCAGAGCCATTTACTTAGGAAAACATAAATTGGCAGTGTAATTACAGATAGAGGCAGAAATAAGCATTTCCCTCTCCTCCCTTCCACCCTTCTACTCCACCCCCACCACCTCCCAATTAGTGTTAGAAAGGCCAACGAACAACTTCTTTTACTCCAGAAGAGAGAAAAACAGAAGTATGAGAAGATACAGGCAGCTTGACAGGGAGAACAAAGATTTAAGAACTCCACGTGGGAATAGAGTAACTCTTTGTAGTAAACTGGAAACAGTGAAGTGAGGGGCCATACTGAGCAGAGATTCTGAAGAGAGTAATAATAATAAAAAGCTGGAAACCCAAAAACATAAGACCAATTATAACAGCATTAATGCATAGTGGGAGGAAGAAGTTTGATTTCCTAAAATACTTAAAGAACACTAAGTTCTAACTATATTTTTAAAGCTCATCCTAGTCAAAAACATTGATACATTAAAAAAAAAGTAAGATAAATTACTTTTATTATATATCCAAATTGTATTATGTAGCCTTTGGAAGTATTGTGCCCCCAATACAGTGTAACGTGGCACACATTAAACCAAATGCAACAGAAGAGAGCCCCTTGATGTAATTAGTGAGGCAAATGTTAAAAGGGAGATGAGCTAGTTATTTGGACATGATATAATAAATATAATGGATATTTTGAATAAAAAAAAATCACTAGAAGAAGTTACCTGCTTTACAGTGTCACTGGAATATTTATAATTGCTAAGCAAACTATTGTTGTACCATTGTGTATTGAATCATACAAGACTATCACTGACTTCTCTCAGACTTTACTTATGTATCTGTCTAATCTACTGACAGGTAGACATTTATCACACCGAAGAATCTGAAGACCCAAAATAAATTAGAACATATAACTGTGAACATAGAAGGCTACCAACCTTATAGTCAGCTAACATTCTGAACAAACATTTTTTCTACCAAACTCCTTGATTTATTATTGTCTTGTCAAGCTCCGTTGAGTATCTGTCTGCTACACTCTTATTTTGTTTTATTTGTAACTATTACATGGGCTTATGTAAAAGCAAAAAAAAAAAAAAAAAAGTCTCAAAAGGACATAAAAGTTATACCACAAACAAAACAATCAATGCACTGCAATAAATTTATCTCTTTTCCCATTTTATCAAGAGTATTGGTGTTACTATAACTCATTCTGCAAACATTTCATCTTGTAGCTTAAATTCCATCCTATTCACAATAGAAACCTTTACTTGTCATAACAAAACTTATTTTTCTCTTGTTCATAAAGTATGTTCTTCAGTTATATTAAATTAAATAATTATAGTATTCATCTTTCTCCAGTGATAAGTAGGTTTGCTCTTATCTGTAACATGGATGGGTTTCAGTCATAAGTCCCAACTATGTACAATGGACTCCCACTTGATCTGCTTGCAGATACATACAATGCATGAATTAACAAAAATAGCTAAAAATAATATGGCATGGGTGGTCACAATAAGCTTAATTTCACAGACGTTTCTGGCCCAGACAATGCCAATCTGTTAGCATCTTTTTAATAAGAAAAAAAGTTTTTATCTACACCATCAAGAAACTCATATGACATATTCTGGACACACTTTCTCTGAGAATGTCAGACAAATATTTTCTTATAAATATTATTAAATATATAGATGGTTTACAGTATTTGCAAAAAATAATGTGAAAATAATGGCATATTGAGCTCTTTAATCAGTGTGCTCAGCAAATGCTCTTTTCAATATTATTATTATTATTATTATTATTATTATTATTATTATTTTGGTCAGAGGGGCAAATGTCATTTTACTGATGGCACTTTCAATGTGGTTCTAGTACTAAATTTTTATCAGCATTAAAATAAAACCAATAATGGTAACATTTTCTACTACTTAGCCTTCAGATAACAACTTTGTACAAATCAAAGCAGACCAATATATACATAAGTACTGGTGTCCAATCTACTGTGCTATGTGCACACACAAGAAGGCATATGTGTATGCACATGCATGCATACATATAAAAACAGATGAGTACAAACTGCCAATGTACTTGACTTGTTTAAATATGTGACTCAAGGTTGGACAAGTTTCATACTCAGAATAGGGTACACTACACTACCACGAAACCCTTGTGTGAAGTAGATGTTGGAAAGTAAAATTTAAAGAGAAAGAGTTTCATAGGTTAGTAAGAAGGAAAATCATTAATTATTTTGAAAATAATTCAAAATAATCAGAAGAAACAGGTTCAATAAAATATCTAAATACTTTTAGAACTGCCTTTGTGACTTTCAAGTACTATATGACTTGAAAAATAAGACATAAATGAGGCAGCAGGGTGTAAAAGAAGGAGACTGAAGGTTACAATATCTAGTTTCTGGTCCAGAATCTATTATTTAACTGCCATAAAAGTTGGGCAAGTTACTTCTCTAAACCTCAATTTCCTCATATGCAAATGGAGATAAGTATATGTCCTACTCCACATCACCAGGTTATTGGGATATGGAAATAAGACAATATACATAAAGGAATTTTGAAAATGGTATAGTGCTATTTAATAATACTATTAATATAATGCACTTTAAGGTTAAGCATCAATTAAGTGTCTGACTCTTAATTTCGGCTCAGGTCATAATCTCACGGTTCCTGAGACTGAGTGCTGCATTGGGCTCTGCTTGGTATTTTCTCTCTCTGCCCCTCCCCAGCTCATGTGCTTTCTCTCTCTAAAAATAAATAAACATTTTAAAAATGTACTTTAAGAAAATAATTATTCACAAAAGACTCAAATTCCATAATAATTTATACTAAATACAAAAGTAATTTAGCAGACCAAAAAAAAAAAAAACCCACTTTTTTTGGCTTCTGAATCTGAAGAAACACTAACAGAACATTCAGTTGGCAGATGGTCTTTAAAAGGAGACTCTCTGTAATAAAGGGAAAAAGTCATGATTCATTTGATGTGATTGGCTTCTTTTTATGTAGCATCGAGAATGAAACTGTTTAACAGCTGTAACCAATGGTACTCATCTATCCACCCAATCTTGTCTGATTGTGGTTTGATAGTATTGCATTGTCACACTAGGAAAGCTAAAGAAACAAAATGGCTTTAGTTTTCATGAAGATTGGCCTTATTAATGGACAGCTTTCCTAACAAGCGATTATTAACTTTTATCAGGTGTTAACATCTGTTTCAGGAACATGGCAGTATGTTTACACGTCAAAATTTTTGTTTAATTCTATGATATTTCTAAACTGATTTGTTTAAATAAATTCAGCAAATAAAAGAAGCCTCTCCATAATGTAATGCTTCTAGAGGGAGAAATTTCAAAAACTTTTAAATGCAACAAAAATCACTAATGATACATCTGAAATAAGACAATTTCATAATTAGTCTGTCTTTGGTATGCTTAAAACTAAGAAAATGTCTTTGAGTTATCTTTTAATTCAGCCCAAATTAAAAAAGCAAAACAGTTTACTAGATGATCTTTAAATCCTTTTTCTTTATATTTTTAATTTTTTTATTTGAGTATAGTTGACACAAATGTTACACAGTTCCAGGTGTACCACATAACTAGTCAACAACGCCAAACATTATGCTATGCTCACAAGTGTAGCTACCATCTATCACTATACAGTACTATTACAATACCGTTGACTATGTTCCCTATGCTGTTCCTTTTATTCTTGTGACTTACTCATTCCATAGCTGGAAGCCTGTATCTCTCACTCCCCTTCTTCCATTTTGCCCATTCCTCTACCCCTTTCCCTCTGGCAACCAACAATTTGTTCTCTGTAAGTACTCACTCTTTAAAAATATTTTTCCATGAATATTATTTTATATATAGACTTCTGAGTCATATAAATTTTACATAGTCAAAACATCAATTTAAATTAAAAAAAAACAAACCCCCAAATTGGAAACATTTGTTGGTATTCTCAAATAAATAACCTAACCATGCAGAAAAAAATTATTCCAAGTGACTTTTGAGTAAAATAAAAAATATTTTAATTAAAAAATTTTATTAGTGTTTATTTATTTTTGAGAGAGAGACAGAGCACAAGCAGGGGAGGGACAGAGAGAGACAGGGAGACATAGAAATCTGAAGTAGTCTCCAGGCTCCAAGCTGTCACCACAGAGCCTGACGCAGGACTCAAACTCACCAACTGTGAGATCATGATGTGAGCCAAAGTTGGATGCTTAACTAACTGAGCCACTCAGGCGCCCCTAAAAAATATTTTTTAATGTAAGAATTATTACTTTTCTTTTTCAGATAGTAATAGCTTTAAAAAATTTTATTATTGCCCTTTAAAATTTTATCACACTGCTGGTCATATTTTAGAGTGGATAAACAATTCCATCTAGGACAATGAATTGGGCAGTGGGGCAAATTTAACTGCACTAGTACTCTGACATAGTACTAGGAACAAAGAATTCAAAATTTCTCAATTCTTAACTGACCCGGAAGACTTTATACAATTTTCAAATTGGCCAGTTTACTCAAAGTAAGCACTATTCATATGAAAATCAATTAGCTAATTATCTCGACAGTAAAGAAAAATTATATACTTATTGTATAAATTCTGTATGCAGAATACAGAATTTTAGAGTATAAATTTTGTGTGGAAATATAAGAATTATTAAAATAATTCCTAGTTCCTAATGAACATTCAATCTACTTGCAGAGACCAAACATATCTATAGAATGATTAAATAAGAAGAAAGAAAATTCCAGGCATGCTAAACACCAGTATACAATTAATGGCAGAATTAATAACGAGTAAACTATGTTTTACAGAAGCAAATAATACGCCATGCAGTCATTGTCTCAAAAGTCCCCTTTATTAAAAAATCATGGCCCAAGTCAAGCCTGGATTATAATTAACTAAGTATAATAGAGGGGAAAAAATATGCCCCCAGGGTACAGAAAAAATCTAAAACAAAGATATTATCCTTGAATCATTCATTGATTTAATTGTTTGAAATACAAGATTTGTAATAAGAAATAGAATAGACCAGGTTGAATGTTAGATTGTTTAACCTTTGTAAGTCTGCTCCTTAGTTATAAAATGGAGTCAAAAACACTGCCTTACAGATTAAGTGAATTTTGTGTTTACATATAAAGTGCTTAACTTCCAGAAACACAGTGAGCGTTCAAATAATAACAATCACAATGACAACGATAATAATTATAAAACCTACTACTTCCACTGACAAAAAGTAGAACAGACGAGAGTCCATGGCATGACAGGACTTGCACTAGGATAATAACAGATGGAGAGGAAAGGGTCCATATGAGAGAAATGACAGAAGGAATACCACCATAAAGAAGTACTCATAAGAACTAAAGCTCAGTTTGGATGTAAATACTACACTTGGAAAAAGGTTAACATTGTCACAACACTTTCAAAACTAATGATAGTGCTTACCAAAAGATGGTATCATGAAAGGAGATAATCTGTTTTTCAGGGAATTACCATGATCCTCTCAAATCCGGCCCTCTCAAAATCAGAAGCATGAATTTAGAAGCAGAGGTATTTTTCCCTAAGACTCATCATCATCTCTACTTCACCAATATAGTTTTGTATCTAAAACAAGGACAAGAACAGGTTCTATTCAAGATCACTAGCAAAAAATAGTATAGTTAGGACCTTATTTTTTCATTATTTTTTAAAATATTTTATTTATTTTTGAGAGAGAGAGAAGCAGAGAACGAGCAGGGGATGGGAGGAGACAGAGGGAGACACAGAATCTGAGGCAGGCTCCAGGCTCTGAGCTGTCAGCACAGAGTCAGATTCGGGGCTCCAACTCACGGACCAAGAGATCATGACCTGAGCTGAAGTTGAATGCTTAACCTATGGGGCCACCCAGGCACCAGGAACCTTACTTTTTTGTTTGTTTGTTTTAAGTTTGTTCGTTTGTTTAAAGAGCAGGGGATGGGCAGAGAGGCAGAGAGAGAGAATTCCAAGCAGACTCCACACTGTCAGCGTGGAGCCTGATGCAGGGCTCAAATTCACAAACTGTGAGATTATGACCTGAGTCAAAATCAGGAAGTTGGATGTTTAACCAAGTGAGCCATCCAAGCACTCCATTAGAGTTGGACCCTTTTATTATTACTACTACTAATAGCAAAGATTTATTAGATTCTTTCTATATGTCAAGGAGAAGGTTACTTTATATAACAACTTTATGAGATAGATGCTATTATTATTTCCTTTTCATGTAGAGAAGTCACCTAAGCTTGTAGGGTTAATAAATTACAGATCCAAAGGATGAAGTCTATCCTCTGAGTTTACACTCTTAACAAAACCATTTCCTACCATTTGTTTTTGAGTAGCACAAATACAAGATCACATCAACAATTCTGCTCAAAATTTTCTGATGGCTTCTATTTCACAAAGCCCTTTTCAAAATATGCCCAGCACACCTCACCCAATTTGTCTGATTTCATCTTCTACCCTTCTCCTCCTGGATCACTCTATTCCAATTACCAGAGCCTCCCTACTGTTCCTCAAACACACTCCTGTCGCAAAGCCTTTGCACGTAAGTGTCCTATCTGCCTACTCCACTGCAGCCAGATATTCAAGGCTGGAGCACTTACCCTATCTTCTCTTCTGGGTCTTTGCTTAAATATAATTTCCTTAGTAAGGCTGTCTCCAGTAAAGCTATTATTTTAAACTGAAACTCTTTTCCTCACCACTAACACTCCTCAATCCCTATACCCCTTTCTTGTTTTACTTCTTCCCTATACCATTTATTATTTGTTGAATGTATACATGGGTAAACGAATACAAATATATTGGTAATTAAACACAATTTGTTTTCAAAAGAATAAAGGAGAAAAGGCAATCATAATTAATATTTATTTAACATCTAATGTGTGCCAGGAAGTCTACTGGGTGTTTAGCATATATTAACTCACTAAATACTCATCTAATCCTCCTGTGAGATACAGATTTCCCCTATTTTATAAAACAAGAACAAACTCTGAGGTTAAGCAGCTTTTCCCAAAACAAACTGTAGTAAGTAATGAAGCCAAGTTGTAAACAGTGCCTTTTTGATTGAGGGTCAATGAGCTTCCTGCTTTATCACCCTGCCTCCTATAAAGTATTTTAGGTACTAGCTAAGATTTACATATCTAATCTAGCATGTGTAAACTCCATCAATGGAGGGATGCAATCATAGGTAACTTTTCAAGTAAATGGCATTGTGATGATTAGTTTTATGTGTCAACTTGGTGTGGCTATAGCACCCTGTCACTTAATCAAACACTACTCTAAGTGTTGCTGTAAAAATATTGTGTAGATATAGTTAGCATCTAAAACTAATTGACCTTAAGTGAGATTAGGTGAGTGAGTGGGGCCTCATCCAATCAGTTGGAAGGCATAAAGAGCAAAAACTAAGGTTTCCTGGAGAAAGAGGAAGTACTACTCCAACACTATAGTATTGACCCCTACATGAGATTCCAGACTGCCAGCCTGCCCTACAGATTTCAGATCCCCACAAATGTATGAGCCAATTCCTTAAAATAAACTTCTTAATATATATGTATACATCCTACTGATTCTTTTTTTCAGGTTCCAGAGAACCCTGACTTTTACAAATACTGCCTAAATGTCTGAAACAATAAATAGGACAAAACAGAAACTCCAAATGTAGACTTCCAGCAATGCTATGAACACAGCAGGTTATAAATATTTGTTAAGTATAGATGAACAAATAGATGGCGTACTTAAAATGGAAAGAAGAGAGGAAGTCTATAAAATCCATAAAGAAAATATTATCTACCAGGAAAAGCTTTAAATAAACTTTGATATGAAATGAACATCTTGCTTGATTATTACAGTGTTATTAAAATACATTAAAGATATCCAGAATTAGGAGCACCTGGGTGGCTCAGTCAGCTAAGTGTCCAACTCTTGGTTCCAGCTCAAGTAATGATCTCATGGTTCGTGGGACAGATCCCCACACTGGGCTCTGTGCTGACAATGCAGAGCCTGCTTCGGATTCTCTCTCTCTCTCTCTCTCTCTCTCTCTCTCTCTCTGCCCCTCGCCCACTCTCTCTCTCTCTCTCTCTCTCTCAAAATAAATAAGTAAACATTAAAAAAAATGATATCCAGAATTAGTGTTAATTTTATTTGTTTGAATCTTAGATTCACTATGGGCTTCTTTCAAGTGTTCTTTACTATAGGTATTGACATAAGATAGTTCTCCACATAATTCAATAGAGTCCCAATATAGTGCTGGAAAACAGATGGGTGCCCTTAAGAACACTGAAAATGGAGTCAGCAAAGGGTGGGTTCATTTAGAAAGCGGTCTCCACTATAAATGACTTTGGAAAAGTCATTTAATAAAAGTCTCAATACTGTTGTTTAAAATAATGAGATAATTCATATGAAAATGTGTTGTACACTGTAGATCACTACACAAATATTATTTTTGCCATTAATCATTTCATGGTGGCAATTATGGCATGGCATCTAATTCTATCTCATATGTGTTTAGAAATATTGTATTTCAACTGGAATTTAAATAAAAACTTGAAACAAACAAAAAATTAAAGAAAACTGCCTCTCAAAACGCCATATATAAAAAATGAAAAAGTTCAAGTCACTTGAAATTATTATTTTTTATTTCATTTGTCTATGAAAAATAACTAAGAAGCTCGAAAGTCTCACTATTAGAGATCTACTACTCTTTGAGTTCAACTGTAATGGGAATCTCAAAAGCCCAGATCATGGTCCACATTCTTGAACAGTTCATGACCTGTGTTGTATACTTCCTGTCTCTCCCCCAATTTTCACACCTCTGCACATCCAAAAAGTATGCTGGAATACTTGAAGCAATAACCCAAAGTATATAAATATTTTCAAAGCTACAAAGGTACTTAGGGACACCTGAGTGGCTCAGTTGGCATCCAACTTCAGCTCACATAATGATCTCACGGTGTGTGAGTTCGAGCCCTGCATCAAGCTCTGTGCTTGACAGCTCAGAGCCTGGAACCTGCTTCAGATTCTGAGTCTCCTCTCCCTCTCTGCCCCTCCCCTGCTTGCTCTCTGTATCTATCAAAAATAAATAAACATTAAAAAAAAATTTTTTTAAGCTACAAAGGTACTTAAATGCCAAATATATCCATTACTACAGGGACCATTTAGGTTTCAAAACAATAATTGTAACGTGCAAAATAATTATATTTTTAAGCACCAGGACTATATTATGTTAGAATACAAGGAGCAACTTCTTAAAACAAAAAATGTAAATTGCTATAAATCTAATAACAAAAGGAAGCTAGTCTTCTCAATATATCTTCTTTCTTCCACTTTTCAAGTGGTGCTTGAGTTACTTCTATTTATGAAATGACCAAAAAAGTCCAATATTTTCAATCCATTCTAAATTAAATCATCTTAACATGCCTTCTGGATTTAAGGAAGAAACATTAAACTAGATGAAAAGTCAATTTTTCCAATCATTCCTTCAACCCTTCACCTAAAATTAAATGCCTACCCTAAATTTTCTATCTCCAATTCTAGATTTATGCTGCAGTAAACATGACTACAAACAAGTTCATAATCACTTAAAGCGTGTAAATCTTTTAGTTACGCCATGTTGTGTACTGCAGTATGTGTTATCATTTGTTATCGAACAATATCATTTATGTCTTCATAATGCAAGTACTAAGCCTATTTATTTGATATGATTTTAAGAGAAGATACCATAAGCCAGAGAAGATATGATCTTTGAATGAATACCCAATCCTGAAAGGACATACAAATAAGCAAAGAAGAAAGTTTAGTTGCCTATGTTTGAAGTAAAACATAATACTCCAAATAACTTCAGATGATTTGATTAATCATTATAAAACATGCTTTAAATATGTAAACATTAAGTATAGCAAACAGAGATCAGAAGCAGGCTAAGAGAAAATAAAAAAATATATATTAAAATATTAGTGCAGATCAAGAAAATTCGTCTTACTCTGGCTAAGAGTTATTAGACAGAAACAATCAGCACTTTCGGTTAGTTAAGGTATTTTACTGTCAAAACACAATGCTAAGCTATTTTCTATTAGTTCTCACAAGAGACTTAAAAATAAATCAACTTTACCTTTCAGGAGTTTATCTAACTTCAGACATGTAATTGCTGTTACTTCTTAAAATATTTCTGTGCCAAAAGAACTCTTCCACAATATATTACCACTTGCTTTTTTATATTCGGAGTTCAAATTAAACACTAGAATACTATCCACAAAGCCTGAAGTATACCACAGACTTATATCCGTATGGTATTTTTATAAAAACATTTTTAAGTTGTAAAAATGACTATTATTGACTAACTGTTCCACTAAAAAATAGTTTTTTATGAAAATATACAGACTTTGAAAGGTAACTTTCTTTATGCTAGATAGAAAGGCCAAGTAAAATTTCGATCTTTTTGTCTTTTTTGCCTCTATTCCAAGTTTTTCCTGTTTTTTAATTTTAGTTAATAATTGAATTCTCAATAATACCTGAGAGGTACAAAAAAAAAAAAAAAAAAACTGTAACACAAAAGAGAAAAAAAGCAATTTGAATTACACCAATACCCAAACTAATGACATCACAAGAAAAAGAAATTTTTCGGGGTGCCTGGGTGGCGCAGTCGGTTAAGCGTCCGACTTCAGCCAGGTCACGATCTCGTGGTCCGTGAGTTCGAGCCCCGCGTCAGGCTCTGGGCTGATGGCTCGGAGCCTGGAGCCTGCTTCCGATTCTGTGTCTCCCTCTCTCTCTGCCCCTCCCCCGTTCATGCTCTGTCTCTCTCTGTCCCAAAAAAAAAAAAAAAAAAAAAAAAATGTTGAAAAAAATATTTAAAAAAGAAATTTTTCATAAATTTCATCAACTTACATAGAGTAAAGGTTTGCTTTTAAAATTTCAGACAAAATTTTAAGTAAAAGTATTGTCACCCACTTTTAAATTCCACTGGCAAGTGTAAGAACTTACAAAGCTAGTTTGGTTCTACAAAACAATTTATAACTTCAGGGATAATTATAAAATATAAAACTTATTATGGTAATTATATGAAGGAAGCATCACTTGTCTTCTGGGAGATAATACAGAATCTAACTGTTGTCAAGCAAAGGTATTATTAATAGGCTCAATGTTATAACTTCATTGTATAGTATAATGTAAATAAAATCTAGTATAATTCTCATTAGTGCCATTCTACATCTATAACTTGGGTTAAACAAGTTATAACTAAAGCACATGAGCTAAGTATGACAAATATTGCCTTGCATCATTCCAAATCTTGAGAAAAATTTCACTTAATTTTTTAAATAAATATTTTATTTTTTAAATGTTTACTTTTTATTTTTGAGTGAGAGAGAGAGAGGAGAGAGAGAGAGAGAGAGAGCGCTAATGGGGCAGGGGCAGAGAGAGAGGGAGACACAGAATCCGAAGCAAGCTCCAGGCTCAGAGCTGTCACCACAGAGCCCGATGTGGGACTCGAACTCATGGACCATGAGATCATGACCTGAGCCAAAGTTGGACGTTTAACCAACTGAGGCACCCAGGAGCCCCATAAATAAATATTTCAATTTAAGTCACATTATAATTCTACCTAATGTAAACATTAATTCTGCCTTTTCTGTCATAATCACTTACCCAGGTTTTGAAACAGATTAATTAGTAAACACTTCATGTATAAGCATCATGCTAAGCTCTGTATATAAAAACAGGTATGTAACTTCAGGAAGCCACTTCACCTCTCCAGGCCTTAATTGCCTAAATGATAAGGCAAGGGGATTAAAAAAGATAATCTCTTCAAGCTCAAATATTCTAAAATTCTAAAATAAACAGGATCTAAATATAGCTGACTATAAATTCAGAGACATCTTCTTTGCATTTTTAATAGAGTTAAATAGACTTAAAATAACTCTCTTATAACTTAATATCACGTCAAGTGCACTGGAAATTTAAATCCAAAGAGTTAAGTAACTGAAAGATTGATAAATACTTGAAATAATGATTTTTCCTAAAATTCCTGAAAAATAGTTGAATTTCATATATATATCACTTATAAAAATATAAATTATTTTTGTTACTGCTAGCTACAGGGGGGAAAAAGGCTCATGTGATGAAGGGATTTTATTCATGTTCTAGGATAAATGCAAAAAGAGGCCATCTATTTCCCTTCTCTAAATAATTATTGTCACACACAAGAAGAGAACTATTAAGGGAAATTTAGATGTCAGAGGTCTCTCTTTATGAGAAGTAATCTTAAAATCATCAATAATAAACAGTATTAAATCAACTTTTGAATAACCATTGATCAAGAAAAAAATTAAAGTAGACAATAAAGTATAATCACTATATAAGAATAGATCAATTACATTAACTCAAAATACAGAGCACTGCAGAGGACTCTAGCAGGAGCCCCAAAAAGAAAAAATTATAAATCAATAACATTGCAAATACACATGAAATCTGTTTCAAAGAACTTTGTGGTAATGGCTTCATAACTAAGTGCTGTTGCAATAAAAACACAGCTGACTGTGATCAATTGGGAGTCTTTTATTAAAATTTCTATTATAATGTTATTCGAACAATTCACAAAATACTCTTGCATGACATCCTACTGATATTTTATAAAATGTGAAGTTTACTGTACTGGCTAGCTAATCATCACTGGGAATCATCAATGCAAGTGAACTCATGGAAGTTTAGTCCAATTATAACCATTCACCCAGTTGTACACGTCAACTGATAAAAGTAGTCATGGAATCAGATTTTTAAACTGGTCTGTGTCATTTACTACCACTTCCTCCATGCTTAATTGAGACTAATAAGTTGATCCAGATTTGTTTATATTTGTCAGAATAAGAACTGGAGAATAGATATAAGGAGTTTGTAAACAAAATTCAGAAAGAATTCAAATTAGAGCTTTTGGAAAATTCCTTGGGAATTATTTCATGGTCTCTTTCTCCATAAATAATATCTGATATTGACTTTAGGCATAATCCTATCTTTATCTACTATGACATTCTGTAGACTTTGTTTCTTTCTTCAGTTAATAAAAAATGAAGATACACAGGATGAAATGCCATTAAATTAAGCACACAAAAATCTCATTTGGTAGTTCAAGTTATTAGTGACTTTGCAGCAAGGTTTATAACCCCAAAATTCTAAATACATGTTAAAGAAGGAAATGAAACTTGGAATTATGATTAAACATTAAATTTAAAATTTCTTGAGGGCTTCTGAGGGAAATAAAAATCCAACAATAAATTTACTGGCATACTAGTTCAGTCAATTTATACTATCACCTATATGCTACACTTTATTATACACTTAAGTGTGTTCTAGGAAATAAAAACAATAAAATAAGCTATATACCTAAATTATACATCGAATAAATGATGATATTTCATGAATGCAAACATTAAAAATAAGTTAAGATGAATGGGTTACTAAGAAACAAGTTAATATATTTTTATACTATCATTTATGCAAACAATCACAGTTTCCTTTGGGAAATAAATATTATTTTACACTGAAAGAAGTTAGTGATGACATTTCCCAGTGTAAAAAAATAAATAAGGTAACAGGGAAGAATCAGTTATCCATCTATATGATATGATTAAATTGACTTTGGGTAAATTACAATAACAGCCATGCTTCAAAGGGCTAACAGGTACAGCTCAGCCAAGACTATACGGAATGCACCAAGGCTTTTAAACTAAGCAGCTTAATACAAACTCAAGTAAGTCCTAACATCAGCTTTGCTACTGATATTATGTATCACTTTTTGGTTTTTTTGTTTTGTTTAATTTTATTTTTATTTGAGAGAGCACTCCAGTGTGTGCATGCGCGCTCATGGCAAGTGGGGGAGGGGCAGAGAGAGGAGAGAATTCTAAGCCAGCTCCAGGTCCCACAAGGGAACAAAATAGGGCTCCAACCCACAACATGGGTTGAGATCATGACCTGAGCCGAAATCAAGAGTGCCCCTATCTACACCTTTTTGAAAGGCATTTCTGGGGAGCCTAGGTGGTGTAGTCGGTTGAGTTTCCAATTTCCACTCAGGTCATGATCCAGCAGTTGGTGGGTTTAAGCCCCGCATTCGGCTCTGTGCTGACAGCTCAGAGCCTGGAACATGCTTTGGATTCTGTGTCTCCCTCTGTCTCTGCCCCTCCCCTGCTCACAGTCTCTCTGCCTCTAGAAATAAACTTCAGAAAAAAATTAAAAAAAAAAAAAAGATTTCATATCTTTCTGTTTCTTCTGTACATCTATACAACATTATTTTTGTTATGAATATTACAAACTAGTAAGCTAACATTTAGGCATGAGTCGAGTCAATTTTTTAATATCTGCTTGGTATCATTACATCAGTTTTTTAATTCATAGTAAGTTAGTTCCAATAAGTGAATATCTGACTTTATATTTTTCATCCCTAAATAAATCCAAACAAAAGATCAAAGTTATTTAATAATTTTCACTGTTAAATATCACAAATTAAAATACCATATATGCCTCAGTTTAAAACTTTGTCAGAATATTAAAATATCTCTCCAATGATATATTTGAATTTATTTTCAAATAACATAAGTAATTCATATTCTTTGATGAACCAAATGCCAGAAATAGGCTAAGTCAACTATGATATGTCTCAGAATATTTTCCCATTTAGAAAGTTAATTGGATAAGATTTTGTGAAATGGTGTTCATTGTATTTTCAAATGCCATGAAAACTAGTGTAAGGAAAGGTAATGAATAAAATATTAATCTAATCTGGCATAGGCTGGGGTAGGGGAAAACCTAAAAAGAATGAATGGTAAAGAGAAAAGTACCCAAGAAAGTAATACTTGCATATCTAAATTATAAATGCAAATACTATAACACTAAAATTTAAGTTATAGTCTACAATTTTATGGAATCAAAAATATTTCTTTTCCATATATTTGATCACTTACCTGTGTGACATAAATCAAACCTCACAGTTTCTTATACATGAAAATACAGTAAAGCCATTCTCCCAAGTAATCGGTTAACTTACAGTAGCAGTCAAGCACTTTTAAGTAGAAATTAATCCAATTCTGTCAATAAATTGGATAGTATCCATATACATGAAGTGGTGAAACTATCACCTAAAGACCTTTCCAGATCAGAATATATGCTTTTTTCTTCTCTATTATTATTTTCCAAATTAGAACACTTCAAACAATAAATAACAATGAAAAATAAATAATGGCTTCTACTTCCTCCTCCTAGTTTTTCCAATATAAACTTAAGTGCTTCTTTTTCATACCTTGTTTTATACATATGCAAACATAAATACATATTTTTTATAATGTTTATTTATTTTGAGAGAGAGAGCAAGAGAATGATTATAAGTGGGGGAGGGGCAGAGAGAGAGAGACAGAGAGAGAAGGAGAGAGAATCCCAAGCAAGCTCTGTGGTGTCAGTGCAGAGCCTGATTCAGGGCTCAATTTCACAACCATGAGATCATAATCTGAGCTGAAATCAAGAGTTGGACCCTCACCTGACTGAGCCACCCAGGTGCCCCAAACATAAATATATTTAAATATGCATATATAGATTTTCACTACAAAAAAAAAAATCAGATTAAAATAAAATTATACAGTAAGTCTTGTATTGCAACTATGAGGTAACTATGTTTTACTGACATGTAGAAAAAACCCAGCATTTATTGTGTGCTTCCTATGTATCAAGTACTA
Source organism: Neofelis nebulosa (assembly GCF_028018385.1). Taxonomy (NCBI): domain Eukaryota; kingdom Metazoa; phylum Chordata; class Mammalia; order Carnivora; family Felidae; genus Neofelis; species Neofelis nebulosa. Next base: position 82,784,756 of record NC_080791.1, on the reverse strand, counting down.
TTTCATATGCTTTTCTTCAATCTTCATAATGACTCTGAGTTTTATTTTATTAATATCCCCTACCTCCCCTACCAGTCCTACTTCATCATTTCTAAAAGCTGCATGTGCAATCTTATAATTCTATTTAAGCATTTCCTGAATGATAAATTTTCAAACATTTTCAAAATCTCCAGCTACCTAACTGCATGTGCTCAAAGTTCAGCTAGGATTTATTTAGTCAAAGAGGGCCATAAGCAACGTCAAAGTTTACAAACCCACCTACGTTTGTGCAGAATCACCTCTAGATATGTGGAGAAATTTAGTTACTTTTATATTCATTAATTATTATTTTTAAAGAGCTAGTATACCCCATAGATTTCTGAAGCTTTCTATTATATACTTCTGAGAGGTTTCCAGTAAAGATTTACTTAAGGTTATTCAGTTTAAGCTCCTGAAGAATAGAGTTGTTTTTGTATTTTTATGAGGTTTGTCTCCAAGTATAAGTACACAGTGTCACCCTGTGTACATCCCATCTGATTACTGGAATGAAGATATGTGATTGGTAAACTAATTTATTTCCAAAAATACATACTTAAAGATTAACCAATATGAGTACATCTTCAAAGGTTTTACCAGTCTATTCTATCCAAGGAATCTCCTTGCTTTTGACAAGTATACTATACATAGATTGATTAAGCTTACTTAACCACAGTATCCTCTTCCTAAAAGTTTTTAAAAATGCTGTATTACTATAGTGTAGGGTAAAATTAAGATGATAAAAGTACTAAAGATAAACAGCTACACTGCATTTAAAAATATTTTACATAGAGGAGTACCTGGGTGGCTCAGTCGGTTAAGCACCCAGCTCTTGATTTCGGCTCAGATCACAGTCTCACAGTTGGTCCTGGGATCAAGTCCCATGTCGGGCTCTGCATTGAGTGTGGAACCTGCTTAAGATTCTCTCCCTCTCTCTCCCTCTACCCCTCCCCTACTTCTGCACACTCTCTATCAAAATAAAAAAAAACAAAGTTTAAAAATATTTTACATAGAATTATTATCCCACTAAATATTCTCAAGCTTGTGGGATTTAAAGCTTTGTTCACACTTGTCACCTATGCCATTTTCATTCATAATATAGGTACTATATATTATTGTACATAGTGAAAAACTAGGCAATTATGGTTATAATTAACTATTATGAAACAAGATGTTTTCATCTCAAGGTATTAACCACTAAAACAATTTTTATTATAAATATAAAATCCAAATTCATAAAATTAGCCTTCCAAATAAATTAGTAAAAACACTGAAAAATTATATCAAGAAATGCAAATCTTAAGCATATAAACATTAAGAAATCATTTATTTTCTTGCTGAATGTAAAATATTTGATAATTATTGAAAATAATACAAATTTCTGTAATACAGGTTTCCTATATTTGCTATCCTTATAACATTATTTCTTTAACCCACTCCAATCAGGTTTTTCAATCCCTACTACTTTCCTGACACATCTCCTCACAAAATCTCCAATGACCTGTATCTAGACAAAACTCAGTTCTTATCTTACTTGACCACAGCATTTTATACAGTGGATGATTCATTCCTCAAATTACTGTCTTCCCTAGCCATGGCTTTAAATACCCTCTATAGCCTAACTTTTCATTTATTTTCTAGACCCGAACATCCAAATGTCATATTTGTCATTTCTACTTGGATTTCTACTATGCATCCTACACTTAACACAGCTAAAACAGAATACTTGATTCTACTACATTTTAAATACATACATATATGTGCATACATATATATATATTTATATGTTATATATAAATGTGCATTTTATATTTATTTATGTATTAATTATGTCTTCCCCAGTAACTCATAAACTCCACGAAAACATGAATGTTTTCTTGTTAGCTGTTAAATCCTCAGGGCTGTGAACAAACCTGTTTCAGTACCTGAAACATAGAGCTCTATAAATATGTACTAAGTGAATGAATAAATAACATACAGAATTGGAATAAACGATTCTTCACTTTGCTTTTGCCCTGGGCTTTAAAATAATACGCAAAACAGTTTTAAACCTAAAACCATCACAGGGTAATAACTGATGAACTGTTTTATTTTTAAGTGAATTACATAACAATGGATTTCTTTTGTTTCATAGCAAAGTCAAGTTGATCCTAATCAATAATAAAAAAAAAAAATGATGATGATGACAATAGCTACTAACTGTTCAATGGCTACTATATGCGAGTCACACTTGAAACGGCTTTATACATAATTAATCCTAATTAACAATTTTAAAAGAAAGGTATTTTCATGTTCCCAAATGCAAATAATGATAGATATAGAAACTAAGACTCAAGGTTAAGCAACCTGTCCAAGTTCTTTTAAAGGGGGGGTTAGGATTTGAGCCCACCCAAATCAGTCTGATTCAAAACTCAATGTTTTTAAAATAAATGTTTTCATTTCTTCTTATTTTTAGTGTCTACTCATTTTCAACAGTATTCAACTTAACCAAAAGAACTATCAATCAATAGCTACAATGTGTAACACATTGTAGGACAGTAAACAAATATACAGATATAATCCCTAGTCCTATAAAGCTTATTATATACAACTTAAGGGACCACTGTAGATAGCTTTCAAATCAAAAAATATTATATATATATATATATATATATATATATATATATATATATATATATATAGCAGTTATTTTATATATATTTTTTTAAATGCAATTTTCTTCTTATAATACCCCTTCTGGCATTAAATGCATTAAGTGAAATGTGAATTAAGTAGGATTCATCATTACAAACTTCCAATATATCTCCTTTACCTAGGGATGACATATCAGGGCATTTTCAACAGTTTTTCTCCATCACACATTTGATGGAAGATGGCTTTCACAGGTGACACATACTGCTAGGAGCCTACTTACTCTGTAGGGAAGATAAGGCTGGGTTTGATTCCTAACCAATACCCATCATTTACCATCTTTCCCCCATATGAACATATATGAGAATATTTGCAAAGTATTAGGTAACATTACTATAACAATAACCTGAATCGGCTATAATTTTAAAAATTTGCATTTGGTACTAATGACAATAAGAGAATGGTAGTTAAGAATTATAAACCCAGCACAGTCCTAAGTACTTACATGTATCATCTTTAAATATTATTAGTAACAAATTACTTACAATTATGACTCATCAATGTGTCTCTACACATATGCTTGAGACCTTTATGTAACACAGTAGTTATTCATGCCTCTGGGCATGAATATTTTCTTTATTATTTATCTTGCTGTTTGGCCATTTTTGAAATCCACAGGACAAACAGGAAAGAAAGGAAAATAAATTTATTATCAGTCAATGTTTTATCTCTGTAGCTATTACACTTGAGAGGAAAAAACCTAAACCTGGTAAAAAAAAAATATGGAAGATTTAGTGTATGTGTAAATTATTAATTAATTACTAATGCTTTTACTTCCTTTACCAACAATAAAAGGAAAAACTGGTAACACTCGATGGCAATTGTCATAACTCAATTTTCTTATTCAAGTCTTAGAGACCACCAGTAGAAGAAAAGGTCTAAAAAATGAAATAAAATACCAAAGAATTGGGGAAACTCGTGTTCAAATGTTATTCATTTTATTTGCATTGCTTATAAAAACCATCTTGTTCCTACCCCATTTTTCTAAGGCTAATAATGATTATGACTTGAAAGTATTCATGTCAATGATATTGAGTTTTTGTTCCAAACAGTAAAAAGATTAGCACCCCAAATTTTTTTAATGGCCACATTGAAAGTAAGACATAGAGACAGAAGATTAAATGTTCAACTTTACATATAGTTAGGGAATGTAAATTAAAATAGAAATAAAATACTCTTGACAAAAAAGTTTGTTAACATCTGGCCTTGTAGGAGGGCGACACTGATAACACTGTTGGCAGACTATCACCTGGTAGGTGTTTTCTGGAGGGCGATTAAGTAATATGTATCAACTACCATAAAATGGTTTATGTCAAGTAATTGATGCGAATGTAGTAATTACATTGGTGTAATTGGCGAGATACCAATTTTCCATACAAAATTGTGAATAATAGCAAAAACTAGAAACAAAGTGTATTTCTTTTTTTTTAAGTTTATTTATTTATTTTGAGAGAGAGAGAGCATAAGCAGGGGAGGGGCAGAGAGAGAGGGAGATTGAATCCCAAGCAGGCTGGGCACCATCAGCACAGAGCCTGATGCGGGGCTTGAACTCACGAACCGAGAGATCATGACCTGAGCCAAAATCAAGAGTCAGATGCTTAACCAACTGTGCCACCGAGGAACCCCAAAACAAAGTGAATTCCTAACAACAATGACTGCTTAAATATTTGTGGTATATTTTTATAGCAGAATCCTATACAGTTAATATACTGTATTTATGTTTATTAATATGACAAATGTTAATGATAAATTGCTACTCAAAAATACTGGTGTAAGAGCGGTGAATGTGTATATATGTATGGGTTTTCATACTCGCATAATCTTGAATAAGCAACCACACTGCCAGTAAATGTGGCTTAGTAGAATGGCTGGGCAGGCAAATAAATGATAACAGAAGCAAATTAGGCAGTCAAGCATCAAATCATTTCTACCTCTATGGAAAGGAAAAAAGCAAGTAACTTGGGTTCAGTATTTCTTCCAAGGAAGTGAAAAGCACTGAAAAGTCCCAAATCAGAGATGTGATAATATAGTAAAAATCACAGTCTTAAATTATAGTAAGGTCCTGGGGCGCCTGGGTGGCGCAGTCGGTTAAGCGTCCGACTTCAGCCAGGTCACGATCTCGCGGTCCGTGAGTTCGAGCCCCGCGTCAGGCTCTGGGCTGATGGCTCGGAGCCTGGAGCCTGTTTCCGATTCTGTGTCTCCCTCTCTCTCTGCCCCTCCCCCGTTCATGCTCTGTCTCTCTCTGTCCCAAAAATAAATAAAAAACGTTGAAAAAAAAAAAAAAATTAAAAAAAAAAAAAAAAAAAAATTATAGTAAGGTCCTAAGTTCTAGTCCCATATACATACAATGAACCCATAAAGGGTTGTTCAACTTTGTTTTAAATCCATCTGTCCATCCATCCACCCAAAGCAATTTAAGCTACAACCTCTCTTCAGACTTTCACATTAAATGTTCCTTCTAAGGCCTAAACACTCTAGGATATCTAAATTCCAAAAGATTCTATCACTTTTGCCACATCAGATGAGGAACAGATGCCAAGAAAAGCATGAAAATTCATAAATCCAGTGAAGAAAGCATACAATTTCAAATGCCTTCCTAACTCCTCTGATCATGTGAGTAGTTTAATTTTGCAGTTCCCAGAGTTCTGTGTTCTAACTTTTACTTTTTCTTACCTAACCTTTATAATCCAAATGTTGTGCCTCCATTGTCATATTTCACATTAAATACAACTTTCTATGTGAACAGAAAACATTTTAGTTGGAGTCTTCACACAACCTGAAACACTTGAGACACTTGTCTCAAATAAAACATCTGCTTTGCCACCAAATGTTTCAAATTTGAAGACATTTGTTTCAATCATCTTTGTAGAAATTAGCATTTCTCTTGATTTGAAGCCAAATACTTACAAAAAATTACTATATATTTTTTTATGGAGTGATCTATTCCCTAGTAGAAATCTGAACAAAATTCATTTATTTTACTACTGCAAAAAAAGTTTACATAAAATATTTTCAAACTTTTAAATATTTTCTTCCAGACTCTGTGAAACTTTTCATTTCTAAAAAGACTTACCAAATATGTCAACTAATGTAAAGTTTAAAAAATAACTACAATGTGAATCATTGAACTTTTCTCCTAGTGTGTCCAGCTTACATAGAACTTTTATCCTAGTGTGTCCAGGTAAGAATTATTACATTTATAAATTTATCAAAGCTTATCACTCATAACTTCTTAATTTTACAAATATCATTTAAAAACTTAAGATACCCTTTTGATGCCCTTTATGAAGCTATTCTACCTTGACAAAAACAGTAGGTAACATTTATTGAGTATATTATGTGCCAGGAGTTTTTCTAAGTTGGTGTTTTATACGAATACTTTATTTTTCACAAAAACCTTACACAGTACCATAACAACTCGATCTTACATGTAAAAATAATCTCACAGAGTTAAAGTCAATGCTTCAAGGTCACACTGGTAATAACTGGCAACACAAGCCAGGTCCACTAGGTTACAAAGACCACACTTCCTAAGATTGGATATCTTAGTGTAAAAGAATACTGGATGATAATAATAATAGCAAATACTTATTTAAAGCTGATTAGGTACCAGGCAGTGTTCTAAACATTTTCCAACATCAACTAACTTAACCCTTGTTATACCCCTATCCTAACTTTATAGATTAGGAAATTGATGCACAGAAGAGAATAACTTGCCCAAGAACACAAATAGTACTTTGCAAGATCAGGATTCCGACTCAGACATTCGAGGCTCTTAATACTATATTACAAAAAAAAAGATATTTAAATTTTTTGCTACATACAAAAAAGTGTGAATAGTATGATTCCAATTCTATAAGAAAAGAACAATCCTTCAAACACAAAGAGTTTGGAAAGATATATGCCAAGGGTATTAACAGTGATCACCCCTAATAACAGGGATATTTTTGGTCTCCTTCAAACTTACCTGTGTTTTCTTAAGTTTCTAAATTTAATATATATTTATTCTAAAATGTAATTAATATTAACCCAGTTAATAGTTATAGCTTTATGACTAATGTAATTATCAAAATAAGATTTCACAAATTTAGTAACTTAAAACAAGTTTTTTTTAAATTTTTTTTTTAATGATTATTTATGTTTGAGAGACAGAGAGAGACAGAGTGTGAGCAGGGGAGGGGCAGAGAGAGAGGGAGACACAGAATCTGAAGCAAGCTCCAGGCTCTGTGCTGTCAGCACAGAGCCCAACATAGGGCTCGAACCCACAAACTGTGAGATCATTACCTGAGTGAAGTCGGACGTTTAACCAACTGAGCCACCCAGGCACCACAAAACAAGTTTTAATGTTAAAAAATGTTCACCATTAAAGAAACCAACAAAAAAAGTTTTGAAATGAAGTGAGAAATTAATTGCTATGATTCTACAGTAATTTTGATATATCACCTTTCAGATCTACAATGAACTCATAAAGTTCATAAAGTTTTGAGCTACATCAAAGTTTTAATGGCTGTATAGTATCCTTCTATATCATTTGCCTTTACTTTCTAAATTTATTTTTAAACAATGTACATTATATTTTTTAAAAATCACTTATAACTGAACCAAAAAGAATACCTAGAAATAAACTTAACCAAAGAGGTAAAACACCTGTGCTGTGAAAATTATAAAACACTGATAAAAGAAATTGAAGATGACACAAACAAATGGAAAGATATTCCATGCTCATGGATGGGAAAAATTAATATTGTTCAAATGTCCATATTACCCAAAGCAATATACTTTTTTCAATGAAATCTCTGTCAAATGCAAACAGCTTTTCTACAAAACTAGAAAAAATAATGCTAAAATTTGTAAGAGCCACAGAAAACCCCAAAAGCCAAAGCAATTCTGGGAAAGGACACAGCTGGAGGTATCATAATACCAGATTTCAAGATATACTACAAATCTGTAGTAATCAAAATAGCATGGTACTGGCACAAAAATAGACACACAGATCAATGGAACAAAATAGAGAACCCAGAAATGAACTCACAATTAATCTATGACAAAGGAGGCAAGAATATACAATAGGGGAAAGACACCTTCTTCAATAAATGATGCTAGGAAAACTGGGTAGCTACATGTAAAAGAATGAAATCGGACCATTTGCTAACACTGTACACAAAAGTACACTTAAAATGGATTAAAGACCTAAATGTGAGACCTGAAACCATAAAAATCCTAGAAGAGACCACAGGCAATAATTTCTCTGACAATGGCCACTGCAAAATTTTTCTAGATAGGTCTCCTGAGGCAAAGGAAATAAAAGCAAAATTAATCTATTTGACTACATCAAAATAAAAAGCTTTGGCACAGCAAAGGAAACCATCAAAAAACAAAACAAAACAAAACGACAACCTATTGAATGGGAGAAGTTTTTGCAAATGATATACCTGATAGAGGATTAGTATCTTAAATATAGTAAGTTAACTTATAAAACTCAACACCAAAAACAAAACAAACAAAAACAGTACAATTAAAAACTGGACAGAGGACCTGAATAGACATTTTTTCAAAGAAGATATATAGATGACAGACACAAAAGTTGCTCAACATCTCCAGTCATAAGGGGAATGCAAACCAAAACCATAATGAGACATCACCTTATATCACTTTAGAATGGCTAGTATCAAAATGACTAGAAATAACAAGTGCTGGCAAGGATATAGAAAAAAAGGAATGCTTGTGCACTGTTGGTGAAAACGTAAATGGACACTCATCCAAAAACTGAAAATTATTTCTATTTTCATATGGTATTTCTCCATATGATCCAATAATTCCACTACTGAAAACGAAAACAAAAAGACTAATTTGAAAAGACATATGCACCCCTGTTTGCTGCAGCATTTACAATAGCCAAGATATGGAAATAACCTAAGTATCCATCAATAGACAAATGGTTAAGGAAAACGTGCTATCTATATATAATGAATACTATGTAGCCATAAAAAAAGATGAGACTGTGCTGCATTTGAGACAACGTGAATGGACCTAGAGGGGATTATGCTCAGTGAAATAAGTCCGGCTGAGAAAAACAAATACCCTATGATTCCACTCATAAGTGAAATCTAAAACAAAACAAAACAAAAACAAATGAATAAACAAAAAGCAGAATCAAAACTATAAATTCAGAGAACAAACTGGTGGTTTCTGGTAGGGGGAAGGGAGGTATAGGTAAAGGGAATTGGGAGATACAGGCTTCTGGTTATGGAATGAATAAATCATGGGGATAAACGGCACAGCATAAGGAATATAGTCAATGATAGTGTAATGGCAATGTAATAGGACAGATGGTAGCTACACGTGTGGTGAGCACAGCATGATTTATAAACCTGTCAAATCACTATGCTGTACAGCTGAAACTAATGTAACATTGTGTATCAACTATACTCAAATAACTAATAATAATGTATATTAGAGACGAATGAAAATAGGAAAAGCCCTCATAAATGTTTTAAATCTGAAGCTTTCAAAGATTTGGAGAGCCAAGATAAGAAACATCTGGAGAATCTTTCCTCCATGAAAATTTCAAAACACATAAAATGACACCCAGATTGGACGTAAAGCTTGAACATTAATACCTTTTATCCAATCCTTTGAATTAACCCTCAGATTTCACTCTCAAACCTGCTCTCTTCTCTCCACTGTAACAGTGATTTCTTTAGTTACGTTGTCAGAATCATTCACCTAGATTACATAAACATTTTTATTAATTCTACCATTTATTCTCTTTCCCCATTTTGATCTGACCGCCACTTTGCCTTCTGAAATATCTTCTTAATAAAACAAATCTAAGCATATCACTCCCTTGTTTAAAAAACCCCAGGGATTTCCTGTTGCCTACAGGTTAAAAATACAAAGACTATAGTTGTTCTTGAGGAAAGGGGTTGGGAATGGAACAGTGTGGGTGTTTGTTAAAGGGAACTTAAGCTATATCTATTAATGTTTTATTTCTTTTAGAAATTAACTAAAAGATATTATGACAAGGAGTTAACTTAGAGAGATGGGAATATGGGAGTTAATTGTACTACACATTGTGTTTTTCTATATTTAAAAATTTCTCTTTAAAAGAAGCATCACTTAGATTACGGATTCTTTTTTTTTAATGTAATGTCTACTTTTGAGAGAGAGAGAGAGAGAGAGAGAGAGAGAGAGAGAGAGAGAGAGAGAATGTAAGCAGGAGAGGGGCAGAGAGAAAAAGACACAGAATCCGAAACAGGCTCCAGGCTCTGAGGTGCCAGCACAGAGCCCAGTGCGGACTCAAACTCACGAACCGGGAGATCATGACCTGAGCTGAAGTTGGACGTTTAACTGACTGAGCCACCCAGGTGCCGCTAGATTACTGATTCTAAAAAACCAAATGAAAAGGCGCCTGGGTGGCTCAGTTGGCTGAGCGACTGACTCTTGATTTTGGGTCAGGTCATGACCCCAGGGTCATGGGATCAAGTTCTACATTGAGATTCCGTCTCTCCCCCTCTGCCCTCTCCTTGTGCACTCTCTCCCTCTCTAAAAGGAAAAAATAAATTTAAAAACCAAGTGAAAGCAAAGAGATTATCCTTAATTATCCTACCACATAACTTATCAAAATTTATACTTATTTTTATACCATTTTTCATTTCTCAATTATAATGGTAATCACTTGCATTTAGTATCCATACCTGTCTGCAGTTCTACACTGGACTGTGAGTTTCCTCAAGGGTGGGTGAGGCTGAGGGTGCCATGTTTTTGTTTTTTTTTCTTTTAGACATCCATGCCTACATATAGAAGTGCTCAATAAATAAGTGACAAATGGAAAGAGGGCTGGAAACAGGATAAGAAGGAAAAAGGAGGAAGGGAAGGAGGAAGAAGGGAAAGAATAAAAATCGTCAGTATAAGAATCTTTCCCCAAATATAGGAAAAGTATTGAATTTAAAATTTAAATTGGGGTGCCTGAGTGGCTCAGTCAGTTAAGCATCTGACTTCAGCTCAGGTCATGTTCTCCCAGCTCATGAGTTCAAGCCCCGCATCGGGCTCTCCACTCAGTGCAGAGCCCACTTTGGATCATCTGTCTCCTTCTCTCTCCGCTTCTCCCCTGCTTATTTTCTCTCATTCTCTCTCTCTCTCTCTCTGTCAAAAACAAATAAACAGGACGCCTGTGCATCTCAGTCCATTAAGCATCTGATTCTTGATTTCAGCTTAGGTCACGATCTTATGGTTTGTGAGTTTTTTGATTTTGAGCCCCACATTGGGCTCTGCACTGGCAGTGTGGGGCTGCTTGGGCTTCTCTCTCCACCCCCCTCCTGCCCCTCCCCTGCTCTCATTCGTTCTCTCTCTCAAAATAAATAAACTTAAAAAAAACAGATGAACATTTAAAAATAAATAAATAAAAATTTAAAGAGTTTCCATTATTACCTTCTTCTCACTTTAATTCTAAAAAATGGATTGGCACATTACAATCTTATAGAACATAAGTAGTTTTCACACATGGATGCTAACAAGTTTTTCTTCATGTTTCTCAAAGACTAAAACAAGAATATAAAATTATTTAAAAATTAACTTACGCTGGATAAAAGAAAATCTAAGTAGCAGATCACTGTGATAAGATATTGAAATACCATCTGAGAAAACTTGTAGGGTTCTGTCATTACAGTCTAAATTTGACTTTTTAGTATCTAGCACCAAAAATCTTTCCATGGAGGTAAATACCCCAGCGTGGGCTTCCTTGGTAACAAGTACCCTCTATCTCCTCATAAATAAGCTGCAGGGACCACATCACCCCCCCTTCTGCTCTCATTCCCCGGCAATAAGTGATCTAGATTCAGGCAGTTCAATGGTTCCACCCGGGATTTTGAATCCTGAAGGAGTGATACTAAGTAAGAATCGGGGATAGTTAAAATTATACATGTGAGGATAAGAGCCCGGGTGTGGCGAAAGTGTTGAGAATTTCGCAGCAGCAACAGGACTGAGAATGACAGATTCCCAACCTAGACTATTCAGTGGCATGATGCTGGTTATGTTTGCCACTGCTCAGCTTCCCTTGATTTCTGCCCATTTTCTGAACCTGGTTCTCCAGTGCTTTTGCTGACTGTGAGAACTATTCAGTTTACTTCAATGAATTCCTCTTCCACTCTTGCCTTGATAACTAGCCATATCCATTCATTTGGCAATAAGCAAAGATCTCTCAAAGTTCCTGGAAGCCCCATTATTTAATGACTGTGTCTTTCAATAGCAAAACTTGTTAATTCAGGGGGAAAAAAAAGGAACAAACACTATCAAAAGGTTAAGTCAGAACCCACAGGGTATAGAGAGAGCAGATGAAATACGTAATCATTTTGTTCAGTTTTTAAATGCTTGTTTTAGTTTTAGACCAGGAAAGAAAGATATAATAGTGACCCAGTGTGTGTGTGTGTGTATGTCTGTGTGTGTGTGCACATGCATGTGTAATAAAGTCAGTATCAAAATAAAGTACCAAGGAAATACAGTGATTTCATTTTGGCAATGAATAATCCCTAAGGGTGACTTATGTTTATATTTAAAGAGCTCAAGGGGTGCCTGGGTGACTCAGTTAGTCGGGCGTCCGACTTCAGCTCAGGTCATGATCTCACAGTCCGTGAGTTCGAGCCCTGCATCGGGCTCTGTGCTGATGGCTCAGAGCCTGGAGCCTGCTTCAGATTCTGTGTCTTCCTCTTTCTCTGCCCCTCCCCTGCTCATGCTCTGTCTCTGCCTCAAAAATGAATGATAGGGGCGCCTGGGTGGCGCAGTCGGTTAAGCGTCCGACTTCAGCCAGGTCACGATCTCGCGGTCCGTGAGTTCGAGCCCCGCGTCGGGCTCTGGGCCGATGGCTCGGAGCCTGGAGCCTGTTTCTGATTCTGTGTCTCCCTCTCTCTCTGCCCCTCCCCCGTTCATGCTCTGTCTCTCTCTGTCCCAAAAATAAATAAAAAACGTTGAAAAAAAAAATTAAAAAAAAAAAAAAAATGAATGATAAAAAAAAAAAAAAATTAAAAAAAAGAAGAGTTCAAAATGTGAAATTTTGGTGTTTGTATTTTCTTCAGACTTTACCAATTGCCTCTAAAACTCATATTTAATTTTTAAAAATAAATTTAAGCCCACCAGGAAAAAAGGGGGGGGTGTTGATTCTTAAAATGAAAAACAACAAAAGAAATAAAAAGAGCCTCTTCTAAAAAGATACAAATTATAATTTGGAAAATACATTACCAGTATAACTCTTTCTAATAAAAGAGAAGACATATTAGTTGTGGCAAGTTTTCAAATTGGACAAAGAAAAGGCTTCCAGACAATGAAATGCACATTGAAGAATTAACAACAGTTCACTAAATTTTAGTTAAAGATAATGAAGTTCCCAAGGAACAAGCCATTTTGGGTAAGGTAATTCTAGGGGAAAATTATATAAACAAAATTATTCCACCTAAGTCATTAAGGGTGAGGAAACGTATTTGTGTTTATTATGTATATGATGATTGTGTGATATATATGGTTCTATAAGAAAAAGGATCCTATTAAAATTAGATAACCAAGTAACAGCATGTGGAGGAGTTATGACAGGAAAAAATCTGGAACAGATTTCAAATGACAGCAAAAGCAGTGCTGCTGTAGAAAGAAGTTCTGGCAAAAGGTCCAGAAAGATGGGCACATGGGAAGGCGGCCATGAAGCCTGACAGAACTCTGGGAATACAATAATAATATTTAAAATTTATGCCATACTTTTTTTCTTCAAGCATTTTACACACAACTAATTAATCATCAAAACGCCCACATGAATATTTCTCTCTTCATTATCACACCCAAGAATGATGAGTGGCTTCTTCTGGACTGCATAGTACAAATCATACTTAAAATTGTTTCTCTTTTACACTGAACTTTTCTGTAATATTTGTTGCTCCAAATAAAAATAATTTAATTGTTGCTTCTGGTGTTTTCAACAGATTCTACTGCTCCAATTAAATCCAAAATTAGACCGCTTGTTTCTGATAGATCTTCGAGAATGGCATAAGGATTTATTAAAAGAATGGCTACACCATGGTTGTGAAGCTCAAATTCAATCTGTATAGAATATATTAAAGTTCAGAATAGGTATTGGAGAAATAGAAAATTAAAAATTTCTAGAAAGTCTGAAGAAACACACTTGGATAATTTTTGTGGGCTTTGTAACATTACTGAATGATGATTTCCCAAGGATCTACTAATCACCAAATCTAATGACCTTTTCTAAAATGCTCTTAATCCTGTGATATAGCTATCATTCTTGTGTCTTTGGCCTTCTATAACAACATAATTTATTCACTAACTGCTATTTCTTATTACTGTTGCCTCTAAAATGAATGAACTCTTCAAGAATTCATTGAAACTGGGCTCCAGAGTCAGATCACCTGAGTTTGTATTCAAACCCTGCCACTTACTAGCTATGTGAAGTAAGGCAACCTTTCTGTGTGTCCATTGTTTAATACGTAAAAAGGAGATGTTGATAATAATTTTACCTATTTTATAGGGGTTTGTGAGAAATATATAAGAAAATATACGTCAAATAGATGTATAATGCATGGCACAAAAGAAACGAACAAATGTTAGCCATGAAGATATTTATTATTATTATATTATTATCATCCTCTTCTTTATTTGTAATATTGTCTAATCTTACAGCTTCAATGATTCCTGCTTTGTGAATGACCTTCAAAACTAAATCTTGTCGAGATAACCTTTTTCTGGAACTCTAATTCTCATTTTCAATTACCTGCTGAATATCTCCATTACAATGCCCTGACAATAAGCACAAATTCAACAGACCCCAAACCGAACTCATTACTACCCCAAAATTATTACTCTTACGTTCCTTTTTCTTGATGTAGAAGAATTCCAAATACAAGTCATATTTTCTATCCTATTTCACTACTATACCACCTTATGTCACAACCGAGACAATCATTTTACTATTACACATAAAATGAGGCCCAATTCATTGTCTCCAATTTGATAGTATATAATTTGTCTTCTTATGTTTCCCTACTTTGGCTAAAGGTATTATCCTTAAAAAGGTATTTTGCTTAAATAAAAAACTAAAAACATGGTATGTTATTACTTATTCTAACATCCCCTGTGACTCTACAGCCCATTTGTACATGAGCTGTTTCAATTTCCTATCTTTCTTATATGGAATAATATGTGATCTCCTCCATCTCTTAACTCCAAATATTCACTATTAGCATTGTTTTCTAGCATTTACATATTGTAATACTTAATATTTACTATGATTTACTTCTTTAAATTTCTCTGAACTGCAATTGGTATATTACATTGATTTGCTTTATTGTGCATATTTGGCTATATATTCAGGATTATAAGAGATGCTACAAAATATTTATTATAAAAAGGGGATGTTACCTCTGATAGGATTTATTTATTTCTTTATTTTTAATGTTTGTTTATTTTTTGAGACACACAGAGAGAGAGACAGAGCATGAGCGGGGAAGTGGCAGAGAGAGAGAGGGAGACACAGAACCTGAAGCAGGCTCCAGGCTCTGAGCTGTTAGCACAGAGCCTGATGTGGGGCTTGAACCCACAAACCATGAGATGCCTGGTGCCACCCAGGCACCCAGGTCTGATAGGATTTAGAATCACTGTACTAAATGAAGAGCTACATCATGAAGTTCTATTGTCTTGCTAGGTTTATTAAAGGGAGGAATGTTTTGCTATTGGGTTTACTTATTTTAGTATTATAGCCACTTGGTATGTACTATGTATGAATAATAGGGTAAATTTGATCATTACCAGTACAATACTATTTCACAAATGTCTTCATCATACCAGTATGTAATTATTGCAAAATCTCACTAAGCATATTGATTTCATATGCATAAATTCTATGACAGAATTAAGTATACCAACTCCAATATAAAAAATAAAAAGTTTTTAAAGAGTAACAACAGGGGTGGCCTGGGTGGTTCAGTCAATTAAGCGTCCGACCCTTGGTTTCAATTGGGTCATGATCTCACGGTTTGTGAATTGGAGCCCTGTGCTGGGCTCTGCGCTGACAGCGCGAAGCCTGCTTCGGATCCTCCCTCTCCCTTTCTCTCTGCCCCTCTCCCGCTTGCTCTCTCTTTCTCAAAATAAATAAAAATAAACTTAAAAAAAAAAAAAAAACTAACAACGATTTTCTAAGAAGCCAGGGCCACACTAGATCAGTACATAACTATGCACTTGTATTTATAAAGGATATCCAGGAAACCATTCTTAAACAGATTAAATTGTACAAAAAATCCTAAATCTGACACATAAGCCAGGTCATTAATTTTAGAATCCTATTATCTAACAAGCAATTTTTAAAATAGTCTATTAACTTGTTATGAAGAGAAAGATGCCATCCTTTTCTCTTTGACCACTTCCCAACAACAAGAATTAACTACTACACCTGTTATGAAATAAGAAAATGAGGGTTTATAATTTCAGGAGTAAGAACTAATTATCATTTCTCTTATATCTATTGCAGATTAAATAACCATGTTTTTCAGACATAATTTAAAGTAACTGTTTTTGCAGAATTTTGATGTCAAGCATATTTTCTGTTCTTTTATTGTGTTTGAAGCCCATTTTCTTCTCAGTGGAGCCATCAGAGTCATATGTCTAACACTACCAGGGAATAAAATAATTGCCCATACTATCATTTGTAAGTTTTAAGGCGATACACTTAATTTTATAAGATAAGAGGGGAAACAAATTTGTCCACAGGCAAGTTTGACAGCTCGTAAATATTATATTTTGGAGTTTTCTTCATTTAAGAAAGTGACCTTACACAAATGTCTTTTTGGTTGTTTTATTCCCTCCCCATTCCCAGAGAATGAAGCACTGGTAATTGTTAACACTTAAAAAAAAGAATAAGAGTGGCTTAAAACATCTACAAAGTGATGACATAAATGTTTATGGGCAAAGATATTTACCTATTTGAAAAGGTTATTTTTAAAGGCTTCAAAGATTCTATTGTAATAAATATCCATGGTCAGGAAGAGTTATGGTATTTTGAACTAAAGATACACTTCCCTAATACACTGAGATGTGTTAATGTTAAAGTTTCAAGCATATGAAATGCATTTATGACATGAATACAAAGATGAATTTCTAACCATTCTATCTATTTGAAAGATACAAAATGTTCCCAAGTTATATATGCCTTAATATAAATTCCAGGTCTTCATCTCTTCCTTCTTCTCTAACTGGGTACCTTATCACAAGCATGTCTCCTAAAAAGTACAAGGGATAAAAAAGATTTTCTCTGAGGTCCCTTCCAAATCTAATTTCCTACCCTACGGTACACTTTAGACCCTAAAAGAGCAAGAGTAATAACACACTAGATACACATGGGAACATACAAATTTTTCCAAGCAGAATAGCATTTATAGAGGAAATTTATACATATACCTACACAGCCTTCAGCTTTAGGCATATCAGTTTCTAGTAATTCACATTTATCACAAAAATGAAGCCCATGCTTCCCGATCTACTTTCTGATATAATCCTAAGAACTTTTTAGTAACAACCTTTAAAATAATAATTGCTAATACTAGCAAGTGTTCATTTAGTGTTTATCACACATTAGTTAAAGATCACTACCAAGTATGTATCACATTAATACAGTCCTCTGAGGTTTATTGTCTTCATTAAACTGAAGGACACAGGCACAGAAAGAAGTCAGGATGTGAACTCAGGCAGTCTTTCTCCAAGTCCCATCCTCATAACCTCTTCTCTGTATTGTCCTTTCTTCTTTGTCCTTTACTCAAATCTTCAGCTCCTAGATTTATTATGGTCTCACCACCCCTTCCATCTCACTCTTGCTAAGAGGGTCTATGGGCTATTCATTCAAACACAACCGCTCCAGAAACCTGGCAAGGGAGGGAATGAAAAGACAAAGTAAATTCTAATAAAAGTTAAAGAGAGAAGGACACATTACTCAGACTGTAAAGTAGCAAGAGCTATGCTTTTTGACAGATCAAGAATTGGCTCTAAAGGAAATTTTATTGGAATAAATGTAGCATTTTCTAAGGTTGATTACTCTGCACTCTGCAGGACAATATATTTAGGTTAATATTAGAGACGGTAACATTTTAGAGGTGGGAGACATTTAAATCATCTATTTCGATCTCTGTCTCTTCCCCCCTTTCTCCTTCCCCAAAAAGAAGAGGCTGAAACATTAAGTGAACATTAAAAAAGTTGGGTGACTTTTCTCAAGCCCTAATAAGCTGTGGCAAAACCAGATAAAGAACTGATGTTGAATTCTTATTGGAAAGCAATACATTCTAAAAATCCTTAATACTGGAGAATTACCAAATACAGTGCAGTAATAAGGCACAGAAAGACTTCAGCAAAATAATCAGAAGGGAAGGAACTGGGACTGGTTTTCCCTACAAATTGCTGCATTAGCACTGCAGATAACTTGAGATCCACCCTACCCTTACACTGCTTTTGTAATTCTTTTTCCCTGTGTTCTCAATTCTGATCCTGCCAGAATAAATGCCATCAGGAGAGCTTCTTTCTATCTTTTGTGGCTTCTTAATTTTCAGCAACCTTAATACGGCTTTCCCTTCCACAAAGGACTGGATGAAATTTGCTTCATCTCAAATTCACTGGCAACCAACAAATTCACTTAAGTCATATGCTACAACCATCCCAGATTGAGACAGACACATATTCAAATACACAGATTAGAATGAAGTTCCTTTAAGAGAGAGAAAGACTGTGTATGTAACTGTAAGTTAAGGGCAGCAGCATTTTTGAATATATATACTACATATCAAGCATAACTGGCAGTGTGCACATTATCTCATAAAATGAGTACAACATCCCTATGAAATAGCTGCTATTAACCTATTTTATACACAATACTATTAAAGCTTAAAGAAAAAAACTTTGTTCAAAGTAACACAATATTAAATCACAGACTTCTGAGATCAGAAACCTTATTCACCTATTTAATATCAAAAACTATATACTTCATATACACTGATGCAATAAGCTGCTACCTGTCTACTTCATTCTATTAAAATTAATTCTAGAACCAGAAGGAAACCTGGAGCTTAGTTTCTTGTACAAAATAAATAAAATAAACAAAGCCAAGGATATAAAGTAACTCACGTAAGATTACATAACAAGTTAGTTAACTGGCAGGACAGAAACTACAAACTGTTCACATTTATGTTGAACTTACTACCCTGTACCATAGGTGTTCTTACTAACCAATTTTTTTAAATGAAAAAAACTGAAGCAAAGGGAAGGTTTAAGTGGCTTGTGTAAAATCATAAAGCAAGCAACAAGAGGAGCAGAGATTTGTCCTCAGACAGTCTGGCTCCACAGCCTGTGTTTTTAACTGCTGTGCTAGAATGTGCCTTTCAATTGCAAGTTGGATCTCCTAATTCCCTTTTCAGCTCCCTTTACTGCAGACTAAATAAACAAAAATTCCTACCTGAAATTAAGATAAACTTTGCACTTATGAGTTATGGATAAAAGAATTAATAATAGAAACATCAGATAAGAACCCTAGTTTGAAAATTCAAACAACTCCATTATTTCAACTCATAATAGATATTTATATTAAAAGGCAAATGAGTCAATTTATGGAGATTAACCGAGGCTCAAATTTTAAACTAGAACTTTTCCCAGCACAACTAATTTCTGCACTTAGCTCATGCTTCCAACTCTACCACATGGATGTTTGTTAAACGAGCTTAACGATTAAGAGTCTGTGTCCAGAATCATTCTAAATTGGGACCTTAATTGTTTCTGTTTCATGAGTCAGTGGGTGTAATATTTTATCTGTTGGATTTTCTAAATGCCAGTTCCATCATGTTCTGAGCACACTCTTTTGCCCACTCAGTAGCCTGGGTCACCAAGACAAAATTTTGAGATAACAGGAAAATGAAGTTTTCTAATTCTTTAATTATTACAAGCAACCAACAGACTAATATTTTCCTGGGCTCAGATCTCTCTCCCTCCACGTCCTTCCACCCCCCCCCGCATCTCTTCTCCATGTAGCCAAGCCCAATTGTATAAATCACACATTAGAATATTTCTTTTAAAATATTATTTTTCAAAATTAAAAAACATCACTAAAGGCTATGAAGGTTTCATAACCTTTTTCCTTTTTGCTCTCTGTGAACTGTCAAACTATAAAAAGAATGTGATGGGACCACCATTTGGCTACACTGTTTATATATTTACAGTATATAAACAAATCTCTTTCATCAAAACTGACTGGAAAGAAAATTTTTTGTATCCTGAGTTCCACTTCCTTCCCTATCATCCATTTGGAAACGAGAAATGAATCAAGAAAGCTAAGGTTACAAGATGACTGTAGAGAGCAGCTTAGGCATAATGCTAATGAACCAGAAAGGAACAAGCAGGGTGGTGCAGCAAAAAAACACACCCAGGCTCTGAGGGCATGTAAAACTAATTCTATCACTTCCCCACTCTGTGATGTTGGGCTACTCATTTCACTTCTCTAAACCCAAATCCACTTATCTAGAATGTGCATAAAGTAACAGGTGTGGCCTAGAGGATAGAAGGAAAATGTAAAAGTCTCAAGAAATAAAAGCAGAAATACAGATACACTAACCAATGTTACATAGTATGAATAAAGCAAACATTCATGCCAGGGGTTAACCCTCTCTAGATAAATAATTACAACTGATTATTGAAATCTGAAGGAAGAGGATGGGACCAATGATAGCAGGGGTAAAAATTAGAAATTAAAGATATGTTTTCAGGGGAAAACTTAGAAAATATGGGTCTTAAAGAACAGCCATCAGGGCACCTGGGTGGCTCAGTCGGTTAAGTGTCCAACTTCAGCTCAGGTCATGATCTCACAGTTCATGGGTTCCCGCCCCACATGGGGCTCTGTGCTGACAGCGTGGAGCCTGCTTAGGATTCTCTCTCTCCCTCTCGCTCTGCCCCTCCCCGCTCACACTCTGTCTCTCTCTCTCTCTCTCTCTCAAAAAAAATAAATAATAATAAAGGATAAACATAAAAAAGTAAAATAAAAAAAATTAAGTGGTTTGGGAAAAAAAAGAATAGTCATAAATTTACTTACAATTCTAAATGTTGTTGAACAAACACAGAGTGAATTTTATAAGACACAGAAGGAGGGGCAAATGGGCTAACTGGCTAAATGTTGAGAAAAGACAGAGTTGGTATGATCCACAGTCTTAAAGAGGAAACAGGTAAGTTAAGAGACAATTATGAACCATGTAATAAATGCCATACTGGAAGAAAAGAAAAAAAAATAGCGTAATAAACAGTGCCTAAGTGTCATCACGAAAGAAAACAAGGGACAGAAGCATGTGCAGAGTAACAAAGACCTAAAAGAACATCACAGGTCTGATCAGAGTGGCAAGTACGGCATGTGGCAGAAGAGGAGGCTGAAGAGGTAGAATGGGTCTAGCGGTAAAGGAACCTGTACATTTGTCAGGAATTTATAGATGATTAAACTGAAAAGTGATATGATCACAGGTAACATTAGATCCATTTAATGGCAGAGTGGAAGATGTATTCAAGGTAAATGACCTATTATGATGTTCTTGAGTCATCCTCGTAAGAGATGAAAAGGTGGTGATACAGTGTTTTAAAATGGGTGAGATATTAAGCAAAAGAATACCTACTGGGTCTTGAATTCAATCACCAACCCAAACAAGTAGATTATATAGTACAATCTTGAAAGCTATAAATTTGTTTTTAATTCAGGTCCAAATACTTGCTTTGAACATCAGGTCCAAATATTTGTCATATGGAAACAAACAATCCCTTCCAATGAAAAGCTTTCATCCACAAAAAGCACATCTCAAACAGGGAAATCTTTTTTATTACCTATTTTTTTTATCACTGTTCTTCTGTCTGAACAGATGGGAAATTCCTCCTCTTAATCCAACTGAGGGCAGAAACTTCAAATGGTAAGAACCTTCTGGCATGGGTTTACAAAGAGTGCTTAAATCTATTCCAACAACATAGTGTGGGAGTATTTCAGCACAGGTTGGAGGAGCTTTGGGTTTATCATTACCTCCTGAGAATGCCTTTGATAAATAAAGCTTTATAAGAAAAGTAAGGCTAAAGCCTCAACTCTCTTGAATAGACAGGAATTATTCTCTTCTGTTTTTAATGTTCTAACCCTCATGGGCAGGATTCCTAAACTGCTGATCACCAGAAGTTAGAACAACATATCCCATCCTTTAGAATGAAATTATATAAATGTTAGGGGGTTTTGTTTAGGTTTTTGTTTTTTCCTCAGGGGGTATGTATGTATGTGTAAGGGGAGAATCTTTCATTTTTTTAAAATCATCTACACTTCGAATTCAGTACAGATATTCCCAATGCATCTTCCCAACTCAATATCCTCACCTTTTCTCCTTTTTCCATCTCACTGTCTCCTCCTTCTCCATGTCCAAAATGCTAGGTATTTGTTTGTGTGTTTGCTTGTGGAAGAGGTGTTAGTGAGAAGATACTGGTCAAATTCTTTGTTCCCATAATCTCTCTCATACAAATCCACCTCAGTACCAAGGCCAAAATAGAAATAGTAAGAAAGAACAGGGAAATAAGCAGTAACAGGGAAAAGGCAAAAGAACCAGTAACAATGAAGCAGGAGCCAAGCTGAAGAAAGATCAGTATATACTGATATAGCAAAACTACTGAATTGGAAGGTATCTTAAAAATATTCCAGTCTAACTACTTTGTCGACAATCTGACACAAAGGAGAACTGGAGTACATAGGAGGGCATGGAAAGAAGAGCCTTTCAACCCTAATCTGGCTAGGAGTTGAAGACTGCCTGCCCAAGAGATGCATCCTGCACAGTAATAGGCCAGAAGTTTGTATATCTGAAATGTAAAGAGGCTACCTTAGATGTGTAAGGACTATAAAAATATCACATACTACTCAACTTATTTTTTTCTAAATTCTTCAGTTAACTCAGTGAGCACTTTCCAACTGCAGGGATGTTTTCTTGTCTGAGAATTTTATGTATTGACTCTCAATTTGAAAAACACAAATGCATTTTAAATGCACTTTAAGCACTGTTTTGGTACAGTGCTTTGTGTGTGTGTGTGTGTGTGTGTGTGTGTGTGTGTGTGTAACTCCTTCTTGTAGTTAAAATAATTTTTCTATTGGAAGCAGATGAATCCTGAATAGTCATTTACCAGTTTGTTTAGGGTAATCCATCAGAAATAGTACAATGAAATAAAAGAGATAGCCCAACTCTCCTGTCATCTTTAAGCCATCCTTAACTACTACTTGCCTGGCCCCAAAATATCATATATTTTAAACTGGGATAATATCTTTTAATAATTACCTAATCCAAATCCATTATTTTATCTATTTAGGTACAGTGGCCTAGAAGGGAAGGTGACTGGCAAAGTCACACAGAGCTAGGACCAGAACCCAGGTCTCCTGATTTCTAGTCTAGAAAATACAAGCTGCAAAAATGGCCCTGGGGTGGTATGTCTGCTACCCAGCTAGGCTTGCTAGACTAGAACAGATTGTGTGGTTTCAACTCCTGCCCCGAAACTCCCCATACACATACTTCGGCTATACCCATATTCCAGTACTTTTTGGCACTTTATTATTGTCATTGTCATATGTGCCAAGAACTGTTAAATGCTTTATGAACAATGTATAATTTTTTTTTTAATTTTTTTTTTTAACGTTTATTATTTTTGAGACAGAGAGAGACAGAGCATGAACGGGGGAGGGTCACAGAGAGAGGGAGACACAGAATCTGAAACAGGCTCCAGGCTCTGAGCTGTCAGCACAGAGCCCGGCACGGGGCTCGAACCCACGGACCGTGAGATCATGACCTGAGCCGAAGTCGGACGCTTAACCGACTGAGCCACCCAGGCGCCCCAGAACAATGTATAATTTAATCACCAGAAAATCCTATGACATAGGTTCTTCAAAGTAGAAAAGGCTAAAACATAATATCAGAAAACAGGCTGAAGCCAAAAAGATGTGGTGGTAATAAAAGCATCAAGCTTCTTGAAATAAATTCAAGTGTTTAGGCTAACTACATAGCTTGATAGGAAAAATGAAGTGTATTATTCCCTTGCTCAAGAGCTATCCTACTCTGGCAATAAAATTGCTAAACAACCTGGCACCAGTCCACATTTCTAATCCCATTTCTACACCCTTAATGCAGTATTATACTTCTCAGGGTCCCCTTTATATGCTATGAATGCAGTAATTTATGACTTAATGGGTTTTTCCTCACTGAGATCATAGGATGCTTAAAAGCATGAATATGTAAACTCCATGATGGCCACTACCATTTTAGAAACATACTTCAAACTCAAGAGTACCTGCTAGCAGGCATAATAATCACAAGCATAGCTACAAGTACCACAGGTAAGAAAGGAGGAAATTGGAAAACACTGCAATAAAATCAGCATACCTGAATGTTTGGTGACTGAAAAGACATGATAATCTATTGGCCAACAGGAAGACTGGTAAGAAGTTAGTTTAGCTTAAGCATAAAAAGCCAAAAGCAGGCTCTGTTGTACAGAAGTGCTAAGAACAGGGCTCCAGAAGCAAGATCATTAAAATACACAATGGGGAATGAGAGTGTACAAATATTACATGATTAAATTCATAATCCCGACAGAACACAGAATTGGTAAGTAAACTGAGTCCAGATATTAGGCAGAGGGCAGGGGGAAGGATAGAGAGGAGGAGAGCAGAGGGGAGGGTCAGGAAATAAGAAGATAAGTAAGAAAAATAGCAGGGAACATACTCCTCCCTAGTAAGTCCTTGGAAGATGAAAAATGTCATACCTTTGAAGAGATCAGCATAAGATATGTAAATGAGTCTCCCATAACCTACTGACCTTTAGATGTCATAAAATGAAAGAAAATGTGATTTATACATTTGTAATTTATACATTACCAAGAATTCTCTGGTTGTTTAGAATCCTTAACAACACTCCAAACACCCAGTTGATAAGCTTCAAAAATTTTGCTAGCAAATGAGGAAAAACTGTACACCAAGACACAACTCAAGAAACTTAAAAAAAAAAAAAAAAAAAAAGACAAGAAATTGGTAATGAAGTATGATTAATACATGAAAATAAAAATAAAATGAGGTTGGGTAAGAAGTCTGAAAAAGAAAAACCTGTTAACCCTCAGAAAGCTAAGACTCTTAAGTGGTGATACCCTCAGGCAAGAGAGTGTGTAATCCAGCATTTCCCAAAGGTATAAGCAGGGTATTAAGTTCTTCAAGTGCAAAAAGACAAAAAAAAAAAAAAAAAAAAAGAATACAGGAGATTCTTTGGTCAAACAAATTTGTACAACAATGGGTTAAACAAAGTTAAATATATTTTACTTTTCACTTTTTTTTTTTTTTTTTTTTTTTTGCTAAAATGCTTATATGCTACTGTGCAATGAGAATCTCCAAGAGGATAGAGTATGCTATGTTTCTAAAACTTCGTTGACCATTGAATTTTTTAGACCATCTCATTAGAGCAGACATAGGAAAAAATGAAAGAAAAACCAAAAGGTTAAATGGTTGCTTTTGTTCTTAAACATTTCTAAGGAGTGACAAGAACAAAGACTATCTACTGTATTCCAACAAATCTAAGATCATACTGATTATAAGATGCAGCATTAATCTTACATACTATAAAAAAAAGATGCTGCCAATTAAACTGACATATCATCAGTCATAAAATGTTTCTCAATTTCAATGAAATAACTTCAAAAGTAATGGTTAAGAGGAATGATTAAAAAAATGTGTCATCCATTTATTGTCATATAGATGGTCTATTGTATAACTAAAATAAATACTTTTCCTGCATTTTCCTTTGGCATAATGCCCGAATCTGGCATGAGACAGCACACTAAAGAGCTGCCATAGATTGCCTAAGGTGTTTACTAAAGGACTTTGAATAAGTTATTAACTTGCTGGGCTTCAAGTTCCACATTTGATTGTGGGTAAATAAGTCCCATATTAAAGACATGCTAAGAGGATTGAACGAAATAATATATGCAAAGAACCTGGAAATTAGTAGGTACTTATTATGTGAGTTTTCTTACTTTTATTTCTTTTTCCCCCTTACTAATTCACCTTAGCGTTTTATCATCTTGCCAGAACATATTTGACCTCTCAGCCAAAATATCTTCCTGGTCTTAATTTCTTGTTTAATCTTCTGTAAACATGAAGAACACCTAATCAATGTCCCCCTTGCAAAATCCTTCATACAAATGAAAGTACTTTCAACAAATCTAAGTACAATAAAGAAAAAGAATCTTTCAAAAACATGTCATCTTTAATGAATTTATTAAGGTCAAATTAAGGCAATGTAAAGAAATCTATATAAGCCATTTAATTTGTATTTGTTAAATTAAACACATGGTGTTTCATTGGAGAAGGGGCTCTTATTTGATAAATCAATATATTATTATTGTATAAACTAGTTTCTGTGGAGCATAAAAGACTTCTCTCGTGACCTGATAAATTAGCAAGCCAGAAAGAACAGGAACTGTATTGAATAATTTTTAAAGGAAAAAAGGCATCAAGCAAGGGAGAAATTAAACACAAATGACACAAGGTTCATAAGAGAGCTTAAAAAAAAAAATCAACATGGTAACTATAGGTCTATTCAACAGATTTAAAAAAAAATACATAAAGCAAAACAAAAACCTAAATACCAAAGAACAATTAAGCAAGTTGCCAAAAGACAAAATACTTTGGTGGGATGTCAATCAGTAACACTGAGCTGACAACTGTGCCTTAATTAATTTTGAAACTGTTTCCAATTAGTTCGTATAGAACACTAGAGGCTTCATGCTGCCTATGACTCAGTGCACTGACTCATCCACCAAAACTTTTCTTAAGAAGAAATATCCAAGCACCCGCCAGGATGCAAGATCAAAAGGAAAGAAGGTTCACCAACCTTCTTAAAGGCCTGTGATAAATTTAGATGACCGGAAGGATATGGAACAAGTTTTCAGAAAGGTTTAATAGTCAAAAATAGCTTGAAAAGTTTGATTTGTTAACAAAACAATGAAAATATATTACTTTAAAATCAGTTTTGCAAATATATCCATAAGGAATGCTAGTTGCTTTCTAAACCATATAGAGGATATAAATAACTCATATTAAAGTGTTTAATGAAATGCACCAATTCATATATATATATATTTATATTTATATTTATATATATGTACATATCCCATATTTCCTAACTCTTTGTAAATAGCAACGGAAATAAAATTTAGATATAAACAAAAGCCTAGAAACATTAAAATACATTTAGCCTATGGGAACTTTCTTATATTTTTTTCAGATTTAGTTTATTCTTAGTGTGATCCAAGATTACTGACCTTTCTAGAATATAAATGAGTTAAATGGTTCTTCAAAAAAATTACAAAACATAATATAAAAAAGAAGGCAAATAATTAGCTTTCCTTGCTTTCAGTATAAAATTTACTTCCACCTAATTCAAAGGTTTTATTAGATCATAGAGTTATAATATAGGTAACTATTTTTAAAATACTTAAAAATTGCTTTGGGGTTGGGAGAGTGGGTAGAGGACCAGAGAAAAAAAGAATGAAAGACTATTGCCTGCAGGGTAGACAAACAAGACCCTGTATTCACAAAATAGAGTCTAAGAGAGGGGGTGTTCCACAGGCCCCAGCCAGTCTCAATATCCTGGAGAGCCTAGAGAATCCAGTGAGAGAAGCCAAAGTTAACACCAAGTCAGTTCCCAAACAAACTGCCAATAGGAGATCCATGTCTACATGTAATTTTTAATGCCTTGTGATTCAAATGAAATTTAAAATGACTTACAGAGAGAAATCAGCACAGAAAGTAAAAAAGCAATGAAATGGAGATAGGAAGGGGAGGAAGGTGGCAACAAAGACAGAAGAAATTAAAAAGTATAATTAAAATCAGTAGTAAGACTATTAGTCAAAACACAGAACAAAGAATGTTTATGTCCTCTGATAAAGGCAGCTACAAAATTTATCTGAGTATCCCAGAAACCACTATAAAGAGAGAAACATAAGCAGATGCATCATTTGCCATATCCCTGGAAAATTAAACACACACACACACACACACACACACACATACACAAACCATAGTCATACAAAATAAGTCTTCCTACTTACTGTACCTTGAAAAACATTTCCTACTAGTCTTCACAAAGAAATCACAGTAAACTACCTTCTCCTCCAACCTTACAAGTGATCACAATGGTGAGTGTCAGAGCTGTGTTACTTTCAGTATCCCTTGATATAAGCTATGGAATAACACAATTCAGTAAAACCAGTTCTAAGAATGTGAAAATGATAAGATCCTAGTACAGTGCAGTCCTTCGTAAATTCTATTTCCCCCCAACTTTTTATATGTATTAGGTGGCAAAGAGTTCAAAGTCATAACCTACAATAAAAACTTGGACTATAGCTATTTTATGATGTTTGTTAAAGAGAAAGTCTATATATTTTACCAGTAAGCTAAGCAGGGAATGTGGTTGATATACACATATAAAACCTAATGAGTCCAATGAGAATACCTGCTTAAATTAATTAAACAAGTGCTTAAGGAGTCCCATTTTTAACAGATAAGGCAGTACTTACTGAGGATACAATAGTGAACTTGTCCTCCATCCTCCCAAGGTTAGAATATTGGGGACCACATGCAATTAAATAATTATAGCAATGATGAGGACAATAATAGGGTTCAGTGGCAACTGGAGAAGAACCTAACCTGGAAATGAAACGTTAGAAAAGGCTTTTCAAAGAAACGACTATCTAAGCTGAGACCTAACAGAGGAGTCAGCTCAGACGTTCCGGTCAGAAGTCAACAGATTGGTCCTTCTCTAGGCTCATCTTCCTAACTCGAACCATTACGTGATAGAGCTACTTAAGGATCAGGACACTCTTTCATTTACTCATTGACAGGCAAAATCATCTGAGCCTATGGCTTCAACTTTTACTTAACACGCTGAAAAATCAGTGATGTAACGAAAATCATTAATGTGTCACTGTTCCCAAAAGTGTTCCTTGACTTTCCTCTCCCTAAGCCATCTGAAGAACATCTGGCTTTGTGTTCCCAGTTTCCCTACCCTCCATTGCCAGGAAAGCCCTATTTTGTCAAAACAGGACAAAACAGTTACATCAATTTAAGCAATGAGGAGCAAAAAACAAAAGATAAAGGAAGAGTTAGTATAAAAGTTGGCCTGAATAGGAGGGAGCAGCTTCTTCAGGAGTGTTGAAAACAGGGGTGGAAGAGCAGCTGCATGTGACGAAGAAAGAGGAAAACGGAACAAGAGCATTAACAGAAAGTACTGCTGGGAATTAGGAGTCCCATTCACAGTTTTAAGAAACGCACAAAGGATCTGCATTATTTTGACGTAACTGTTTTGCTGGACTGTGTTCTTTTGACCACAACACTCTTCAAGGACTGCATCACACAGGTTATGACTTAAGAAATAAACCTGACAAACTTTGGTCTCATGTTCATAACTCTCCACTGAGCTTCTGAACAATGTATCTAACTAGTTCTGGAAACTCCATTTTGGCTGTCTGAAAAGCACCTAAAAACATGTCCAAAAAGAAATACAAGATCTTTCTTCCTTTAAAAAATTTAGTCTTTATCCATACAGTAACAAGGCCAAACACCTTCATTAACAGCTGCCTTTCTCTTCACCTCTCATATCTAACTCCTCCCAACATTCTGTTTATTTTAAATAGAAAACCTCCCAGATCTGCCCACCTCTCTCCATCTAAACTGCCACCACATTAGCCCAAACTATCACCTCTTTAGATGAATTCAGTTGCTTTCCCACTGTCTCCTCTCATCCACCTTTGTACAACCCTTTGCCAGCCTACCACTTCTAATCTATTCTCCACAAGGCAGTCTGAATGCTCTTTACAAAACACATCTAATCCAGTTACCCCACAACCCCTGATAAAAACTTTATAGTAGATTCCCACTGCTTTTTAAAATAAAGACCAAAATCCCTAACACGGCCCCAGGCCTGGCATCTTCTGGTCTACCTTCCTTTCTTTCCATCTCTTCTCTGCTGTCTACCCTTAGCCACACTGGTCTTCTCCAGGTTTCTCAAAAGTACTCTCCTTTTCCCACAACAGAATTTCATATGATGCTTCCTGTCAGGAATGCTCTTCCCTGTTCTTTAGATCTAAACTCACAAGCCCTTCTCAAACCCCCATACTAAGTCAAAAGTCTGTTAGCCATTCTCATAGCAGTACATACCTTTCCTTGATGGCATTTATCACAATTGAAACTCTTTTATTTGTGTGTATTATTTCTGCATTACTGTGCAGCATATTAATGTGCTGTGTAACAGGTTACCCTAAACTTAGGGGCTTAAAACAATAAATATTTCTTATCTCACAGTTTCTATGGGTTAGGGATACAGAAACAGTTTAACCAGGTGATTCTGGCTTGGGGTCTCTCACAAGGTTGCAGTGTCAGCCAGGACTACATTCATTTGAAGGCTTGTCTGAGCCTAGAGGATCAGCTTCCAAGATGGCTGACTTACCTGTGCTGGCTGTTAAGAGGCTTCAATCCCACCCTATGCAGGCCTCTCCATGGGTTGCTTAAGCATCCTAATGGTATGGTAACTGGCCTTCCAGAGCAAGCAAGCAATCCAAGAGACAGAAAGGAAGAACCCACAATTTCTTTCTTTTTTAAAATTTTTTTATTAAATTTTATTTATTTATTTTTAAGAGAGACAGAGAGTGCAAGCGAGGGAGGGGCAGAGAAAGAGGAAGAATCTCAAGCAGGCTCCTCACTGTCAGCACAGAGCCCACTGGGGCTGGAACTCAGGAACCATGAGATCATGACCTGAGCCAAAACCAAGAGTGCGACGCTCAACAGACTGAGCCACCCAGACACCCCTACACAATTTCTTTTCTGACTTAGCCTCAGATGTCACCCACCATCATATCTGGAACATCTTACTAGTTACACAGATCAACCCAACTCACTGTGGGAAGGAACTCCAAAGACTGTGAACACCAGGAGGTGAAGATCAACAGCAGCCATCTGTACACTGAATATCACAGTGTGTTAACTGATTTTTTGTAATGTTCCCCAAGAGATTAAACTCCAGGTCCTAAACTCAAGTGACTATAGTAAACCTGAAATTACCTTGAAGTCTGTGCTTAATCTGAGTCACAGCTCCCACCCCCAAGGTAACCTATTTCTTGCCACGTTCCAAAAACATCCTCTTTAAAGCACTCTACATCTGCCTCCCGCACTTCAACCACTACCTAGCCTAACTACTCTAAGAGACATTTTTTTTAAATGCTTATCTATTTTTGAGAAAAAGAGACAGAGTGTGAGCAGGGGAGAGTCAGAGAGAGAGGGAGACAGAGAATCTGAAGCAGGCTCCAGGCTCTGAGCTGTCAGCATGGAGCCCGATGCAGGGCTGGAACTCACGAACTGTGAGATGATGACCTGAGCTGAAGTTGGACGCTTAACAGACTGAGCCATCCAGGTGCCTCGAGATATTTTTAAAATAATTTTTATTAGTGAGCTCTACGCCCAGTGTGGCCTCAAACTCAGGACACTGAGATCAAAAGTTGCATGTTCTATCAACTGAGCCAGGCAGGCTCCCCTAAAATCAATGTCAATATTTGGAGAAAAAAAACTTACAAAACTACATATCCTAAGATCTTTAATCTTTTTCTTAAATCAGATTACTCTTAAGCAATATTCTCAGGATTTTTTCTTCATGACATGATAGGTTTTAACAAATATTAAAACTTTTTATTTTCTAAGTTGCAATTAATTTCCTTATGCATCATTATTCTAATAGGTCTATAGACTTCCAAATCTGAGGAAATGAAAATTGAAAGTTAAAAAATATACCTTCCCTTTAATCTTACCAACTCTTGCTGATTTTTGGAATCAGTATTAATACAATATTTTATTCAAATAAAACTTGCTAAGATTATAATATACAGTAAGTAAATGGAAGTTTCTGAAATTTGATTTTCATAGAACTTTTCAGGAATTTGTCACTGGTGGCAAAAACAACAAACAAGCAAACAAACAAAACACTATACACCATGTATCAAAGATGAAGAAGTAATTCTCCTCTAATATACCACATGCCACACCAAAGTGAATTTCAAAGAATAGATGACTGAAAAACTCATTTATGGTATATATAAGCTCAAGTATAGTTTACGAAAAACTCATAGGGGAAAACCCCCACAGAATGAACTTAAAAGCAGTTGAAATTAATTTAATTGATTTAATAGACTCATTTTCAAGATTATTAAGGAGCCATGATAAAAAAGAGTAAGACAGTAAGAACAAATTATTTTCTACCAGTTTAAAACATAGACTAATGTATTAAGGTTAAGGGACAAGAACAAATTGGATTTATGAAAGATCTATTTTTCTCACATAAAAATGATATATATTTTAATACAGAAGAAATGTAACTGAATAAAGAGATGCCACCCATGCGTATAATTGTGATGTAATTACACAGTGCTAGGCGACCATACTAGTGCTTCATTTCAAGACCATATTTGTTGCTCTGACCTTTATATGGGGAAAAAAAAAAAGGTTCCATTTTTACAACTCTGGCTAATCTTCAGGGAAACCCAAGAGGCATAACAATTAATGCCAATCACAATGATTTTCTTGGCATGGACATTTCTCCCAGGAAACAGACAGAAAGTAGGTATATTGCACAAAGCATGTATACTTAAGGAACTACAACAAATCTTCACTATTAAGGATGGGGTTTTACTTCCCAAGGGAAGCTATAAAAACCTCATCAAACCTCATTTATCCCTGACTAATCATTTTTTTATCATCCTAAATTTTTATTTAAAATGGAAACTATTGGGGCGCCTGGGTGGCTCAGTCAGTTAAACATTGGACTTTGGCTCTGGTCATGACCTTGAGGTACAAGAATTCGAGCCCCACGTTGGGCTCTGTGCTGACAGCTCAGAGCCTGAAGCCTGCTTCAGATTCTGTGTCTCCCTTTTGCTCTGACCGACTCCTGCTCACACTCTCTCTCTCCCTCTCTCTCAAAAATAAATAAACATTAAAAAAATTTTTTTAATGGAAACTATTGTTCCATATTTCAAAAGTAACCTAATTTTATTTTTTTATTTTTTAATATAATTTATTGTCAAGTTATATAACATACAGTGTATACAGTGTGCTCTTGGCTTCACATGCAGATTCCCATGATTCATTACTTATATATAACACCTAGTGCTCATCCCAACAAGAAAAGTCACCTAATTTTTAAAAAGCACAATATCTGAATGGCACAACTTGACCAAACTTTACTCTTTCAAAAGCAATACTTTTGATTAAGATCACCAGAAGCAACCTGCTGCAAATGAGATGATTCTTCCAAAATAACAAAACCTGTTGACATTGGACAAAGGTGACACTATGAAAGGTTTATCATTTTGAGCAAAAGATGAAACAGAAATAACACTACTGCATTTTAATGCATTGGGTTACATTCACAAGCAAACACAGAAATTCAATGATTACAATTTTATGCAACACATTTACTGATGGCAAGGAAAAAATGAGAATAAACATTTAAATGGGAATGATAAGGCATTTATACCAGTCTTCATACAGAAAAGGAAAGCTTGGAAGTTAGCAGAAAGGAAGTAAAATGCTAATGTAGTTAAAAGAGAAATTATGCTGAAACTATACTCTTCACCAAGTCCAGTCAAGAATTCTTACTGCACCAGGCCATGAAGTGTTAACATAGGTTGGCTACCAGCTGCAACTGGGCTGGGGGTGGCTTGGAGGAAGGAATTAATGAGGACAAGAGACTAAGGTGGTAAGAAAACTTTACCACTTTGCACCATTTCAACTTTGTATCAGGATTCTACCTGGAACTTTGTTACCAGGTAATTCCCTTCCTCATATCTCTATAATATTAGGTCACTGTGCAAAACAGGACCGTTTTCCTGGGATCCAATCCACATGCTACTCTGTGCCTTCTCTCCCCTAATTCCCTGTAATGCTCGACAGGAGCATTTTGAAAATGTGCTTAGGCTGTACAAAACATTAGAGGACACCGCTAGCTATCAATGGATGAGGTACAGGAATGCTGGATGTCCTGCAATAGACAGCACAGTGCTGAAAAAGAACCCAAATTCTATAGGACATACAGTTCACAAAGGGGGTAGGGGAAAGGGGAGGACAATTATGCCTGAAACCAAATTTAAATTTACATATCACACAGTACTTTTTATAAGAATTTAATATACAGTAAATTTTCCAAGAATGCAACTATTAGGTAAATTAAGAGAAACTTTACCAAGAATAGCTTTCCATTCCAGAAAATCAATTCACATTTAGCAATGCCACTTGTCATATTTAAGTGGTCAACAGTCAATACCACACCCCTTTGTCAGTCTGCAGAGGTTGCATCAATCATTCTGTCTATAAGTACAAAACTCTAATACTTTGACAATATGTCCATCTCAAATCCAGTGACCTTTACCTCTCACAGTCAGTTACCAGACCTTCTCATCAATTCAACATGTTCTAACTAAAATTTTTAATTCAAATAACCTATTCTTTAACCACAACTACTCCAGCTCTTGCATGGACACAACCACATATATTCTTGCTCTCTTTCCCTCTCCATACCACTTATTCACTGCTTCATCCCTCACATTTCAAGTATAACAATCAGAACTATAATTTATAGAGTATTTACTAAGTACCAGACACACTTTAGAAGGTAAACATTTATTAACTGTCACAATATTCCAGTGAGGCAGGAACTATAGTTATCTCCATTTCTCCATGAAACTTGAGGCACAGAAAGATAGTGTACCCTTCCTGTGGTCACACAGCTAAACAGTAGCAGAATTCTAGAGCTCAAGCTCTTAACCACACTTCATTTCTCAGTGACTACTCCAAATTTTTAACAACCTCCTAAAACCCCTACTTTAATAATTTCTTCAAACAACCCTCAGATTTACAGACAACATTGTCTTTGACCTTATCATGAAAGTAAAGGCACTCAGACTCGATTCCTCTCAATGTTTCTGACTCCTTACCTACAAATTTATCTTTAATCATCCCTATCCTTACTTCAAGTCCCAAAGGGTGCAGTGACTCTCCTCTACTTAAGGCCAATCTAGTACCTGTGTTCTTGAACCAAGACTCTCTGGCTTTTATCAGACATCCCCTCTCCTGTATCTCCAAAATTTCATTCTGCCCTACCCCATTCTCATAAAAGTAAATCAATATCTATTTCTGCCTATCTACCTACCATCCTACTCACCCACATACATACATACATACACACATACATAAAACCTTGTCTTGACATATTTCCATCCATATTCTCTCCTTTACTCACCTCAATTTTTTTCATATCCGTTTACACTTGCTCTCTCTTTCTGTCCCTTCCATATAGAAATCTAATATCTAATGAGCAATTACTCCATTGAAACCGCTGTTTCCCTACAGTAATCATTTAACTGTCAACTCCAAACACTATTTTTCAGCCTCTACCTTTCTGAAATTTGGGTGCATTTGCCATTGTTGATGGTCCTGTGTTTTAAAGCTCAGTTTCTTTGGCTTCCAGGCTACCAGCATCTCCTGGTTCTCTGCATACCCCTTCAACCATTCCTTCTTTCTCATTCCTCAGGTCAACTTCTTCTACCAAATTCATATTACATTAGTTTTCTCCAGCTTCCGATCTTTGGTGCACATTGTTTTTTACACACAATTATTGAGTGATCTCATTCCCTTTTTGGTTTTAATAATGGTTTGCTGATGACTCCTTAGGTTATTATTTCTACTCTGGTCTACTCCTCCTTGCTTCAGACTATTCCAATCAATTGCCTTCTATAACAGGAGAACCTAGATGTCCCTTAGGCACCTCAAATACACAAATAAAAAATTAATTCATCATCTCTCCCCCAAACCTCATCTTCCTCCATTATTCTCCATATCATGTCACCATCCTCCATCTGATTACTCACACAAAAAAGATAAAAATGATGTAAAGCTTTTTCCCCTTTCATCCAGTCCACTGCCACAACCACTCATTTTTCAACTCCTTCCTTCAACACACTGATTACTACTGTTCTTCTTCAGATACTTATAATCGTTTATCTAATATAAAACATCAGCCTCCTTACCTACAAATTCACCCAACATATAGACATCTGAGGAGCCCATAAAAAATGGAAATTTAATCAGGTGACTCCTTGACTTATACTCTTTTTTTTTTTTAAGTCTATTTATTTTGAGAGAGAGAGAATATACATGCACACGAGTGAGCAGGGGAGGGGAGAGAGAAAGAAGGAGTGAGAGAACCCCAAGCAGGTTCTGCACTGTCAGCCCAAAGCATGACATGGGGCTTGATCTCATGACTGCCAAGATCATGACCTGAGCCAATATCAAGAGTCAGACACTTAACTGAATGAGCCACCCAGGTGCCCTGGACTTATACTCTTCAAAGACTCCTCCTCACTGGTACAAGAAAAGACTCCACACACCTTGATCCAATTAGTCTAATGATATTTTCTTCCAGGAAGATGACTTAAATAAAACTGTTCAGTTCTCACTGAATGCAAAGAAAAGGGGCACACACAGAAGAGTACACACACATCTCTTAAACAGGTAGCATACAATCCAATCATAGCTACTGACAATTAACATAATAGCCAGACAACTTAACATGTAGTTCCTCCCAGAATATTTTCATTTTATAGAGACTCTTGATAACACGTAATGGCAATAAATCTTTAAGATACAGAGATTGGTGGGACATCATTCCAGGAGAACAGAAAGTATTCAGTTAGTTCTGGCAAAAAAAAAAAAAAAAGTGGCATGCTCAAACTTGGTAATTTGAGAATGATAGCTTAACTAAGGGTCTACTTCAAAAACATGGACAGAGTCTAGGGGATAGAGAACAGGGGATAGTGCACAGTTCCTGGGGATCTGGCAACAACAAGAGATATTACCATCCCTAAGCCTGAAGGGCAAGAGGAGTAAGTAATTATCAGAATCTAAAAAGGGGTAATTATATAGAGAGGGCCTTCTGACAGGAGGTATAGCTTTTGGGAGAGGAAAGCTGCCAATTCAAGGCAACACAAGGGAGGGCACCAGGGGAGTAACTACCCTGACTCCACTTTCACCTCACTCTCTGATCTCCAGCTGGTGACTCCCATTTGTGTAATCCAACCAGAAGCCACAGGGCAGGGGAGCCAGATGATTTGGCTGGGGAAGGTCAGTCACCCAGGACACAAATAGTGTAGACAGAGGTAGAGAGTAGTTCTGAAAAGGTAAACAGAAGATATCCAGTCCATTTATAAAGTCTACTCTGATAATTACAAATAATCTGTTACAGTTTAAAAGAACCCTTAAAGAGGAATATAGTTCCAAAATCTTCCTTTTCCATATTAGGAATTGAGGTTTAGAGAATCAAGTGACATTTCCAAAGTCATATCATTACTTAGGAGCAATACATGTACTGGAAGTTAGGTGACAATTTCCATTACACCTCATGAGTTCTGTAAGCTTCCATTAAACAATGAAATATTCAAGTCTCCAAAAGCATAAGCATCTTTCCAAGCCTTTATCAAATGCCACCTTTTCCATAGTGTATTTTCTAAAGATCCCTATTTAATATAATTGCTCCCTCCTCTAATTTGAATAATACACCTTTGTTATAACACTTACCTTTTCAACTAGTGTTACTATTATGGTCATCTACATATGGATTATTCTCACAGGTTGAATTATAAACCCTGAGAGAAATTTTAAATCCATTCCCACACATACCACCCCTAACATGTGACTGCTCCTTAAGTAAGAGAAAACCCACCCCTTTTCCCCATGAATACCCAAGCTATTTCATACCTGGGCTCTTTCTCCACCAACTCTAGATTTAGATGATCATCCCACAAACACAAAATAAGGGCCTTCAGTTAAAGGATAAAATCTCCTTAGTTTTGACTATCCCCTCAATATTTATTCACCCACTATTTTGATAACCCCTACGTCTCCAAACACAATGCCAGACACATAAAAAACATTCAGTACATACTTACTGAATTTTTAAAAAAAATTTTAGAGCATATAAAAGATCCATAAGTAATTTGATATAACTTGAACATTTTCCCCATCATTAGATTAGAAAGAAAAAAGTACAAAAATGAATATCAAAGTATATGAGTATGCCTTTCTTCTGCAATCTAAAAAAATCAATATAATAAAATGTTATGAAGACTGGGGGGAAATCTAAGCAATTTCAAATGTTCAAGATAACCACAAATATCTATTCACAGACATGTTGATCTAAAGTCCACTGACCTGCAGTGTAAATGAATAGAATCTAAAAGAGCTCTCATTTCTGAGTCATGAGAATAAATTAACATAACAAAAAGCAAAACCATCAAAGACTAATTGATGCATTTTGTCAATTTAATGTTTTTGTACTCTCCTAAAACACCGTCAGTGCTACTTTAAATTACAGTCTAAAAACTTCTGTTGATGGTCAACACATCCCCAAGTCATCTAATATAATTAAATAATAAAGCCTTACCTATAAAATCTGCTCAGGAAACTCATTTGAAAGAATTTAGTTTCCCAATTCACATTCTTACAGGAAATCATATATCCCTGATTTTAGTAAAAAGAAAAACAGTGAATGCATAATTTCTGCTCCGTTTTG
Source organism: Neofelis nebulosa (assembly GCF_028018385.1). NCBI lineage: Eukaryota > Metazoa > Chordata > Mammalia > Carnivora > Felidae > Neofelis > Neofelis nebulosa. Next base: position 82,746,333 of record NC_080791.1, on the reverse strand, counting down.
AACTTTTACACAAAACATGAAAAAACAAAACCCCAAAGATTCATATAAAATGTCCATTGCAAAACAATTAAGTTTCTATCTCTAGCAGTAATATTATCTGAGGAAAAACTATACAAAATACGTGTCTGATTTTTAAGCATCTTGAAAATGTTTATAGCAAGCATACACATTCATGTTAATTTTCAGCAAATGACAACAAATTTACAAAAAACATACACCCTGAATGCCTCTCTTAAAACATCATACAAACTCTACTTTTCAATTTTGAACATTATGTATATGTAAGCTAAATTATTCTTATTTTAAATGTTCTCATTGACTATAAGTGTGGTATATAGTGTACCTTTTAGCAACATTCATTCATTTTGAGAGTAGACTATTATTCCTAGTTAGTTTTCTGCTCTTAAATTTATTTACTTATTTTCCTTTTGTTTTTTTTACCCAATCTATACAATACCATCAATATATAAATATGGAAGAGAGGTTTATACCTCGATTAAAACAGTTGCCATAAGAAAATATCTGGGTGGCTCAGTCAGTTAAGAGTCCAACTCTTGATTTCAGCTGAGGTTGGGATCTCACTATCCTGAGACCGAGCCTCAGTGGGGCTCCGCGCCAGGCATAGAGTCTGCTTAAGATTCTCTCTCTGCCAGGTGCATGCATGCTCTCTCTCTCAAAAAAAAAAAAGAAAAAAAAGAAAAAAAAAAAAACGCCTACAGATAATTCAATGGAAACTCATATGCAGGAAGATCCTTTCTTTTCTCCATTAGGTATGAACATTATATATAATTCATCAAGTAGGTCCAAAAAGACAAAATTAAAATTCACAACTTAAGTAGGTGTTCTGTTACTTAATTTACATGGAAATTAAGTCTCTGAAAGGTAATAAGTCAACTAATAGGTTGAATATTAGCCCAAAGCATTGAAGCTATAAACACATGGAAAGAAATACAACAAAATTCAAACAATGGACCAGAGATGGGTAACCTCTAGTTCAAAGCTGGCAATTCAAAACAGGGGGCACCTGGGTGACTCAGTCGTTAAGCATCAAACTTTGGCCCAGGTCATGATCTCTCCTTTCAAGCCCTGGGTTGAGCTCTGGGCTGACAGCTTGCAGCCTGAAGCCTGTTTCGGATTCTGTGTGTCCCTCTCTCTCTCTGCCCCTCCCCTGCTCGCTCTCTCTCTCTCTCTCTCAAAAATAAATATTAAAAAATAATTTAAACTGGGCAATTTCTTTGGAATTCCTTTTTGTAAATAAATCTGTCAAGATTAGTAGTGATATAGTATTGATTAACTGGATCTATGTGGTAAAGTTTATTCTACATAAAGCAATAGCAATGTAAAGCTTTTAAATAAAGTCATTTTTTAAAATTTAAGTTTCTAGATTAAATAATGCATATATTGCAAGTGGGTGTTTTGGAACTTGGATGAAATGTTATTATTAATTATAGCAAGGGAAGAGTTAATTCTAAATATAAAGAAGAAAATAGTCCAGGTATTAAAGATGTTATAAATCATTTTTGCCTTTCACTTGAGCTGTTCACAGAGCCAGAAAACAACCTTTTCCTTCAAACCCCGGGCCAATGGGCCAAAAGTAATGAAGCAGATTAGACTAGGTAGCCATTCATTCCAACTTACTTTACATACCTACCAACTTCTCTAACCCTTTCTTTTTCTATCTCCCAATTTCTTTTACAGCTTTGATATTCAATGTGTTATCCAAGAACCTCTTTTATCTGCCTTAACAATCATATCTATTCTCAAGGGTTTAAATATCACTTGTGTGATATATTCAGTCTCCATATCTAGTACCTACCTCTTTCTAGTCTCTTCTTTCTGCTGGTGAACATTTCAAATGAAAACCTTATCTCATCAAACCCAACTGTCCATCTTTCCATCTCTACCCCCAAATGAGTTTTAACTCCAGATTCCACACCAACCTGAAGGTAATGAGAAAGAGGAAATGACCAATGTTTCCAATCTCCAACAGGATAAAATTCCTATGTTATTAGCATTCCTTAGACATTCCTTCATGTTCTGAACTTTTGCCTCCCTGAACAAATGTTGCCTTCTCTTGCCTTTTTGCCTTTCTACAAATAGTTCTCTCTAGCTAGAATGCCTTTCCTCTACTTACCCACTTAGAAAACTCTGAAAATGTATATTAGCTTTCCATATCTTCTGTGAAACACCAGGCAGAAGTGTTTCCTTACTATTATCCCAAAGCAATCTATACATTATCTCTAAAATAGATACCTTTATTCCAGAGAGCTCTTTTACCACAGGTTATTTCTTTTCTGTATCCCCATTACCTAACACAGTGTCTAACGTAAAAATAGTGTTTTAATAAGTATCAGTTTCAGCCAGTGTTTTTACCTCCTAAATATCTCTCAGATCTATCCATTCCTCTCCAACTCCACAACCATCACTACTCATTAATTTTGGTCTTCATCCAACCACTTGCCACATCTCTCTCCTTAACATCTCTCTTACTAGCATCTTTCTTTTCATTCCTCCATTCAGTAATTATTTCAAAAAATATTTATGGGGCACCTTCTATGTGCCATAAATTGTTTTCAGGGTTGAGGATAGGGTTGTAAAACCCAGCCAAAATCCAAGCTTTCATGAAGCTTATATTCTAGGATTCCACAGAGGAAGGGCATAAGACAAGGGCAACAGACAGTTAAGAAGCAAGATGAAAATTAAATATATACCATATATATTAGTGATAAGTGCTGAAGAAAAAGAAAAAAAAGCAAGAAAAGAGGACACCAACTATTGGGGGTGGGTGGTAGCTGAAATTTTAGATAGGGTAGCCAGGGAAGGGGGTCTCTAAAAAGGTGTTTTTTAAAGAAAGACCAGTAGTAAGGAAGCCAGTCATGTGGATAACTAAGCGATGAGTATTTGAGGCTTTTTTTGACTCAATAAATGTGTTATCTACTTTCACCTACAAACTCCCCAATTTGCTTAGATTAGCTCTATGTTGTAAGTAAGTAGGTAGCTCTTGCTGTAAGTCTGCATACTACAAAATGAACACCTGCAGAAATAATTTAAAAACAAAAAGCATCTAGAAATACATAGCCATGTAGGGATTTAGATAAGGGAGAAATTAAAGCACTAAGAATATCACTGTTACACAGAACAGAAAAAGAATATTGAAAATTACTACCATAAGTCAATTAAGAAAAGTTTAACTTAAATGCATATATTCTAAGGTAAGTAAGTTTGCATTTTTGAAAGATCAGATTTTAGAAGACTTTTATCGAAAAACCAATGCACAACAAGTGAACAAAAACAGTTATAATACTTAAAGTGGTAACTAAATATGCAATCACCCTAATTCAAAATCAAACATAAGTGTTAGCTATGGTTTGTTTTCTCATTTAATTAGTTAGTTCTTGTTTTCCCATTATCATAGAAGTACAGTGAAAAGGGCCCGAGGTATGCAACACTGTGGTTAACATCTTAAACTGACATAATGAACTAGACAGAAATGCAATATTGAATCCTATTTAAAACATAAATTAATATCTTAGTTTTCATATCACCATACAAATGAATATCTGCCTTTGCAGATCATAACTCAATTAGAGTTTGCTCCTATTTCAGCAAAATGAAAATCTATATTAACTTTGATATATCATTTAATATTAGTTTTGTCAACAGTCTCCTATCCTGAAACCTAGGCTGCTTCTCTCTTACCTTCAATAGGAAACTCTAAGCTATTTTTGGTGGGTACCAGATTATATTCTTGTTTCCTCAAATGGAAGAAAAATGTGTACCTTGCTATGCTCTGAATGTTTGTATCTACCCAAAATTCTTATGTTGAAATCCTAACCCCCAAAGATGATGGTATTAGGAGGTGAGGCCTTTGGGAAGTGCTTAAATCATGAGGATGGAGCCTTCATAAATGGGATGGGTGCCTTAAGAGAACCTCCAGAGAGATCCCTAGCCCCTTCCACCATGTGAGGACACAGCAAGAAGGTGCCTGCAATGAACCAGGAAGAAGTCCCTTGTCCTACCATGCTGGCACCACAATCCTGAACTTAAACCTCCAGATCTGTGAGAAATAAGTTTATGTTGTTTATAAACTACCCAATCTATAGAGTTTTGTTATAGCAGTCCAAATAGACTGAGGCATATCCAAGCAGTTGGTCAATAAATATTTATTGATTAGCCATGAACAAAAGAACTTTCTAATTTTTATGGTTACATCTTCAGAAAAAATAATTCTGGCAAAAGTCATTCATTAATCATTTATAAAAAACAATTACTTTTTGGATTTTTTCCCATATATAATTATAAAACCAAATGTGTCAAGTAAGATAGCTTGGGTGTAATTAAAAAATTCAGAACAGAACACACAGAAAATAAAATGAACAAACAAAAAATGTTAGTTTTAGATGGATACCAATTGCAAAAGGTTCAGAAATAATACATTCAGCATAATAGAGCCACAGTAGTGTCAATCTACTTATGGAAGATTTTACAGGAACTGAAGAATCTGACACAACACCACTTCTCACCTCTGGCTTTCAGAAGGCATAGTCACGTTAAGCAGAACTGATTAAATGTCCCTGATATACGTTTCTCAACGAATTTCTAATATATACTTTGAATGAATCCCGAAATAATTTTTTTGTTTTGTATGTTATGAATCATGCTTTAAGCTAATGGCTTTTCAGGGGAAAACTTTGTAACTTTAGAAAAATCTGGGCAGTTTCTGTTACTAACATATTACAAAAATAATCATTAACACAAGAAAACATTATAAAACATTTCTCTCTCATTGGTATCTCTATTCTCATTTCTAAAAATCCCATTTTGTATTTAAATTCTACAGTAATCCTCCTTAGCAAGAGAAATTGATTCATTCATTAAAGTGATTCACCATTTTGATCATTTTAAACTGAAGTAAAATCAAGTCTTTCTTTTTGTCGTTGTTGTTACTTGAAACACACATTACATACTGTGTAGTTTCATTCAGGTAAGAATAGGTCTATTCCCACGTGTTTCATACATATGTTTACAAACATATATATCAATGAAAGAAGGTGTTATTTGAGTAACAGTTTATACACAGCTAAGCATATAGCTTTCACATATATGTCTACACATATATGTAGAAACTTCTAATGAAAGAAGATGACACTTGAAAGACGGTATACACCGTGGTTTCAGAGTGTGAAGCATACAGCTATTCCCATATGATTCTACACATACATTTACAAACACATGTATTTTAATGGCACAAAAATAGACACAAAGATCAATGGAACACAATAGAAAACCCAGAAATAGACCCACAACTATATGGGTTGTGGTTCAAAGAAGGAAAAAACATCCAATGGAAAAAAGATAGTCTTTTCAACAAATGGTGTTGGGAAAACTGGACAGCAACATGAAAAAGAATGAAACCGGGCCACTTTCCTATACCACACATGAAAACAAATTCAAAATGGATTAAAGACCTAAATGTAAGACAGGAAACCATTAAAATCCTAGAGGAGAGCACAAGCAGTAACCTCTCTGACATCGGCCATAGCAACTTCTTACTACATATGTCTCCTGAGGCAAGGGAAACAAACTATTGGGACTTCATCAAAATAAAAAACTTCTGCACAGTGAAAGAAACAATCAACAAAAGTAAAGGGTAACCTACGGAATGGGAGAAGATATTTGCAAATGACACATCTGACAAAGGGTCAATACCCAAAATATGTAAAGAACTTATAAAACTCAACACCCAAAAACCAAATAATTCAGTTAAAAAATGGACAGAAGACACGAATAGGCATTTTTCCAAAGACAACATGCAGATGGCCAACAGATACTTGAAAAGATGTTCAACATCACTGATTGTCAGGGAAATACAAATCCAAACTACAGTGAGATATCACCTCACACCAGTCAGAATGGTAAACTTAACAAAAAGAAACAACAGGTGTTGGCAAGGATGCAGAGGAAGTCCTTCTATTTAACAATGTTGGTTTCATACATATGGCTCAAAGAAGAAATCATCTTAGTGATGATATCCTATATTGGTGGAAAAGTTAGTCTTCATAGGACAATTATGAAGGTCATTTTTAAAAAGGGGGTGGGAGGGGCGCCTGGGTGGCGCAGTCGGTTAAGCGGCCGACTTCAGCCAGGTCACGATCTCGCAGTCCGTGAGTTCGAGCCCCGCGTCAGGCTCTGGGCTGACGGCTCGGAGCCTGGAGCCTGTTTCCGATTCTGTGTCTCCCTCTCTCTCTGCCCCTCCCCCGTTCATGCTCTGTCTCTCTCTGTCCCAAAAATAAAAAAAATAAATAAATAAAAATAAAAATAAATAAAAATAAAAAGGGGGTGGGGGAGAATAAACTCAATTTTTTCATGATTTCTGCTGCAAAGAAACAGTAAAATCAAAACACAGAGAAGAGGCATATGGTAGCAAGGTGTAGGAGAAAGAACTGAAAACATATAAAAGATGGAAATTCATGAAGCTGTTTCTCTCTTTAGTATTAATACTGTTCTTCAAATCATCCTCTTAACAGTTTCCTTCCCTTGACCCTATCCTTTCCCTCCACCTTCATTTCTAAGCCTTAGTCACTTAATGGCTCTAGTCAATTTATCCTATACCTTTATTACACAAATATGCCTCCCTCTCCTGTCATTAGAAATACAAGGTTTCCTTGCCAGAATGAAAGATCGATCTTGAAACAAGCTCTGAAAAACCTAGAAAGTAGACCAAAGAGATGTGTCAGGACCCCTTGCAGAGTGTTGTGATGGCAAAAGCAGCATAATGTGCTCTGAATGACTGAGTACTAACATAGTCCCTAGAGTGCTTGGGAAACTAGTTATCTATTTTCTAAGGATATTAGACCAAAATGGCTGACGTAAGGGATTAAGGGACCAAATACAGATCCTGAAGATCTTGTAGTCTGACCACTAGATACAAGGGAACTAACACTAATGGTGGAGTTAAAAAGCATACTGCATAATCTGATTATTAGCTAGAAGCATTCAAATCCAACCAATATCATTTATTACTACATGGTTCCAGTAGCACAGAAGCACTGGAAATATTTCCTTTCCTACTTTCTACATTTAACATAGTACTTTGTACAAAAAGCTACTGAGATCGGACCTAACGAAAAGCACAGACAATATATGAAAGTGCTTTGCCAACAGTAAAATCTTACATAATTCTATGCTATTATTATTAATAATATTCTTCCTAGCAAACACTGGCCTCATGTGGAAAAACCTCCATCTTTATGAATATATTCAACATCCAGAGTTAACTTACTTGCTTTCCAGAAAGAAAAACACATACAACAAAAGAAAAAGCTAGGTTTTATTTGGAAACTTAATTATAAATATAGAAAAATACTGTATGCCACTCAGAGAAAATAAATATGACAAAGATAAAATATATGTTTAAATTAGTATGAAATGTGATATAATGACATCTCATATACTGAGGACCAAACAAGTGCAATGTTTACACAGAACAAGAAGAAAAATAAGTAACTATAAAAAAATGCACAAAAACACTTTCTAAAACGACATTCATCAAAGTAAATAAAACCTTTAAAGGCACATTACCTCCTGGTAAATGGTATTTGTTTCACCCAAGAGAAACAAAAACTAGCACCCGCAAAAAAGAAGAGAGAGAGGGTTCACAGAACATTACAAGAAGATGAGTCATCATAAAGCTTTGTAACTTGGTTTATTATAAAATAACATTTTAAGTATGCTACTTACAGCTCAGTAGTTTGTTATATGAGGAGAAAGTAGTGTAGGAAGAATAAAATAAAATATTATGAGAACTTACAAGGTCAAGGTATACTTCCTACCACTCTTAAAAACAGTATGGGACTTAGAAAAACAATAGGAAAAGAGAGAACCACTGAACCTAGCCTCTTGCAGTAACTATGATTAGACTATTGATTAAGGACTAGTGCTGACTGACCTAAATAGAGAGTAACCAGTACCCAGGATGACTCATGAGAATGTGTTTTGGGAACAAAAAAATTCTTATTTCTCCTGTTTTCTTTGAGCTTCCATTCTAGAATGGACCTCTGTTTTCTTCCTGGGTCTCTATTTACTGAACTAAAAGAATGACTCTTAAATAAATTTTAAAAATCAGTACATAAAGCTGACTTTTAGACATGGTGGAACATCATTTTTCACAACCACAGAAACATATTTATTTGGGGGGTTTTAACTGGACCAGTGATTTTTAAAACTGTAGTTCCTATCATTTAAGTTGAACTTAAAATTTAAAAATCTTTATTCTTATATTTTAATAGTAGCAATGTAATAAAGATTCAGCTTCTGGACTACAAAAATGACCAAATTGTAGGACGATAATGTGAAGACATTGGATAGGCCAAACAATCAAGTTAAGTAATTGGCCTTATTTTTCCTATGCCCTCTTTAATTTGATTGTAAACTCCAATGAAAAAAATTATATTCAGTGATAAAAATGCATTAATTCGCTGGTAAAAAAGCAAGAATATTCTCATGGATGTTGAACTTAAAGGAAAGGGTGGATATACATGCAAGAAATATACAGCACTTATTAAAGATTTCAATATGAAAATTAATATATGTATTATTTACATAAATGTGTACAAAAATACATGTAAAATAAGTATTTTAAATAGTATCATATCATTATGAAAAATAAGCATAAACAAGTTATTTTCCTTTTAGTTTTAAGTGACACATTTATATCAAAAACTTTAAAGGAAATGTTAAAGAAACTAACATTTTAGGTATGACTGAATAGCTCATTTCGTTACAAAAGCTTTATTCCTTTATATATACCAAGTAAAATTTTAAAAAGTAACCAGAAAACTTCTTTCTGCATCAATTCTCAACATTTTTTATAACGAGACACAAGCAAGCATTTTATAAATAACATTAACTATATAAATTCCCATTGAAAACATTATATTAAATTTATCACTGGGTTCCATACTCCCATATGCTCCACCTCAAAACTCTAAGAGGAATTTCTAAATTTGACAGTCTAAGGAAATGGGATTTACTAATAATACACATTAACATTTTCATAAACGATACATTTTATTGAGAATATTTGAAAAGAAGGGGCACCTGGGTGGCTCAGTCTGTTAAGCAACTGACTTCGGCTCAGGTCATGATCTCATGGTTCCTAGGTTCGAGCCCCACATGGGGCTCTGTGCTGACAGCTGAGAGCCTGAAGCCTGCTTTGGATTCTGTGTCTCCCTCTCTCTCTGCCCCTCCCCAGCTCATGCTTGCCTTTCTGTCTCTCAAAAATGAATAAACGTTAAAAAAATTTTAAAAATATTTGTAAAGAAAATATTTTAATAAATGATCAAAAAATATAAGGATTTAACATTTGTCTATTTTACGTTTACTATTGTTGACTCCCTATAAGATTTTAAATACTTTAACAGTATGTTCATCACATCATCAGGTAGTGTAGCTTTCTATAAATGCTTAATAGTTCAAGTGAAAGATAACAAAATAAATGTCACTAATAAAATATTACATATAATAAGCACAAAGCTAATCATGAAATTCAGTACTAATAAGATTCTTAAGTATATATTAAAGACATATTTTGGAAGTACACATAGAAAAATCTGCAAGTATACAGGCTTTGTGCTGTTAGCTCAGAACCTGGAGCCTGCTTCAGATTGTCTGTCTGTCTGTCTGTCTCTCTCTCTCTGCCCCTCCCCCACTTGAGCTCTGTCTGTCTCTCTCTCTCTCTCTCTCTCTCTCTCTCAAAAATAAACATTAAATTTTTTTAAAAAAAAATAAAAATCTGCAAGTATAAAATTTGCAAAAGAAAAATAAAAAAGCGACAAATTCATTTTACTTGCAAGCTTCATATTAGACAATCATCTATACCTAGAACCATAAAGTAATATAAGAACTGTGCTTTCTTCAAAAAGGTAACTTGCTTTAAAAACAGTTTTATTGTGCTAAAATACACATAAGAAAAAAACTTACCATATTAACCATTTTTAAGTATACATTCAATGATAGATATTAAATACATTCATAATGCTGTGCAACCATCACCCCCATCCACCTACATAACTTATTTTATCTTATCAAACTGAAACTCTGTACCAATTGAACAATAACTCCCTATTCCCTATTCCTCCCAACCCTTGGCCACTACCATTCTACTTTCAATCTTTATAACTCTGACTACACTAAATACTTCACACAAGCACTATCATCTGGTATCTTTTTATGACTGGCTTATTTCACTTAGCAAAATGTCTTCAAGACTCATCCATGCTGTAGAAAACAGCAGAATTGTTTCCCTTTTTAAGGCTGAATAATACTCCCTGTATATATATGCCACATTTTGTTTATACATTTATCCATTAATGAAAACTTGAGTTAAATCCACATTTTAGTTTTTGTGAATAATGCTGCAATAAACATGGGTATACAAATACTGCTTCAAGAACCTTCTTTCAATTCTCTTGCATATATACCCACTGTGTCTCCCTCTCTCAGTGTAATTGCTGAATCATACAGTAAGTCTATTTTTAATTTTTGGTGGAAACACCATCTTATTTTCCACAGCAGTTCTACCATTTTCCATTCCCACCAACAAAACACAAGGATTCCAATATCTCTACATCCTTACCAACACTGGTTTTCTGGAGTTTTTTGGATAGTAGCCATCTAATGGGTATGAGGTTAAACCTCATTGTGGTTTTGACTTGCATTTCCCAAATGATTAGTGATATCAAGCATATTTTCATTCAGATATCATCTTTGGAGAAATGTCTTTTCAAGTCCATTTTGAATTGGGTTGTTTTTGCTGTTAAGTTTTAGGAGTTCTCTATATATTCTGGATATTAAACTCCTATCAGATATATGATTTGCAATTATTTTCTGCCATTCTGTGGGCTGCCTTTTTACTCTGTGGATAGTGTCTTTTGATGCACAATTTTTTTTTAATTTTCATAAAGTACAATTTGTCTATTTTTTTTCTTTTGCTACCTGTGCCTTTGGTATTATATCCAAGAAATCACTGCCAAATCCAATGTTATAAAGGTTTGTCTTATGTTTTCTTGTAAGAATTGTATGGTTTTAGGTGTTATATTTAAGTCTTTGATCCATTTTTTGAGTTGATTTCTGTATATAGTGTTAGGGAAGGGTTCCACTTCATCCTTCTGCATGTGGATATACAGTTTTCCAGCACCACTTGTTGAAGACTGCCCTTTCCCTCTTGAATAGTTTTGGTACTCTTGTTAAAAATCATTTGACCATATATTTAGGGGTTTATTTCTGGGCTCTCTAGTCTATTCCATTTGTTTACATGCCTGACTTTACACTAGTACCAGTTTTGATTACAGTAGCTTTGTAGTAATTTTGAAGTAACAAAGTATGAGTCCTCCAGTTTTGTCTTTTTCAAAATTGTTTTGACCCTTCAGGATCCCTTGAGATTCCATATAAATCTTAGGACAGATTTATCTATTTCTTCAAAAACATCATTGGGACTTCGATAAGGAATGCATTGCATCTATAGATTGCTTTAGATAGTGTTGACATTAACAATATTAAGTGTTCTAATCCATTTATACAGGATGTTTTTCATTTTTGTTAGGTCTTCTTTAATTTCTTTCAGCAATGTTTTATAGTTTTCAGTGTACAAGTCTTTCACCTCTTTGGTGAAGTTAATTCCTAAGCATTTTTTTAATGCTATTGTAAATGTAACTGTTTTTATAATTTCCTTTTCAGATGGTTGATTGTTCACGTACAGTGATTTTTGTGTTGACTTTGTATCCTGCTACTTTACTGAATTTATTTGTTCTTATAGGTTCTTTCTTTTTCTTTTCCTTTTTTTTTTTTGGTGGGGGGGAGCCCATATAGTTTTCTATATATAAGAGCACATCATCTGCAGATAATTTTACTTCCCCTTTCCAATTCAGATAACTTTTCTTTTTCTTGCCTGACTGCTCTAGCTAGAACTCCCAGTACTATGCTGAACAGAAGTGGTGAAAGCAGACTTCCTTGCCTTGTTCCCAAGCTTAGAGGAAACACTTTGTCTTTCACTATTGAGTATGATGTTCACTGTAGGTTTTTCATTTAAGACTTTTGTTAAGGTAGTTTCCTTCTATTTCTAGTTTATTGAGTGTTTTATCATGAAAGGGTGTTGAATTTTGTCAAATGCTTTTACTGCACCAATTGAAATGATATGGGTTTTCTCATTCTGTTGATATTACAGATTACATTAATTTTTGTATGCTAAACCCTCCTTGCATTCCGGGAATAAAGCCCACCTGGTCCTTTTAATATACTACCTAATTCTCTTTGTTAGCATTCTGTTGAGGATTTTAGTGTCCATGTTTATAAGGGATTTGGGGCTATAGTTTTCTTGTAGTGTCTTTGGTATAAGATAATTCTGGCCTCATAAAATGAGTTAGGAAGTATTCCCTCCTCTTCAACGTGTTTGGAAAAGCCTGAGGTGCTATTAATTATTCTTTAAACATTTGTAGAATTCACCAGTGAAGTCATCAGGTCCAGGGCTTTTCTTTGTCAATAGATTTTCTTATTAGTGATTTAATATCCTGAATAGTAATAGGTCTATCCTTATTTTCTATTTCTTCATGGTTCAGTAGGTTTGGTAGGTTTGTTTTGTTGTTTTTTTTGTTGTTTTGTTTTTTAAGCAGGCTTCACACCCAGCAAGGAACCTAACACAGGGCCCTAACCCATGACCCCAAAATCAATACCCGAGCTGAGATCAAGAATCAGACGCTCAACCGATACACTTAGGTGCCCCTAGTCTTGGTAGGTTTTGTGTTTCTACGAATTTGTCTAGTTTCACCTAGGTTATCCAATTTGTTGGCATACAACTGTTCATAGTGCTTTCATATAATCCTATTTCTGCAAAATTGGTAGTAATTGTCCCCATTTTCAGTCTCGTAATTTGGGCCATCTCTTTCTTTTTTAATTGTCCCTCTAGCTAAGATTGTCAATTGTGCTGATCTCTTCAATCTGGCTTCACTGATTTTCTCTATTGGTTTTCTATTTCCTATATCATTTAACAGTGCTCTAATCTTTAATTTCTTTCCCTCAGCTAACTTTGGGTTTATTTATTCTTTTTATTTAGTTCCTTAAGTTATAAACTTAGATTGTTGATTTGAGATCTTAACTGAAGTATAGTTGACATACAATATTACTTTGAGGTGTACAGCAGCAATTCAACATTTATATACGTTACAAAATGTGCTTATACACATTATGGAAGATTTGGCACCTTTCTTGATTTTTAATGTAAGCAATTTATAAATTTCTCCCTTAACATAAATTTCACTGTGTCCCATAAATTTTAGTATGTTGTATTTTTTTTCATTCCTAAGTATTTCCTAATTTCCCTTGTGACTTCTTTGATCTTCTTTGACTTCTTAGTTGTTTAGGAGTATGTTGTTTAATTTCCATAAATTCATGAATTTTCCAGTTACCATATGTTCTATCCCAGAAAATGTCCCACGTGCACTTGAGATAAACGTGTATGCTATTTTTGGGTAGAGTGTTCTGTATACATCTGTTAAGCCTAGTAAGTTTATTGTGTTAAAGCCTCTACTTTTTTATTAATATTTGTTCTCGTTATTGGAGAGGCTATTTTGAGTGAGGTATTAAAATCTCTAACTATTATCATAGCACTATTTCTCCTTTTAATTCTGTCAGGTTTGGGGGCACCTGAGTGGCTCAGTCAGTTGAACTCTTGATTTCGGCTCAGTCATGATCCCAGGGTCATGGGACTGAGTCCATGTCAGGCTCCATGGTAAGCATGGAACTTGCTTGGGATTCTCTCTGGCCCCTCACCCCCACTCTGTCTCTCAAAAATAAAAATAAAAATAAAAATAAAAATAAAAATAAAAATTCTGTCAGGTTTTGCTTCATATAATTTGATGGCCTGGCACTAGGCACATGAATATTTATTAATATATAGTGTCCTTTTTAATCTAATTAAAAATTCTCTTACCACCTCAATTTAACTACAAATTAAGCTGAGGGGCACCTAAGTGACTCAGTGAGTTAAGTGTCCAAATCTTGGTTTCAACTCAGGTCATGATCTCACAGTGATGGGACTGAGCCCCACATCAGGCTCCGCATGGAGCATGAAGCCTACTTAGAATTCTCCCCCACCCCTGCCCTCTAGCCCCCTTGCATACACACTTTCTCTCTAAAATAAAATAAAAATAAATAAAATAAATTTTTAAAAAATTAAGCAGATTTCAGGAAGACTGTTTAAAAAAAATCTACATTTTATAAATTATAAATTATAATTTACCTTTGTGAATCCAAATTATGCAAACAAAAAAAATTTTTTTTAATTAAAAAAAAAGTGGGGGAGGCACCTGGGTGGCTCAGCCAGTTAAGTGTCTAACTTCAGCTCAAGTCATAATCTCACCGCAGTTTGTGAGTTCAGGCCCCACACTGGGCTCTGTGCTGACAGCTAGCAGGCTGGAGTCAGCTTCAGATCTTGTGTCTCCCTCTCTCTCTGCCCCTCCCCTACTTTTGCTCTGTCTCTCTTTCTCAAAACTAAGTAAACATTTAAAAAAATTTTTGAAATTATGCAAAAAAAAAAAAAAAAAAGACACGGATGTTGATTTTGAAGTTTTGCACTCAACAAAATGCCTCTGTTCTGTAACTGACTCTGTCACAACTAAATTATATAAACAAATTTACACTATGTAATGCTGTTTTTATCTGTCTTATGTTTGGGACTATTTATTAGAGAGAAAAAAGAACTCTGTTGTTAAAAAATGTATGAAAAACAATATTCTTTGGCTATACCATGGTACTTCCTAGGGCAGAGAAACATAAAACAAAGGTTTTAACTAGGGAACATCAAATGAACAAAGACAAAAGAACTCTACAGACCATACTGATTTTCAGAAACGTAAGGCAAAAATTCTGCCATTATATAATTCACAGATATCTCATGGCATCATGAGAATCATACCTGGTATTGGTCATACCAGCTGAAGAGCACCAGCTATTCATATTTCTCCCTAAGGCTACAATCAGTGACATTAGGTTGGTAGGCTGAAATGGACTATAATAGGAATACATATATCATGAAAATCTGTAAACAAAATAAATCAAGGTTTTTTGTTTTTGGGTTTTTTTTAACGTTTATTTATTTTTGAGACAGAGAGAGACAGAGCATGAACAGGGGAGGGTCAGAGAGAGAGGGAGACACAGAATCCGAAGCAGGCTCCAGGCTCTGAGCTGTCAGCACAGAGCCCGACGTGGGGCTCGAACTCATGGACTGTGAGATCATGACCTGAGCCGAAGTCGGACACTTAACCAACTGAGCCACCCAGGCACCCCTTGTTTTTGTTTTTAAAGCTACACCACACCCTGACTCTCAGACCAGGCACTAAATATTTACCAGTGTAACACTGGAAGTATCACACTGCAGAAAGTATTCTGATGCAAAGTTCACTTAATTAGCTACCTCATTTTTTAAGATGGAAACATTATTTTTTTCAAATAATTGGTAGAATGCAATGTAAAATAAAAATTTACTTCAAAGAAACCTATACTTTAAAAAATATGGGAGAGACACCTGGGTGGCTCAGTCGGTTAAGCGTCCGACTTCGGCTCAAGTCATGATCTTGCGGTCCATGAGTTGAAGCCCCGCATCAGGCTCTGTACTGACAGCTCAGAGCCTGGAGCCTGTTTCAGCTTCTGTGTCTCCCTCTCTCTCTCTCTGCCCCTCCCCTGCTCACACTCTGTCTCTGAAAAATGAATAAACCTTAAAAAAAAAATTTAAAAAAATATATGGGAGAGGAAGCACTTCATTTTGACAGTCCATTCCATCTGAAATTTTAATAGTCCTTCCTAAAAAAAAAAAAGGCAACTCCCTACAGGAGCTATGGTACTGGTCCTGTCTCTCAGAAAAGTTCCTTTTTAAATAATTTGAGGTCAAACAAAATAAACTCCTCCTCTCTGTGACCAATCAGCCTTCAATTGTTTAAGACAGCAAACATATAGTCTCAGGATTTTCTCTTTGATGTTTACTCTACATTAAAGATTATAAAGATTTTCAAGTAAAATATTGCTCCTGATCTTAAGAAAAATCCATTATACAGGGAATAATGAATCTTTTTATAAAGAAAATTATCATAACTGGTACCGGGACAACTTCAGTAAATCTAGTAATTATGAAATTAATATTAAATGTTAGAATATCAAAATAGCAAGATAATGATTTCGAGTACATATAAAACCAACCTTACAACCTTACTCTGATATTTATCATAATTGATTTTGCATCAGTTTAGATATCAGCTCATTTTCTCAGTCCTTGTATCTACTCCCTCACCAGGGACTAGGCCTGTCACACTGAAGTTGGAATGATATAAAGTCTTGAGCCCAAGAAGCAACCTTAGTACCCAAGGGACATTCTTTTTATTTGTGCCTCTCATCTGTCCTTCAATTTGACTTTTACTCATTCACTTAAAAAATCATTATAAAACCCACCATGTTGTAGGCCTGTGCCAGGCACTGAAGATATAATGGAAAAAAAAAAAAAAACAAAAAAACACACCTATGACTTCATAGAGGACAGTCTGTTAGGAGAAATGTCCACTGAACAAATAATGTCATTAAAAAATTATAATTATAAATTATTATTAATGCTATGAAAGAAAAACATATGACTCAATGAATGTATAACAGGAAGACCTGCCACCTCTGGAGCCTTAGAAAAAATTTGCCTGATAAAGTGAAATTTGACTCAAGACCAAAGGAGAATTCAATAGTGCAAAGGAAACTACTTTTTCAATTCCAGACATATTGGTTTCACCTTTCCTGAACTTTTGTTTCCACCTTTGTTATCTCTTGGTATTTTTTTCCTAAGTTTTATTGTATCTAGCTAGCTACCAGCTCTGACCCTTACTAACCCCCCTAATAATAACAGCTAATGTTTATTGAGTTCATACTACTTGGAAGATATCATTATAAGCAATTTACATATGTGAACTCACCTAATCCTTACAGTGACCAGGTGGTACGTCACATTTCCCCATTTTACAGATGAAGAATCTGAGGCACAGTCATGATTAGCTACCTGCCCAAAATTACACAGCTACTGGTACTAGTCCTTACATGTCCATCACCTGCCTCATAACCTATCACTCTCACAGAAACCCAAGGCATCAAACTATTTTCCTGGCACTACTACTAGGAAAAAAATAAATATCAAGTCTCCTATATCCTCCAAATTGCTACCATCTTCAACTAGGCAGGGTCATGCTTTTTCTCCACTTTTCAGAAATTAGGAATGAAAAACTGACCACAGTAGCCAACACTAAACCATCTCCAGAAGCAAGAAAAAATTTTTAGAATAATATATTCTTACAAAAAGTTATTCACCCAGAATATGAAATGGAAACTTGCCAAGGAGAAAGAATTATAATTTATTCAATCCCTTCTATACCTCCCAAAGGAAAGGAAGAACTTTTTTTTTCTTTTAATCCAAATTTATAAATATTTTGCATGTATTTGCAATAGTAATATAAATTAATAACAGTAAATTGGTTATGATATAGAACAAATTCCCCCAAATTAGCTTGAAGTAAGCAACTTTTAAATGTTACAGAAAAAAAAATTACTATTAAATGAACAAGGCCTCATTGAAAACTATATTTAGATATTTTTAAGGTTCCTGTTATGATCAAAACTTTCATTTGTTAATTCACCATTGAAGGTGATGTGAAAAACAATAATTATGTGGGTGATTGATACAAGTGAGTGTATGACTCATAGTTTGCAAAAGAAAATGATTTGGGGGAAAAGGCTCAGGAAGAAAGAAGCAAATAATGGATTCTGGAAGAAATGAAGACCTTTCCTGTCCAAGAACTGTCACCAGTTCTTTATTACTTGAAGATTAAGGGAATAGTGAATAAAGCTGTCTGCCAGACAGCAGAAAAGGTAAGAAATAACGTTGTCTCTAAATGTACCTCGCATGAAAATTTTCAAATATAACATTCATAAAATTAAACTTTCTATAAAAAGTTACCAGAAAACCCAACTCAAATCAGAACAATGGAAATGTCACAATAAACCAACATTACATTTGTCAGGAACCTGAACAAATGAAACAGCAAGATAGGTCAAGTTGTAAAATTGTCTCATTTTATTCCACTTGGTTTTAGAACAAAGGCAGATCCAATACTGATTTAGTAGGAGACTTTGTGGGGTTTATTTTTGTTTGGCTATTTTTCTACTTTAGTTATTACAAAATAAATATTTAGTTGTTACTAAGTTTCAGCGAATTTATACAACGAGCTTTAGTTTCTGGTTCCAGAGGTCAAATTCAAGCCACTAAATTCAGTCCCACTTTTTTACTAACTGCCCCTTCCCTCTCCTATAGATCTCTAATATATCATATATATTTACATGTACTTTTTCTTAGACTCACATTAAGGTATGGGTATTAATTGCTATCCTTGCATTATGAATCTTTACAGAAAATGAAGAGAATTTCACTTTAAGTCATATTTAACAGGAAGTTTGATCCAATTTTTTAATTTATATTTTCATGTATACTTTAGAGTCCCTACTATATGACAGCATTGACCTAGATGCTTTATACACATAATCTCATCTAAGAATACTGGATTTACCTTGTTATATATATACTGCCTAAGGATAAGGTAAATGAATATTTTTGTGGTAAAGCAACCTAAGTCATATTAATGACGGCTTTCACATGAGCAACATCCACCCATTCCAGCATACCTTATGTGTATAGCTTAGAACTTAGTTCATGAGAACTATCTGATGTAACTTGAACATGTCTCAAAAAAAAAAAAAAAGAGCTGTGTGTGTGAATGTATGTACACACTTGTGTGTTAGATGACGGATTCGAACCTAGGAAGTCCAATTATAGAATCTTTGCTCTTAACCATTAACCCACTATATCCTGGAAAAGAACCAACGTGTGACTTTTAAACGTACATAACTGATTTAGGGAATAATAACTTTTAAAATAAGAGATCATATTTCTGAAGTCAGTAAGCTAAGTATCAGCATTAGGTTATAAGAACACATCTGATGAAAATTTACTATGACAAAAGGGTTTATTTTTTTCTCTCTCTTGTGAATGAGCTTAATTTCCAGAAATTCTAGCTTTATCATATTGGATATTATATTACCTAACATTTTTGTGATCTCTTTATAGAGTTTAAAGCATTTTTGTATCTAAAACCTTATATAATCCTGCCAGCAACACTATAAATAAGTCAAGTATGATGGTTAATTTTATGTCAACTTTGCTGGGCCATAATACCCAGACATTTGGCCAAACATTATTATTCGGGATGTTTCTGTCAAGGTTTTTTTGGGGGGAGTGAGATTAAATTTTAAATTACTGGACTGAGTAAAGCAGATTATTCTCCATAATGTGGGTGGTCCCATCCAATTAGTGAAAAGCCTTAATAGAACAAAGACTGACATCCTGAAAACAAGAATTCTGCCGGCAAATTGCAGACTCAATTTGGACTCAGATTTCTTACTTGGGTCTCCAGCCTGTCAGCCTACTGTACACATTTTGGACTTACCAATCCTCTTTAACTGAGATTCAATTCCTCAAAATCAATCATTCAATCTCTTTTCCACCTCACTCATGTGTGTGCACACACATATGTAATCACATACATGCACATGTACGTACACATATACATGCATCCACACAAACACACACATCCTGTTGGTCCTATTTCTCTGGAGAACTCTAAATCAAAAAGCAGGGTAGTTGAAAAGTCTAACAAAACAAGAAAACAGGAATTCATATCCTTATCTTTGTCTATAGTCATTCTTAAAAAGATACTAAAATTCTCAAGCTATGCTAGAATTGTTTTCATACCCAAACCACTCAGCCAATGTAATGTTCTTTTTCTTTTAAAACAGTTACTTGGCAAAACTAATCAACTCCGTAAAACAGTATGGCAGATCCTCAATGAGTTAAGCATAGAATATCATATGACCCATCAATTCCACTCCTAGGTATATACCTGAGTGAAAACATATGTCCCTACAAAAACTTGTACGTGAATGTTCATAACAGCATTATTCACAGTAGCCAAAAAGTGGACACGCAAATGCCATCAATTACTGAAGGATAAAAAGGATGTGGTATATCCATAAATGCAATGTTGTTCAGGGAAAAAAGAAATGAAGTACAGGCACATGCTATAACATGGATGAATCTTGAAAACATGCTAAATAATACAAAGCAAATGCAAAGGGCCACATATAATATGAATCCATTTATATAAGATTTCCAGATTAGGCAACTCCATACAGACAATAATAGATTAGTAGTTGTCAGGAGCAAAAGGAAGGGGGTCAATGCGGAGTGAATGCTAATGGATATGGGATTCCCTATTGAAGTGATGAAAATGTTCCTGAATTAGATAGTGATGATTGTACCACCTTGTGTATATACTAAAATCCACTGAATAATATGCTTTAAAATAGTGAATATTAAGATAAGTGAATATCTCAATTTTCAAAGTGTTAAAAATTTAAAAAACTAATCAACTTACCTGGCCTTTTTGTGGTGCCAAACAACGAACAACTTCATCCACCATTACTGGGATATGTAATTTAGTCATAGCTTCAAAATCTCCATTTTGACATCTATGGAACTCCTGAGCTCCAGTTTGATCTGTTCGCTCCTGGGCTTCATATTCATTACATCTTTCTGTTGTAGCATGTATTTTTTTTGGCCAGATACCTAAATTAAATATGCCAGATTCCAACCAGCATGATAGAAATTCTTTATAGATTTTACAAAAATATGGGTATCGAAGCATCTTGTAGGTCAATCTAGAAAAAATTAAAAATATCATGATTGTTGGATTTTTAAAATATGTAATTTTGTATAACTTTTTAAAATGGCCTGGTAAGCTTCTAAGACCATTAACATGTTAATTATTAGAAATGTAAAAACTGTTTATTAAGTCATCATTTTTCTGAAATATACTTTTTTTTAATGTTTATTTATTTTTGAGAGAGAGAGAGAGACAGAGCACAAGTGATGCAGGGGTAGGGAGAGGGGAAGACACAGAATCCAAAGCAGGCTCCAGGCTCTGAGCTGTCAGCACAGAGCCCGACACGGGGCTCAAACTCATGAACCATGAGATCATGACCTGAGCCTAAGTTGGGCACTTAACTGACTAAGCCACCTATGCACCACAGAAATATACTTTTCTAATTTTAATTAAGTCTAAAGAACGGATTCAGTGCATTAGAAATGTTTATTTGAAAAAACTATCTGGATGATTGAAGGGATTATAAATATTATCCTATTTTAGGTTCAGGTAGTCTTTCATTTCAAGCTCTTCTATTTGTTTTTTCTCATAATGCTAAATCTTCATCTTTAATTTAACTTTGAGGAACTGTCCCTGGAAAAAGCTACATATGTTTATCTAAAAAGAAAGGTAAAACTGTCTGTGAAAATCTTGCAGACTTGTTATGAATATGCTCTGACAAGATTGTCTCAGATGGCCTGTATCAGCGAAGCATGTTTCAATTTAAATTATAACTTTACAGGGGCACCTGGGTGGCTCGGTCAGTTAAGCACCTGACTCTTGATTTCAGCTCAGGTCATGATCTCACAGTTGTGAGATCGAGCCCTGTTTCAGGCTCTGCACACACAGCGCAGAGCCCGCTTGGGATTCTCTCTCTCCCTTTCCCTCTGCCCCTACCCTGCTTGCTTGCTCTGTGTTTCTCAAAAGTAAACAAATAAACACTTAAAAAAAAAAAAAGCTTAGGAAATCTATAAAAATAAATAAATAAATTTTAACCTTATAAACACTCAACTGAGCCTACTTTGGCATTTCGTATTCACCTTTGTTTTAACTGTCTGTCCTTGCTCCCAAAAAACAAGAAAATAAAGATTAAGTTCCTTAACTTTCTCACACTTGTTCCTTTTTATTCTGCAATCTCTAACTCTTAAATGCAGAGGAAAAAAGTATGTAAATATATTAACAGAAAATGTTTTAAAAACATTATGCTTTTTATACAGGTTGTAAGCAATGTTTTTAATACTATTATAGTAAATGCAGAGTTAACACTGTTTTTTAGTCCTCATAGATTAGGAGTTATTTAAAAATAAGATAACACCTTTTTTATCTACAAAAGCAGATGCACACTCAGTGCTTAGTGTTTTCTGAAAAAAAAAGTGAATGGATGGATAATTCTACAGAATTAATATTTTTAACAAAACTTGCTTTAGGAAATTTTGCCTGCCTGACAGACCCTACCAAAAACCACATTCTCAAAATACTTCGACACATAAATATCCACCTCCAAAAAAGAAAAAGAAACATAAATATCTTGTTTAAATATGCCTTCCCTTCCTTTTGCAACAGAAAATGAAAAATGATGTTGAAAAGTTGACCACACGTAATGACTAGAAAAGAAATACATTTATATTATATAAATATAGTATCAACAAGATGTTACCTTAAAAATACGCCAACTTTACCTAAGGCATAATCCACAGAATTTTGTAGCAAACGTGACACAGGAAAAATATTGGGGGGGGGGGGGGAATGTTTTAAGTAAAGTTTTCAATGTTCACCAGTTTCAAATTAGTCAAATTATTAATTATGCCTCATTTGTTTCTGAAAAGTTATACAGGGGCACCTGGGTGACTCGGTTTAGCATCCAACTATGGCTCAAGTGGATGGTGGGTTGTGTCCCAGGTAGGGCTTTGTGCTGACAGTGTGGGGTCTGCTTCAGAGTTCCTGTTTCCCTCTCTCTCTGCCCCTCCCCCACGCATGTGCACGGCAAGGGTTCTCTCTCTCAAAAATAAACATTAAAAAAAAAAAAAAACTTTAAAAAAATAAAAAAAGGCTTATACAAAGTAAACCCTACTACCCTCAAAACCTAGTGTTTCTAACATTTTTCAAAATAGAGGCTAACATTTATTAAGCACTTACTAAATACCACTAAACTCATTCTACCCTTACAACTCTTAGAGATAGACAGTATACTTATTTCTATTTTACAGATGAGAAAAACAGAGAAGTAATTTGCCAAAAGGTCACATACCTAGAAAGCCATAAAGCTAGAACTGTAA
Source organism: Neofelis nebulosa (assembly GCF_028018385.1). Classification (NCBI taxonomy): domain Eukaryota; kingdom Metazoa; phylum Chordata; class Mammalia; order Carnivora; family Felidae; genus Neofelis; species Neofelis nebulosa. The sequence goes on along the minus strand of NC_080791.1, from coordinate 82,723,226 downwards.
CTCCAGCACTCTATCCCAAGCCTTTAATCTTAGCTTCTATGTTACAAACATAGCCCACTAGCTCCATTTAATGCACCCATGTAATTGCATGGCACTTTAATTATACTGACTGTATATTTGTTGTATCTCATGGATTACTTTTTCTGTAAAGAGCCTCCTATTGCTTAATCCTATATCCATATTTTTATATTTAAATATATACCTAGATAAATGTATGATGTATATTTAAATAGATATACATACATCTATACATCTCTATAATATTCCAGTACAGGAATCAGAACCGCACAGGAAGTGCACACAGAACCGCAAGTAGAATAGAAAAAAAAGCTTCCTTTGCCAACCGTTAATTCTTTTCTTTTTGCATTCAATTTATACGTATTTACTCAACTATGTTTCAAGTACAAAGCCTGAAGATTTTATTATGCAGCAATTGGCTACTAACGTGGGTTAACATGGAGAAAGGACCTCAAATAATCTTCCTCTTTGGTGGTTTCCTTGACTATCTCCCAAGAATGGAAGGGGACAAGCTCTAAAGGAGGATGTTCTTTCCTTTCCGCAGCCCAGTGTCCTACCAGATAACTCAGAGCGCTCATGCAGTTGGCTATGAACCAAACACCCTACAGGATTTAAGATCCTTTAAAAGTTTCCTCTGGTCACAGGAAGGAAGCGGAGAGACGGGAAACCGGCCGCTTGAGCCAACTCTGGTTTCCTAGGTAAGTCTTTTAGCTTTGCCAGCAAAGTTCAGTTTCAGCTGTTGAAAGCAGGGAATTGGCCAGGTTACTCTTTAATTGTGGGTACAGAAGTGAGTGATACCTTTGAAAACTACTTCCTCAACGGTGCCGTTACCATCTTAGCACTCAGCTTTCCCAGTGGAGAAAAACGTTCGAAAACTTAATTCCTAAGGCCAAAAACCCAGCCTGAAGGCTGGCAGCCGAAAGGAGAGAAACTGAAAGAGGTTCTAAAGTTCAGGAAGAATGCATCCTTTTGCCTAAGAATTATACTCGGAGGAGGGAAAACTGTTCACAAACTTCTGAACTCAGGATGAGTGAGTGTTTAGGAGGGAAAGCGGGAGCAGGGGCGTGTTTCCTTTTGTCCTGGGCGAATTCAGCGACCTCTGGAAGTTCCCCCAAAGGCTTGGGGTGAGCTCCAAGAGAGCTCCCGGGACTCGGCCACCTTCTCCTCACCTGAGGCACGAAGAATTCACTGTTGGCTTCTAACTCGGGCCAGCGACGACCACTACTACGGTGCCAGAGAACACAAGTTGGCGCACGTCTAGGTCCCAGCCTTGGGGGAAACTTGCAAGGACGGACAGCTCTGGTCCACGTCCGCCCCAGCAACCGAAAACCGTCCGCCTTTTGTTCCGCTCTTTTCAGGCCCCAGCTGACAAAGGGTCCTGCAGGCACGAGGGGGTTCAAATAGCGTTCCTGAAGAGGGGGCGGAAATAAGAACCTACCACTGCCAGGTTTAAATTTACTTTTACTTTTTTTTTTTTTAATGTCTGAATCAACTTTAAACCTAACTCCATTTTATTCTTAACTCCACTCTATTCCGTTTACTATGACCTCTGTTAAATTTCCGTGTTCTATTGTAACACATTATACTCCCAATTTCTAACAAAAGGTGGGAATTTCTGTCTCCTTTAGTCCTATGTTTTTATGGTTTCGGTTCTTTTCCCTTCATTTCGTTACAAAATACACTAGTCTCATACTTTGTTTTATTTCTTGATGTCTTGCCAAACAGAAGCCAACTGGCAGAGTGATGGCATTTATTGTAACATTAAAGTTTCTTTGCTTTGACTACACAATACTTTAAGAATATAGACCTCATCATCTAAATGTGCTAAATGGCAACTGTAAGGCAGAATTTAAAGTTAAACGTAAAATAAGCACTTAGATTAGGTGTGGAAACACCTGTTTGCAAGGCTTACAATGTGGTGTCGAAATAAATGAAATCTAAAACACTTCTTATTCACCAATAATGAACGCAATTTTACAAGAAATTGGTTTTAAAATACCTATTTTCAGAATAGATTAAGTATCTTAAGATCACTTAACCTAGAAATTATTTCTGAGACAAATGCCTCATTTCTGAATTGGCTGGTTTGTACAATTAAATTTCCTTTAGGGATCTTCTGAAAACTTGTTTTTGTTTTTTAAGTAAAATAAATTGTGCCTGTATCTCATGGGCTATTTTGAGAGTGAAATAAAATAACATATAGAGTTAACAAAATGCCTGGGACATCAAGTATACATCAAGTACTATAGAGTGAGTACATATTTGAAATAAAATAAAAAGACTTCTCAATTTTATTACCAAACCCAGCACCACACAAGTAACTATTGTGTTAGCTAACATATATGTAATATAGCCAGCAATTAATATCTTTATTGATGCACTATCCAGAGTTCAGAAACAATCATATAACATGCATCATATACAATACACTGTGCTTCTGATTTTCTTCAAAAGGAAATAAGTGTCCATAATGTAGAAGTTTTCATAATTGTTTCACTTATAATATTCTGCAATGTGTTGCGCCATCCTATTTATTATGGTGATAAGCTCCATATAAGAATATAAGCTCCAAGAAGGCAGGGAGTTTTTATTTATGCTATTATGTCCCTAAAGTCTACAATCAGTAATTGCAGAATGGATACAATAATGTTAATATAAAGAATAACAATGACATTCAGATCATGCTATTGAAAACATCCTGACAAATAAAATGGACTTATCTTAGCAAACATATTTCCCTTTTTTCCTGGTATTTTTTTTTCTTTTTAAACCGTACATTTTGAAATAATATCTACAATCTAGGACTTTAAAAAAACACTGCATCCAAAAATGAACTAAGCCAATAAATTTAAATGGATTTATTTTGTAAAGTCCTCATCCGAAAGGAATGTCAAAAACACCAAATAGTTTCAGTCAGCAATAAAGGGAATAGGCCTGGGAGTCCTGAGAAATGAAGCCTAGGGCCTCAAACCTAAAGCTCTGGACTTTCAATTAATTGAGGCGAATTGACCCCAGTTCGGTTTAAGTGAAAGTGGCTGAAAGGAACAGGTCCCTACACCTTCCAAAGCATGGGACCTGTGCCTTGGAGGCCTCACTACTCAATAGAGAAAAGAAGATAAACATTCAGAATCCATTAACCCACACCCAACAGGCTCCGCCTCTCCCCCAGCAGACGGCACAAGCCAACCCCTGCCCGCTCCCGTCTCACTCACACCCTGAACCCAAGGACCGGGCCCTGCGCCCGCGGCTCTTGAAGTGGTCTGAGGATCCCAGGTGGCTACCTCCCACCTGCAGCTGCGGTCTAGCCCCGCCCACCTCGGCCAACGCCTCCGGAAACAGCCGTGCGCGTTGCCCTGGCGACGCGCAGCAAGGCCGGTTCCACAGAGCCGCGCGGCTGAAACTACTGGCGCCAAGCTACCACGCGCCACGGCAACGTCCGACGTGATTGCGTCACGAAGTCGGCAGCCAATGAAACGAGGTGCTGGAAAAGCTGGATTGGGTTTGAATCTTGTTGCCGAGTTTGAATCGCGGGGAGGCGGACATCGAAGTGAAGTGTCGCGGTAACCTTTGGTGGACCAGAGGTGAGTGAGAGGCTCGTGAGGAGAAACTTCTCGTCTCGGGAACGCTTCTTTTGATGGCCTATCTCGCTGGAAACGGAAGGCTTCTGCGGCCGCCTGAGGAGAAGACGGGATGGGCTTGTTGACAAACGCCGAAGGATTGAGTGGGGGGTGGGGGTGGGGGGGTAGGGGAGGTGGGCGTAGGGGGCGGGTAGTTAGCGTCCCCGGGGAGAAAGTGAAAGGAAGAGGAACTCGAGTCCCAGCTAGAGCAGGGCTCTACCTGATCGGGAGCCCTTCACTGCTCCACAGGAAGGGCAAAAATCTCCTGCCTTAAATTCTGAGAAAGTCGGAAGTTTTAAAGGGCATCCTGGCTCTTTCCCTAGACTGGCAGAGCACTTTAATTGCCTTGCACCTTACAGTGTAAAGTTCGTTCCGGACTCCAAATTCAGAATGTTTTGTTTAAGATACAGTTGTAAATGTAACTCTGAGCTTAACTATGTAATAAGGAATTTTGGTTTTCCAACTTACAAACTTTTTGTCCTGCAAGGTCCTGGTGTTAACGTGGCAAAGGTCAGTCGGGAACCTCCTCTGAGTCTCAGTTGTAGCGTCAAGATGAGACCTGCCAGCACTGTGTAACGGGATTGCCAAGAATCAGATGAGGTATGGAAGCGATACCACTTGGCAAAGTGCTTTGCAAATGAATCAGAACTCCTTTTACCCTCTGTTCTTAGTTTATGCAAGACTTTTAGCAGCTTACTAGGCATTCAGTTACAGAGAGATCAAGGCTAACTGCTGTTTATGAAAAGAGTTTATTTGTCCAGAGTTGAATAATTTTGTATAATACATACTTTAGGTTATTTACTATGAACTATGGAGTAGACTGTGTTAAGCATTCTACAGGGTTTAGTTGGTAGTGTTATTCCACCACATTCAGGCCCTCTGGGAAGTATTTATGAACTTTGGTGCTAGAGAATATCAGATCCAAAGACTAGATAGTGCTTGTTAATAAGTTTCCGTTACATTGTAAGAATTGACTTTTTCAGTAAACAAAGATTATCTGCCTTTAACGGTAGTAATTAATCTCTTCTGCTACTGAGCAAGTATATAGAAGTACATAAAATTTTCACTTTAAAAGTGCATCTTGTCAATATCCATTGATAGCCTGAATCAATTAAAGTACACAATAAAGCCACTTTTATGGTAACTCCATGAAATCTAGGAGGAAAAAATAGCCCAGATATTAGTGCCACCCTTAAACTCCGTTTGAAATTTTTGTTCCTCCCTGATGTTTTTAAGTTAGTAGAAGCACTGGCTCTAACACTAAAGTTATTTCCAGAGAGGTGTAAGCTGCATAGAGACTATAAATGATATTGTGGAGGATAGTTCCTGCTCCTAAAAAATGTTTGTTGAACCTGAATCTAATTCAGATTTGAGTTTGAATATAAGAAATCATTTATAACTGTATAACTCCACACTCAAGATAATTTGAGCAGCATTTCTGTTCCTTTGTTTGAAAATGTTCTGTTGTTATTCCAGTAGAGTATAATCATTAGGGACATGGGCTTTGGATTTAGACATGAGTCTACATTCTGGCTTCTCATTTACTAGCTATGTCATCTTGGAAAAATTACTTGTCCTAAATTAAGTCTCTGTTTTTGTAAAATGGAGACTATTGTAGAGTATGCCTTATATGATTATTTTAAGGATTGAATAAGATGATGAATATTAAATGTTTACCATACCATATGTATGTCTGACATACATAACATGCTCAAATGATAATCATTGTTCATTAATAGTAGTTATCACTTTACTGATCTAATTTAAGAGTTCTCAATAGTATATTTGCTGAGAATAGATGCTGTTGGATATCCCACAAGCAGAAAGAAATCATACACTTTTGGTTTTATTTCAGTATTCATTCAAGAGCTCCTACGCTAGGCCCTGAGGTTTCTATCAAAAATAGGCAAATATATATTTTTATTCTCTCTGAGAAAATTTCTAGAGATTAAATATTTACAACTGAAAGAGTAGTGATTTAAATACTTTGACTTCATATCCAGTTAGTCTGAGTTCAAATCTCATGTCTTGTGCTTCCAAGTTAACTTTAGCCAGTTAACTTAATCTCTCTATATTATATTCTTCCTATGATAATAATACCTATATTATAAGATTGTTACGGGGATTAAATGAGAAGTATGTAAGTTGCTTAGCAATTTCTATTTGTATACTAAGAGCTCAATAGAAAATATTCCATAAATACAATGTTATTAAATGGAAGATTGTGCTTAAGGTAAATTTTAGTACTTTCTCCTTTGGTTTGTTTTTGAAATAAAAATAACTAGTCTTGTTTAAAATCCAAATTCTACAAAAGAATATACAGTAGAAAGTAAGCCTGCCTGTCACCCAGACCTTCATATTTCCCCACCATGGGGCAACTGGTGTTACCAACTCCTTGTGTTGTCTTCCTGAGACAGCCCATGCATATACAAATATGTATGTTTTTAAAAATTCAAATGGTTACATGCCAAGTCTGCTATTCTGCACTTATTTTTTTGCACATATATTTTGAAAAGCTGCATTAGTTCATTCATTCATCTATTGAACAAGTGTGTTTTGAGTCGTAAATATTGAACAAGCCCTGTTCAAGTTTCTAGGGTACAAATGAAGTGCATAGTCTCATAGTGCTTATATTCTAAAGAGGAAACAAGCAGTAAATATGTAACCAAATAATATTTTCCAGTTAATCTAGATGCTAAGAAGAAAAATAAAGCCCTTAAGAGATTAAAGAGGAAAAGGCAAGGTGACACTATTTTGAATGGAATCTTTAAGGAAAGCCTCTGTGTAGTGCTATTTGAACAGAGACCAGAATAATGAATTGAGAGATTAAGATTTGCAAGTGTCTGGGGCGCCTGGGTGGCGCAGTCGGTTAAGCGTCCGACTTCAGCCAGGTCACGATCTCGCGGTCCGTGAGTTCGAGCCCCGTGTCATGCTCTGGGCTGATGGCTCGGAGCCTGGAGCCTGTTTCCGATTCTGTGTCTCCCTCTCTCTGCCCCTCCCCCGTTCATGCTCTGTCTCTCTCTGTCCCAAAAATAAATAAAAAACGTTGAGAAAAAAAAAAAAATAAAAAAAATAAAAAAAGATTTGCAAGTGTCTGAAGGTAGAGCCTTCCAGGAAAAGAAGAGAAAGTGCAAGGTTTATGAGGTTAGAATAAGACTGAGTATTTTAGGAACATTTAGGACAGTGTGACTGGAGCAGAGTAATCAAGGAGGAGGATAACATTTAAAGAAGGGGTTGAAGAGGTAGACAGGGCCAGATATAGAACCTACAAGACATGCTAAGGAGTTTACATTTTATTCTGATGCTGGAAAGTCATTGGAGAGTTTGGAGCTGGGGAATGACATGAGATACATAACATGATCTGATCGCTCTTGAAGAAGACATCAGTGCATGCAATCAATGAATTAAATAAAATTTATTATTTACTTGCACATAACTGGGGGTGAGTCTAACTTATTTTGTTTATATTTTTTTCTTGGGTGAACAGCAGTGGCTTGTAAGTTAAGAATTTGCCTCTTCAACTTGGTTTATATTATCTTGCAGCTGGTGTAGAGAATTAGATTTTAACACCTCTTCATTAAATGTAGCAGAGGAATGAGCTTTTTTTATATAAGTGAATGTCCCAGAAAATTAAATGTTACCCTTGTTAAGTATAACATGGCATGGTGTCTTAACCACCCTCAATAATTCATATAAAAGATGATCTTCCCATTTTCCTAATTTTGTAAACAAGAAACTGGGTACACTATGTAAAATTTTTTCTTTTTGATGCCTCAGAATCCTCATTGTAACTGCCTATTACTCCAGTCATACTTACTATAATATGTTGATTCTTTCAGAGAAATATATTGTATGTTTGCCTCTATTCTAAATGAGTGAGTTACTCTCTTGGATTCTGTGTCTACTTTTTATAATTTATTAATTTACTCATTAATCAAATATTTGAGAACATGCTATTGACTAGGCTCACTGCAAGAGATTAGAGATATAATGGTAAAAACATACAGTCCCATTAGCTATTATTTCTTGTCACTTTCTTAAACCCTTTTCCAATCACATGTAATAATAAAATATTAGAGCTAGAAAAGGACTTTATCCTTTCACCAATCCTATCACTTTATAGATTAGCAACTGAAGCCTCTTCATTATTCTCATTTATATTCTACTTTCTCAAGACTAAACAAATACCTTTTTATTATAATGAACAGTGGTGTTGGAAGTATTTATCTTTAATGTTTTAGTCCCATCAGTGAAATTCTAGCAGCTTACTCTTGGTTCTATTAAACAAATATAATTAGGAGTAGATATGACAGAATTAATCAGAAATTGTGATTCTATCTTCTGAACAGTCATCTGAAAAGAATGTTTGAATCAACACATTATTACACAGATAGCAATATCTAGGCTTTTCTTTTGTTGCTTCTTGGTCAACATGGTCAAAGAATTTGCTTTCTGTGTGCCTTTATTCAGAATCAACTAGATGCCCATCTCTTTTAGTTGGCCATGTCAGGAAAAAAACTGGCATCATGCATTAATGTAGGAAAAACTTCATATTTTAAGTTTATGTGATTATTTTGAGAGAGAAAGAGAGCAAGTGCACACGTGTGTGTCCTTGAGTGGGGGAGGGGCAGAGAGAGAAGGAAAGAGAATCCCAAGCAGGCTCCGAGCCATCCACAGAGCGCAACGCAGGGGTCAGTCTCTTGAACTGTGAGATCATGACCTGAGCTGAAACCAAGAGTTGGATGCTTAACCAACTGAGCTACCCAGGCTCCCCCAAGACATCAGTGTATTTGAACATAGACTACTTGTTTACATTTTGGTGATTCTGTTGACCTTGGGTGTTTTTATTAAGAAAATTATAGTCACTCCTTTGTTTTGAAAAATTGGAGAAATATGTGATACTTTAGAAGTTAAGATCAATGTCTTTCTTAAAATCTGTAACAAGTTGTAAAACAAAGTTGTATTTGAGTTTATACTTCTTAAACCCCTTTAGATATTTGTCAGTATTTCTACTTGATGTATTCCTTGAGTAAGATCATTTGCCTTCTAAAATACCTTCAGCAGTTTCCAGTAAACTGCAAAATTAAATCTAAACTTGATAGCCTGTACTCAAGATTTTCCAAATCTGGCCCCACTCTTATATAGTTATAGCTTCTTAATGCAACCCACTCTGTTCCCTTTCATTCTCTCCAGCTGCCTTAGGACTGGGTAAAGCTAAATTGAGTATTTCTTTATATACTGTAAAGTTGCAATTAGGTAAAACGAAACAGCTAAAAGAAATGAGATTTAAGCAGATTGACCATGCTTAAATCAGTTATGTCTTCACCACAAGCTCTTTCTTACCACAGGCCTTCAGACTTGCTGCCTAAGATACTCTTGTCCCAGAGAGCCACTCCTTTTCAGTTTCTGTAAAAAGACACTCTACTAGACAAGCTTTTCTCAACTGCCCCATCTAAAACAGGAGCCCACACATACACTCCTGCCATCTATCCTGAGACCCAGGAAAATGCCTAGCTCATATGTATTTAATGTGTAACTAGTTTTCCTTCCTGAAATGCTTTTTTTTTTTTTTAACCTTGTTAATAACTATGCATCCTTCAACTCTCTGCTCCTGTCACTTCCTCTAGGAAGCTTTCTAACTATTTGAGCCCCCCATGATAGTCTTACGTAGCACTATTAACCTTTATTTACCTTACAGTACTTGTCATAGTTACACCTTTACATATTTGTGTCACTATTTTACTAATACCACTTTCTCTCACTGCACTGTATATAATACTAATAATAATAATAATAATAGCAATGGTGGCAAACACTTGTAGTACCTACCGTGTGCCAGGCATTGTTCTAAGTTCCTCACAACAGTTCTGTGAGGTAGGCATTATTAGTCCCACTTTACAGATGAGGAAACTGAGCCACAGGGAGGTTACGTAACTTGCTGTCACAGCCAATAAATAGTAGAGCTGGAATTTTAACCTAAGGTATCTGGCTCCAACATCTAACAGTGAGCGTATTGAGTTGATTCGTTAATTAATTCATTAGCAAGAGATCCCATCCAACCTTGAGATTCTAAGGTCTATTTTGAAATAATTACCTAATGTTTTGTGCTTATTTAACCATTTCATTTGTGTGTATTTTACCTATCATTGGCGGGGAGGGGAATTGTATCCGTCAAGATCAAAGCATTCAATATTCCTAAGAGCTTTTAGAAATGTGTATGGAGGTCAGTTTTTGGTATCACCCGGAATGTGGGATGCTACTGGCCTATAATAGAGGTCAGAAATGTTAAACATTCTCTAATACATGGAACAGTTCCAAACAAGGAAGAATTGTCCTATCCAAAGGGCCATCATAAGCCCATTGGGAAACACTAAAAAGATGAACCATATCTCTAGCAAGAAGAGACAAGAATGGGGGTGGATAGGGAAGAGAATTGACATTTATTGAATGCCTTAATACACTTAATACTTGTTATATCTTTTAGCCTTCACAACTATGAGGTATTATTTCTTTAATACAAATGAGAAACCTGAGACTCAATGAGATTAAGTAACTTGTCCAAGGTCACAGAGGTGAGGCATAGGTGCTTTGTGGGACTTAGCTAGTCAGAAGGTAATTCTTCTGGATGGAACCTGACTGTTGGAATCAAAATGACCATCCTTCCCTCTTCAGCATTCTATTTTTGGGGAAAGACAGAGTCCTAAAAAGGGAGTGCTGTGTCCAGTGTCTCCTGCTTTTAGATTACTTCAGCCTTCTTTGAATTCTTCCCAAAAGTGTATGGCTTTATCATTGTTGATATTCATCCCATTTTAAAATAACAAAATATTGGGGCATCTGGCTGGCTCAGTTGGGCAGCCAACTTCGGCTCAGGTCATGATCTCACAGTTTGTGAGTTTGAGCCCTGCGTCGGGCTCTGTGCTGGCAGCTCAGAGTCTGGAGCCTACTTTGGATTCTGTGTCTCCCTCTCTCTCTACCCCTCCCTTGCTCACGCTTTGTGTCTCTCTGTCTCTCAATAATAAATAAATGTTAAAGAAAAAATTTTTTAAATAACAAAATATTTTCTTCTAACCTTCCCCCTCCCCCACACCATTTCTTGGCTCACTTTGGTATTATTATTACCTGTGTTCACCGAGTCTTGTCTCATCAGGTTTTTGTCCCGTCTTCCCCTAGAACTTTTCTTCTAGTCGGCTTCCATGTTACTAAATCTCATGGTTACTTCTTAGTGTGTACTTTATGTATTAGCAGTATCTAACACAGTTGATGATCCCGTCCTTCATTTAAAGATTCCCCAAAATCTTAGTGTCACTTGAAGCTCTAAAAACTATTAAAAGCTTCAAAGAGCATTAGGACTCTGAGGACAAACTGTACTTTTTTAACTTGGGTTCTATCCACCTTGACATTTGTAGATTTCTAGATCTTCCAACACTCAGGCCAAGAACTTTGGAGTTATTCTTGAATCCTACTTTCTCTCATACTGCACATCTATCAGGAAAATCTATTGTCTTTACCTTCAGAATACATCCAGAATATGACCGCTACCTGCTTCTGAGTTGACAGCATCATCTCCTGTTTATATTACTAAAGTGTTCTAACTAGTCTCTATTCCTTATAGTGTGTTATCTACGCAGTAGTCAGAGTGAGCAGATTATATCACAAAACAAAAAATTAAATGACACACACACAAAACCCTGATAAATCTCTCTGCCTGAAGTATAAGTCAGACCCTGGGCTTCCACTTAGACTGAAACACTATTGTTAAACCACATACAACCACAGCCAGGCTGCCCAAAAACCAAGCTTTGGCTTTCATAAGAACTTCAGCACTATTTTAGTTTGGGTTATGGGAATGGACAGGAAAAGATCTCTCAGAATCATCATGGTAATGAAGGGAAAGTCTTGGCTTTTGAACTATTTTTAATAAAAGTGATCTTGGCTGCAAGCCTGTTGGCAGTGGAAATTGATACATCCAGACTCTACCTGTATCTTCACAAACCCCTGTGTTTAAAAATAGTTACAAGGATGCCTCAATTAGTTAGCCCAGGCATGAAGGTGATAAAGATGGCATATACACGATGACGTGTTCAGAGATCCTAATCTGCTCTGTAATTCTATAAGTCTACTGTACGTCAGTGATGGTAGGTTTAAAAATTGTCTGATTGGAGCGCCTGGGAGGCTTAGTCGGTTAAGCATCCGACTCTTGATCTCGGTTCAGGTCCCGATCTCATGGTTCATGAGGTTGAGCCCCATGTTGAGCTCTGCGCTGAGCATGGTACCTGCTTAGGATTCTCTCTCTCCCTCTCTTTCTGCTCCTCCCCTGCTTACGTGCTTGCATGTGCGCACTCTCTCTCTCTCAAAATAGATAAACTTCAAAAAATTTTGGCTAGACTGTCTCACATAAAATTAAATAGTAAAAGTGAAGATAAACTAACAAAGATCAATAATTTGGAAACCTCAATTATCCAGAAAATAACCTAGAATCTAAAAGTTAAAACTAAGAAAAATTAAAAACATTTTAGATTTTCTAACGTATTTATTCATCAAATAGTTATACAGTCTACCATGTGTCAGGCACCGTTTTAGGCTCTTGGAACGTTATCAGTAATCAAAACAGATTTAAAAAAATGCATGCCTTTAAAGAGTGCATAGTTTACCTGGAAGGGAGAAAATAAACAACAAATACAATAAATAGGTATAAAATATATACTATTTGGAGATGGTAAGTGTTTGGGGGGGAAAAGCTGTATAAGAGTAACTAGGAATTGGTTTGGTAGTTTTAATAAGTCGTGAGGAGGGCAACATTTGAGCAAGGACTTGAAAGAAGCGAGGGACTTAGTCATGCAGATATTGAGGGAAGCATTTTGTAATAGAATGGCTAGTGGAAAGACCTTATTGGGGTGCCTGGTGTGTTAGCTGGAATGGAGGGAACAAAGGGAAGATCAATAAAATGGGAAATTGAGACCATTTAGAGAACTTAAACATGTACTCTGAATAAAATAAAGAACGACTGGAAGGTTTTGAACCAAGGAGTGAAATATACATTGTATTTTTTTAAATGTACATATTTCCAGTAACATTTACCAGGTGAGTAGAATAGAATTATTCATAGTTTTTTTAGTGACTACTACATTCCAGTCATATTATAATAGAATTAATATTAATACTTTATTTTCCTTTTTAATTACAGAGAAATATTCAGGCTTTCACATAAACAGAAGCAAGATAGTCAATAATGTCTGTCACCGAGGAAGACCTGTGTCACCACATGAAAGTAGTTGTTCGTGTGCGTCCTGAAAATACAAAAGAAAAGGCAGCTGGATTCCATAAAGTGGTCCATGTTGTGGATAAACATATCCTAGTTTTTGATCCCAAACAAGAAGAAATCAGTTTTTTCCATGGAAAGAAAACTGCAAATCGAGATATTACAAAGAGACAAAATAAGGATCTCAAATTTGTATTTGATGCTGTTTTTGATGAAACTTCAACTCAATTGGAAGTTTTTGAACATACTACTAAGCCAATTCTTCGTAGTTTTTTGAATGGATATAATTGCACAGGTAATTATTTCAGTTAGAGTTTAATTTTTCCACCTGATTTCAGTTTTACATTAGAATGTACATCAGCTTGGCCCATTCTTCTAAATATAATCAATTTTAAGGTGCTTTTTGCTAAAAATTATTAAGTTCAGTAGTATTTCACTGTAAATGTAGACTTCCTTTGAAATTCAATTATCACGTGCTCACTTCGGCAGCACATATACTGAAATTCAATTATCACATATAACATATCTTGAAACTCTCTCTTCTAGAGCCTTGCTATGGTCCCTTTAGGCAGTCATCTTCTCAGTTTCCTATGTTATTAAACCACACATATCTTGTAATTGATGCCAGATTTCTCACAATTTAATTCATTAGTATTCTCTCCGCTTACCTATACAACGATCTATCCCTGGGGAATACTTGGACATTTCATTTATAGTACCTTGAAATAAAAATGTTAAAAGGCCATGTTAATTGAGTACCATGTGCTATTTCAGCATATCTTCAGCCCACAAAGCATCTCTAGTGTTCTGGATAGATCTCTAATTTGCCTTTCAAAACAGCCATGTTCATTTCCTAGAGAGAGATCCAAAAGGCCAGTTAATTCAGTGTTTCAAAGGCCCTTAACACTATTATTTATATCTTATTTTTGTAATTACCACCATTTATGACACTTTCTTTAAGATACCCCAAAACTGTAACATGTTTCACTGTCTCTGACTCATTCAGTTTTATTACAGAAGACTTACCGTCTTGGTCAAATAAGAATAGAATGTGGTTTATTGATTAGAACTGCTGTTATTCTCATTTTTAAGTGTATATTTTCCTCATTCATGAAACTCCATATTGTCTCTAGAGATTTTTAAAATTTTTCTTGACTCCAAATGAAAAAGTCTCCACCAAGCAAATAGTGAATCTCTGTGAATCTTGACTTTTACACTATGATCCAACTGTCTTAAGACTTCTCAGTTTACCACTAGCTTACATAATATAGAACAAAATGAAACATGTGTCAGTTCAATTAATTCTGTTGAAAAGTATTTTAGTAGTTTGTTAATATTTGGTTTAGCAGGGAAATTTAACTTATAAAAATATTCTTACCAGTAATAATATGAGGACTTAATTGCCTTAATTGATTATTATGTCAGGAATTGCCATATGTAATTCAGAGTAGCTTTTTGTTTTTTGTTCTTCAAACATCACTTTTATGTTATGCTAGAGAGAATTGTGAAAACAAAGTAATTTGCCTAAAACAAATTTTATTTTTTTTAATGTTTATTTATTTCTGAGACAGAGAGAGACAGAGCATGAGTGGGGGAGGGGCAGAAAGAGAGGGAGACACAGAATCCAAAGCAGGCTCCAGGCTCCAGGCTCCAGGCTCCAAGCCATCAGCACAGAGCCCAACGCAGGGCTCGAACTCACAAACCGTGAGATCATGACCTGAGCCGAAGTCGGTCACTCAACTGACTGAGCCACCCAGACGCCCCTAAAGCAAATTTTAAAAAGGAATTTTATAAATGGCTTCTATTGGAATTCATGTATTCAGCAAACTTGCAGTGGATATCTGCTTTGTTTCAGCTGATTCGCGATTTGTGAAGGATACACAGTTTCAGACTTAGAGCTCACAGTTGGAAATACAGGGTGATACAGGCTAGAATAGAAGGATGTGCAGCATACACTGAGAACTCAAATGAGGGAGTACACATATCTGCCTGTGACATGGAAAAGTGACATGTGTGCTGAATATTTAGAACAGGTGTAAGTGTTCCAGCTGGATTAACTGGAGGAACTCTTCAATGGAAAGGCAGTGGAGTAGATAAGGAGCAGCACATGCAGAGAACGTCACACAATCTAATATGCCTAGACCACAGCAAGGAAGGAATAGGATAGAGAGAGGGCTTAATAATATTAATATTCCAAGTGGAGGAATTTCTACTTTCTCATATAGGACTGTGGAACAATTAAGGAGATTTAACATATTCGATTTTGTTTTCATAAAAATAACTGTACAAAATTCTAAGAGATGAATTAAAGAAGATTGAGACTAGGTAGGGATACTGATAACTGATTAAAGGTTTTAAGAGTGCTGTAGAGGAAAGGGAGCAGATGAGCTGGGGCAGGGGGGGGGGGGGGGGGAGAGCAGTGGTACCATTAACCAGAATAAAGAATATAGGAGTTAAGAGCAGATTTGTGCTAAAATTCCTAGGTTTTAGGATAAGCCTAGAAGTTAATTTTGGATCTAATGAGTTTAAGGTTATGTTCAGGATATACAGATTGAACTCTCCACTGGACAGTGGATATAGTAATGTTGTGTGTCATAATAAAGAGCTTTGATCCCCTTTTATAAAAACTTAGTACTTGCATATGGTGCCACTGGAGCTGGGAAGACCCACACGATGCTAGGATCAGCTGCTGAACCTGGAGTGATGTATCTAACGATGTTAGACCTTTACAAATCTATGGAGGAGATTAAAGAAGAGAAAGTATGTAGTACCGCAGTTTCTTATCTGGAGGTGAGTTGACAATATCATTCTTTAGATGAGTCAATGGTATTACAAAATCTTTAAGACGTTCCATGGCCTATTCAAACTATTCTATCAAATAGGAATTTTCTTATGAATGTATAAAATCATTGAAATTCCTGCTCTTAGGTATTTGTTATGCATCTTTATCTCTTTCTGCTGAGTATGTTATTTTGGCCTAATTTCTGAGTAGCATGATTAGCACAAAGTCCTTCCAGATACCCTTCACCCAGATCCCCCATATTTTACTACCTTTACTACCTTTGTTTTTTCCCTTGGTATGTGTGTGTCTTCCTCTTTTTTCTAATCTGTTTAAGTTATGAACTTGTAAAAACAAGAATAACCACTGAATAGTTATCAAAATGAGGAAATTAACAGTGATAGAACACCATTACCTAATCTATAAATCTTAATGAGATTTTGCCAATTATTCCAATGTTGCCCTTTTTGAAAAAGGAAATCTAAGATCATAAGTTGCATGCAATTGTCATATCTCTTTAGTTTTAATTTGGATTTTTTTTCTCTGTTTTATGCCACTGTCATAAAACCTCTAATTTGTGTTAGTCAGCAATTGGATTCAGGTTGTAAACTGGCAAGAACACCGTAGAAGTAATGTTGAGTTCTTATGGTATCATAACTTACGTGGTTAGTTAGTCCCATTACTGGTTTGGTTAACTTTGATCCATTTCATTATGTTGATGTAGGCAAAATTTCTGCCCTATAAAGATATTACTTTACCCTTTATCCTCTTACTCCTCAAACTTTCATCTATTACTATTGGCATCCACTGATGATTCATGCCTGAATCAGTTATTATGATGGTAGATGATAGTGATACTTAAATTCCATAATTTCATCTATAGTCATTCCTCACTTTCTCCTATACGGAAAGAGCTTTTCCTTTTCTTTATTATATCAGTGTGGACTCATGGTTTCTTATTATTATTTAAGAGCTTATAAACCTTTTCCATAATTATTTATAAAGCTCAAATTATGCTAGATTTGACCAGTCAAGTCTCCTTCATGTTTCTCTTGTGTCCTTTGACATACGCCATCATTCTTTGAGGACTTCTGCTTTCTTAGTAGTAGCTGACATTCAACAAATCATAACTAGGTGGTAGGCACTCTTAACTTTGTGTTCAGATAGTGTTTCTGATGCCAGTGCAGAAACAAATCCGTGATTTTACTGCCTATTCGTTTGTGGTATCGGAGAGAACATTTCTACTGGTTACAGCTCTCTTATTGACATCTTGTAGTTTGGTTCCTACTGAGAAAGTTTCTTCGCATTTCAAAAATTGATTAAGATATGTAGGTTGCTGAAAAAACTCATTGTCTATAAGTAAGTGTTGAAAAAATTGCTTTGAACTTAATTGGGGAAAGAGCATAGCAGTATTCATTATTTCTTCCTTAGATCCTTTTGTAACTGGGGGAATTCTAAAGTTTGGTTATTTTTATAATGTTTTTAATTGTTTTTTCTTTTAATCTGCCTTCATTTTATTAATGGTAAGAAAGGCAATGTCTAATCTAGTGGTTTTTCACTCAGGCTCTGCACACGAGTTGGCTATGGAGCTTTTTAAAAATAGACATACCTAGGTATCACCCCCTGGACATTTTAATTTAATAGGTCTGGATTGTGGTTGAGGCATCTTAGGTTTTTTAAAAGTTCCCAGGTGATTCTGATGTGTAGACTGGCTTGAGAATGATTGTTCTAATTGTGTATTTTGTGTGATTGAAATGGGTAAGGGGAAGCGTTTGAAAAGTGACTGCTGCTTATCAGAAAAATAACAACCAACAAAAATTATCTCTTTCGATTTTACTACTTTTAAGAATTTATTACATTTTGAGGCACCTGGGTGGCTCAGTCGGTTAAGCATCCTACTTCGGCTCAGGCCATGATCTCACGGCTCGTGGGTTCGAACCCCACGTCGGGCTCTGTGCTCACAGCTCAGAGCCTGGAGCCTGCTTCGGATTCTGTGTCTCCCTCTCTCTCTGACCCTCCCCATTCATGCTCTGTCTCTCTCTGTCTCAAAAATAAATAAACGTTAAAAAAAAAAAAAATTTATTACATTTAAAAATGGTTATCATTCATTGTAGAAAATCTTACGAGAAATGAAGTATCACTATTGGCTATTTATTAGAACATGGAAATAACTTAAAATATTTCTTAAAGCCTTAATTCTCTGTGTGTGTGTGTGTGTGTGTGTGTGTGTGTGTGGGTGGGTGTGTGTGTGTATGTGTTTAAGTTTTATCACTAGTTGTAGTTGTCATTTGTTTGGCAAGTAGAAAATTCAGTAACTTTGATAAATTCATAAAATCAATAGTACCATTTTTATGCCTTGCTTACAAAATTACTAAAATATATATATATTGCCAGAGACATAAAATACAGATGTGTATTCAATGCCATGCAGTAAGGTAAAGCTATTTGGCACCACTCTGCTATTACTTTTGTGACCATGGACAAATCACTTAACCTTTTAGGGCCTCAGTTCCCCTCATCATTCGAATGAAGGGTGTGGGGGGGGGGGGTCCTATTATGGAATTTATTATTAAGAATTGCATATTAAACTTAATGCAATTAAAAGATAAGTGAAATATATCCCTGAGTATGGGTTTTCTTTAACTTTTAAGCTCTAAAATTAAAAAAGTTTTGACTGTTGGGGCATAATAAAATAACAAATATCTTCAGTAAGAACCATGGCATCTCCATATAACTTACTAGAATCTCCCAAGACCTTATGTCCCATATATTTCCAGAAAATAGGAAAAGACACATCCAGCTATCTTATTTGTTTCACTGTAGTTATCAAACTAGGAATTATAGAGTAAGAATATAATGACTCACCTCTAAATTTCAGTTGCAAACCTAGGTAATAAAACTTCTGTTTTCTCAGACGATAGAAAATTAATGGCAACAAGAGGTAGAATGGGTGAGATGAATGAAAATGAGTTGATGCTTACCTTTAAGATGTAATTCTAATACAACGTTAAATCAGTAGCATATGTAATGTTATCACTATTATTTCAACATCAGTGCTAAAGCAGTTGTTTTGGGGTTTTTTTTCCCCCCTTAAGGTATATAATGAACAGATTCGTGACCTCTTAGTAAATTCAGGACCACTTGCCGTTCGGGAAGACGCCCAAAAAGGGGTAGTTGTTCAGGGGTTGACTTTACATCAGGTATGTTTATAAATTTCTTTTTCCTTATGCTAATAGCAAGTGTGATTATTTAGCCATTTACTTTTTTTTCAATTGTGTTCAAGATAGAAAAATAATGAAGTGCAGAGTTAAAATAATCAGAGTATATCTTTAGTATTGTTTCCCTTTGAAATAATTGAATGACCTTTTCTTTTAAAAATCTACTTGAAAATTTAATACCATGTGTTCTGCATAATACATTTATATTTTATCTCCACAGAAAGAAAAGATTTTATCTTTTATTTCTCATAGAACACCAAACAAAGTATAGTTGACCCTTGAACAACATGGGTTTGAGCTGAATGCGTACTCTTATATGCAGATTTTTTTCTTATAAACACAGTACAGTACTGCAAATGTATTTTTTTCTTCCTTATGATTTTCTTAATAACATTCCCTTTTTTCATTTATGGTAAGAATACAGTGTATAATACATGTAACATGCAAAATATGTATTAATCACCTGTTCCTACTATCGGAAAGACTTCAAGTCAACAGCACATTATTAGTAAAGCTTTGGGGAAATCATAAGTTACACATAGATTTTCAATTCCCTGGAGGGGAGGGGTGGGGAATATTTAATGGGATTCAATTTATAGAAAACGTTTTTTACCTTTTATCTTTAAAAGTCTTTTTTCTTGTTGAAAGTTTATTAAAAATTTTAAAGATAGATGGCTAATTTGTATATTTTTCTTTCACTTAAACTTTTCTAGCCCAAATCCTCAGAGGAAATTTTACAGTTGTTGGATAATGGAAACAGAAACAGGACACAGCATCCCACTGATATGAATGCCACATCTTCTCGTTCTCATGCTGTTTTCCAGGTAACAGGCCATTAGACTATTGCTCTTAAAATTCAATTTAAAATGAACAAAGCCAAATTCATGTGTGGTAGTTTTCACATATACAAAGAAAATCCCTTCATCTGTGGACTCCTTACTCAGTATTTCCTTAACTCTACAGCTTTGAAAAGATTTTATCAAGAATATTCAGAATTGAGATGATGTAAATCGGAAGTATAAAGTTTTACATGTGTGAAAATACAGGGTAGTAAGGTAGTAGTGTTAGAGGGTTTTTTCCTTGAGTTAGTTGTTTTTCTTTTTTTAAGTTAGCAAAAATATTTAGTCTTGTCTAAAGATAACCTTATATTCAGAGCAAACTTTCTCTTTATAGATCTAGATTTACAGAACCAATAAGTTGGGGAGATACTGATTCACTTTCTAAAGATTTCACCTTAGGGACTGTGTGAGTAGTTGCATTCCTGAAGGACATCGATTGCATTGTTACAGTTCTTTTTAGGAATACAATTCTAGAAAGAGTTAAAGCATAGGTTAATATATATTATTTTTTGTAGCTTCTGGTCCTGTTAAAATACAAATTATTTTATAGCTTCATTCCAGATTCTATTATTGGAGCACATCTTATAAAAGAAATTGACATAGTTGAAAGAATTCATATCGGAAGCAGTCAAGTCATTCAGAAAGTCTCTAGTCCATAAAATTTTATTAATCTTTTCTGTTCTTTCCAATGACTCTTCATTTATCAGTGGTCATGAGAGAAATGTTTATCTGTGACACTGAAATTTCCCCCAAATGTCTTAGACCCTGCTTCATAAGAATATTAGCAAAGAGTTTTATAATGGAATAATAGCTAATCTTCTCCATCTTTTTAAGTTTGCCACTTAGCTTATTTCAGTTAAACTATAAAGTAACCTAAATTGGCTCAATAAATAATGCTGTATGCCAATGAGCTGAACATGACAAGTACATTTTACTATTTTTTTTTATATGGGATATTTTCTTAAATATAACAACATACAACAATTTTGGGAATTAGAATACATTTACTCTCCAATTTAGGCCGACATCAAATTCACCTTTCCTTTAGGAAAAGTCCCCGGACAAAGGCAAAGCATTCTGACCACTGCCTTTGGTTCTGTTAAGAATATTATTTCTATGGGAATGCAAGCTGGTGCAGCCACTCTGGAAGGCAGTATGGAGGTTTCTCAAAAAACTAAAAATAGAACTACCCTACCACCCAGCAATTGCACTCCTAGACATTTATCCAAGGGATACAAGTGTGCTCTTTCGAAGGGACATGTGCACCCCCATGTTTATAGCAGCACTATCAACAATAGCCAAAGTATGGAAAGAGCCCAAATGTCCATAGATGGATGAATGGATAAAGAAGTTGTGGTATATGTATATACAATGGAGTATTACTCAGCAATCAAAAAGAATGAAATCCTGCCATTTGCAACTACATGGATGGAACTGGAGGGTATTAGGCTAAGTGAAATTAGTCAGTCAGAGAAAGACAAAAACCATATGACTTCATTCATATGAGGACTTTAAAAGACAAAACAGATGAACATAAGGGAAGGGAAACAAAAATAATATAAAAACAGGGAGGGGAACAAAACAAAAGAGACTCATAAATATGGAGAACAACCTGAGGGTTGCTGGAGGGGTTGTGGGAGGGGGGATGGGCTAAATGGCTAAGGGACATTAAGGAATCTACTCCTGAAATCATTGTTTCACTATATACTAACTAATTTGGATGTAAATTTTAAAAAATAAAAAATAAAGTAAAATTTAAAAAAGAAAAAAAAAAGAGTATTATTTCTAGAGTACCTGTTCCCTACCACCACCACTGGTAACTCTATGTTCTGGTTCAAGGGTTACCAGAACACAAATGATAGTTGTTTTGAGCTTCTGTCATGCCAGCAGTCATTTGCCCTCTGGTACACATACGGGAAATCTCACTTTTGAGGTTTTTTTCAACTTCCATAATTCTGGTATTCTTACATATCAGCCAGTCAGAATATTATACTTTCTTCAGTATGTTTTTGAAATGAAAATAATTTTGATTTCATGCTCTTTTAAAAATAAAGTGCACATTTCTCTTTTAATTTTGTTAAATCTTATCCTCATTTTTCCTATTCTCCTGTAATTTCAAAAAGATTTATTTGCGACAACAAGACAGAACAGCAAGTATCAGTCAAAATGTACGAATTGCCAAGATGTCACTCATTGATCTGGCAGGGTCTGAGCGAGCCAGTACTACCAGTGCTAAAGGGACCCGATTTATAGAAGGCACAAATATTAATCGGTCACTCTTAGCTCTTGGGAATGTTATCAATGCCTTAGCAGATACAAAGGTAGGTGCCATATGTTTACTTATTTAAATATATTGAAATGATGAAATATGTATAATTCCTAGAAAGATACTACTTAAAATAATTTTTTTTTAATTTTTTTTTTAACGTTTTATTTATTTTTGAGACAGGGAGAGACAGAGCATGAACAGGGGAGGGTCAGAGAGAGGGAGACACAGAATCTGAAACAGGCTCCAGGCTCTGAGCTGTCAGCACAGAGCCCAACGCGGGGCTTGAACTCACGGACCGCGAGATCATGACCTGAGCCAAAGTCGGCCGCTTAACCGACTGAGCCACCCAGACGCCCCAAAATAATTTTGTTTTAATGCTCTATTATAAATCAAATGTCATTTGTATATAGGGCAAAGATCACAGAAAGCCTAGTATATCAAATAAAGCTATATTTTGTTTCGTTTTAATTTCTAGTTTTAGAATCAGAATTTGTTGAAAGAAAACGATTGACTATCATATTCATAGTATTTTATCGTACTTTCTCATCACTTATTTTCTACCTGATTATTAAAATCACCATTTAGGGGTACCTGGGTGGCTCATTTGGTTGAGTTTCTTATTCTTGATTTTGGGTCAGGTTATAATCTCATGGGTCGTGAGATCAAGCCACGTGTCAGGCTCTGTGCTGATGGCATGGAGCCTGCTTGGTATTCTCTCTCTCCCTGTCTGTCCCTCCCCTGCTCATGTACCCTTTCACTCTCTCTCAAACATTTAAAAAAATAAAATGATCACTTAATGATCACTACACAGCAAGCATGATAATTGAATTGGGATGAATATGAAAAACATATTTAGAAAAGCTAAATTTTGTTCTGGTTTGTATTTTATATACTGTAAGATTGGGTTAAATGTTAGAGTTTTAATTTTTCTTAGGAAGAAGGGCTTAAGATATAAAGTATAATCAAATCACCTAATAAGGTGTTTATTATTAGATGTCTTTGAGGCATTTAAAAATATTTTACGTCAATATGCTGGAGTGCTTACTAGAATACAGCATATTTAACAATTTCTGTATTGGTAAAAATGACTTTTTTTTTAATCAAGTTCAAGCCAGGTTCAAGATTTAAGAAATTATATTTAGGAAAATACAGGTCAATGAATGCTAGGAAAATGTTGTATTTTGATTTAATAAAATTAAAATGATTTGGGAAGTGTTTTTAAAAAAGGCAAGTTCCTGAAATCACATAAAGATTACAAAGGCAATATGTCTTTTATATTCTAAGTTAAAATGTCAAACGTGTAAATAGCATGATAAAGAGACTGATTTTCTGAACTTAAGCCATTTATAGCATTTTTTCCATACTGTCTAAATTTTTAATAATTGACTCTCAACTATTGAGTCATTTATGAGTCCATGTTTAACGTATGGACTTGTACATGTAAAATCATTTCAAGTTAACACCAGTAATATACATTCCACACTATTTGGGAAACAGTGCTATAGTGGAAAGCACAGTACTACTGGGAACTGGGGCACCTCGGGTGCATTTCTAGCTCTGAATTATCAGGCACATGACCCGAAGCAAGCCATTTCATTTTTGGTTTAGCTTCCATTAGTCTTTTGTATAATATGAAAGATCTACACTAGATAGCATAAGATTGCTTTTAGCTCAACATTATAATGTTTTGTTTTTATATAGAAAATGTGCTTTTTGGAAATTTTGATTTTTACTTTAAAATCAGAACTGTATCTTTTAAGTAAAGGGGAACCTAGAAGTATTAAGTTCTCTTAGAACTCTGTTGTCCTTTCAGATGAAGTCTCTGTAAAATTATAATTTTAATTTACTTTATGTCCATGTTAGCTAATTATTTAATGAGAGAAATAGATGTATGCCATACAAAATTCTTATTATATTTGTATAGGGCATGTAATACTTTTGTATTTTAATTTTTTTTAAATGGTGATTTTTTTTTTTAATGGACATTTATTTTTTTAAGAGAGGAAAGTTGCTAAAATAATATGGAAAGATCTTAAATATACTCCACATTCAGTTTTCCCAGTTGTTAACATCTCACATTTATCTAGTGTACTTATCACAACTCATAAACCAATATTGATTTTTTTTTAATTAGCTAACGTTTATTGAGATGGGGATATAATCCTTAGGTAGGATATTTGTTTTATATATTCACTCAATAGTTCCAGAAGATTCATCATCATCATTTCAATCACCAATTATATCATGAGTCTCTGCAAAGTTGGGCAGTGCTTAAATTCTTAGAGTGAAGTGATAGCAGGTTTGCATTTAAATGTGGAAAATGACATAAGAATTCTTTTTTTGTTCTTTCAGAGAAAGAATCAGCATATTCCTTACAGAAATAGTAAGCTCACTCGCTTGTTAAAGGATTCTCTTGGAGGAAACTGTCAAACTATAATGATAGCTGCTGTTAGTCCTTCCTCTGTGTTCTACGATGACACATATAACACTCTTAAGTATGCTAATCGTGCAAAGGACATTAAATCTTCTGTAAGTGTGTTTACTCTGCCTTTGTTGTAAGGGCATTAGATGTATACTATTTTTATAACTCTGAAAAATATTGTATTTTTACTAATGAATTAGCAAACAGGGTTAGAAATGTCTTTATTGGCTTGGTTAATTGAGCATTTACTTGGACAATTAAATCATTAAGCATCTTGATTACATATATAATAGATACCATTATTTAGTCTTTTGGAAGCTAGAATGCTTTAGTGCCTTTCTTCCTAAACTTTTTCACATCATGGCACATTATATTTTGATGGCACCCTGGGGTAATTGGTCAAGGCTTTAACACATTTGTTATAGCCAAGGATGATGCCATCTGCTATAGCTCAGACCTAGCCCTTTCTTCCTGAAAACCTTGGACATGTTAGGTAATTTCTCCAAGCCACGGTCACTTCATCTGTAAAATAGATATATCTGGCTCAGTTTATGAAGTAAATAACCCCTTTAAAATAATTCATGATATTGATGCAACCAATATAGCTCTAACAATATAATAATTATTGATTAGGTAAGTATTCTCGCCAGTAATTTGGGGCAATTTAAAGAAATTTAGGTCAAACATGATATATGTTTAAAAATCACAGGATCTCAGGATTGGAAGAAACCTAGAGTTCAGGTAGTATGATGATTTTTCCTCCTGCTTACCCTTCTGCTACTCCCACTGTATGAAGATGAGCCAGTTATTGTCTTCCTTAGAGAAATGTCTATATACATTTTATATAATTAATTGGGAAAGATTATATTATATGGGTACACAAAGCTTTTCACACGTTTTTCATATATTCCTTACACCAACCTATTGATACTCAGAATTTTAAGTACCAAATTCTAAATCAGTTAAGTAAGAAGTGGACAGGGCCTTGAAATCAAGTATTTGGACTTATATCTTTGATGTTTTCCCACTATTCCATAGCTGCCAAGGAGCCCATACAATTATAAAAAGGATAAAATGTAATAAGAACTCATTAAAAACTAGTTGAACTTAAAAATGATTGAAACTTAAAATTATCTCTAAGTTTCTTAGAAGTCAGAGGAAAAAGAAAATGGGCAATTTTAATTATAATGTGAATGAATGTTTTGTAAGTTCTTAAAAGTATCTTTTCTCAGGTAGTAAGATAATTTCTTTATAATTTCATTTATTTTGTAGATGTGCTCAGCATGTCCTCTTATCATAGATTTTGAACATGAGCGTAAATGATCATGATTATCACATGACTGTAATTGTCTCAAATTTTGAATTCATGGATCTGAATTAATGAGGATATAATGCCATTTTTCTCATATATATATATATAGCTATGTGATTATTATCTACCTACATACAGTCATAATTTCTATCTTTTAACAGTTGAAGAGCAATGTTCTTAACCTTGACAATCATATAACTCGGTATGTAAAGATCTGTAATGAGCAGAAGGAAGAGGTATGTCTTCTCTTTATGTTAATCTCCTTTAGTTCTTCATTTATGGGATTCTGCAAACTTAATTGCTTAAAAATTTGACATTTTTTTTCTATTATAGTTGAAAATCTAGCATGTTCAGTTATTTTTCACAGCTAACATTTTTCTGTAGCCATGTATTATGGAGACAAATAATTTGTATTTTAACTAGTGTTTCTCTCTACTAGATTTTAATGTTAAAAGAAAAACTAAAAGCCTATGAAGAACAGAAAGCCTTTACTGATGAAAATAACAAAGCAAAGTTAATGATTTCAAACCCTCAGGAAAAAGAAATTGAAAGGTAAAAATGACATTAAGATCTCATTTTGAGGATTTTATGGTTTTGAAATTTAGTCAGATATTTTATGTTATCATCATTTTTTGTGTAAGTATGTCTTTATATATATTCTCAACTGAATTCAGGAAGTCACTGATTTCTCTTTATTTGCACACTTTGGAGATCAGATAATTTTAGTTATGATTATACACAGTTGTGATTATACCAGGACTTGGGTATAAGATGGAGAAAGTAAAGCCAGTTACGTCACTTATGAAATTAGTTTTTAGCTGTTTTCATGTTTTTCTTCTCAGGTGTCTTATTCCACTCAGGCTGCTGTAACAAAATACCACAGAGTGGCATCCTATAAACAAAATAAATAAACAAAAATTCTTTCTCACAGTTCTGGAGACTGGAAGTCCCAAGATTAGGGGGCTAGTATAGTTGGGTGAGGGCATTCTTTCCGGCTGAAGATTTCAATTCTTGAATCCTCACATGAACTCTGAAGGGAGATCTCTCTCTCCACAGCCTATCTTATAAGGGCACTAGTCCCACACATGAGGGTCTCTGCCCTCGTCTGATTACCTCCCAACAGCCCCACTTCCTAATACATCACCTTAGGTGTTAGGTTTCAACATAGGAATTTTGGGTAACAAACATTCAGGCAATCTCATCTGGCATAATATCATTATTTGTATAGTTCACATGAATCTTATCTACTCTTTCTTGACTATGTATAACTCTAATAACTCACTTAGTTTGGTTAATTATTTGAAGGGACATCTCTCAGCGATATAAATTAATACGGAATTTTGATAGGTTCCCACTAAGCTTCCTAGCAGGTAATTGGGGAAAAAAAAAAAAGGTGTTGATAATACGATATTCACGAATACTTCTCCCCTAAGCAGTTAAGATAATTTTCCAAATTGTCCCAAAGGGGATGCTAGTTCAAAAGCTGTGAATCTTGAGTAGCTCTAAGAAGGCAGTAAGAAATTCTTGGATCAAACAAATTTGGAAATTACACCTTACTTGAGGATTCTAGGTGATTTCCAAAGTATATCAGTTTATTAAAGGCTCTGAGAGGTCTTATAATAAAGGAATCTGTTCAATCTTGATTGAAGTTGACTGAAGTTAAAGTTACTTGACATTCTCCAGAGCCAGTGTTCTGTTATCATTAGTATGAGAAACTAACCACAATTTGGAAACCAATGATTATTCACACTGTTTTGGAACTCTAGAGGTTATAGAAGATATCTTGCTATATGTAAGGAAGACTAGTTGACAGTGACTTTCAACCTAGTTTCAGGTATGACACCATTTTTAAAATTGGATTTGTATTTTGAAGTTTATGGAAAATATCCTTGATTTGAAAAAAATAATGTTTTCTGACTCAGTTGACCCCAGATGCTAAGATTGCTACTTCTAGTAATAGTACTTTATCTTTGTCGATGACTTTATAGTTTTTGATGATTTTTAGCCCCATATCAATTTAATCTGATCACTAGAACAATCCTTTGAAATTTGAAGTGGGATATTGTTTTTTCAAAGATAAGCCAAGAACTTTTAAATCTTAATCTTTTTCTTCCATACCATGCTATTTTACAAATATCATAAGAGGTAATTAAACAACTATTTCTCTGAGTGACAATCAGTTTTTAATATAGCATAAAGTTGACCTATATATTGGACTCCTTTCTTGCATGGAATTGTTCAACACTATCTAACCAGATTTAGTTATCAGTTGAAACCTTATTAAACTTTTCTGCAATTGATGGCTTTAAGTTTTGAACCTTTCCTTCTGGTAAGATAATTCTGGAGGGAGATGGCCTGAACTATGAAATAAACATTTCAGGGGGGTATTTTTCACATTTCAACCTGATTTAACCAAGAGTAAAAGCCTTTAGAGTTTTAATTTGTACAACATGTTAAATAATTTACTTGTATTACAAAGAAGCTTTAATAATCGGGTTATATACCCCATAGCCTTTGTCATTTTCCCTCAAAATTAGCTGTCTCCTGAAAGAAATATATGAAATAACTTTTATCATATCCATCATACTGTTACATAGAGCTTTTTTAATGCCATGAATTTGCAAAGTGTCTTTTTAAAAATAAACTTAACATTTTTATATCGTTGAATGAGATAAAAGGAAGAATGTACAGTATTTACTGCCTATCAAAGCTATTCTAGGAGAAGTCATAAAGAGAAAGTACAGTTCTTTATATACAGAATAATTATAAAACTTCACTATGAGTGTATCACGAAAATTGTGTAGAATTTAATATTCATCATGTATCACCTAAAATTATTTGCAAATATTTTTGTTACTAGTTACTTGAATGTTTTAAATGACTAGAAAATAGTTATGAGTCAATCCCTTAGGGTTCTTACTGTTTTAAAATGGTAAATTTTTTTTTAAAGGAGATCTCTAGAAACCTTTGATACTATTACCTTTTCTTCCATCCTAAACAATAGACCCCCACCAACTAAAATAAGTCTGAACCACAAAATTACAAAATTGACCAATATTTAACTATGTCCTTGAATAAAATGTTATTAAAAAACCTGAGAAATTATCTTTGAGTATAACCTAAAGATAACTTATCAATTCATTTACTGGCATTAGCGTGTTGTAATATAATACAGTGGAATTGCAATGTCCGTACATACTTCCTATGAAATATTTATCAGTTTGACAAAACTGCAGTAAAGTCGATGTATTGTGGTTTATAGCCATTCCCAATAGAGTTTCATTAAGAACTACTGACGTAAATTGGCAATGTTTTTACCACAGGTCCTCACAAATACATTTAAAATTCTAGCTGAGGAACATTTATTTTTAAATGCATATACTTTGTTACAGTTGTATTTTAAAGGCTTCACAGTTAATTTTTCTTTGGGAGTTTTACCTGTATGTGACTATTTATACTGTTACTGTAGCTCAGACCTACCTGATCTGAGATTTTAAAACATAAATATATACTTACAAAACTAGAATATTGCTGTGACCAATGTTCTGGTGACCCTGGAGGATGCAGATTTGCAGGTTTCTTTTAGGCCTTTTATAGTAGTTTCTCAGCTTGAGGCCTTTTATGTGTTTGGAGATGCTGTGAATCAAATTCCCCAACTTTGATTCTCTAAATCTCCATTGCCTTTGGAGGAAAGACACTGGAGTGGCTTTTCTAGGTTTGCCACATTGCAAACTTGGTTGTTTTGGGTCCTGGCAGTGTCAGCTGACTCTTAGCCAGGCTGTAGGGGGTACCTAACCTTATGGTGTGTTTTTGCTGTAACAAATTCTGAAACTAAAAACTGGCTATCTCACTTTCCCTAGGGGGCCATGGAGGCACCATATGATCATGCCACCCACTGCTTATTTCTTTGCAGTGAGCCAACATCAAAACAACACACAATAATGTGTTGCTTCTGGGGCCTTGTTAATTGGGATAGTACAGGTCCAAATTATCATCCTTTTCCTACAAACAAAATATTTTTGCTAATAAGCAGCTGGATTACATAGAGTATATGACTTACATACCTATGACTTATATATAGAGGCCTTATAATACCCATATCTTTTAATAACATGATCTTCCTTGAAAGAGGAAGAATACAGTAAAAATAATTTAATATTCTTTTCCAAACATTTTGTAATTTCATAGGAAAGTCACTCTAACCTATTTGCTGTTTGTCGTTTAGTCTAATTCTGTGAGTGATATATATTCTTTTGCTCATTTATTTCTTTAGGTAAACATTGTAACATCTGTCACAAAATTAGTGAGATTCTATAATGTGTTTTAATTTTTAATTTTGGTAGATTTCAAGAAATTCTGAACTGCTTGTTCCAGAATCGAGACGAAATTAGACAAGAATATCTGAAGTTGGAAATGTTACTAAAAGAAAATGAACTTAAATCATTCTATCAACAACAGTGCCATAAGCAAATTGAAATGATGTGTTCTGAAGACAAGGTAGAAAAGGTATTTATTTATAGTTAAATTTTAGGCACTGTAAAGACATGGGGACTTCTAATTCTAGAAATGTGATAGGTAATGTTATCTAATCGCCCATTCACTACAAATACCTGGAAATGCTGGGGGAAATGTATCAAAGATTGTTTCAAATGCATAGTTACGTATGCAAGACAGAAAATTAAATTCCTATGTTTCAGAGAGAAAACGGAAACCAAAAGAACAAAATCTCAGTTGGAACTGTTGCTTCTGTGAGGGTTGTTGGAATGCTTAACATAAACCTACCGCACTCAGGAAATGTTGGGTATCAAAGGTGAGGCAGTGAGAGCAGTATATCCCAGATGTAGGTGATAATGTACAACTTGGACCAAACTCAGATCTTTTTTTTCCAGGAAAGAATATTTTATCACTAACACTGTTAGAATTTCCATTGCGTGGTACTTGAAAAGGCAGACCATCTTTTACTTGGTTTTATTATTTTATGCAATTGTACACTGCCCTACAACCTCCATATACACAGCCCACTCCCAATACCCTAGCTTTGATGTACACTGCTATTTAGATAAGGGACTAAAGGGAGACCAGGGAGACAGAAATGGCAGACCCCACGTAAAGCTGGGAACCTCAGAAGCCTTCACCGTTCATATTGGTGGTACACCTTGAAGAAACATCTTCTTAATCAGCAAGACAACCACGCCTAGAGTAAGAAAAAGTCTCATGTAAAGATTGTCATTATAAATATACTTTTCAAAGAGTTGAGGTTTGAATTTTTACAATCCATGTGTTTTATTTAGTAAAGCCTTAAAATGAAAAATTAACATAGAAAATGGTATCAGAGCAGCAATAATCTATGGGTAACCGTGCAGAAGCCGTACAGAAATAGCCTATTGAAACAGACCCTCAACTCAAATTACTAATGAGAACTCACTGTCCAAATTACAAAACACATGGTGAAACAATCCACCATAAACAAGTCAGCAGACTTAGCAAATAATGACAGGATCCCCAAAAATTCAGACACTAGAGCAATCTGATTTAAAAACTAAAAAAACTACTAGGGTACCTGGATGGCTCAGTCGGTTAAGGGTCTCATTTTGGCTCAGGTCATGATCTCATGGTTTGTGGGTTCAAGCCCCGCATCAGGCTCTGTGTTGACAGCTCAGAGCCTGGAGCCTGCTTCAGATTCTGTGTCTCCCTCTTTCTGTTCTTACCCCACTCATGTTCTGTGTCACTCTCTTAAAAATAAACATTAAAAAAAAGTTTTTTAATCTATAAAAATGACTGGGGCGCCTGGGTGTCTCAGTCGGTTGGGCGGCCGACTTCAGCTCAGGTCATGATCTCTCAGTCCGTGAGTTCGAGCCCCGCGACGGGCTCTGTGCTGACAGCTCAGAGTCTGGAGCCTGTTTCAGATTCTGTGTCTCCCTCTCTCTGACCCTCCTCTGTTCATGCTCTGTCTCTCCCTGTCTCAAAAATAAATAAAACGTTAAAAAAAAAAAAAACTATAAAAATGACTAAAGTCGTCAAAGTAGGAATTAATGATAAAGGAATTAAAGGTCAAAAGAACATACATAATACAAAAAGAAAACAAATGAAATGTCCAGAAATTAAAGATTTATTCACTGAAGTTTATAAGTTCATTTTATAGGCACAATGTTTTAAATACTTTGCATGCATTAACTCAATTCTCAGAAAACCCTATGGGATATGTTATTATCCTCATAATTAAGATGAGGAAACCAGAGGACAGAGAAGTCATTTTGGGCAAAGTCACACCTCTCATTAGTATCAGCCTATATGGTCTGAACTCAAGCAAGTTGATTCCAGAACCTGTTACCTCTGTCCTTTTCTATGTGTTAGATACAGCTAAAGATGAATTACTGAACTGGGAGATCTGAGGAGACTATGTCAAATAGAGGATAAAAAATAGCAAATGTAAATAAAATGTTGTTGCATGAAGGACAGACTGAAAAGTCATGCATTCTTCTAATAATTGTTATGAAGGAGGTATATTAGTGCAAAAAGGGGAAAGGATAATATGCCATTTCAGGCTTAGAACTTTCTAGGACTAATAAGATGTCAATAAGAAGTACATTCAAGAAGAATGAGTTCTAAACAGCATAAAAAATAATGTATTCCTAGGTGTATGCCACTCCAAATCACCAAAGAGCAGAAAAATAAACATTTTGATAATTATTCCCCCCCAGTTCTGGTGTTCACTGATGATAAGCTTAATTTATTTTTATTTTATGAAATTAGTTACATAGATAATACATGAGATGATTTGCAAATTACTTATTCAAAAGCTGTCTCTTATAGGGGCTCCTGGGTGGCTGAGTTGGTTAAGAGTCCAGTTTCGGCTCAGGTCATGATCTTGTGGTTCGTGGGTTCAAGCCTGCAACGGGCTCTGTGCTGACATCTCAGAGCCTGGAGCCTGCTTCAGAGTCTGTGTCACCTCTCTCTCTGCCCCTCCCCTGCTTGTGCTCTGTTTCTCTCTTTCAAAAATAAATAAACATTAAAATACTAAAAAAAAAAAAAAAAAAAACTCTTATAAATAACTTTTCAGTCCTATTAGACTTCTACCCCAAATGTGTTTCTCCTGTCCCAGAAGTATCAACTCTATATAAAAATTTCACATGTTTTAATGTTGAAAGCCATCAAATTTTAAACAGTGCTTTAAAACACTAGTATTTCAGTTTTTTTTCCAGCCTATGAAATTGTAAAATGTGATATGCTAAGAAACTAATCTTAAAGGATTCATTAGTATATCACTGATGCCAGCTTATTAGTAGCTGTTACACTCTCAACATTAGTATTTTTACTTATGAGTATGCATTTATTGTGCCTTATCTTATCAAAAAATGTCTATTTAAAAAATCACTGTTAGATATGATTGACACCAAAAATGTGATTACTTAGTAAGATGGAGTAGGGGAATGGGTTTGGCTGGGTTTTTTAATTTTTTTTTTTCTGTTTTCATCTGTATTCTTCTGCTTAATTGCCTTTTTTTCAACCCACTTACCTTTTATGATTTCTTATTTTGGTCATTTCAATCTACATGTTCCAGTTCTTATAGGTATTGTCATGAGACTAGGTAAACAATGGAGATAAAACCTCCTAAGTGTATCGGTTTGGGTTAAATTATTGAAAAACATAGGAAGACATCTATAGAGATTGAGTTGTTTTTGTTTTGATTTTTACACACTAAAGTGTCAAACTATAGTTTTACTAAACTGCTTGCTAAGGCAAGAAATTTTATATCTGTGTTGGACCCTCTCCAAAAGTGGTTTATTATCAGAAGTGCTAAAAGAATCTCATAACATTGATTCAGGCAGAAATGGTTCCAGAGTATAGACTCTGAGATTAGAATTAAAATGAAGCTCTTGGGTAATTTTATGACCATATAAAGATAATCTGCAAATTATTTTTAGCAAAATAATGAGTTTA